>NC_141928.1:3687500-4345000 GCF_057802395.1 Ceratotherium simum simum | reverse complement strand
GGGCCAGGCAGACCCAGTAACTCCCAAGGGTCAGTTCAACCACCACCACCTTTCTGGAGGCTGAAGAAAGCAGGAGCTTTCTCTTTATCACAATCTCCAGGGTTCCATCTGTTCTCTTTGTTTTGTTTTGGGGAAGGAGGGATGGTGTAGGTTACGGTAGAAATATCACAGAACTAGATGGGTCACCGAGCTGTAACTCCTCAGTGACACGCTCACCTTGAACTCTGCTTCAGCCGCCAACGTGGGAACAGTCTTATAAAAACTGCTGGTTCGGTTCTGGGAATATTTTTAAGTTTTCTCTTCTTCCTTTGCCTCAGTTAAGGCAGAGAACTGCTTCCAGGTCTCCTCTGATTACCTTCTTTTAACAACTTTGCTGACGTGTACTTTACATTCCATAACATTCGTCAGTACTAATTGTACAATTCAATGAGTGTTAGTACGTTTGCAGGGTTGTGCAATCTTCAGCAAAATCTAGTTTTAGAATATTCTTGCCATCCCAAAAAGTCCCTCATGCCCACCAAATATCAATCCCCAATCCCACTCCAGCCCCCAGAAACCACATATCTACTTTCCAGCACTATAGATTTTTCTGTTTAGGACATTTCGTATAAAGGGAATCATGTAGTATGTGGCCTTTTGCGTCTGGCTTCTTTCATTCAGCATCGTGTTTTTGAGTTTCATCCATGTCGTAGTGGGTGTCTGTGCTTCATCTCTTTTTATGGCTGAATGATATTCTATTCTACGGATGGACCACATTGTGTTTATCCATCCTTCAGTTGATGGGCATTTGGGTTGTTCCCATTTTTTGGCTATGATGAAATGATGCTGCTAGGAACATTCATGTACAAATTTTTGTGTGGACACGTGTTTTCAATTCTCTTGGGTATATGCCTAGGAGTGGAATTGCTGGATCACACAGTAACTCTGGTTAACCCATTTGGAAAACTGCCAGATTGTTTTCCATGATGGAGCAACATTTCACATTCCCACCAGCAATGTATGGTGGTCTCAATTTCTCCACATCCTCGACAACACTTGTTATCATCTACTTTCTTGACTGATGCCATTCTAGTGGGTGTGAGGTGGTATCTCATTGTCGTTGTGATTTGCATTTTCCTAATGACTAACGATGTGGAGTCACTTTTCATGTCCTTTTGGCCATTCATATGTCTTCTTGGGTGCATGCATATTCAAATCTTTTACACACTTTTTAGCTGAGTTGTTCATTTTTGTGGCTTATTATTATTGCTTATTATTGAGTTTTAAGAGCTCTTCATATATATTGGATACAAGTTCTTTATCAGATATGTGATTTAAACATATTTTCTTCCAATCTGTGGCTTCTCTTTTCATTTTCATAATGGTATTTTTTGAATCACAAAAGTTTTTAATTTTGATGAAGTCCAATTTATCTTTTTTTAAAATGGATCATGCTTTTGGTGATGTATCTAAGAATTCTGGCTAACCCAAAGTCATGAAGATTTTCTCCCATGTTTTCTTCTAGCAGTTTTATAGTTTTAGCTCTTCCATTTAGATGTATGATCTATCTCGAGTTCATTTTTCAGTATGCTATGAGGTGCAGGCCTAAATTAGTCTTTTTTGCAAGTGGATATACAATTATCCCAGCAGAATTAGTAGAAAATATTTCTCTTTCACTATTGAGTTGCCTTGGCACCTTGTCAAAATCAATTAACCATAAAGATAAGGGATTATCACTGGACTCTAATTTTATTCTGTTAATCCGTGTTTCTATCCTCATGGCAATATCACACCATCTTGATTGCTGTGGCTTCATAGGAACTTTGAAAAGAGAAATGTAAGACTCCCAACTTTGTTCTTCTTTTTCAAGATTCTTTTGGCTATCTGGGTCCCTTGCAATCCTAGATGAATTTTAAGATCAGCTTGTAAATTTCTGCAAAAAAAAAAAAACCCACAAAAAATCCTACTGGGATTTTGACAGTGATTGAATTGAATCTATAGCTCGATTTGGGGAGATTTGCCATCTTGACAATATTGAGTCTTCCAACCCAGGAGCATGGAATATCTCTCCATTTATTTATAGCATCTGCATTTCCCTCCTCAATGTTTTATAGTTCAGTGCACAAATATTTCACTTCTTTTGTTAAATTTTTTCCTAAGTATGTTATTCTTTTGTGGGATATTGTGCTTGGAATTTTTCTTGCTTTCATTTACAGTTTGTTGCTAGCATATAGAAATACAATTGATTTGTGTATATTCATCTCATGTCCTGAGACTATGTGAACTCATTTATTAGTTTTCATAGTTTCTGGTTATTGTTGATTCCCAGGATTTTCTACATAGAGAACTGTGTTGAATGTGAATAAAGACCATTTCATATCTTCCTTTCCAACTGGGAGCTTTAATCTCTTTCTTTCTTTTCTTGGTTTTCATTTTGGCTTTGGTGCTTGTTTGTTTTTTGGCTGTAGTGCACTGGCTAGAACCTTCATGTATTTGAGGGACCTTGTTGTTAAATGCATAAACATTTATAATTATTTTATCTTCCTGAAGAATTGAGCCTTCATTCATTATGAAATGTCCCTATTTCTCTCTAGTAATAGTTCTTTAGTCTTAAAGTCTATTTTGTCTGGTATGAATAGAACTCCTCCAGCTCTCAAGGTTACTGTTTGCATAGTGTCTCTTTTTCCATCATTTTATTTCAACCTACTTATGCCTTGAATCTGAAGCATTTCTCTTGTAGATAGTACAGAGTTGGTTGGTGGTTTTCCGTGCAGTCTGACAGTATCTGCCTTTTGATTGAAGTGTTTGATCCATTTACATTTAATGGAATTACTGATATGGTTGGATTTATGTCTGCCCTTTTGCTATTTGTTTTCTGTATGTCTCCTGTCTTTTTGTTCTTCTGTTCTTCCTTTACTGCCTTCTTTTGTATTAAGGTAGACACTTAGTTAAATATTTTCTGTCCCACCCCCTCCTCTAGGATTCCCATGTGAATATTGAATTGTCTGATTGTGTTCCACAGCTTTAAGGCTTTGCTCCTTTTTCTTCATTTTGTTCTGTTCTTCAGCATGGATGATTTCTATTGATCTACCTTCAAAGTTTGCATATTCTTTCCTTTGCCATCTCCAGCTGCATGTTGAGCCCTTGGAGGGAATTTTTCACTTTAGGTATGGTACTTTTCAACTCCAAAATTTCCATTAGCTTCTTTTTTATAATTTCTATCTCTTTATTTATTTTCTCTATTTCATGAGTCATTGTCAACATACTTTCCTTTAAATATTTAAACATGGTTTACTTTAATTCTGTCTTTACTTTGAATTCTGGCTTCCTAGGGATCAGCCAGTGCTTGGTCAGAGGCTGTGCTCCAACACCTTCAGCCAGTGAGACTCCTCCTCGTTGCCAATGGATCTGGGTGTGGGCTGGGGAACACATTCAAGTTCTGGCTGTTTACAAGTCTGCCCTGAATGTAGCTCTTTCCCAACCTCCTCTTGTCCCCTCTGCACATGTGCAAGGCCTCACACTGAGCCAGGGGTGAGTAGATAGCTACGGCCCTCTCTGGTCTTTCCTGAGTGGGCACAGGCCTGCACGTGCACACAACCTTCTAGACCCCCACGGACATGTGGGAGCCCCTCCAGGCCCCTATGTCTGTCTTGTTGCCTGGTTCTCCCTCTCACATCTCTGGCTAGTGCACTGCTCTGTTGCTCGATCCAACTTCAGGAAGCTGCAAAGCTGACCTTCTACAACAGCTTGCCACTGACTTGTTTCCAGAGATTCTTAGGGGCTGGGCTTTTCCCACCTGTGCAGAAATCAAGTGGGCAACCTCTGCCAGTGAAGCCACCCACACTTCAGGCTTGTCCCCTCTCCATAGAGCCATCATACTGAGGGTGTGGGGGACGGGAGCTGCCCTGGGCAAAACCACCACAGACTCTCACTGTTCTTCCCTGGGCTTCAGATGCTCCTCAGTTGGTTGTGTGCCTTTGGTCTCTTCCCAGCATCCTGAATTGGTTGTTTTCTGACAGCTTGTCATTGTTTTCTGGGAAGAGCATTTGCTGAATTCCTCATGCCACCATCAGGATGTCTTGCCACCCCACCCTGGTAACTTTTTGAAGGCACATCATTTCAGCAATCTGAGGACCCAAGACTGTGAGCCTGTGACCTGGAGTGATTTTGAGAAGAGTCTGTTGGATGGCAGTATTGCAAAGTACAAAGTCTTGCTTCCAGAAAGCTGTCTGGGATCCTCAGCATCTGGCTATTTTTGAATCAAAGCCCTGAGATCTTTAAAATGCCAGCACTGTTAGAACGTGGGCCAGAAAAACAAATGTCTCTGGGCATCTAACAACAATTAAAATATTCTGAATTTCTTGTAACCTGAGATGAGTGGAAGGGAATTGGGAGTGTGGGGTTGAGGTGGTGGTCTTGGGCCAGACTTTGTGTTTAGGGGGAGAAAGCCCTGCAGACTAGCCTTTCTCTGGGCTAAGGGTGGGACATGTGTGATGACCCCAGTTGGGGAGAGGGAAAGGCCCTTCACTGTGCTGGGGTCTCCTACTTACAAAGCCCCCAGTGCGTCCACTCCAGAGCCGCATCAGGGGCAGAGGCTCAGGGCTGGAACCACAGCTGCATCCCTCTCTGATTGAGTGTCTTTGGAGATATCTCTTCATCTTTTTGAGCTTCGGGTTCCCTGTTTACAAGATAGGGACCCACAGTGGTGGCCACCCCCTCCTAGGCAGGACGGAGTGAGATTGCACAGGAGCAGAGGTGGCTGTAAGCAGCAGAGAGTCACGCCAACAGGAGCTGTTGCTTTAAGAAGAGACAGTCGTGTGGCAAAATGCTGCAAAGGGTCTCAGCCTTGGATTTGGGAAACCGAGGATGGCGACACTGCTGATGTCACACTCATGTTCCCTCAGCCACCTGCAGGCTGTCCCCAGCAGGCCAACAGCGTCCCCCTGGAGCACCTGCATCCTTCCTTCCTGGTTGAGGGCTCTCTCCTGCACCATGGGAGCTTCGTCTCCTGTAAGCTGGTGCCAGCCTGCAGTACAGGAACATTAATGGCCTGGGACAACCCTCCACCCGCGGGGACAGAGCCAGTCCGGGTGGGACCTGGTCTCCCAGTGGGACTGACCCCAATGCCCACTGCAGTGCTTGCTCATCAAGGCCCCACACTGGCTTCGCTCCTCCAGGCTCACCTCCTGATGCCCTCCCTCACTTCCTGGGGTCACCTCACCTCCCCACACTCTCCCTCGCCTTCCTGGGGTCATCTCACCTCCCCACACCTTCCCTCACTTCCTGGGCTCATCTCACCTCCCCACGCGCTCCCTCACTTCCTGGGGTCATCTCATGTCCCCATGCGTCCCTTGGCTTCCTGGGATCATTTGCAAACAAACAACCTGCCCCTAAGTCCTCCTCTGCTCCGGGGACCCAAACTCTGCCGAGGCCCCACACTGGCTATGACTCTGAGCAGGTCATACAGCCTTCAGGATGTGAGCTCCTCACCTGTGAGATGGGGACAAAAGCCTGCCTCGTAGTGTCACCATAGGAGACACTGTGGGAGATGATGCAAATCACTGCAAAGAAAGAGGCCAAGTGGTCGCCTCGGGAACACGCTGACCCTGCAAAGAAACCAGAGCTCATGAGGTTGAGAGAGGAACATGGGCAGCCTGTCCAAATGGCATGGAGTGTCCCTGATGAAGGTGGCCCTGGCAGGGTAGGCCCCCACAGTCGAGGAGGAGACATTAGACAGGGAACGTGATGGGACAGAGGCTTCCAAGGAGAAGAAGTGTTGGAGGGTCAAAGAGGCCATAGGATAATTGTGAGGCCCTGGAAGATGTGCTGAAATGCTTGTATTGGTCAGAAAATTGTGTCACAAGTACCCAATCCACACTGGATTTCTTCTTTGTTGGTTCTAGGAATCAGTGCATATGTGTGATAATAACCACATTTTGGATATGTATTCAGATATATTTATTTTTCATAACTTTTCATTATTTTAGGTTTCTAGATGAAGTGCCAAGCACATGTTTTCTCCATTCTTTCTTTGCTGTACTGGCCTCTGTCTTTTTTTTTTTCTTTATTGTGAAATTTTTGTTGTACATCATTGTTTGTCAGTCACCATATAAATGAATCCCTTCACCCGTTGTGCCCACCCCCCAACCCCCTTGTCCCTGGTAACCACCAAACTGTTCTCTCTGTCTGTCTGTTAGTTTATCTTCCACTTATGAGTGAAATCACACAGTGTTTCTCTTTCTCTTTCTGGCTTATTTCACTTAACACAGTATCCTCCAGGTCCATCCATGTTGTTGCAAATGGGATGATTTTGTCTTTCTTTATGGCTGAGTAGTATTCCACTGTATATATATACCACATCTTCTTTATCCAATCATCTGTCAATGGACACTTGGGTTGCTTCCACGTCTTGGCTATAGTGAATAATGCTGCAATGAACATAGGGGTGCATAAGCCTCTTTGGATTATTGATTTCAGGTTCGTTGGGTAGATACTCAGTAGCAGGATAGTTGGATCATAAGGTGTTTCTATTTTTAATTTTTTGAGGAATCTCCATACTGTTTTCCATAGAGGCTGTCCCAGTTTGCATTCCCACCAGCAGTGAATTAGTGTTCCTGTCTCTCCACATCCTCTCCAACATTTGTTATTTTTTGTCTTGGTGATTATAGCTATTCTAACAGGTGTAAGATGATATCTTAGTGTAGTTTTGATTTGCATTTCCCTGATGATTAGTGATGTTGAGCATCTTTTCATGTGCCTATTGGCCAAATGTATATCTTCTTTGGAGAAGTGTCTCTTCATTTCCTCTGCCCATTTTTTGATCGGGTTGTTTGATTTTTTGTTGTTCAGTTGTGTGAGCTCTTTATATATTATGAAGATTAATCCCTTGTCGGATATGTGGTTTGCAAATATTTTTTCCCAGCTGGTGGGTTGCCTATTTATTTTGATCCTGGTTTCATTTGCCTAGTAGAAACTCTTTAATCTGATGAAGTCCCACTTGTTTATTTTTTCTTTTGTTTCCCTTGTCCGAGTAGATATGGAATTGGAAAAGATCTCTTTATGATCGATGATGAACACTGTACTGCCTATACTTTCTTCCAGGAGTTTTATAATTTCAGGTGTCACCTTCAGGTCTTTGATCCATTTTGAGTTAATTTTTGTGTATGGCAAAAGAAAATGGTCTACTATCATTCTTTTGCATGTGGCTGTCCAGTTTTCCCAGCACCATTTATTGAAGAGACTTTCCTTTCTCCCTTGTATGTTCTTAGCTCCTTTGTCAAAGATTAGCTGCCCGTAGATGTGAGGTTTTATTTCTGGGCTTTCAATTCTGTTCCACTGATCTGTGTGTCTGTTTTTGTACCAGTACCATGCTGTTTTGATTACTATCACTTTGTAGTATGTTTTTTTTTTTTTTTTTTTTAAGATTTTATTTTTTTTTCCCCCGCAAAGCCCCAGTACATAGTTGTATGTCATAGCTGCACAACCTTCTAGTTGCTGTATGTGGGACGCAGCCTCAGCATGGCCAGAGAAGCGGTGCGTCTGCGTGCGCCCGGGATCCGAACCCGGGCCGCCAGCAGCAGAGCGCACGCACTTAACCGCTAAGCCACGGGGCCAGCCCTGTAGTATGTTTTGAAGTCAGGGATTGTGATGCCTCCAGCTTTGCTCTTTTTTCTCAGGATTGCTTTAGCTATTCGGGGTCTTTTGTTGCCCCATATGAATTTTAGTATTCTTTGTTCTGTTTCCATGAAGAATGTCATTGGGATTCTGATTGGGATTGCATTGAATTTGTAGATTGCTTTAGGTAGTATGGCCATTTTAACTATGTTTATTCTTCCAATCCATGTGCATGGAATATTTTTCCATTTCTTTGTGTCATCATTGATTTCACTCAGTAATGTCCTATAGTTTTAATTGTATAGGTCTTTCACCTCCTGGGTTAAACTTATTCCTAGATATTTTATTGTTTTCATTGCAATTGTAAATGGGATTGTCTTCTTGAGTTCTCTTTCTGTTGGTTCATTATTGGCATATAGAAATGCAACTGATTTCTGTAAGTTAATTTTGTACCCTGCAACTTTGCTGTAGTTGTTGATTATTTCAAATAGTTTTCCAATGGATTCTTTAGGGTTTTCTATATGTAAGATCGTGTCATCTGCAAACAGCGAGAGTTTCACTTCTTCGTAGCCTATTTGGATTCCTTTTTATTCCTTTTTCTTGCCTAATTGCTTTGGCCAGAACCTCCAGTACTATGTTGAATAAGAGTGGTGAGAGTGGGCACCCTTGTCTTGTTCCTCTTTTCAGAGGGATGGCTTTCAGTTTTTCCTCATTGAGTATGTTGGCAGCTGTGGCTTTGTCATATATGGCCTTTATTATGTTAAAGTACTTTCCTTCTATACCCATTTTGTTGAGAGTTTTTATCATAAATGGATGTTGGATCTTGTCAAATGCCTTCTCTGCATCTATTGAGATGATCACGTGGTTTTTATTCCTCGTTTTGTTAATGTGGTGTATCACACTGATTGATTTGTGGATGTTGAACCATCCCTCTGTCCCTGGTATAAATCCCGCTTGATCATGGTGTATGATCTTTTTAATGTATTGCTGTATTTGGTTTGCCAATATTTTGTTGAGGATTTTTGCATCTATATTCATCAGGGATATTGGTCTGTAGTTTTCCTTCTTAGTATTGTCTTTGCCTGGCTTTGGTATCAGGGTGATGTTGGCCTCATAGAATGTGTTGAGAAGTGTTCCATCTTCCTCTATTTTTTTGAATAGTTTGAGAAGGATGGGTATTAGATCTTCTTTAAATGTTTGGTAAAATTCTCCAGAGAAGCCATGTCGTCCTGGACTTTTATTTTTTGGGAGGTTTTTGATTACTGTTTCAATCTCTTTACTTTTGATTGGTCTATTCAGATTCTCTATTTCTTCTTGATTCAGTTTTGGGAGGTTGTATGAGTCTAAGAATTTATCCATTTCTTCTAGATTGTCAAATTTGTTGGCATATAGTTTTTCATAATATTCTCTTATAATCTTTTGTATTTCTGTGGTATCTGTTGTAATTTATCCTCTTTCATTTCTAATTTTATTTATTTGAGCCTTTTCTCTTTGTTTTTTGGTGACTCTGGCTAAGGGTTTGTCAATTTTGTTTATCTTCTCAAAGAACCAGCTCTTTGTTTCATTGATCCTTTCTACTGTTTTTTTGGTTTCAATTTCATTTATTTCTGCTCTCATTTTTATTATTTCTCTCCTTCTGCTGACTTTGGGCTTCGTTTGTTCTTCTTTTTCTAATTCTGTTAGGCGTAGTTTGAGGTTGCTTATTTGGGCTTTTTCTTGTTTGTTAAGGTGGGCCTATATTGCTATGAGTTTCCCTCTCAGGACCGCTTTTGCTGCATCCCATGTGAGTTGGTGTGGTGTATTTTCATTTTCATTTGTCTCCAGATATGCTTTGATTTCTCCTTTAATTTCTTCAATGATCCATTGGTTGTTCAGTAGCATGTTGTTTAGTCTCCACATCTTTGTCACTTTCCTGGTTTTTTCCTTATGGTTGATTTCTAGCTTCATGGCATTATGGTCAGAAAAGATGCTTGTTAATGATTTCAATCTTCTTAAATTTATAGAGGCATGCCTTGTTTCCCAACATACGGCCTATTCTTGAGAATGTTCCATGTACACTTGAGAAGAATGTGTTATCTGCTGTTTGTGGATGGAGTGCTTTATATATATCTATTAAGTCCATCTCGTCTAGTTTTTCATTTAAGTCCACTATTTCCTTATTGACTTTCTGTCTGGATGATCTATCCATTGACATAAGTGGGGTGTTAAGATCCCTACTGTTACTGTGTTGTTGTTAATATCTCCTTTTAGGTTTGTTAATAGTTGCTTTATGTACTTTGGTGCTCCTGTATTGGGTGCATATACATTTATAAGTGATATGTCTTCTCGGTGGAGTGTCCCTTTTATCATTATACATTGCCCCTCTTTGTCTCTCATTACCTGTTTTATCTTGAAGTCTACTTTGTCTGTGAGAAGTATGGCAACATCTGCTTTCCTTTGTTTGCCATTAGCTTGGAGTATTTTCTTCCATCCTTTCACTCTGAGCCCGCATTTGTCTTTAGAGCTGAGATGTGTTTCCTGGAGGCAGCATATTGTTGGATCTTGTTTGTTTTTTTTTTTTTTGTGAGGAAGATCGGCCCTGAGCTAACATCTGCCAACCCTCCTCTTTTTGCTGAGGAAGACTGGCCCTGGGCTAACATCCGTGCCCATCTTCCTCTACTTTATATGGGACGCTACCACAGCATGGCTCAGCAAGCGGTGCATGGGTGCATGCCCTGGATCCGAACTGGCGAACCCCGGGCCGCCTCAGCGGAGCGCACGCACTTAACCACTTGCGCCACCGGGCCAGCCCCTGGATCTTGTTTTTTAATCCATCCTGCTGCTCTGTGTGTTTTGATTGGAGAATTCAAACTATTTACATTTAGAGTGATTATTTATATATGAGGGCTTAATGTTGCTATTTTATTGCTCATTTTCCAGTTCTTTTGCTTCTCTTTTGTTTCTCATCCCATGTGTTTTGGACTACCAATTCAGTTGGGTAGTTCTGTATGGTGAATCTCTTAGGTTTCTCTTTATTTATTGTGTGTGACTTTGTTCTGATTATTTGGTTACTGGTTACCATGAGGTTTATATAAAAAAATCTCATGGATGTGATACTCCATTTTCTGATGGCCTCTTATTTCCTTAGACTAAGTTGATTTGATCCCTCTCCTCTTCCCCTTCTAAGTTATTGTTGTCACAACTTATTCCATCTTGTGTTGTGAGTTTGTGTTTAAAGTGATGAAGTTATATTTATTTTTGGTATTTTCCTTCCCTTGATCTTTGGTTTTATAATTCAGTGCTTGCTAATCTATTCTGATAGAGAATTGCAATTTTTCTGGTTTTGTCTACTTATTTTTCTCCTTGTTCAAAACTTTGTATCCTCTTTCTCTTTTTTTCCTCAGGTGTGAGGGCCTTCTTGAGCAATTCTTGTAGTGGTGGTCTTATGGCAATGAACTCCCTTAAGTTTTGTTTATCAGGGATAGTTATTATTTCTCTGTCATATCTGAAGGATATTTTTGCTGGATAGAGTGTTCTTGGCTGAAAGTTTTCATCCCTCAGAATTTGGATATATCATTCTACTCTTTCCTAGCCTATAAAGTTTCTGTTGAGAAACTGGCTGAAAGCCTGATAGGAATTCCTTTGTACATTTTCTTTTTTGTCTTGCTGCTCTTAATATTTTTTCTTTGTTGTTGGCTTTTGCCACCTTTACTACTATATGCCTTGGAGAGGGTCTGTTCATGTTGATATATTTAGGAGAGCTATTGATTTCATTCTCTGGTATTTCCACCTCCTTCCCCAGGTTTGAAAAGTTCTCAGCTACTATTTCTTTGAACAACTTCTCTGGTCCTTTTTCCCTCTCTTCTCCCTCTGGAATATCTATAATCCTTATGTTGGATTTCCTAACTGAGTTGGAAATTTCTTGGAGAGTTTCTTCCCTTCTTTTTAGTCTTAGTTCTCTTTCCTCCTCCATCTGGAGCATTTCTGCATTGCTGTCTTCAATATTGCTAATTCTTTCCTCCATATTGTCAGCTGTGATGCTTAAGGGGTCCAGATTTGTCTTTATCTCCTCTATTGTGTTTTTCATCTCTAAGATTTCTGATTGGTTTTTCTTTATAGTTTCAATCTCTTTTGTGGAGAAATTCCTGATTTCATTGAGTTGTCTATCTGTATTTTCTTGTATCTCGTTGAGTTTTTTATGATCACTATTTTGAATTCTCTGTCATTAAGGTTATGCATTTCTGTGCTTTCAGGGTTGATTTCTGGGTGTTTGTCATTTTCCTTCTGGTCTGGAGATTTAATATATTTTTGCACATTGCCTATCAGTGTTGGGTTATTTTTCCTCATACTGAAAATATCTGGTCACGGTTCCCCCTGCCACCACTGGGTGGCGTCAAGAGCTGTGTATTTTGTGCCCACCTCGCTCTGCGGGTGCTCTGGTCTGAAGTGCAGCTGAGCTGAAGCTTAGCTGAGCAGATGCTGCTGGGGCTGGAGTGTGGGAACAGCTGGAGCTGGAGCGCATCTGGGTTGAAGCAGCCGGAGCTGGGGCATGGTTGAGCCAAAGGAGCTGGGGCCAGGGCACGGTTGAGCTGATGCAGCTATAGTGGGGATGCCATCGAGCTGAAGGAGCTGTGGCTGGGGCACAGTCGAGCTTATGCAGCTGGGGCCTGGGCGTGGGCGAGCCGGGGCCAGTGGGGCTGGGGCACCGGGGACTGGCCTCTGTTTTTAAGGAGCAGATTCCTGGTGCTCATCACCTGTGTGAAGCCCAGGGACCGCCCACTTTCATGTCACACAGTGGATGTGACCTCCATGTGGGCAGGGACCACGGCAGGTCATGCTCACTGATGAAGCTACAGTGCTGGGCACATAGCAGGGACCAAGGGATATTGGCTGAATGAGTGAATAAGTGAATGAGTGAATGAATAAATGAGTGAGTGAATGAGTGAAGGAATGAATAAGTGAATGAAACCACAGAAGCCAGAATCCAAGCTGGAGGATCCTTTCTTTGTGGCGGGGTCAGAGGGCAGGGTGCTGTCCTGGATCTTCTTCAACTCCTCCTCAAATGATGCTGAATACTCCAGGGAGCAGGGCTGCAGGAGGGGACCTGAGGAGGGACTTAGACCCTACACCCTGGGGGACCACTGTGACAGCCTGGCAGGGGACTCTTAACATGCTCCAGGCACTGGGGAAGAGATCCACAAGTCATTCCTAAGGTAATCCTCCCAACAACCCGTCAGGAGTCCCAGTTATTTCCCCATTTAACAGATGGGGAAATTGAGGCTCAGGGCCTCGCCTGGGGTCACCAGCTAGAAAGAGGCTGAGCAGGGACTAGAACCCCCATCTCCCTGACTTGGGGTAGTTTCTAACTGCCATTCCGCACCACAGCCTCCTGGAGCTCAGGGGTCCTGGCTTCCCCGGGACCACACCCTCCAGGGCTTCAGGCCTCACTGAACTCAGGGGGTGGAGCTGCTCCCTCTTCCAGGGCTGGGCCTGGTGGCTGGGGAAGGGCGGGCCCTGGGCACCCTGGGGTCTCCCAGGACCAGGAGCAGCCTAACCCCCCACAGATGAGGTCTCCCTGGGCACCATGACCAAGGGTTCTTGGACTCCATAGCCCAGAAGTCCCTCTCACAGTATCAGGCTGTGGCCTCCTTGTCAAGCAGGCCCCATGGGGTCTAAGAGACCTGGGTTCAAATCCTGGCTCTACCACTCTGTGGGGCACAAAGGGGCAAGTCTCTTTAAGCCTCAGGGTCCTCGTCAGGGAAATGAAGACAATACTCCCTCCTCCCCCATGGGTTGTTGGAGGATTCAATGAGATACGTCAGTGGAGAACAGAGGCCATGTAAGTACTGTCACCATGAGGTGTTCCTGCCGATGTCACCCCGCTGAGAGCCCCCTGCTGCCCTCAGCCAGGGGCCTCTGCCCCTGTCCCCCTGCCGGGCATGCCCAACTCACTCTGACTCTGTTGTTCCTCTGGAAAGCCTTTCTCCCTGCAGAGTTTGGGGGGGTGTCCCTCAGCTGGGGGCCCACAGCACTGGGCTCCCCCGTCAGACCCACCACAGCACTGGGACTGGGCAGGACCCTGGCTCACAACCTGTGGACAGGGACTGTCCTGAGCGTGGACACCTGCACTCTGGGCGCCCTGACTGTGTCATCTGCTCCACAGGCCACATGTGGGGGCACCCTGTGACAGGGCTCCTTCCCCCCCAAAGTGGCCAAACTGAGCTGCCCTGCACTCCAGGGGACACACCCTCCCACCCGTCTCTCCATCACCAGGTAGATGGCACCTCGCTCCCAGGGCGCCAGCTGCCCAGGGTGGTTTGGTGACAGTGATGGGTGGTGTTGTCCGGAGGAGAGTCTTGATGGGGATGGTGACTCCGGTGGGTGTGATTCCAGGGCTCCAAGTGCTGTCTCAGTGAATTCGTCTTCATACCTCTGTATGAGGTTGGCGGCTGCCCCATTTCACAGGTGAAGAAACCGAGGCTCAAACAGTGATGCCTTCCCAAGGTCCTCAGGGCTCTCTCCCTTGTCTCCAATGAGCAGAGCCCCCTCCCTCACAGCAGCTGAATGTGCTGGACACGTGAGCTGGGGGCTGGCACAGGGCCGGGGGCAGGCGTCACTGCTGGAGGACCTTGAGGTGTGGTGTGGGCTCTGTGGCCTGCTCCAAAGCCCCCAGAGCCTGATGCTCTGACCTTCTGGCACCTCCCAAGAAGACCCCACTGTGCCTTGTAAAGGTCCCTTCTGCTCACACAAGCTCAAGTGGGTGGTGCTATTGCAACTGAGAACGTCTCCTGGATGGAGCAGCTTCAAGGTGGTCCCTGTGACTCACTGAGCTGCCCTAGGTGACCTTTCCTGACTCAGAGGAGGGGGCTCCGTGCTTGGAGGGAGAGGGAACAGGAGGAGGCTGCTCAGCTCAGGGGAGTTAGGGAGCAGGAGGGGCCTGTCCAGGTCAGGAGGGAGGGGGTGGGGGGACAGGGCCTGGGACAGGGTGGGGGATAGGGGCGGGGCCTTCCAGCCAGGTGGGTCACCCCAGGTGCCTTCATCTACTCTATTCCAGCTCCTCCTCCTCCCTGCTTTCCTCAGGTCTCTGCCCAGGGCCTCTGCAGCCCCCTTTCCCAAACAAGGCTCAAAGTGGACAAGGAGACCTTGGATGTCGGAGACTGTGACAAACACTGTGACACCATGTTTACATTATGACCCAGAATCTCCACTTCTAGGGATCTGTCCTAAAGAAATAAAGTTTTACGGACACAGATATTCCCTTCAGCAGGATGATGGGAGTGAAAATTCGGAAATGGCCCATGTTCCACAGCAAGGGCTCTTGGGAAACTCTGATGGGGAACACAGAAGAGGAAGAGGATTGGCTGGCCAGCGTCCCGCCTGGGGAAATCAGGTTCCAGGAGAGCACATGCCCCAGAATCCTCTTACACGACACCCACACAGGCACACATGTGCACACCGGCATATACGTGTGCACACGCCTGCACACGTGAACAGCCATCAGCCCACAAGCATGCACCCACAGCATGGCACACACAGAGACACACACATTTGCACATGCACACACATGTGCACACCGAGGGGAAAGGACTAGAATGGTGAACACCGCCTGTTAAGGTCACGTCTGAGTTTCCACTTAATTCTTAATTCCTTTAGAATTCATTATTTTACTATAATAAATGTGCATTGTCTTTGTAGTAAAAATCTCTAAAAATAAAAACTAAATAATGTACTTTACTCCATAGATGAGTGACAAATGGATGACATTTCGCATACGATTCTAATCTTCTCAGAACTAGAGAGGGAATACACACACCTTCTAAAAAGCTTAAACCTCACCTGCAGGAGAAGACAGGAGACTGGAAAGTCCCACCCACAGATAGGACCCCACAATGGTTTGCTGTGTATCTCTCAGGCTCTCTCTGTCTCTCATCTTGTCTCTGTCTCTGTCTCTCTCACACGCAGACTCATTTCCATAGATGTCCGTCTCCCTGTCGATGTCACATATATGTGTCATACACACGGGATGGATGGATCCTGTCCCCTCTCCATGGACATTAGTGTTGTTTCCAATCCCTGCTAGTTCAACTAGTCTGTGATGAAGACTCTTGAAAACACATCTTTGAAACTTGGCTGAGAATTCCTGGGGGATAAACTCCTGGGATCCACCCTGCCTGACACCCACCAGTGCACACACACACATGCACACACGTGCACACACTGGACAAGAATTCCTGAGGATAAGCTCCTGGGATCTGCACTGCCAGCAAAGGCCGCCCCTGGCGACTCTGAGGGTCCTGCACGTGTTCTCCAGAGAGGAGGGTCCTCTCACACTTGTCTCCAGGGGATCTGCTGGAGCCTCTGCTTCCTCACATTGTCACCAGGGCTGGTCGCCACCAGACTATACACCTGCCAGTCTGCTGGTGACCAGTGCCGTCTCCACAGTGTTGACGTGCCCGTGTCCTCATCGGGAGGCCGAGCATCTCTGACACGTGCGCCCATCTGCTTCCCGCTCCTTGGAACTGCCCGTGTTTGCTCTCTGTCCCTTTTGAAAACATTGAGTTTTGAAAACAGAGTTTCTGGACCACAGGGATGTGAAACCTTTCTCTGGCCTTGGGTTATGAGGAATGCTTTTCAGTTTGTGGCTTGTCTTTCCAGCTTTCTCCATGGTTCTTCTTTTTGTTTTGGCCACAGAGGGAGGTCCTGAGCTGGCTCAGGGTCTCCTGCAGGAGCAAGTGATGGTTCCCCCTGCAGGAGTGGGGGGTCCTGAATGCTACAGGGTCTCCTGCAGGAGCCGCCCGAGATGCCGGCCCTTGCTTCAGAGCTGCCAACGCAGTAGCGGGGCGCACCTGCCCCTCCCTCAGGGAGATGGAGTGGATGACCCCGTCCACCAGCTCCTCAAGGATCTCCTGCGTGGAGCTCTGCAGCGACAGGCAGCCGGCCCCAAGGCATCAGAGCCCTGCCTGGCCTCACCCCCGCTTCTTCTGCCCACTGACCTTCTGCTTCCAGATCAGGCACAGACCTGTGTCTGCACAGACTTCCACCTGGGGTGAAAGAGATAGATCTCCAGGGCTCAGGATAAACCTGGGGCAGAAGGACACTGCCCCAGTACTCCATGTCCCAGCCAGCCTTGACATGGCTATGAACTTGACCTGCCCACCAGACTTCCAACTCCTCAGCCTGCTCCTGCTCCGCGTGGGCCCAGCCCACATGAATCCTCCTTCCATAGCCTCACACGTGGGGAGGGGATGTAGGGCTGCTGAGGTGGAATCAGAGTGGTGGCCTGGCCTAGATTGGCCTGCCCTGGGCCTCCCTGTATTACCCTTGGGTCCCTCCGGGCAAATGGCCAGAGGCATCTGGGGTGAGCCCTGACCCAACTTCTGCGCCGTTGGAAGATGCTCTCACTGCCGGCTTCCCTAAGACTACGGCCTTGGGACGTGGGGATGCAGCATGGAAACCTGTGGGTCATTCGACTGTCTCTAGCTAAGTGAGCTGGGTAGGGGGCTGTCTCTGGGATGTGGGTGCCTGGTTACCAGGGTTCCATGTTCTGCTGGGCTCTGTGACGTCACTGCCTGGGGTCGCTTTACCAATGCTTCCTCCTCAAACAAGACCTCCTCATGGCCCCCTGGGCTGCTGACTGCTCACCCTCCACCTCACGCCATGTCCACACACAGTCACCCCAACACAGCCCACACCACAGCCCCCGGAGAGGCCTGGGTGCAGTCCAGACCCAGCTTTGAGGACACAGAGCCGAGTTCAGACCAGGCTCCTTCTTCTTACCAGTGGTGTCACCCTGGACAAGCCACGTGCCTCTCAGGGCCTCTCCAGTCTCCTCAGCGGCACAGTGGGGGTCATTCTAGCATCCTCTTCCTAGGGACATTATCAGATGTAGAGATCTGTCCACACCTACAGTGCCTGTCAACCCTGGGGGCTGGTGTCACGTGTGGCTCGTGCACAGACTCAGTAGCGGAAGGATGACATGAGGGCTGGGCGTGCAGAGAACACAGATCAGAAGGCCTGGGTCTGCTCTGGGGTCTGGGGTCTGTCACTTCCCGTCCTGCCTGTTCCCGGTCCCCCTGGGGAGAGTTGAAATGAAATGACACTCAGGCATTGTCCCCCCCTGATATACAACCTTCCAGGTCCTCCTGTTCTGTTTAGACTCAGGTCTAAGTGCCTCATCTCGGCCTAGATGGTGGGCAGCCCCCACAGTGGCTCCCAGCATTCCCACCTCCTGGTCACACATCCTATGTCACCCCTCCCCTCGAGGGGAATGGACTTTGTGACGGGGTTCTAACCAATAGAAGAGGGCAAGTGAGGGGATGTCACGTCCAAGACTGAGTGAATGAGAAGTCTGCAACTTCTGCCTAGTTCCCTCTCTCTCCCTGTCACTCTGTCTGTCTCCCCTCTGTCTCTGTTTGTCTCTCTCTTTCTGACTCTCTCTCTCCATATCTGTCTCTCCTTATGTCTCTATCTCTCTCTCTGTCTCTGTCTTTCTCTGTGTCTCTGTTCTTCTTCTCTGTTCTGTCTCTCTGTCTCTATCTTTCTCTCTTTATCTCTCTGTCTGTCTCTCTGTCTCTGTGATCCTTTGTTCTGGAGAAGCAAGATCAGATATTATGAGCTGCCCTATGAGGCCTCAGCACAAAGAACTGACAGAGAGTCACCGCCCACAGAGACAGAAAAGATCTGAGACCCTCCATACAAACTGAATCCTGCCAATACCCTGTGAAGGATCTCAGAGACAGACCCTGCCCCAGTCGAGCCTCAGATGAGACCGCAGCCCCAGCCCCCTGAGAGACCTTGAGCAGAGGCTCCCAGCTGAGCCGATCCTGGATCCTGGTACAGAAGCTGTGAGATGGTCAAGGTCTGTTCTTGTCAGCGCTAGGTTAGGGTAATGCTGTCACACAGCGTTGACAACCAGGACCTCCTTCCAGGCCAGGGTCTGGCCCTTCCCCCTCCTCCCTCCCTCCTCTCCTCCCCAGCTCTCTCCAGCCACACTGGCTCAGTGCTCACCTCCCCTCTGGCCAAGTTCTCTCCTGCCCTTAGTCTCCGCACCTTTGAGCTCCCCCCGCCCCCCGGCACACTGCTCGCAGATGTGCAGGGCTGGCTCCTCTTGTCCTTCTGGTCACGGCACAAGTGTCCCCATGGGGGCCTTTTAGACCCACCTGGGGGCTTCCGGCCCTCCCTCGAGCACCTGCTCCATTCCCCATAGCCCCTGCTCTTCTCTTTCACGTGGATTTGCTTTCGTGCTTTTGTCCCTCCCCCTCCAGGCTGTGAGCTCCTGGAGCACGGGAACCATGTGGGTGCTGTCAGCACCGCCCCCAGGTCAACACGGCCCTGCTCAGGGTGAGTGCTGGGGGCACAGGGGCTGAAAGAATAATGAGAGGGTCTCAGAGCCCCTGCCACCTCTGAGCAGCTCACGCTGTGGACACGGATGCCCACGATAAAAGGTGCCTGTTGGGTCAGAGGCAGGGGGAGGCCACATTGACCCCTGGGTGTCCCTTCCCTGCTCCAGCTGCTCCATGAGCACCGTGGGCACAGCCCACCCCCTGGTGGTCAGCCCCAGCACTGCAGCCCCAGACTGCAAACCAGAAAACAAAACACATGCCTTTGTTTGGGTGTAGTCAAGGCAGCGCCTCCCCCTGGCCCCAGAGGGGCAAAGGAGCAGGACCTACAGGCTCCAGCGGTGATGTGAGGGCCCTAGATACCTCCTTTGTCCCCTCTCTCGCTCCATGGCCCTGGTGTGTCCAGTTCACTCATGAGGCCTCCTCACCCCCGCCAGGACAGTGACTCCACCCCACTTCCAAATGAGGACCCCGAGGCTCCAACAAGGATGGCCTGTCCCTGGTCCCTGGACTAGTGGCCCAATGATCTGCCACATTCTGCACGACCCAGGGCCCAAGACCCCCAAGCCCCCAGGCTGCCCTCTGCTCAGAAGGACCTCAAAGGAGTAGAAAGCATTTCCCAAGGACTCGGAGCACAGTGGGTCATGGATGGGGAACTAAGATCAACAGAGTCTTCTAAGAGCCTGTGGGACCCTTGGGGTCACCCCATCTGTGCACCCCAATTTACAGACGAGTAAGCAGAGGTCTTCTCTCCTGTAGCCCCCTCCACACTAGGAGCTCACATCCCAGTTCCAGGTGCCCAGAATGGTGGACACAGGACCCCAGACTTTGTCCTCTGCAGGCTGCTCTAGGGATGGCCCAGCCCAGGTAGTCCCCTGGGCTCCTTGGGGACCCTCTGCCCATCTGCCTGGCATCTCTCCCCCTCCCCATGCTCTGGGCCCAGGCGTATGGTTAGGGGACTGGATGCCCTGGCCCCAGGGCAGAGCTGCCTCCAACCTCTTCCTTCTTTCCCCAGTCACCTCCCCAGAGTGCACGCCCACTCTGAGCCCTTCACTGCGTGTGTGTGTCTGCGTGGGGTGACCACAGGAAAGGACCCCAGGCAGACGGGATGGGCAGGGCTCCCCCAGGATCTTACAGGCTCTCATTCTCAAAGTAAACCCCATGGGAGGGTCGAGGCTGGCCTAGGAGACTGGAACCCTCTCTTCTCCTCTGGACTCTGCCCACCTCGTGGACCCTGGGCCAGTTCCAGCCTCTCCTGGCCTCAGTTTCCCAACTGTCCCCAGACGGGCTGGTCTAGGAACTGCATCAGCCCCGTTCCGCATGGGCACGACCAGTTCTCTGTCCCCGCGTGGGTGTGGCGGGGACGCACTCGGGGCGCACGGTCCTCCCTCCAAGGGGCGGACGCGGGTGGACGCCGCCCGCGGGGCAGCCGGGCGCACGCGGAGCCCACCGACAGCGCGTGCACGTGACCCTGCCCCGCCACGCGCACGCGCTGCACCTACGGCTCACCCTGGGACTGGTCCCAAGTCTCTGTCCCCATCCAAGTGCTCTGTGACCCCATGGTCGGCTGGGGCGTTGGAAGAGCTCCTGGATCCCTGTGGGGTCTGGTCGTGCGGGCTGTGGGGTGGAGAACCGAGCTGGCGGGACTCCTGTCTCCAGAGCGCTCACAGCCCCGCATCTCGGTGCAGCCGGCGCCCAGAGGCAGTTCCAGAAGTTTCCAGTGCCAGGAAGGACTGGCCTCTGAGCCCGAGAGAGACCCACCTTTGCTTCACCCTCTGGCTGGACTCGGGACACTGTGACCTCTTTGCTCTGTGTCCCGGTCCCTTGTCAGGAGTTCTGCTTGTTCGTGCATGGAGGGGCGAGCTGGAGACCTCCGTCGCCTGGTGAAGGAGACGGGCCTGCCCCCAGTCAGCCTGCAGGTGAGAGGGCTGACCCCTGTCCCCAAAGGCAGGACTTTCCCACCGCCACTGTGCCCGCCGCTGCCCGGGCACCTGGAGGGACGTGCACCTGGTGGCAGGAGCACACCTGGCGCTGAGGGTGATGCTGCCTGGCCGAGGAGACGGATGGGTTTCGGCTCCTTCATGCCTCGTTTGTTATGAGCTGATGCGCTTATTGCGGGTGGACTACAGGGAGGAAGCGCTCAGGACTCTAGTCATTTCGTTCAGATCTATGTGGGGCTGCAGTGAAAATGGCAACTTGCCCTGGAGTCTTCTCTTGTTCGGTAGCCTGTTTTGTTTCTGTGTCTGGGAAAGAATGAAAATGATCCTGTGTTTTACCCTTTGGAAAAAATGAAACACCCAACCTTGGATTTTCTTTAAGATATGTGAAAAGTTATCGATAGCGTTCAGATTTTGCTTGAGGGTCACTTCATGGTAAAAAGGCAGCTTTCTTTGAAAATGTCATATTCTAATGATCAGCCCATTTCTGGCAGAGGGAAGAGAAGTTTCCGTGGGTCCTCCATGAGAAAGGGCCCTGGGCCAGATGTCAGAGACACTCGCAGTGTGTCCTTGGACCAGTCGGGCTCCCTCTTGGGGCCTCAGTTTCCTCATCTGTAAAATGGGGCTAGGAGGGTAGGGCTAAGTGTTTTCCAGAAGTTCTTGCAGCTCTGACAGCTGATGCCTTAAGTTACCGGATGTTCCTGAAGCCATGAAACAGGTGATGCAAGTAGTTTTTTTCCCCTTAAGAGTCATAAGCCAGGAAATATAAAACCCAGAGGGGACCCGCTCTAAGATGAATGATTCGAGTGCAGCTCTTTCATGCCTTGTGTGTCATGGAAAGTCCCCTTTAGGTGCTCACTGTGCGGGTCCTGCTCCATCGGTGTCACCAGAGTTCATCATTGACCTTGGGCATTGCCACTGATCCTTCGGGAGGATTTGTGTTCAACCTGATGAGTCCCTGAATGTGGTCCCCAGGAGTCACTCTCACTAATGCTTGCTAATTCCAAGTCCGATTTTTGAAAATTCCATTTCCAGCCCTGTTCTGGCAGGTTTCTAAGCCGACCTCAGTGTCCTGGTCTGATTGAATTTTAGTGAAAATATTCCCATATACACTCAGGTTTTCTCCCCTTGATGTATTTCCCACATGGAATGGCTGCTTTGAAAATCAAAAGATAAAATTTCCACTCTGTTCTCTGCCAGCTTCCCTCTTGCCAAGAGAGACACTTTCAGCTGCACGTTTACCTTGGGAAGATCAAGGCATTAAATTAAAGGTAAAATTCAATTAGTGTGAAGGTTAGGGTTAGGGCTGCTTGAGCCCATGCTGCTGGCTGGGGCAAGTCCGCACCCCCTCTTCTTGGCCAGCGTCCCCCACCTTTCCTTCCCAGGACGTCTCTCCCATTTCCCTGGGGTGATTTGTGGGGCTGTGACCCACATTTTGGGTTGGTCGGGGCTTGTGTCTACAGCGAGTGCCTAGTCCTGCTTCTCCTGGGACAAAGACACATCTCTTTTTATTTTTTAAAACAGCTTTATTGAGATATAATTCACATGCCATGTAATCCACCCATTTAAAGTGTACAATTCAGTGGTTTATAGTATCTTCACAGAGCTGTGCAGCCCTCACAATAGTAGAACATTTTCATTACCTGAACCGGACCCTCTTTACCAATGAGCAGTCACTCCCCGTTCCCCCCGTCCCTACAGCCCCAGACAACCACTTTTCTACTGTTTGTCTCTCTGTTTCTCTATTGTGGACCTTTCACATACACAGAATGATACAATATTCAGTCTTTTGTGACAGCTGCTTTAATATAGCATGTTTTCAAGGTCCATCCATGTTTGTAGCACGTATCAGTAATTCATTCTGTTTTATGCCAAATAAT
This sequence comes from Ceratotherium simum simum, assembly GCF_057802395.1. Classification (NCBI taxonomy): domain Eukaryota; kingdom Metazoa; phylum Chordata; class Mammalia; order Perissodactyla; family Rhinocerotidae; genus Ceratotherium; species Ceratotherium simum. Next base: position 4,322,272 of record NC_141928.1, on the reverse strand, counting down.
TTTCCATCATATAGATATACCATATTTTGGTTATCCATTCATCAGTTGTGGGACGTTTGGGTTGTTTCCATCTTCTGGCTATTATGAATAATGATGCTATGAACATTTGTGTACAAGCTTTTCATATGGTTTCCTTTCTCTTGGGTACAAACCTAGGAGTGGAATTGCTGGATCAAATGGAAACTCGTTTAAATTTTGAAGAATTGCCAGACTCTTTTCCAAAGGGCTGCACCATTTTTTATTTCTGCCAGCAGTGTATGAGGATTCCAATTTCCACCTATCCTTGCCAACACTTCTTAATACCTTTTTTTAATTACAACCATCCTAGTGGATGGGAAGTGGTATCTCATTGATTGTGGTTTTGATTTGCTTTTCCCTCCTGAATAATGATGTTGAGCATTTTTCATGTGCTTGTTAGTCACTCATGTATCTTCTTTAGAGAAATGTCTGCTTAGCTCCTTTCCCCATTTGTTAATTGGGTTATTGGTTTCTTTATTATTGAGTTGTAAGTGTTCAATATATATTCTACGTGCAAGTCTCTTATGATATATACGATTAGCTGGCATTTTGTCCCTTTCAGCAGTTGTCTTCTCACTTTCTTGATACTGTCTTTTGCTACACACATATTTTTAATTTTGATGAAGTCCAATTTATTTATTTTATTTTGTATACTTCTGCTCTTGGTGTCATATCTGAGAAACCATTGCCTAACTCAAGGTCAAAAAGTTTTATTCCCATATATTTTCTTTTAAGAGTTTATAGCTTTATCTCACATTTAGCTGTTGGATCTCTTTTGAGTTCATTTTGGAAAGTGGTTTGAGGAAGGAGTCCAACTTCTTTCTTTGTCTGTGAATATCCCATTGTCCCAATACCATTCATTGAAAAAGCTATTCTTTTTTCATTGAATTGTCTCGTCACTTGTGAAAAATCAATTGACTGTAACTGGACTCTCAGTTCTATTCCATGGATCTGTATGTCTGTTTTTATGCCAGCACCACAATGGCTTCATTAGTGTAGCTTTGTAATGAGTTTTGAAATCGGGAAGTGTGAGTCCTCCATCTTTGTTCTTCTTTTTCAAGGTTGTTTTGGCTCTTCTGGCTGCTTTTGCATTTCATGTGAATTTTAGCATTGGCTTGTGAATTTCTGCAAAAAAGGCAGCTGAGATTTTGCTTGGGATTGCACGGAATCTGTAGTTCCATTTGTGGAGTGTTGCCATCTTAATAGTATAAAGTCTTCTGATCCATGAAGATGGGATGTCTTTCCATTTATTTTGGTCTTCTTTAATTGCTTTCAATAATGTTTGTAGCTTTCATCGTACAAGTCTTGTACTTCTTATGGCTACCTTAAATAATGCTACAATGAAAATGGGGGTGCAGACATCTTTTTGAGTTAGTGCTTTCATTTCCTTTGGATAAACACCCAGAAGTGGAATAGCTGGATATTATGGTAGTTCTAGTTTTAATTTTTTGAGGAACCTCCATCCTGTTTTCCACAGTGGCTGCACCAGTTCACATTCCATACAATTAATCCTTTTTGTGTTGATCTTGTATCCTGCAGCCTTGCTGGCCTTGTGTATTGGCTCCAGTGGTATTCCCGGGTATTCTCTATGACTTCCTGTGTACGTGGTCATGTCATTTTCAAACAGAGGTGGTTTTACTTCATCCCCTCCGTATAGATGCCATTTCTTTCATTTTCTTGCCTAATTGACATGGCTAAAACCCCCAGAGAAATGTAGAATAGAGTTGGCGAGAGGGCCAGCCCCGTGGCTTAGCGGTTAAGTGCACGCTCTCGACTACTGGTGGCCTGGGTTCGGATCCCGGGCGCACACCGACGCACTGCTTGTCTGGCCATGCTGAGGCCGGGTCCCACGTACAGCAACTAGAAGGATGTGCAACTATGACACACAACTATCTACTGGGGCTTTGGGGAGAAAAAGGGAAAAAAAAAAAAGGAGGAGGAGTGGCACGGTTGTTAGCTCAGGGCTGATCTTCCTCACACACACACACACACACACACACACACACACACACACTAAATAAATAAATAAATAAATAAATAAATAAATAAATAAATAAATAGAGTTGGTGAGAGTGGCCATTCCTCACCTTGTTCCTGACTTCAGGGGTGAGGCTTCCAGTCTTTCCCCATTAAGTATGACGTATGTGAGCTGTGGCTTGTTTACAGATGCACTTTAGCAGCACAGAGAAACTAGAAACTAGAAACTTCTGTTTCTAGTTTCTTCAGTGTTTTTACCATGAAAGGGTGTGGATTTTGTCAAATGTTTTTTTCTGCACTTAGTGGGAATCAGCTTTTATAGCAGCTTTTTAACCATGAAATCATCTTCCTTTCCCTCTCCCTCTGTCTTTCTCCCTCACACAAACTAGTAGAACCTCTCTGGAAGCAAATCAGAATCCACATATTAAATACTTGCTGAGGGCCAGCCCGGTGGCACAAGAGGTTAAGTGCGCGCCCTCTGCTGCAGTGGCCTGGGGTTCGCCGGTTCGGATCCCGGGTGTGCACTGACGCACTGCTTGGCAAGCCATGCTGAGGCGGCGTCCCATATAAAGTGGAGGAAGATGGGCAGAGATGTTAGCCCACGGCCAGTTTCCTCAGCGAAAAAAAAAAAAAGAGGAGGATTGGCAGATGTTAGCACAGGGCTGATCTTCCTCACACACACACACACAAAACTTGCTGAAAGATGCCTAAGCAAACTTGCCTGTTATTTTATCTCAAAATGAGTTTTGCAATTCAGGATGTGCATGCTATGGCAAACCATAGGCAAATCCACCAAAGGAAAGGAGCCACTTTTATAGAGAAAATGGGGGGGTAGTGAGGGGCTGTTCTAAAGGAAAATCCACTGGGGGAAAGTAGCAGTTCAGGGCAGCAACAGCTTCTCATTGGCTGAGCTGCGGCGTTTCTGATTGGCTGAACTGCGGCGTTTCTGATTGGCTGGGCTGTTGCTGGGCAGGGAGAGAAGTCTTCCCTCAGTAGTAAAGTAGTTGTACTTCCTGTCTGAGATGCAAGCACCCTCTCTTCCTGTTTGGAGTAATTGATGATGTGTGATGGGGTGAGAGCTCCCCCTGCAGGCCCTCCTGACTCTAATTTCGTTCAAGTTTCTTTTATTAATTTACACAAATGAACAGTCTAGGCCTCTTGATCCCAGTTGTCCTTGCCCTGGTGGCTGTGTAGCTGGGGGAGGGCCCCACTCCGAACTAGTGATGACTAGAAATTCACATGTTAGTGATGATTCCAAGGGCAGCTGCTCCCTCTGGCATACATACTCCACCGTCTTCTCTTTACTGCTGTACAGTGAAAACATTTAGTGTTAAGGAGAGGATTGTGCAGGAAATAGCCTATGTCAGATGTGTGTGCTGAAAGGTAACAGTAAATAGGCAAAAAATGTGACTTACCTCAGAAATATATTAAAGAGAATATAGCACATTCTGTGCAGACCTTCCTGGCGTGGAAGTCCACGTTCTGAAAATACTGTTTTTGGTTTATTCTCTGAGGCCTCATATATCACTTTTCTCTTCCAGGAGTCTTGGTGCTGACCATGTTGTTGGCTGGCCTCACGAGTGTGAGCCTCCTGTTCCACATTTTGGCCTGTTACGGGTAGGAGGCCTTTCGGGTCATTTGCGTGTCTTCAGCCAGGCTTTCTCAGAATTCCCGGGCAGTGCCGGCAGAGCCAACATGCAATACAGTGTCTGGGCTGGACGGACACTTTGTCTGCAAGTTACCTATGGCACTGAGTTTCTAAAGCCCTTAAATAGCAGCGATCTAAAATGGAAAAAGGAAGGGCAGAGGGATTTCAGCATTATGTTCGTCAGAGTTCTCTCGAGAAAGCACCAACAGGATACATATGTGCGTGCACACACACACACAGATGTGTGTCTATGTGTGTGTGTGTGTATATATATATAGAGAGAGAGAGAGGGAGAGAGAGAGAGAGAGGTTGATTTTAATACCATGACTCATGTGACCATGGGGGCTGGCAGGTCCAAAATCTGAAGGCCAGGCTTGCAGACTGGAAACTCAGGCAGGTGTGTAGATGCTGTAGTCTTGAGGCAGATTTTCTTCTCTGGGAAACCTCAGTTTTTGCTCTGAAGGCCTTCGGCTGATGTGATCCACCCACACTATTGACAATAATCTCCTTTCCTTAATGTCAACTAACTTTACGTTAACCACATCTACAAAATGCCTTCACAGCAACACGTAGATTAAATACCCAGTTTGATTAAATAACTGCGTGCTGCGGCCTGGTCAGGTGGACACGTAAGACTCACCACCACAGCCACGCTCTCTCCACTTGGCACCTCCTGCATCTTCTTTAGCCATATTTAATCTCCAAATAAGACAGGAAGAAAGTCATTCTTCCTCCTAACATGGTACAGCTCTCCTGTGTACATCTCAAAACACACAAATACTCTCCCCAAGGAGGACGCAAAGTTCTTGGGTGATGTTCACTCTTTTCCTTGATATCCTGCGATTTAAATACTATTATGTGAAGTTAACTATTATTGACACATCCTGTGTTATATGTTATGTTATATGATAAGAAGATAAGGAATAGAAGAAAAGAAATCTATCTGACACACACACAGTCCACAGTCTGGGAAGACTTCCTGGAGTGGGATTCTTGGGTGGGGGCTTCTCTGCAAGGCAGTTTCTGTTTTCTGTTTATGGAAAGGCAGTCATGTTGGTGAACTTTTGTGCTCTTGCAGCATCAGTGCGAGCTCTAAAACAAGCTCCAGAGCTAGTGCCAGCTCCAGCACCAGCTCAACCGCCAGCTCCAAAGCTAGCATCACCTGCAGTGCCAGATCACACACTGGCTCTGGTACGAAATCTGGAGTTAAAGCCGTTTCTGGCACAAGCCCAACTGCTAGATGTACTACCAGCTACAGAGCTAGAGCCAACTCCAACACCAGCTCTTGCAACAGTTCCAGCTCCAGTGCCACTGCCAGACTTAGAGCCAGTGCCACTTGCAGAATTAGAGCCAGATCTATCACCAGATCTAGTATCAACTCTAGAGCTAGAACTAGTTCCAACATCAGCTCATATAAAAGCCCTAGAACTACAGCCAGCTCCAGAACTAGCTCTAGCACCAGCTCCAGGGCTAGAACCAGCTTCAACACCAGCTCTGTCACCAACTGCAGAGATAGAGATAGCTCTGTCATCAATTTATTTGCCAGAGCCAGCACCAGCTCCAGCACCAGCTCCAGAGCCAACTACAGCAATAGCTCTAACACCAGCTCCAGTGCCAGAGTAGAGCCAGCTCAAGGAGCTATATTAAACTGCAGAGCCAGGTCCAGACTATCTCTGGAGGTAGATCCAGCTCCAGCACCTTTCCCAGAGCCAGAGCTAGTGCCCACTATAGAGCCGGAGCCAACTCCAGCCCCGGCTTTCGCATCAGCTCCAGAGATTGAGCATCTCCTGCTTCAGCTCCAGTGCCAGTTCTAGGGTCAGAGCCATCTTATAGCTAGAGCCAGCTCCAGCACCAGCTCCAGCACCAGCTCCAGCACCAGCTCGAGAACTAGCCCAGGACATGACCATCGTGGGCGGGGCCTGGTGTGGGACTGAGAGCAGGACATTCCCTGCCAGGCAGGTCACTCCCGGGTACCTTGATCTTCTCCACTCCCGGCTCCTCCTCCTCCCTCCCTTCATGAGGTCTCAGCCCCAGGGGCTCTGCACCCCTGCTTTCCCAAACAAAGTTCAAAGTGGACAAAGAGACCTCAGATGTTGGAAACTATGGCCAATACCTTAAAAAATTGTATACATTTTGACCCAGAAACTCCACTCCATGGATTCTGTCCTAAATAGAGATTTATGAATGCAGATGTTCCCTTCAGCATGATTCAGAGTGAAAAATTGGAAACAGCCCACATTCCGCAGCAGAGGCTCTTTGTGAATTCTGATGCAGGGACGCAGAAAATACAGAGAGGAAGGGGATTGACTGGCATGCCCCCCCTGAGCACACGCCCCGGAATCCACCCTGCCTGACCCCCACAAGTGCACACATACACATGCACACACTGGACAAGAATTCCTGGGGATAAGCTCCTGGGATCTACCCTGCCTGACACCCACCAGTGCACACAGACATATACACATACGTGCACAGACTGTACAAGAATTCCTGGGGGATAAACTCCTGGGATCCACCCTGCCTGACACCCACAAGTGCACACACACATGCACACACGTGCACACACTGTACAAGAATTCCTGGGGGATAAACTCCTGGGATCCGCAATGCCAGCAAAGGCTGCACCCGGGCACTCTGATGGTCCTGCACGTGTTCTCCAGAGAGGGGGGTCCTCTCACACTTGTCCCCAGGGAATCTGCTGGGGCCTCTGCTTCTTCACATTGTCACCAGGGCTGGTCGCCACCAGACTATACACCTGGTGACTAGTGCCGTCTCCACAGTGTTGACGTGCCCGTGTCCTCATCGGGAGGCCGAGCATCTCTGACACGTGAGCCCATCTGCTTCCCGCTCCTTGGAACTGCCCGTGTTTGCTCTCTGTCCCTTTTGAAAACACTGAGTCTCCGGAGTTTTTGGGCCACAGGGATGTGAAACCTTTCTCTGGCCTTGGGTTATGAGGAACGCTTTCCAGTTTGTGGCTCATCTTTCCAGCTTTCTACATTTTTCCTGCTTTTGTTTTGGCCACAGGAAGAGCCAGGCGTTTCCTGTCTGGCTTCTGGCTCTGGTGTCACACTTAGAACAGTGGTCTCTTCCCCGAGATTATGCAGATATTTATGAAAAGTCTTCATTTTATACATCTAATATGTAATACCTCTGGGATTTCCCTTTCAAATAACAAAAATGCTATTTTATTTTATTTTTAAAGATTTTATTTATTTTATTTTTTTCCCCCAAAGCCCCAGTAGATAGTTGTATGTAATAGCTGCACATCCTTCTAGTTGCTGTATGTGGGACTCGGCCTCAGGATGGACGGAGAAGTGGTGCCTCGATGCGCACCCGGGATCCGAACCCGGACCACCAGCATCGCAGCGCGCGCACTTAACCACCAAGCCACAGGGCCGGCCCCAAAATGCTATTTTAAATAAAAAACAAAAGTAGTCATTCCTCTCTTAAAATATGTGGGCAGACACGAGAGCTGCCTATTGCACGATTCCGTTTATAGGAAACATCCAGAACAGGTAAAGGACAGAGACAGAAAGCAGATTAGGGGTTGTCAGGGCCTGGGGAGGGAGTGCTTTGGTATGGGCTTCCTTTTGGGGAATGAAATGTTCTGCAGCTAGACAGTGGTGATGGTTGCACAGCATCATGACTGTACTTAATGTTCAAGAATTGTATAAATTTTATTGTATTCAATTGAAAACAAAATAAACCACACAAAAACTAAAAGAAAAAAATAAAATAAAAAGGCAAACAGAAACAACAACAGGGGAAGGGAAGGAAAGTTCTGGTGGGGGAGTGGGTAGAAGATGTGGCTCAGGGGAGGGTGAAGAGGGAGGTTCCAGAGCCAGCTTTCTCTGCAGGGATGGGGGTCGTGAGCTGGCTTGGGGTCTCCCGCAAGGGCAGGTGGTGGTTCCCCCTGTAGGGATGGGGGGTCCTGAGCCGGCTCAGGGTGTCCCGCAGGGGCAGGTGGTGGTTCCCCCTGTAGGGATGGGGGGTCCTGAGCCGGCTCAGGGTCTCCCGCAGGGGCAGGTGGTGGTTCCCCCTGCAGGGGTGGGGTTCTTGAGCTGCCTTAGGGTCTCCTTCAGGAGCCGCCCCAGATGCCGGCCCTCCCTTCAGAGCTGCTGATGCAATGGAGTGGCGCCCCTGCCCCTCAGTCGGGGGGATGGAGTGGATGAGCCCGTCCACCAGCTCCTCCCTGATCTCCTACGTGGAGCTCTGCAAAGGCGGTGACCGGCAGCCGGCCCCAGGGCATCAGAGCCCAGCCCGGCCTCACCCCCGCTTCTTCTGCCCACTGACCTTCTGCTCCCAGATCAGGCACAGACCTGTGTCTGCACAGACCTCCCCCTGGGATGAAAGAGACACATCTCGAGGGCTTGGGATAAACCTGGGGCAGAGGGCGCTGCCCCAGTACTCCACATCCCACCCACCAGCCTTGAACTGGCATGTGAACTTGACTGGCCCACCAGACTCCTCAGCCTGCTCCTGCTCTGGGTGGACCCAGCCCACATGAATCCCCCTACCACATCCTCACACATGGGGAGGGAACAGAGGGCTGCCCAGAGGGAATCAGAGTGGTGTCCTGTCTTGGATTGGCCTGCCTTGGGCCTCCCTGTGTTACCTTTGGGTCCATCTGTGCAAATGGCCAGAGGCGTCTGGGGTGAGCCCTCACCCAACTTCTGTGCGGTCGGAAGATGCTCTCACTGCCCGCTGTCTCTGGGATGCCAGTGCCTAGTTACCAGGGTTCCATGTTCTATTGGGCTCTGTGAGGTCACTGCCTGGGGTCCCCTTACCAATGTTTCCACCTTGCACAAGACCTGCCCATGGCCCCCTGGGCTGCTGACTACTCACCCTCCACCTCACGCCATGTCCACACACAGTCACCCCAACACAGCCCACACCACAGCCCCCGGAGAGGCCTGGGTGCAGTCCAGACCCAGCTTTGAGGACACAGAGCCGAGTTCAGACCAGGCTCCTTCTTCTTACCAGTGGTGTCACCCTGGACAAGCCACGTGCCTCCCAAGGCCTCCCGAGTCTCCTCAGCAGCACAGTGGGGGTGATTCTAGCAACTCTTTCCTAGGGACATCAACAGATATACAGACCTGTCCACACCTACAGTGCCTGTCAACCCCGGGGGCTGGTGTCACGTGTGGCTCGTGCACAGACTCAGTAGTGGAAGGATGACATGAGGGCTGGGCATGCAGAGAACACAGATCAGACAGGCCTGGGTCTGATCTGGGGTCTGTCACTTCCCGTCCTGCCTGTTCCTGGTCCCCCGGGGAGGGTGGAAATGCAATGTCACTCAGACATCGACCTCCCCTGGCATACAACCTTCCAGGTCCTCCTGTTCTGTTTAGACTCAGGTCCAAGTGCCTCATCTCGGCCTAGGTGGTGGGCAGCCCCACAGTGGCTCCCAGCATTCCCACCTCCTGGTCATGTATCCTATGTCACCCCTCCTCTCGAGGGGAATGGACTTTGTGACGGGGTTCTAACCAATAGAAGAGGGCAAGTGAGGGGATGTCACGTCCAAGCCTGAGTGAATGAAAAGTCTGTGACTTCTGCCTAGTTCCCTCTCTCCCTGTCACTCTGTCTGTCTCTCTCTCTCTGTCTGTCTCCCCTCTGTCTCTGTTTGTCTCTGTCTCTCCTCTCTCTCTGTCTATCTCTCCTCTCTTTCTCTGTCTGTCTCTCCTCTAGTCTTTGTCTCTGTCTTTGTGTCTCTCTCTTTCTGACTCTCTCTCCATATCTGTCTCTCTCACTGTCTATATATCTCTCTCTGTCACTGTCTTTCTCTGTCTCTCTGTTCTTTCTCTCTGTTCTGTCTCTCTGCTTCTATCTTTCTCTCTCTGTCTCTCTGTTTCTGTGATCCTTTGTTCTGGAGAAACAAGATCAGATATTATGAGCTGCCCTATGAGGCCTCAGCACAAAGAACTGACAGAGAATCACCGCCCACAGAGACAGAAAAGATCTGAGACCCTCCATCCAGACTAAATCCTGCCAATACCCTGTGAAGGATCTCAGAGACAGACCCTGCCCCAGTCGAGCCTCAGATGAGACCGCAGCCCCAGCCTCCTGGGAGACCTTGAGCAGAGGCTCCCAGCTGAGCTGAGCCTGGATCCTGGTACAGAAGCTGTGAGATGGTCAAGGTCTGTTCTTGTCAGCGCTAGGTTAGGGTAATGCTGTCACACAGCGTTGACAACCAGGACCTCCTTCCAGGCCAGGGTCTGGCCCTGCCTCCTCCTCCCTCCCTCCTCTCCTCCCCAGCTCTCTCCAGCCACACTGGCTCAGTGCTCACCTCCCCTCTGGCCAAGTTCTCTCCTGCCCCTGAGTCTCTGCACCTTTGAGCTCCCCCTCTCCAGCACACTGCTCGCAGACGTGCGGGGCTGGGTCCTCTTGTCCTCCTGGTCACAGCACAAGTGTCCCCATGGAGGCCTTTTAGACCCACTTGGGGGCTCCCGGCCCCCACTCCAGCACCTGCTCCATTCCCCATAGCCCCTGCTCTTCTCTTTCACGTGGATTTGCTTTCGTGCTTTTGTCCCTCCCCCTCCAGGCTGTGAGCTCCTGGAGGGTGGGGACCATGTGGGTGCTGTCAGCACCGCCCCCAGGTCAACACGGCCCTGCTCAGGGTGAGTGCTGGGGGCACAGGGGCTGAAAGAATAATGAGAGGGTCTCAGAGCCCCTCCCGCCTCTGAGCAGCTCACGCTGTGGACACGGATGCCCACGATAAAAGGTGCCTGTTGGGTCAGAGGCAGGGGGAGGCCACATTGACCCCTGGGTGTCCCTTCCCTGCTCCAGCTGCTCCATGAGCACAGTGGGCACAGCCCGCCCCCTGGTGGTCAGCCCCAGCATTGCAGCCCCAGACTGCAAACCAGAAAACACAACACACTTTTGTTTGTGGTCCTCAAGGCAGTGGTTCCACCAAGGCCCAGGGGGCAAAGAACCAGGACCTATAGGCTCCAGGGACAACATGAGGGACCATAGATACCTCCCTTGTCCCCTCCTTCCCGCCACTGGCCCTGGTATGTCCAGTTCACTCATGAGGCCTCCTCACCCCTGCCAGGACAGTGACTCCACCCCACTTCCAAATGAGGACCCCGAGGCTCCAACAAGGATGGCCTGTCCCTGGTCCCTGGACTAGTGGCCCAATGCTCTGCCACATTCTGCACGACCCAGGGCCCAAGACCCCCAAGCCCCCAGGCTGCCCTCTGCTCAGAAGGACCTCAAGGGAGTAGAAAGCATTTTCCAAAGACTCGGAGCACAGTGGGTCATGGATGGGGAACTAAGATCAACAGAGTCTTCTATGAGCCTGTGGGACCCTTGGGGTCACCCCATCTGTGCACCCCAATTTACAGACGAGTAAGCAGAGGTCTTCTCTCCTGTAGCCCCCTCCACACTAGGAGCTCACATCCCAGTTCCAGGTGCCCAGAGTGGGGGACACAGGACCCCAGACCTTGTCCTCTGCAGGCTGCTCTAGGGATGGCCCAGCCCAGGCAACATCCTGGGCACCTTGGGGACCCTCTGCCCATCCGCCTGGCATCTCTCCCCCTCCCCATGCTGTGGGCCCGGGCATGTGGTTAGGGGACTGGATGCTCCTGCCCCAGGGCAGAGCTGCCTCCAACCTCTTTCTTCTTTCCACTGTCATCTCCCCAGAGTGCACTCTCCTTCTGACCCCCAGCTGGGCAGTCAGAGGGTGTGTGCGTGTGCACACGTGGGGTGCCCAGAGGAAAGGCCTCCACATGGGAGGGGTTGGGCAGGGCTCCTCCAAGATCTTAGGGGCTCTCATTCTCAAATTAAACCCCATGGGAGGGTTGAGGCTGCCCTGGAAGACTGGAACCCTCTCTTCTTCTCTGGACTCTGCTCACCTTGTGGGCCTTGGGCCTGTCCCTGCCTCTCCTGGCCTCAGTTTCCCAACTGTCCCTTAAGGGGCTGGTTGTAAAACCACATCAGCCCAGCTCAGCATTGACACGGCCGGGCCTCTCCCCGGTGTGGCGGGGACATACTCAGGGGCACACAGGCCTCCCTTCAGCGGGGCAGCCAGGCCTTGTGTCCACAGCTGGGTGCACACGGGCCCCATGGACAGCGTGTGCACGTGACCCAGCCCCACAGCATGCAGGCGCAACACCTACTGTTCCTGGTGTGGCTGCTTTCGCGTGTCCCCCTCCCCTGCCAACTGCTCCCTGATCGTCACATCCCCTGAGCCCTGGAACCACTCCCACACAAGCCAGGCAGCACATAGGGTGCCGGGTTGGGTGGGCTGGACAATTGGGGACACGAAGGTCATTGAATATACCCCCACCTCGCTGTCCTGATGCCAAGATTCCATCCCAAGGTCCAGCTCCAAGGCAGCAGTGGACACCAACTCCGCACAGGAAGAAGGTCAGGCCACCCTTTTCCCCTCCTCCTCTACACCTCTTCCTCAGACTTGAGGTCCAGCCTGTCCCTGGCTGCAGCCCTGGCTGGTGTAAGAGGGGCTGGCGCGAGCCCAGGGAGGTGGGGGCCCCACCACTGGGATGGGCGGGTGTTGGGGGTAGTTTCTTTTATTTGGGAGCCCCCTGGGCACTCAGTGATTTCACCCCATTTTATAGATGAGCAGTGGTCCTAGCACTCAAGGTCACTCTGCTCAAAGTGACCGTCCAGCCATGAACGGGGGACTGGGAACCTTGCTCTTCCCCATCACTGAGCCCGTGCTGACCATCTGAGGCCTGTCCTGTGTTGGGGCTCCCCCAGCCAGATGACCTCCTGAGTCCAAGCCCTTTGGGCACCTTCATCTCTTGCTTTAATCCCAACACACTGTCCCGAGGGCAGAGTCACTGACCTCATTCTCAGTGCAGGAAACTGAGGCTCCGAGAAGTCACCACGAGCTTGCCTGTCCCAGGGCAGTGACGTGGCCCAGCTGGGGTCTGAACCCAGGTCAATCTGACCCCAAAGGCCGTGCTTGCACAGGAGCCCGAGGAGGTGGCCTCTGAGCCTAGCCTTGGAGGTGAGTCCATAGTGGATGGGGGCTATGGAGAGGGACACTGCAGGCAGGGGGCTCGGAGGGGGACAAGGGCTTGGCAGGTTCCCTGGGGGAGGAGGGCTCCAGGGAGGCTAGAGTGGGGTGAGGGGTGCACAAGAGAAGGGCGTCTGGCCCAGATCACATAGGGCTATGAATGTCAGGCAGAGTCGGGGGTTACTGCAGGTTGGGGGAACATGGACAAGCAGTCCTATCAGAGCCTCAGCCAGGCAAATCCTAGACTTGGAGGGAGCTTGGTGGCACGTTGTCTACCCCCACTCAAGCATGGATCCCCAAGAACCAACCAGGATGTGGAGGCTGCCTCAGTTTCCTCCTATGGACAGTGGGGGCTATGGTGGCCATCTGCCTCCTCCCAGGGCTGGGCATCTTGCCTGGAGGGCCCAGAGATGGCTTCTTGTCAAGCAGCCATTCAGGTGAGGTCTGTACCCAGAGAGGTCTGAGTGAGGGGGCCAAGGGGACACCCCACCTGCCTGGCTCACCAGGACACCCTTGTCCACGTTGTCGTTCTTCATGTCCAGGTTCACACGGGTGATGCAGCATCGCTCACCTGCTGGATGGGGAGCGGCAGCAAGGAGCTGTGGTTGCAGACCCTGAGACACAGCGCTTGTGTGTGCCCGAGGCTGCCATGGGCGTGGCGGAGGCTGAAGAGAATGAGGTGCTGCTGGAGGCTGAGCTGATGCCAGAGATCATGGGGAACCACGGGGAGGTCAGTTTCCATAACTGTGGGGGACGCCATGATCAGCAGAAGCCCAGACCCTGCAGGGCACTCCAGGCCGGTGTCCATCTCCTGGGCTTCTTGGCCCCTTTGTGGGTGTGGAGTGGGGAATGCTGGCCATAGGAAGGGAGGGGCTGGGAAAGGCAGTCAGGGAGAAGGGGTGGTGCAGTCACCTTTCTCTTGGCCATCAGGGGACTCTGGGTCAAAGCTCGTGTTGATTTTCTCTATTTTGGAGCTGGAGGAGCTGGCCAAGTGCACACTGACGTCATGGGCAGTGTCCCTGCTGCTGAGGGACTTGAGGTGGGAGCTGCCCCTGGTCCTGGACTCTGCGTTGGAGGCCTGGCAGCTGGAAGGAAGGGCCGGCTTTGCAGTGGTCATGCACACTATGTGGGTGAGTGCTCTAGGGTGCCCGTGGGCACAGATAGCAGTGACCTGCACCTGGGAAGGTGTGAGGGAGGTGCACAGAGGGCAGTGCCTAGGTAGCGGGCAGGGCTTGGTGCCCATGGGCAGCACTCCTTGACAAAAGTCAGCTTCTCCTTTGGATCCCAGACCAGAAGGCATCTGAGGCTGTGAGTGGTCCATGGGAGGCCAGGTCAGCCTGGTGACAGGCAGGCATCATGTCCAGCAGCAGGAGGGGTTCAAGGTGAAACTGATCCTGGGGTGGCCTGGGCTGGCAGGTTGTTGTGGAAGGTGCCCACCTGGCCTTTGTCACTCTGGTCTGTAAGTGCCTAGTTCCCTGGCTGACCACACCCTGAGGAGAATGGCCCTGTGGCTAAACAGCACTGGGGACTGATGAGAAGGTGCCCTTGACCATATAGAGTCCCTTTTCTTCATGTGAGGGAGGGTTGATCAGGCTCCGTGTCTGACCTCATCCCCTTGGTGAAGGTGGACTTCTTCAGACAAGAGTCATAGTGGGCATTGAGCACATTGGCATCGTCAGAGGTCTTGAGGTCTGGTGGGGAGGGGCACAGAGAGGGTCAGCTGTGCTCAGGACAGCCACACCAGGGAGAGGCCAATGAACAGAGTCAGGATGCAGATTAGTGGTTGTCAGCGCTGGGGGAGTGGAGATTGGGACTGACTGCTTAATGGATGCAGGGTTTCTGTTGGGGTGATGAAAATGACCTGGACCTAGACATTGGTGATGGTGCCCAGCACAGAAGATGTAGTTAATGTCCCTGAATTGTACAACTTAAAGTGATGGAAAGATTAACTTTTATTTAACCTAAATTTTAACACATTAAATATAAAAATCATAAGATGTATCAAAGAGAAAAAACATACTGCCCTCACAGGCAAGGCGGAGGACAGCCCTGGGCTGGAGCTGGTGCTGAGGGCAGTGCCAGAGCTGGCCTAACCCTGGAGCCACTGCAGGGGCTGAGGCTGGAGATCCCGCCAGCTCTGGCTGTGGATCTGGCCCAGGAGCTGGACCTGATCTGGGGCTGGAGCTGGGTCTGTCTCAGGCGATAGTGCTAGACTTTGTTCTAGAACTGGCTCCAGTTCTGAGGCTGACTCTAAGTCTGCATTGTTACAGGATTTGGTGCAGGAGCTAACGACAGAAATGGCTCTTGCTCTGTAGCTGGTCCACCTGGTCGAGCTGGAGGGGCTCTACTCTGTAGCTGGTTGAGCTGGAGGGGGGGGCTCTAGTCTGGAGCTGGCCCCAGCTGAGCTCTAGAGCTGGTGCCAGAGCTGGCTCTAGTCACAGTCGGTGCAAGAGCTGGTGCTTTAGGTGGCTCTAGCTTTGCAGTTGTGGGAGTGCTTTGCCCTGCTGCCGGGGCCAGAGCCTACTCTAGTCCACAGGTGTAAACAGTCCTGTGACATTGTTAGCTCTCCCTCTGGGGCTGGTACAAAGCTGACTGCAGCTCCAGAGCTGCTGCAGGAACTGAGGGTGGTGTGGCTCCTGCTCTAGAGCTGCTGCTGAAGGTGGCAGCACATCTGACGGTGGAAATGCCTCTAGCTCGAGAGCTGCCTTTATTTTATTTTATTTTTATAATTTTATTTATTTATTTATTTTTCCCCCAAAGCCCCAGTAGATAGTTGTATGTCATAGCTGCACATCCTTCCAGTTGCTACATGTGGGACGTGGCCTCAGCATGGCCGGAGAAGCAGTGCATTGGTGCGCGCCCGGGATCCGAACCCGGGCCGCCAGTAGCAGAGCGCGCGCACTTAACCGCTAAGCCACGGGGCCGGCCCTAGAGCTGCCTTTAGTTCTGCAACTGGATCTCGCTCTTCAGATTGTACTCGGCCTGGTGCTGGAGCCAGCTCTAGATCTCGAGATGGCACTGAAGCAGCACGAGGAGCAAGATCACCGACCCAACTGCCTTTCCATGTGCCTTCCTAAAGAAAGAAAAGTCCCATGGTCTTCCACAGTCATGCTAGAGCTGGTTCCAGAAACGGCTGTAGTGCCGGGGCTCCTCTAACTCTGGCAGTGGTGCCAGAATTGGTGCAAGAACTGGCGATGAGATGGCCTTGGCTCTGGAGTTAACGGCAGAGCTGGCCCCGACTCTGCAGCTGGTTCAGGTGCTGGAGCTGAAGGTGGTCCTATCTGTAGTTGGCACCAGCTCTAGCTCTGTAGCTGGTGCCAGAGCGGGCATCAGTCCACAGCTGGTGCAAGTTCTAGTGCTTTCGGCGGCTCCAGCTCTGGGGCTGATGCCAGGGCTGGCTCTAGATCCACAGCTTGTGCCAGCACTTGTGCTGGAAATGGACTAGCTTTGTAGCTGCCACTTACTGGCTGGTGAGATGCTGCCCCACCCGCTAGGCTGTGAGCTCTGAGGCCAGGGTGGTGTCTGGGGTTTACTACAGTATTCCGGGTGCCTAGACAGAACAGGGAGCAGTACATGGGTGCTGAATGCGTGAATGAATGAGTGAACGAATGAATGCATGAATGAATGAATGCATGAATGAATGAATACATGCATGAACACAAGAGTCTGTCTCTCAGATCTCTCATCTGTAACAACAGCACCCACATCACAGGGCTGTTGAGAGGACAACGTTGATGCATTAACATGCTAAGTGCCTACTACGCGCCAGGGACTGATCTGGAAGTTGGGACACGGCAGTGAACCAGCATAGTCCCTGCTCGCGGGGAGCCGACTGGAGCAGGGGTCAGACAAGGAGGCGGTTCACAGGCCTGTGTCCAGCTCAGTCGGGAGCAGCTGCCGGGATCAGCAGGTCTTGCAAATCTCCCTGTCCGGCAGCTCAGGACCAAATCTGGTGAGGCCTGCGGTGAAGGGGATGTGGGATCCTTGGTCTGAGCGCCCATGCTGCGCATTATCCCCATTCCCTTCACTGTCCCCAGTTTTGCCATCCATAAAATGGGGTATGTGAGGAAATCTGTTTCTAGGTTTCTCCGTGAGGTTGGTCTTGATTCTCTGACGTACAAGGAAGAATTCACCATTATTGGTCTTCCGATGGTAACCACGGAGGGCTGGGGTTTGAGTTCACTGGGGGAACTAAACAATGTCCTCCCAGGGGACAGGCTAGGGTCTCCCTTCTGATCAGTGGCTGAGCTGGGCCAGAAGGCCTTGGCTCTGACCCCCAGTGACCACAAAGACCAGGGCATTGATGACACACAGGTCAAGCCACTTCTCAAGGTTCTTGAAAAAGCCAGCCCGAAGTCTGAGGGACTGTCCAGTGAGGGTCAGCCCTGCCAGCAATCAGGACCAGGGAGAGATCTTTCCAGATCGCCACATAAGGAGCGTCCTCCCTTCACTCTTCTTCCTATTTTCCCCCAACTGCATTGCATTTCATCATGTGGACGTCCACCACTCGTTTATCCACTCCCCTCCTGAGGGAACTGGGATGTGTCCGATCTTTTGCTCTTATGAAGAAGGTGCAGTGAATAACACGGATGCATGTCAAGTGTAGAGATGTTTCTACGGGAAATTCCCTGAACAGGGACTGCTGAGTCAGAGGGTAAATACATTTGTGGTTTTGATAGACGTGGCCACACAGCCTCCACTGGAAGGCAACTTATATTTCCATCAGCAATCAATAAAAGTTCCTATTTCTACCAGCCTCAGAGCATATTTTTAAACTTATAGACTGGATAATTTTGTCACATTATGGTGAAGACTGGGCATGTTTTCATGTGTTTATGACTATTTCTATTTCTTTTTGTGTAGTATCTGATAATATCCTTTCTGCATTTTTTTTCTGTGTGGCTGCTCTTTCTCTTCTTAATTTCTACGAGCTCTTTATATAAGGGGATGTGAGTGGCTTTGCCTGTGACCTGAGGTGCAGATACTTGTTCCAGCTGGTCATTTCCTCTTTCAATGTGTGTGCTTTCCCCTGCTGTATTGTTAAGATGTCAGTTCTCTCCTAAATTATCTGCTGATTCAACACAAGCCCTATAACTACCTCAGCAGACACCTCGTTGTGGAAGCTGATGGGCCGGTTTGGAAATGTACACAAGAACACAAAGGCGAGAATAGAGAGGACAACCCTGAAGGAGAGCCCAGCGGAGGACTGACACTGCAGATATTCAGACTCTCTGTGAATCTGCAGTAACCAGGGCAGGGAGGCAGTGGCACCAGGACAGACACAGAGCAGTAGAAGAGGATGGCGGTCAGCCCACACTCACACGTGTAGACGTTCCTGACTCTCACAAGGATGACGAGGGAAGCAGACACAGAAGAGCACACTGTGTTCTTCCATGTAAACACAGTCCAGCACAGACTCACACACACAGGCAGCTTCTTCATAACTAAGCAGCACCACCGAGCAGTGGAAGAGTGTGCTTCTCAGTAAACGGTCCGGGCTCCACCTGTTTTCCATTTGGGAGAAAATTCATCCCGACTCTTACACCATAAACAAAAATCCATTCTGGGTGGGTTTTAGATCTAAATTTGAAAGTTTAAAATAATAACATTTCTAGTAGACAGCATAGAATATTTTCATGACCTTGGAGAAGGCAAAGGTTTCTTAGAACACAGAGTGCACTGACAATAAAATTGATAAATTGGTTTTTTTTTAATTAGAAACTTCTGTTCACGAAATGACATCATTAAGAGAGTAAAAAAGGCAGGCACAGAGAGAGGATAAACATTTGTCATATATTTATCTTACAAAAGACTTGTCTCTAAGATAAGTAACTAACTCCCTTTAATTATTTAGAAAAAGAGAGATAATCCATCATACACAATGGGCAAAGATTTGACTAGGCATTTCACAAACAAAGATAACCAGTGGGAATAAACATATGAATAGATGTCTACATCATTACTTATTAGGAAAAGGACAATTAAAACCACATGAGGAGTTGCTCAGTTTTCCCAAGTGTCTCCCATGTATACATGTTATAAAGCTTTACTTGATTTTCTCCTGTTATTCTGTCTCATGTGAATTTAATTCATAGCCGAGCCAGAAGGACCCAGAGGGTAGAGGATTTGTCTTTCTCCCCTACAGTTTGGCAACTTGGATGGGATAAAATTTCACTGGCTGGATGCTGCTAGCTCTTGGACTACTGCAGCCAAGAGATCCTGGATCCCTGACAAGAGCCGGCAGGAGGTAAGAGTTCTTATCATGTCAGTCTCCTGGATCTCTGCCTGCAGGGTCCAATGGAAGCGAGAGTGGTGACTTTTTCCTTTTCTAACTTTAGATTAACAGGAGGAAATATTGGTGAAGCTAGCTTCTTGGACTCAGTGACTCTAGGAAATTTGGTTGAGTATTCATTGGTTGTAGATCCTTTTCCTCCCAGAGATAGTCACTATTTTTCCTTGTCTGCTTTTTTTCTGTTGTTTGTCATAAGACACATGCATCTCTATAAGCCTGTTGTCTGGGAATATGTGCGTGAGGTGAAAGCTGTTGCTAAGGGCATCCTGGAAGCCAAAAAGCCCGCAAATTTGGTGGGCATGGGTTGAGCGGTTAAGAGCCAGTAGGGTGCTCACCATCTCAAGAAGTCTCCCGTGAAAGGATCAGTTGGTCACAGAACGTAGTAGATGACACAGGTCCCCCCACCAACTTCAAGAAAATGTCCGTGCAACAACAAGGTACTCTGTAAAGCACCCATGATCCCCAACCCCACAGCACCTCCCTCCTAAAGGTATTATTCTGGCTCCAAGAGACCTAAGGCTTAGCTAAAGCTGTTAATGTGCCTATCAGATGACGTTTTTTTCTTTTGTCTTGTTCTATGTCTTGAGAGCTTGACTTTGTGACCTTTCTGGTCTCCGCCATCTGGAGAATGCATGTACCGGCATCCATCTTGGTGGCCAGTCGAGTAGACTGGGGCTCCAGGACACACTATTTTTGTCCAGCTATGCCAGCTCTCAGGGGAGTCTGTCATGAGGGGTCCCAATTGCTTTCATAAGGGGCCTTTGTTGTCTCAACCTTCGTTGCTGGTTGTGCAATGATGGCCTTTGCTTTCTTAGACTATTCTTGCTAGTGAATTTTTTGGGTCTCTTTTGGGGACTCTCTTGTGTCCATGATTAAGCTTATTGGTATGGGTCACTATTAAGATCCTAGTCATCAAGATGGCTAGAAAAAGGATCATTTGAATTGGAAAAACTTCCAAATTGGGAAAAATATTTTGTGAGACATCTCATCATAATTGTTTTATTGATACCTATGAAAAGGCCAAATTAAACAAGGAAATAAAAAAATAATAATGACTAGCCTTAAGACCCTGACTCAGGTTACAATTAAATTGAGAAAATGTAAAAGTATAAGTGTTGATAAGATTACAAAGGTTGGAATGTTTGAGCTGATTTTATATAAAGAGGTTATATCAGCTTTGCCTGAGTATGTTTTAAAATGTCTGAGAATGCTTCCGCTATCCAATAGTATAAGACCAAGACCTATTGATAAAGTTGCAAAGAAAGCCATGATTAGAGGTATAAGAGTTGATGCAATTCAGATGAAATTTTGTAGAAAAATTGATATGTTTATGGGCTTTATGTGAAGTGATTGTATCTCTTTTTGCCTGACTGTATTATAGATTGTACTGTGGGGATAAACATTGTGTCTCTCTGGGAAAAGGGAATGTTTCCCATGCCTAACTGTAAGCCAGAATATAAATCTGCCCTTCGGACAGTGTTAATTAAACTTACAAAAGGGAAGTCAATAGGGTTGCCTGAGCCCACACTGTATGAGATAAAAACTAGAGGCTAATACCAGGTGCTAATAAAAAGATAATAAAAGCTTCCCCTCACCCCCCAAGGTAAATTGGTCTAGGGTTAAACTGTACACTTAGAAAAAAAAGGGGCCTTTGTTAAATGCTTTGTGCAGACTTTTAAAGGTGTGATACATTGTCCTGAAAGTTTTAGAACATAAAAATCTTTTGATTCACCTCTCAAGTTAAAAATTTCCCTGATATAAACAAGCAATTGGGGGCCGGCCCCGTGGCGTGGCGGTTAAGTGCGCGCGCTCCACTGCTGGTGGCCCAGGTTCAGATCCCGGGAGCACACCGGCGCACCGCTTGTCAGGCCATGCTGTGGCGGTATACCACATAAAGTGGAAGAAGATGGGCACGGATGTTAGCCCAGGGCCAGTCTTCCTCAACAAAAAGAGGAGGATTGGCATGGATGTTAGCTCAGGGCGGATCTTCCTCACAAAAAGAAAAAAAAAAAAAAAAAGAAGCGATTGGAAGGGTGTAGCTGGAGGGATGAGTCAGCCTCTTTTGTCAGACTGTAACCCAGTTCTTTGGGGAACAGGAAGCAACCGTCTTTGTCTTGCAAATCTTTGCAAGGCTGGAGGTGTGGCTCTAGAAAGCAGTTCAAAGTTTACCTGTCTTTTGCCAATCCCAAAGCCTCCCCTGTTCCTCAAAATGCTCCTATATATTGATTGAGACATTAGAAACAGATAAGGCAAATATGCCCCAGAAACTCCATCTTGAAGAAAACTTCACTGCTTTCTCTGTGTCTTTATGATGTAGATTTTCTGCTCCCATCTTCTCTAGTACCTGAGAGCCATTCTTTGAAATGCAAATGTTTCTCATAAACTAGTGAGTTTTGTATTACACCTGATTCATAACAAAAATTTAACGTCCCTGTCTGTGTCTACCTGTGTGTTCATGTGTGTCTATGTGTATGTTATAAATATGTGATATTTTACCTCTGGATGGTATGGCCAAAATTAAGAGCTCTGTTTAACTGACTTACATGTCTTTCAAGTTAACATAATGTGAAATAATCTTTGGTAAATGAAAACTTAAGATTGTTGGTTTGATTAAAGTGGACATGTCCTCAGAGTTACCAACATTGGCTATGATGCAGACATGCAGCCTTTATTCTACATTTATTGGTCAGATAAGATGATGTTATCTCTATTACAAAACTGGTTAACAAAAATAATAATAGCTAATTTTGTCTAATGTCTCATGAAGTTTTCTTGGGTAATCTAAACATAATTCTTGGGAACAAATGATTTAGATGTAAATGAGATAAGAGTTTAAACTTTTAGCAATAATTATATTTTATGACATGTATTTAATAACTTCCAAAATCTCTTTAGTAACTTGAAACTTTGAAGTTTTACTCAATTAAATGATGGAAAATTCATTGAATATCTACATCATTTCCAAATAAGATAAAATATTAGACACTAATTATTAAATATAGGTTTACCTACTTTTGGCTTCTTATTGCAGAAAAACTAAGAGGTGTTTTGGGTCTATTGATAAACATGTATTTTATTAAAAGATTGTACTATGAAGTAATGTGTTTTTAGAAATTATAAAAAGTATTTATAAATTTGCCAAGCCACAAAATGCTAATGTAAAAGAAAGTTTATAATTGCTTATTTAGTTTTTACTTAGAAATTAAGGTTTCAGGGCCGGCCCCGTGGCTTAGCGGTTAAGTGCGCATGCTCCGCTGCTGGTGGCCCGGGTTCGGATCCCGGGCGCGCACCGACACACCGCTTCTCCGGCCATGCTGAGGCCGCGTCCCACATACAGCAACTAGAAGAATGTGCAGCTATGACATACAACTATCTACTGGGGCTTTGGGGGAAAAATAAATAAATAAATCTTTAAAAAAAAAAAAGAAATTAAGGTTTCTAAGGGTTAAAAATTCTAATATGTGTGATTAAAGCTACTAAAAATTAAGGAAAATATGTTTGTATTCAAGGAGAGTAAGGTATGTTTTCAGTAAAGAAGATAAAAGGAATGGAAATATTTTTGTTTGGTTGGTTAAGAAAGGTAAATTTGTCCTACGGTACTAGGAGGAAAAAAAGAAGGCATGAGACAAATTCTGAATGTAAAAAAAAGAAAATTATAGAAGGTGTGTGGAGGAGGAACCCTGAGAAAAGAGTTTTGCATGGTCAAGTTGGCTAAGATTGAAATAAATTTAATTAGGTGAATAAGTTTTAATATCAAAAGTAAGCTAATGCAAAATTAGAACTTGTTTTTTTCCCCTCTCTCTTAAAAGGATAATTTTCTTGAACTTTTAGACTGCTCTTGGTAAAGAGATTATGAAAGTGTTTTTCTTTGACTAGTCTACCAGAAGGGTACGAATTTTATGTTTTATCAAAATAAATTTCCTATATTGTTTTTATCAGGTCTTTAATCACAGGTGCTAAGGTTTTTCTTACAACTATTTAATTATCTGCATTCACCTGAAAATCTTTAATTGTTACCATGGTTAAATGGATAACTAAGCATTCTTAAACTGAGCTACAGCCACGTTGAAGAATATGTATGAATCTTACAAGCATAATGAAAGAAGCCAGACATAAAAGAAAACATTCTGTATGATCCCATTTAAATCAATTTCAAAAACAAGCAAAACTAAATCAAAAGGTGAAATATTGGTTATCCTTGGGGAAGAGAGGGACGTGACCTGCAATGGGTGCATCAGACAAGGTATCCAGATGATTAGTATTGTTCTATTTCCTGTGGTATTTGTTACCAGGTGTGTTCCTTTTGGATAATTCACTGAGCAATACACATATGATTTCCATACTTTCTGGTATGTATGCTATGCTTCAAGTTTCAAATCCAATCAGATGATTAAAACTTTTTTTCTGATTAGTCCCAAGGCCAGATCACATAGTGGTTGGTACAAGAATCTGGAATCATGGGGTCTAGCTTCATAGCCTGGATATCTTCCTATCTCACAGACCCTGGCCAAGCAATTAACTCTCTGGGCTTCAGTTTCTTCATCTGTAAAATAGGTTAATTTTGGTAACTCTCTCTTAGTGAGAGGATTAACTCCTTGCTGGCACACAGCAAGAACTCCATAAATAATGGCTCTTGTGATTGTTCTTGCCATTCTTCCCTCTACTAGGGGCTAGGGAGCTGGTGGACGATGGCTGGTGGCAGAGGACGGAACAGGATGGGGATGAGTCCAGATGCATTCTCCAGGTAAGGGTGAGGGGACAGAGCAGAGCTGATGCTGAGATGAAGGGGGAGATTCCAAGGCCTGAGGCCCTCCTTCCTTCTCCGTCTCAGCTCCTGTGCATCGGTGCACACAGGAGGTGAACTAACCAGGTGGTTTCTAGCTGGTTAGTCATTCCAGGGAGGGCAATGGAGATGCCATGCAAAAGCCACACACAAATTTCCCAGTTTGATCCCCACTCAAACACAAAGGACCTGACCTGGGAGTTTGGGGAGGTGGATGTCAGTGGTGGGATTATGGGTCATTTCTGTATTCTTCATTGTACTTTCTTCTATTTTCTACAATAAATATGTCACTCAATTAAAACAAAATCCCATTCATAACCTACCCATATCTATATATTTATATACTTTTAAAACAAACAAGAAACCCTAAAAATACAAATGTGCCAGGAAATAGAACTCAGAAAGCATCCTTGCAGAGAAAACATTGTCTGTTTCTGGTGTGCAGGGACCGAGGCAGCAGGGCCTCCCAGGAGGGCCAGGGACATCGTGATGGCAAACAATTCCTGGACACTTGCTATTTTTATTGTTTCTCACCTCTCCCCTCAGTTATCTACACTTTTGTTTTTCCAGCTGATTCTGGTCCAATCTTTTGTCACAATATTTCACCTTGTTAATAATGCCCAATACAAAAGAGTGAGAATAAAAGTTTTTCTTACTCATTGTTTCTTAATTTCTGAAACTAGACTGGACTAAATGATTACCAGTTCCTGGGACCACATTGGAAATGCTGTTGGGAGCACAGCTAGTAGGGTGGGATGGGGTCTCATACAACAAGACCCCTGTCTATGCTGCCTGCAAGATTCACGTTAGCTTAAGGACACACATAAAATCAAAGGGCAGGGATGGAAATAGACATTCCATGCAAAGGGAGACTAAAATAGAGTGGAAGTAGCTGTACTATATCAGACAAAATAGACATTAAGTCAAAAACTGTAACAAGAGACAAAAAAGATCATAATGTAATGATAAGGGGGACAATTCATCAAGAGGATATAACAATGGTAAATATATATGCTCCTAACCTCAAAGCACCTAAATATATAAAGCAAATATTAATTGATCTGAACGGAAAAATAGACATCAATACAACAATTGCAGGAGCCTTCAATACCCCACATTCAACAATGGATAGATCGTACAGAAAATCAGCGAGGAAATAATCGACTTGAACTACACTTTAGACCAAATTAGCCCAACAGATATACAGAGTACATTCCATCCAACAGCAGCAGAATACACTTTCTTTGCAAGTACCCATGAGACATTCTCCAAGATAGATCATAAGTAACAAAACAAGTCCTAACAAACTTAAGAAGACTGAAATTATATCAAACATCTTTGATATGCCCAAAATGGGATTAAACTAGAAACCAAAAACAGGAGGAAAATTCTCAAATATGTGAAAAAAAATAATATACTTCTGAACAGCCAGTGG
This sequence comes from Ceratotherium simum simum, assembly GCF_057802395.1. NCBI lineage: Eukaryota > Metazoa > Chordata > Mammalia > Perissodactyla > Rhinocerotidae > Ceratotherium > Ceratotherium simum. Next base: position 4,297,139 of record NC_141928.1, on the reverse strand, counting down.
GTCAAAGAAGAATTCAAAAGGTAAATATAAAATATCTTGAGAAAAACAAAAAATGGAAACACAACACACTAAAACTTACAGGATACAGCAAAAGCAGTTCTAACAGGGAAACTGATAGTGATAAACACCTATATTAAGAAAAAATAAAGATCTTGAATAAATAGCCCAATTTTACATGTCAAGGAATTAGAAAAAGAACAAAGCTGAAAGTTGGCAGAAAATGACATAAGAAAGATCAGAGCAAATAAATGAAATAGCGACTAGGAAAACGATAAAATGATCACTGAAGCTAATAGTTGGTTTATTGAAAAGATGCACAAAATAGACAAGCCTTTAGCTAGACTAAGGAAAAAAAGGGAGAACACTCAAATAAAATCATAAATGAAACAGGAGATATTACAACTGATACCACAGAAATACAAAGGATCATAAGAGACAACTATGAACAATTATACGCAAACAATTTGGATATTCCTAGAAACATACAACCTATGAAGACTGAATCACGAAGACACAGAACATCTGAACAGACCAATAACGAGTAAGGAGATTGAATCGGTAATCAAAAATCCCCAAACAAAGAAAAGCCTAGGACCAGATAACTTCACTGTTAAATTCTACCAAACATTTAGAAGAATGAATACCAATCTGTCTTAAACTCTTCCAAAAAACTGAAGAGGAGGGAACACTTACAAATTCATTTTATGAGGCCAGTATTATCTGGATACCAAAATCAGACAAGAACACGACAAGAAAAGAAAATTACAGGCCAACATCCCTGATGAATATAGACTCAAAAATCCTCAAAAAAATACTAGCAAACTGAATTCAATAGCACATTACAAGATCATAAGCCATGATCAAGCAGGATTTATCCCTGGTACATAGGGATGGTTCAACATACATATATCAATAAATGCAACACTCTACATTAACAGACTGAAGGATAAAAATTGCAAGATCATCTCAATAGATGCAGAAAAAGCACTTGACAAAATTCAACGTACTTTCATGGTAAGAAAAACTCTCAACAAATTGGGTATAGAAGGAATGTACCTCAACATAATATAGGCCATATATGACAAGCCCACACCTAACATCATACTCAATGGTGAACATCTGAAACCTTTTCCTCTAAGATCAGGAACAAGACAAGGACACTCACTCCCACCACTTTTATTCAACATTGTACTGGAAGTTCCAGCCAGAGCCACTAGGCAAAAAAAGAAATAAAATACATCCAAACTGGTAAGGAAGCAGTAAAACTGTCTCTATTTGCAGATGACATGATCGTATATTAGAAAATCCTGAAGACTCCACCAAAAACACTGTTAGAACCAATAAACAAATTCAGTAAAGTTGCAGGATACCTAATCAACATAGAAAAATCAGTTGCATTTATATATACTAACAACAAATTACCCAAAAAAGAAATTAAGTAAACAATCCCATTTACAATAGCACCAAAAAGAATAAAATATTTAGGAATAAATTTGCCAAGGAGGTGAAAGATCTGTACACTGAAAACTATAAAACATTGATGAAAGAAACTGAAGAAGATACAAATCAGTGGAAAGATATTGCATGATCATAGATTGGAGGAATTAATATTGTTAAAATATCCATACTACCCAAAGAAATCTATAGATTCAATGAAATCCCTGTCAAATTCCAATAGCATTTTTCACAGAAATAGAAAAACTAATCTTAATTTGTATGGAACCACAAAAGATCCCAAATAGCTAAAGCAGTCTTGGGAAAGAACAACAAAGCTGGAGGCATCATGCTTCCTGATTTCAAACTATATCACAAAGCTATAGTAATCAAAACAGTGTGGGACTGCCATAAAAACTGACACATAGATCAATGGAGCAGAATAGAAAGCCCAGAAATAAACCCTTGCATATACGGTCAACTCACCTTCGTCAAATGTACCAGGAACATACAATGGGGAAATGACAGTCTCTTCAGTAAATGGTATTAGGAAAACTGGATACCCTCCTGTGAAAGAATGAAACTGGACCCTTATCATAGACAAAGATCAACTCAAAATGGATTAAAAACTTGTTTAAATATAAGACCCCAAACCATGAACCTCCTAGAAGAAAACATAGGGGGAAGCTCCTTGAGATTGGTCTAGACAATGGTTCTTTGGAAGTGACACCAAAAGCACAGGCAACAAAAGCAAAAATAAGTAAATGAGACCACATCAAACTAAAAAGTTTCTGCACAGCAAAAGAACCAACAAAAAATAAAACACGACCAGCAGAAGGGAGGAAATATTTGCAAACGATATATATATAACGGGTTAATATCCAAAATATATAAGGAACTCTTACAACTCAATAGCAAAAAAACAAATAACTTGATGAAGAAATGGATAAATGACCTGAATAGATATTTTTCCAAAGAAGACAAACAGATGGCCAACAGGTACATGAAAAGATGCTCAACATCACGAATCGTCAGGGAAATGCAAATCAAAACCACAATGAGACATCTCCTCACACCTGTTAGGCTGTCTGTTATCAAAAGGACAAGAGGTGACAAGTGTTGGCGAGGATGTGGAGAAAGGGAACTCCTATGCACTGTTAGTGGGAATGTAAGTTGGTGCAGCCACTGTGGAAAACCATATGGAGGTTCCTCAAAATATTCAAAACAGAACTACCATATAACCCGGCAATCTCACTTCTGGGTATATATCCAAAAGACATGAAATCACTATCTCAAAGAGATATCTGCACTCCCGTATTCATTGCAGCGTTATTTACGATAGCCAAGACATGGAAACAACCTAAGGGTCCCTCGACAAATTAGTGAATAAAGAAAATGTGATATATATTTATATATAGTGTGACATTATTCAGCCACAAAAAAGAAGGAAATCCTGCCATTTGCAACAACATGGATGAACCTGGAGGACATTATGCTAAGTGAAATAGGTCAGACAGAGAAAGACAACTACTGCATGATCTCACTTATATGTGGGATCTAAAAACATCAGACTCATAGGAACGGAGTAGAATGGTGGTTACCCGAGGCTAAGGGGTGGGGGAAATGGGAAATGTTGGTCAAAGGGTACGAACTTTCAGATATAAGATGAATAAGTTCTAGAGACCTTATGTACAGCATAGTGAACATACTTAATAATAATGTATTATATACTTGAAATGTGCTAAGAAAGGCGATCTTAAGTGTTCCCATCACACACACACACAAAAGGATAACTATGTAAGGTGATAGATAGGGATATGTTAACTAGCTTGATTGTGGTAATAATTTCACATATCAAATCATCACATTGTACACCTCGCATATATACAATTTTTATTTTTCAATCATGCCTCAATAAGGCTGGGGAAAAATTTGTGCTGACTTCAGAAAATGCTTAGGAAACAATGTTAATGAAGAAAACAAGATGTGAAACCATATATAGAGCAGGGACTCAAAAGCCTGCGAGCAAATTTGCCAAAATGTTACCTGTGGGCTGGGATTAGCAGCACTTATTAATCTCTTCTTTATACCTTTATCGATTTCTAACTTTATTTAAAGCACCTTCACTTCACCAGGAGCATTTGTGAGTAACAACAAAAGGGGAGAGATGAGGGAACACATCCCCAGCCTGACCAGCCCCGAGCTGGGCTGGAGGGAGGACAGTGGGCGGCGCAGGCGGGGCAGACCCTATTGGCCCAGGGTCTCCGTCCCCAGAGCCTTCCTGGCGTCCACCAGCCCCACCAGTGTGGGGCTGTGCTGCAGGTGGTCCCCAGCAGGGGGAAGGACAGCTGGCGGTGGCTCCGATTGACCACCAGGACCTGGTTTGTGATCTTGGTCACAAGTGGGCAGGACCTAGGTGGGGCGGGGGCTCAGCTGTTGTGGGGAGAGGCGGGACAGGGTCTGGGAGAGGTGCAGCCCAGGGCCTGGGGCTGAGCTGAAGAGGGGCCTGGAAGGGGGTCCCAGCAGAGCTTGGGCCAAGGGGCGGGGCCCGGTCTGAGAGATGCAGAGGAGCACCCAGGGTCAGTGGGGCTCAGGGAAGCTGCCCGGGGCTGACAGTGACGAGGGTCTCCCCCAAGGCTTATCCAGGGACCCTGATTCTATGACCTTCAACGCAGCTCCAAGGCCACAGTGCAGAAGGTGGCACCTTCTCAGAGAAGGTGAAAGGACCAGAGTGCTCCAGGGCTCTAAGGGTTTCAATGTTTTCATTGATTTGCTCCAAGTGCAGAGTGCTCATGCTCCCAGGGACCAGCCACTGTGCTGGTAGGAGCCCCGTCTTCATCCCCAGTGACCAACTGAGGCCAGAGCTAGATGTCCTTCCCCAGTTCTCCCCATGGTTCTCACCTGGGCACCCTGGGCATGGGGTGGTGGGTGGGGACAATTCTTCAGTCTGTGGCATGTACTGCCCCCTTTAAGTGCCAGTGGTCTCCCCATCGCCCTAGGCACTGGGACAGCGCAAAGGGCCTCCACACACTGCCCAAAGCCCTCGAGAGATGGTACCGCCCCAGGGCAGGCGTGAGAACCTGACCAGACTCAGCAGGTAGAAACTCCAGGAACACTTTTCCTGACCCTGAGTTCCATGCCAGCTGTAGCTATGAGCTGGGGGGCATTGGTGACACTTCCTGCACCTCCAGTTCCCAGACATGACATGGGGACAATGCTCCTTCCAAGGTGGGGATTCCGTGAAGTTAAATGAGATGGACGCAGGTGGAGAAGGCAGCCCGGCGCCAGTTGTCAGGGGGAGTAGAATCAACACGGAAAGTCAAGCATGGAGACATCGCCAGCCCCTGCTCCTCTGACTCTCCTAAGGATAAACTGTGATACAGTTCAGGCCTTCTCACTTATCTCAAATACGGGCGTCCGTCCTGAGACTCTGCTGTGTCCTCCTCACAGCTCTGAGAGCTCTGTTCTCCCCGCACGGACCAGGCTCAGGGCTGAGCTGTTTCTGGAGCTTTCACACCCGGGTTGGGGGGCGGGGGGTCCCTGCTCCCTCCTGCTCTGGGCTTGGTGCAGGACACCAGGGGCAGCTCTGAGCTAGACCATCTGTGATTCTGAGGCTGTGCTCCTTCACACGTGGGTCCACAGAACGGAGAAGGGCTCTCCATGATTTCAACAGGTTTCCTCAACACGGTTTTTAGCTAGAAACCACAGAGCACCATAGTTAGTGGATACTTTTGTGGATGTCACTCCTGATTTTGAGACAAGCCACAAACTGGGACAAAATATTTTCAAAACACGTATCTGATAAAGAACTGGTATTCAAATATACAAAAATCTCTGGGGCCGGCCCCGTGGCGCAAGCAGTTAAGTGTGTGCTCTGCTGCGGCGGCCCGGGGTTCACCGGTTCGGATCCCAGGCGCGCACCAACACACCGCTTGTGAAGCCATGCTGTGGCGGCGTCCCATATAAAGTAGAAGAAGATGGGCATGGATGCTAGCCCAGGGCCAGTCTTCCTCAGCGTAAAGTGGAGGATTGGCAGATGTTAGCTCAGGGCCGATCTTCCTCACAAAAAAATAAATAAAAAAATATATATATATACAAAAAACTCTTAAAACTCAACAATAAGAAAACAAACCACCCAATTAAAAACGACCAAAGATCTGGACAGACACCTCACCAGAGAAGATATACAGATGGCAAATAAACATATGGAAAGATGTTCCACATCATATGCCACCAGGGCTTTGCAAATTAAAACAATGAGATACCACTACACCCCTATTAGAATGGCTAAAAGCCAAAACACTGACACTGTGAAATACTGGTGAGGACATGGCACACCAGGAGTTCCCACTCACGGCTGGTGGGAATGCAAAATGGTACAGCCACTTCGGGGGTCAGTTTGGTGGTTTCTTATGAAATTAAACATATCTTAACACATGATCCAGCCATTGAGCTCCTTGGTATTTTCCCAAGACTTGAAAATTTATGTCCACACAGAAACCTGCACAAAAATGTTCATAGTAGCTTTATTTTATTTTATTTTATTTTATTTTATTTTTCAAATTTCAAAAATTTTTATTTTGAAAGAATGAAAGAAATAAGACAGAGAGGTATCAATTAACAAGAACAATGACATTGAAGAAAATACAATAATTTGTACTCCCCCCACACACAACACCCCCACCCCTTTCCCCATCTCTGGCACAATAATATTAAAACCATCAAAGCACATCAACAAGGACACACAGCAGTATGTAATGAAGAAAGCAAATTTTCATACTGCTCAATCCAACTAACCCATATCAAATGTCCTTCCCCCAGCTAAACTCCACCCACCAGAATGATAAAAAGGTGTAGGGGAGACAACCGTGGGGGTAACTTGGATCTTTGTTTACACTAGCAAAGTTCAGTGAAGATTCAGTAGGAGTAGTGAATCTGTTCGGCGGGGAAACACTGGATACAGCTCCTCTGTCAAATTTCAGATGATTTAAGAGAACGGTAGAGTTTGAGATTCACAGACTTCTAATAGGACTAATCCCTGCTCCCTCAATCGCAACAGTGGAGCAGCTGCCAAATGCTGGTTAGCTGCTGAGAACAGTGGAAGTGAGGCAGCTTTTGGCTTAAGAAAATCCGAAAAAAGATGTCTGGTAACACATTTACTGCTTCAGTTTCAAACTGTGAGTAAAGGAGCTTAGTAGGTTGGGTTCAGACAAAGGCAAGGTGAAACTTCCAATTTTATCACTTGAAGGATTAGATTATCTAATGACTGCATATATCCCTTATTTTCATTAAACTCAATACGGAGTATTTAGAAGTTAAACAACTGTTAAAGTCGAGGCTAATTAATTTTTCATATAACTCAGTGTCTCAAATTGAAGAAGCTTTTTCCTAAAGTGGTAGGTTTAAGTTTTCAGCTTAATCTATCGAGGGATTCCCCCATCCCATGGGAATACATCATTTGTTTTATACCAGAAGCAGGATTCTCTTTATAGGAGGTTTATTTTATTCTGCCTTGGCTAGAATCAGTCTATAAAGGGAAGGATACCAATGCAGGATTAGTTCAAGATCAGAGCCTTCTCCTCTGCATGTGCGTGTGTGCACACACACACAGTAAATACATTTTCCCACACACAATCTCACAGTCACATGCTTGCTGGAGTCCATCTCACAAATACACTTCAATAGTTAGCCATATACATGTACATGCAGCAAGATGTGAGCGTTGCCCCAGAGTGATTAAAAGTGGTGCACATATGTCTATGTGGGGAGGTCATTTTAGGGTATAGGTGTACACAAGCCAATAGGGCCATTAACTTGCAGATTATATTTTTCCCTTTCCCCCAAGATAAATAAATCAAATGAAAAACACGGTAACATCTTCCTGGGTGTCATGGAGGCAACTGCCTGGAAGGTCCACTTTTAGCACTTCCGCTTTCCTATGACAACTTCATTTTGCCCTGAGGGGCTTTCTCATATAAGGAGGGCTGCTCCTCGGCATTCCCTGCATTCGCTGGTGGTGGTGAGGGCTTCTTCTCAGAAGACCGATCTTCCGGCTTGCGGGCAATCAGCAGGCGGCAGGTGAGCAGGATCCCAAACACCAGGGCATGGGCGTAGCGTTTGAGAGGATCACCGACTAGCTGGTGGAAGAAGAGCACAGCCAACACCAGCAAGAGTAGGAAGAAGTTGGCCACATCTTTGGAACGCCCAGGCACAAGGGTCATGACAATGCCACAGGCCACCTCAAGAGCACCAATGCTTTTGCGGAGGAGAATGGAATTGATCCCCATTTTCTTCAGCAGAGGGAGGGCTCGGACATAGCTCTTGTAAGCACGTTTCATCTCACTGTAGGCATCCTTGCTGAGCCTGGGGGTCAACTTGATAGTCCCCATGAAAACAAAGAAGAGTCCCAGGGCCACTGAGAGGGCCACGACAGTTACGGTTCTGGGGGATGCCATGGGGTCACCAAGGCAGGTCCCAACTAATCCTTCTGCTTTGCGCACCCTGTCTGTCTCGTAGCTTTATTTTAAATAGCCCCAAACTGCAAAGAACCAAAACGCCCTTCAATAGGTGAATGGTTGGTTAAACACAGTGCAGGCCCTCCAGACCACGGAATACTACTCAGCAACAAAAAGCAATGAACTCTTCACACACACAAATCTCAAAAGGTCACAGAATGAATGATTCCATTTATACAACATTCTCCAAATGACAAAGTTAAGAGATGGAGAAGAGAGAGGGGCTCAGGGGCTGGTGTGACGATGAAGGAGTGGCACAGGCAGGCTGGGGTTGCTATTGTAGGTTAGGTGGCCAGGGAAGGACACTCTGACGAGTGGCCACATGAGCACAGATCTGAAAGAGTGGGGGAGGAAGGAATACAACCCTCTGGGGGGAGGCCCCCTGTAGAGATCATCTGAAGGCCTGGGGTTTGGGGGAAAGCAAGGGGCCCAGTATAGCTGGGAGGCTCCTAGTGGGAGGCAGATGGTGCAACTTCCTTTCTCATTCTAAATATTCCCGTGGTACCTAAGTGTTTATTCTTTTCCTTGAAGGGAATAACTGTAAGTTTGAGGTCTGGTACCGCCTGGGTCTGACCTCGAGTGTGAACCGGTACGCAGTGGAGGTGGAGGCCCCTGGAGACACGCTGACTCCGGGTGGGATGGGAGCCCCGCAGGGCCCCAGCAGAGGAGTGACTCTGTGGACCACTGTTGGGATCTGTCTGGCTGCTGAGGGGACTGGGGACTGGAGGGCTCAGGGTGGAAGCAGGACGACCAGGCGGAAGGCTATTCCTACAGTCCAGGCCAAGAGGACTGCGGCCGGGATCAGGCCGGTAGAAGTGGACGGTGACCATAAACGGCTGGAGGGAGGACAGCCGGCAGGATCTGTGGACAGTTTGGAGGTGGCGGCAAGCGAGAAGTCACAGATGACCCCCAGGCTCTGGGCCTGGGGCTTCCCTCTCCTGAGATGGGGACATCTGTGGGAGGAGCAGGTGGCTAGGCAGGGTGGGGTGGAGAGCAGGGACCTGACATGGGCAGGTGGGGCCCGCGGCCCCCAGGTATGTGCATCTGGAGGGGACAGGTGGCACTGGCGGAGGCCGAGGGGGGCAGATGAGGAGGAGAGACCAAAGGGGACTGAAGAGGCACAGGGTAGACAGGAGAGCCAAGAGAGTGACGGAGCGACTCCCTTGGGGCGAAAAGGGGCGCAGGCTCCAGGCTGACTGTGGACGGCCCTTGAGACCACGGTGCTGCTGAAGGAAGCAAGTCCCTAAGAGACAAGTGCTGGATGGCCCCACTTACATGAGGGGCCGAGAGCAGCCAGAGTCACAGACAGGAAGCAGAACCGAGGGCCAGGCTCTGCAGGACGGGGCTGCGGAGTGACTGGCTAGTGGGAGGAGACGAGAAAGCTCTAGAGACAAGGGAGGAGATGGCTGCCCCACAGAGAATGTACTTAATGCCCCTGACCCGCACACTTGGACACGATTGAGATGGTGGATGTTCTGTATATTTGACCACAATAAGAAAGAAGTGACTCAGGAGGAAGGAGCCATCGCCCCATCCGAGGAGGGCCCAGAGCAGGGTCGCGCATATTTTTTCACCCCCTCATGCTCTGCCCCAAGTTGGGTGCCTGAAGGCAGACAGTTCCAAAGAGAGTGCAGGAGCGCAAATTCGTCAGTGAGCACCGAGGAATCCCAGCGGGACGCACATCCAGACAAAAGCCACCACAGAAATACCCGTTTAAAACCAGAAATGACCCAGATCCTTCGCTGAGGGGTCACGGCCAGGCTTCTGGCTCAGGAAGCTGAAAGGCTTGAGACGCACACCCTTGACCCTCATGGCCACAGGGTGGAGCTGGACTGGGAGGGGAGGACCTGGCACAGGGCCTGTTCTGGCTCTAGAGCCTCTCCCAGCCCCACCAGGCTGTGCTCATTGTGAATAAAGGAGAAAACCTTTTTCCTGAATTGTTCTTACATAAAAACAGTTGCTCAGCATTGACACGGGAGAATATCTGACAGAGAACCCAGGCCTCTTACAGCGGCAAAGGACTCAGAAATTATGAGTATTTACCAACCACAGAAGAGAAATAACTGTGCAATGTGTGACTTCCCTCTGTCTCCTGAGAGGGGAAAGCAGCATTTCAGGCCACGCGAGGGCCTGGCTGAGGGGCACAGAAATCATTTTGAAGTAAAGGAGACAGGTTTTTATGACAGTCAGCAAGTTCCTATTATCATCTAGAAATGTTCTGTTCTCAGGAACAGGGAACCGGCAGCTCCTGAGTAAAATGAGAGGGGCCTGAGGTGACGGGAGAAGGGGACTGCTCAGCTCCCGGTGGGCAGTGGGCTGTGCCCTGGGCTGGTGGGGGAGCCAGGCGCCAGCCAGGAGGGTCCTGAAACAGCCTCACCTTCATCCCCTGCGTGCGTGCCCAAGGGACCTTTCATCTAAGCCCAGGACTCCAGAAAAGGAAGGAATTTGGCCTAAAGCTGGAGCTGTGGGCCCCCCAGGCCTGTGTGACCCAGCGTGCTGGGGCCTCCTTCCTGCTCTGGAAGAGACATCATCTCTGATCTCGTTTGTCACAAAGGGCTGAGACCACCTGTGTCAGGGGCGCTGAAGGACCTTAGGAGCACCCAGTGAGCAGCTGAAGGTGGGCCAGCTGCTCCAAGAACTTGTGTGCCTGAGGCCGCGTGTGTGTTTGTGTGAGTGTGAGTGTGTGAGTGTGTGTGTGTGTGTGGCAGGGGTGTAGCGCTGGGCCGGCCTGTACCGGGGAGGGGCGGTGCTAGGCCTCAACAATTTACCTCAACAGGACAGAAAAGCAGTGGAGCTGCCGGGTCTGCGATGAAGGTTCCGATCAGGGCGGCCCCCCAGGAGGGAGACGGGCGGCCTCCCGCGCCCTCCGCGCAGCCCCTCATCGGTTCCGGATGGCGCGGTGATTCTTGGGCACGGCCACGTATCTCAGCTTCCTCAGGACGGCGGGCCAGCCCAGCAGCTGCTCGTCCCACATGTACTCCGGAGACAGCACCTTTGTGGGCTTGTGGTCCAGCAGGTACCTGTTCAGGTGGCTCTCGTCGTGCCACACGGCCTCAATGCCATTGGCCCAGTCGGCCACCATCGCCTGGTGACAGGCCTTGGTGAGCCGGTAAACCTCGGACACCGACCCCCCAAAGAAGGCCCCCATGTAGTAAAAGTCGCCCTGGTCCCGGGGGATGTGCGCCTGCGACTGCGGCCGGCGCTCGTAGGTGAAGGCCTCGCGGCTGGCGCCGTAGAAGCCGGGGTGCAGGGTGCCGAAGAGCGGGGACAGGATCTCCACGCCCACGTGGTCGCGGAACCTCATGTCCACGTCCGCGCACACGAGGAAGTCCACCTCGCGGAGGAAGCGCTGCTCGCAGAAGCTGCTGATCATCTCCATGCGGCGCATGGACACGTCCTGCCAGCGCGCGGAGGCGGGGACCTCGAGGACCACCATCTGCCGGCCTCCCCGGAGGGGCACGTGAGGCACCTCGGCCGGCCGGTCGGTGAAGACGTAGTAGTTGACCCTGTGTCCCACCATGAAGTGCTTCTCCGCCGTCTCCAGGAACAGCTTCAGGAAGACCACGTATCTGCAGATACGCGGAGAGCAGGCCCGGGACGAGGGTCACTGCCGAGCCGGCGGAGGGACCCCGAATCCCAGGGGCCCCCACCGTGTGCGCCTTCTTCCTGGCCCGGCCTGAGCGAGTCTGCGGGCTGTGCCCCCCTAATCGTCTGCTCCCTGAAATGGGGGGCCATCAGCACCCCATCTTACACAGGAAAACCTGAGGCTTAGGGTGCCGGAAACCTCCCAGTGCTACAGTCAGCAAAGCTGGAGCTGGGTCACACCCCTGTGCTGAGCTCCAGGGGCGGACCCCCTGCGGGTCCCCCTCCCCTGACAACCCGCTGCGGGTCCCCCTCCCCTCAACGACCCCCTGCGGGTCCTCTCCGCCCTGATGACCCCTTGTGGGTCCCCCTCCCCCCATAACGCCCTGCAGGTCCCCCTCCCCCCCTTACAAACCCCAGTGCCAGGCACTGAGGTTTCTGGTTGGTGATCCCACAGTCCCTTGTCCACAGAACTGGAGTACGAATTCGGAGGCGACCCTGTGCCCTTCTTAGTCCCTGCACATGGGCTCTCAGGTCTGAACTGGGAAAGGGGGTTGCAGAGGCCTCCGCCCGTCCTGCGGGTCTCAGGCGAGCTCTGTGGGGGAAGGCAGGCCAGGTGTCTACTGGCTTTCACCCCCTGCGGCAATCTGTGAGCAGGTCCTGCCGCCAGCCCCCTTCCAGAGGCTGAGAGGTCGAGCCACCTGCCTGCAGTTCATTCCCCGAGAAGTGACCTGACCCCGGCATCCCAGGGCCTCACTGTTGGCTCCCTCTCAAGGGCCTGGGGTCTGGGACCGAGTGCTGTGCCTGCCCTGGCTGTCCCCCTCGCTGTCCCCTTATCCTGCATCTGAGCAACGGGAGGAGCCCAGGTCTGTGGGCATCACCCTTCTACCCATCCACGGAGGCCAACAGGCTTCCTCCCTTCTGCTTCTCAGGTTGGTGGAGGGACCCCTGCGGCCTGGACGGAGGGTCTGCAGCTGCTCCCAGGCTCAGTGAGGGAGTGTGCTGGGGTCACTGACATGTCTGCCATGTCAGGGGTGAGGGAGGGGCCAGCAGGTGGAGCTGCCATCCTGGGTGACACGCAGCCTCCCGAGAAGGAGCCGGGTGGTGTCCACTCGGAGCCCAGGAGAGCCCAGTAAGACTGCTGAATGAATGGACTTGCACATCTGCCCCTGGGGAGGACAGGGCGGGGTCCCCACCCTACTCTGCCCTGGACACAAGGACAAATCCTGATGTCCCTGGTCACTCCCACCTCCCGGTCTCTACCCTGTCGTCTCACCCACTTACTTTTTGATGGCAAACACAGTCAGTCCGATGGTGGCATTCTGGAGCCGGAACTGCTCGTTCAGGATGTCAATGTTGAAGGTCCCCTCCCAGATGATGGGGGCCAGCCAAGGGGTCAGGACAAGGACGTCTTTCCTACTGCACCGCGGGAGAGCCACAGGGCCACGTGTGAGCTGGCAGGAGGATGAACACATGCAGCCCCGGTGCTCACCACCCCCACTCAGCCTCCGTCCCCTCGGTGCCCCCCAGGGCTGACCATCCTTCTAAAACTTGGCATTTGCAGGAAACCAACCCGATGCAAAGCCAGACTCAAATCTGTGCAAATTACTCCAGCTTTCACGGAACGATGGACCCTGCTGGACTCAGAGGGGGAGCTGGGAGTTGCCAGCAGAGGGGTGGGCTCTCCCCAGGGAGGGAAGAAGCGCCCCTCACGCCTCTGCACATTCTTTGGTAGACAGAAGATAGAAAACAAGAAATGCAAGCCACAGAGGGAGAGGACAGAGAATACTCTGTGGGCTCCAATTCGGCTCTCAGAAAGACCCCAGAGGAAAAGAATTTGCAAAGCCAGCTCCAGCAGAGATGTCAACGGAACCACCCTTCAGTGCCTTTAGAACAGCGCCCAGGACTGCGTCAGTTCTCAATAAATTTACTCACGAGGGAATGAGCACCTTGGGCTGGGGATACAGCATCCTGAAAAAAAACACTGTGACGTGAGTTTGCAGGAAGATTTCGTGGACGCCCTAGGGGTGGGGCTGGTGTAGCTGTGACAGTGACTGAGGGTCTGTCTTCTCCCGGGACGAGGGACCCTGGCAGGCTGCACTCAATCTCAGCCTCAGTGTCACCCTTTGTAAAATGGGCCATGGAGCTAAGGGACCTCAGGGCGCTGCCTTCCTCTTGACTTAGAGCAGGAGGAGTCTCAGGGGCTGTGTTTTAATTCACTGTGGGCAGGAGGGGGCTGGAAGTGGCCTCTGTCCCAGGGAGTTCCCCCACGGAATAGCCGGCCCAAGGGAAAGGCCGTTAGACACGCGGACAGTCCACCTGGGCCTGAGCTGCTCTGCCGCTTCCCCGGCTGGGTGAGGGGGGCAGGTCTCCAGGTTCTCAGAGCCCAGGCCTCCTGTCTGCGACGTGGGGAGAGGAACACCTACCCAACTTGGTTGTCACAGGACCAGCTCCATCGGGGACTTACAACACTGTCACGGGCAGCCTGGGAAAATGAGGGAGCAGTGGCCCTGTCCCAACTACAGTATTGTGGAGCCCCCAGGAAAAATGAGCCCGCGGGCCACCATTGTCAATAATGACTGCAAGTTGCATTTCCTGGGATGGCATTTCAAAGTAGGGTGTCAGCCTTAAAAAGGAAGGAACTTCTGCAGTATGCCACACCATGGATGAACCTGGAGGACACGATGCAAGGGAAATAAGCCAGTCATAGAAGGACAAATGCTCTGTGATTCCACTTATATAAGGGACCTAGTGTCCTCAAATCCACAGAGACAGGAGGTGGAAAGGTGATACCAGGGGCTGGGGGAGGGGATGGGGGTTAGTGTTTAACGGGGACAGCGTTTCAGTTTGGGAAGAGGAAGTCCTGGAGCTGGATGGTGGTGGTGGAGGCACAACAATGTAATGTACTTAACACCACTGAACTGTGCACTTAAAAATGGTTAAGATGGTAAGTTTTACTATATGTGTATTTTACCATAGTTAAAAATTTTTTTTTAAAAAGTAGGGTGGCCGCCTTGTCCCAGACTGCCTGAGACTTTTCTGGTTTCAGCACTGATAAAGGCCCACATTCCAGAACCTCTCCCCCTAAACCACTGGGCCCTGGCAAACCAGGCCAGTTGGTTACCCTCTTTAAAAGCTAGATGCCATGCAGCTGGTCAAAACTGAAGCACCAGCTACACCTGGATCTTTCTGTGGCTGCAGGAGGAGGGCAAAGTCAGACCCGGGACTCGGGGAAGGGAGCAGCCACGCTCCATCTGAGGCGCAGGAGGGAAGACAGCCCGTCCACACCTCTCACCCTGAGCACACACTCGGGCTGGAGGGCAGGTATCTGACGGGGAGGCACCAAATAAAGATGTCATACCTCGATAGTTTCACAACTTGCAGGCTGTCTGGCTCCCTTCCAGCCTTGCTGCAGAATGAGAACACAGAGAGGGGGTTTTAGCAGGAGAAATCAGGGCACAAGTTCATGGATCACAGTCGGGGGTCCTGGTCGAGGGGGACAGCGGCGGCCTGGAGTGTGCAGATGGAGTCGGTCTGAAACATGCCAGAACAGCCGTCGCTGCTGTCCCGTGTCCCTGTGTGTCCCTAGACCCTGTGACACCAGACAGTGCAGTCGGAGGTTGGCCCCCCGCTGATCTGCAGGCCCCCACGTTCACCAGATGCTGCTGAGCTGAGACTGAGCAGGGGGTGGTTTCAAGACATGTCTGCATTCTGAGGCTCCCTCCCATCAAGAAGGGGGTCTCCTCCCCACCCCTTGCACACGGACTGGCCTTGGTCTCGAGAGTCTAACAAATGAAATGCAGCTGTGAGGTGATGCTATGGGACTTCTGAAGGCAGGTCAGAGAAGGTGTGCAGCTCTGTCTCTCTTGGGGACACTGACCTTAGAACCTCCTAACTAAGCAGAGAGGAAGCCAGGCCCTTGGGGAGGCGCCGGGTAGATGTCTCAGCCGAGAGGCAGCATCAACAGCCAGAAATGTGAGGAGGGCTTCGAGCTGACCCCAGCCCAGCCACCATCTGCCTACACCCACCTGAGTGACTCAAGTGAGAAGTGCCCAGCTGAGCCCAGTCAACCCCAGGACCTGGAGAGATACAGGGATCGATGGCTGTGATTGTTTCACATCATGAATTGGGGTTTGTTACTCAGCAGCAGATGACTGATACAAGAAGGAACTGGCCAGATACAAAGAGCAGAAGGAGAGAAGAGTGGCCCTGGCAGAGGGCACAGCATGTGCAAAGGCCCACAGTCAGGACCACATGTCATGTGCAGGACGAAGACAGATCACCTGGCCTGGACCACAGAGGTGAGGACCACAGTGGGAGAGATGCGGCTGGAGAGGCCGGGCAGTGGGGGAGCAGTCCATGGGGGGTTCATACGTTATGTTCCGAAAAGATCACTCTGGCTAATGGAGGAGAACGGGGTCGGGGCAGAGGGCAGGGAGAAGAGCATGGAGGCTGCTGGAAAGAAGAGGGGAGCCTCACCCAGAGCAGCAGGGAGAGCACAGACACAAGCTAGAGAGGTGCTTCCAGGCAGGACGGACGGGTTTGGGGCTGAGCAGTGTGGGGTGTGGATGAAGGAAGAGTCAAGGACGATCCCCAGGTTTCTGCCTGGGTCCCTGGGGTGGGAGGCAAGGCCATGTACTAAATAGGAGGAGCAGGAGGTCACTCGTGGGACACACAGGTGACCCAAGAGGTGGGAGGTTGAGGCTGAAGCCAGACCCGTGGGAGTCAGTGCTGCCCAGGTGATCCTTCAAGGCCACAGAAGCGGCCGAGCTGCTCTGGGCAGAGCGGAGAGAGGGAAGAGGAGGAGGTCCAGACCCACCAAGGTGTCAGCCCCCACCGCCCCCCAGCACCTGGCCAGTCCTCGAGCTGGCTGTCACGGCAGCGTGACCCCATCCTTCACCCTCACTCACCCTGCCTCTGCTCGCCTGCTCCCCAGCATCGGGCTTCTCGGGCTCAGGAAACCGGCGCTGTGGGGAGAGCCACCAAAGGCCACTGTTGAGGAGGGCAGAGCTGGATGGCCTGTCCATCAGCCCCTGAAAAGCAGGAGCCGGAGCCCATGTGGTGAGCCCCGAGCTCCCTGACGTGGCTGCCAGGCCTCGGGCAGAGCGGAGCAACTCCCCAAAGCTCGGGCGACTCGTCACATGTCATGGAGGTGGCAGGAGGGGTGGTCACTGTGGACAGTGCTCCCGTCTGAGCCCCTATGGCAGCTGTAGTGGGTCTCTGTGCACGGCCAGCACAGCCCCGAGGCTGCCTCAGGGAGCAATTCCTGGCAGTGAACCCAGCCCTCAGTGGAGCGGCCACATGACTTCACTCTGTAGTTCCAGCACCTTCTCCAGCTGGAAGAGGCTAACAGCATGGCTCCCAAGCGGCCTTCCCCACTCCCCAGCCACACAGCTCAGGGGTGTTCCTTGGCCTCGCCCCCAACTCCCCACGTGTGACCTCGGGGGAGACAGCTCACTCAAACGGTGAGGCTTCAGTAACAGGGTGTGTGTGAAGGCGGGCAGCCCGGCCGGAGCCGTGAGCTCGCTGTCATCAGTCCTGCCATCACTACTGTGACACTGGGGGGGGTGCGGGGGGAGGGCAGCTCAGGGTGCCCATGAGGATGTGATTTGCTGCTTCTCCCCGAGCTGGCAGGCCTCAATGGCCACGCGTGTTTCTTACCCAAAGAAGACCAAGACGAGCGTGATCAGGAAAAACGTGACAGGACGAAGCGAGTGGCATTTTGGTTTTCCTGAAAAACAGCAGTGGGAACCAATCACTCCTCTCTCCCTGTCCCCGGGCCCACCTCTCTCTTCTCCACTCAGACGTCAGACCCTGAGAGGGACCCCTCCCCTTGCTGGTGGTGTTTTGAGCATAACAGGAGTGTCTCTAGGGCCCAATCCAGGATCGGTTTCTCCTCTCTCAGGCAGAGAGAGAGGACAGGGGATTCCTTCCTCCCAGCACATGGCCCAGGCCTTCCCTCCGACGCCCAGAGTAAGTCTCGCTCCCTTTTCCCCCGAGCCTCTTCCCCCGATAGCCTCTTTCCCCCGAGCACCTCTTTCTTTGGAGCCTGAAATGACCACACTGAAATGAACACCGGAGGACCCCTGTTGACCCTCCCGTCAAGGGGGCCGGGCCCACACTGACCAGAACACCCCTCCGGGAGCAAGTGACCCCCCTCCGCCAAGTATTTCACAGCCCCTGTAGCTCACGTACTTGGAAACAATCACTAGTCTTTGTTTTATGGTGAGTTTTATGTTTATGAAAGTGATATATTCACAAGGTCAAGATTTCAAATATACTACATGCTTCCAACCGAAAAGAGCACCTCCCTGGCCCCCCTTCCCCCAAATCAGCCCCTTCAACGAACT
This sequence comes from Ceratotherium simum simum, assembly GCF_057802395.1. Classification (NCBI taxonomy): domain Eukaryota; kingdom Metazoa; phylum Chordata; class Mammalia; order Perissodactyla; family Rhinocerotidae; genus Ceratotherium; species Ceratotherium simum. The sequence goes on along the minus strand of NC_141928.1, from coordinate 4,279,258 downwards.
GGTCTCTCACTTGTTATCTGATCTTACAATGCTCATCTATTTTTGCCTCCACATTTCTAAATCCGATGCCCATGGAACAATTTATCTGTAATATTTTCCTGAAACCAAGGAACATGGAAGGGAAAATTTGAGCCTTCACATGTCTTAAATGAATTTTCTCATTTTTTTAATTTCTAGATAGTTGGTCTGTAGGGAAATCTAGGTTGGAAATAATTTCCCTTCCATTTTGAAAAATTGTTCCATGTTGTTGTTTTTTTTAACTTTTTAAAGTTAAAAGTTTTTTAACTTTTTAAAGTTTTAAAGTTTGAGGTTTAATATATACCCAATAAAACATACCCATTGTAGGTACACAGTTTGATGAGTTTTCACCAATGTATACACGCATGGAACCACCACCCCAGCCAAGATACGCAACATTCCCATCACCAGAAAGTCCCCGCCTGCCCCTTTGCAGTCAAACACCACACACCCCTGCCCCAGGCAACCACTGATCTGCTTCTGCTGGTACAGACTTCCCTTTTCCAGCACTCCTCAATGGACTCATACAGTACACACTCTCTTATCTGGCTTCATTCACACAGCATCAGGTTTTTAAGATTCACTCACGCTGTTGCATATATCATTTCTTTCTTATTGTGAGGAGTCCTCCCGTGTTGACACGCCACAATTTATCCTTTCACCTGCTGACAGACATTTTGGGTTTTCACCCCATTTGGGCCTAGCACAAAGCTTCTATGAACATTTATGTACAGGTATATTTTTGGACACAAATTTTCCATCCTCTCAAGTAATACCTAGGAGTGGAAGGGATGGGTCATGTGTTCAGCATATATTTAACTTCGTAAGAAACTGCCAAATTGTTTTCCAAAGTGGTTGTAGAATTTTCCATTCCCATGAGCAATTTCCAGTTTCTCCACATTCTTGTCAACACTTGATAGTTGATCTTTTCAGTTTTAGTCATTCTAGAGGGTGTGTAGTGCTATCATTGTGGCTTATGATTAATTAAAATGGCACACTAGAAAATTTCTATTTAATAGAAAAGAAGACAGTAAAGGAGGAACAGGAGAGCAAAAAAACATGAAACATACCGAAAACAAATAGCTAAATGGCAGCTGGAAATCCAAACACAGCAACAATAACACTGAATGTGAATAGATTAGACACTCTAACCAAAAGGCAGAGATAGTCACACTCAATTTAAGAAAAAAAACTTCAATATCAGCTGTCTACACAAGACATATTTAGGGAAAAAAGCACAAATAGGTCAAAAGTAAAAGGATAGTAAAAGATACACCATGCCAACAGTAACCGTAAAGAGAGCAGGAGCGGCAATAGTGATATCAGACAAAATAGACTTTAAGACCAAAAATGTTACTAGAGACAAAGAGAACATTTTACAGTGATAAAAGGGTCAACCCATCAGGAAGATGTAACAAACACAAATGCACGTACACCTAACAACCTAGCCCCAAAAGACATGAAGCAAAAACTGGCAGAACTGAAGGGAGAAACAGTCAATTCAACACTAATGGTTGGACACTTCAAGATCCTTCTCCACTCTCAATAATGGATGGAATAATTAGACAGGAAATCAGCAGATACAGAAGACTTAACAAGATTATCCTAGCTGATATCTATACAACATTCCACCCAACAACAGCAAAATATACCTTCTCCTCAAGTGCACGTGAAACGTTCTGCAAGACACACCATATATGAGGTCACAAAACAAGTGTCAATAAATTTAAAAGAATTGATATAATACAAAGTATGATCTCTAACCACAATGGAATGAAATTAGAAATCGATAACAAAGGAGCTTTGGTAAATCCACAAATATGTGAAAATTCAACAACACACTTCCAAATAACCAAGAGGTCAAAGAAGAGAATCAAAAAATATTCTGAGCTGAAGAGAAAAGAAAGCATACATCCCAAAATTTATGGGACACAGCTAAAGCCATGTTTAGAGGGAAATTTATAGTTGTAAATACCCAGATTAGAAAAGAAAAATCTCAGATCATACCTAAGTTTTCAGGTTAAGAACTACAAAAAGAAAAAAAGAGCAAATTAAACCCAAAGTGAGCAGAAGGGAGGAAATAATAAAGATTAAAGTGAAAATCAGTTAATAGAAAACATAAAGGGAAAAACCAATGAAAGCAAATGTTAGTTCTTTGGAAAGAGCAACAAAATTTACAAAGCTGTGGCTAGATTGACCAAATTTAAAGAGAGAGAGAGAGAGAACACAAGTGACTAAAATCAGGAGTGAAAGAGGATACACCAATACCAATCTCACAGAAATTAAAAAAGATTTTAAAGGAATGCTATTAACAACTGTTTGCCAACAATTTAGGCAACTTAGATGAAATGTACAAATTCTTGAAAGGCACAAACTAGAAAACTCTTAGAAGAAAACATAGGACTAAATCTTTGTGACTCTGAATTCAGCAAAGAATTCTTACATATGACACCAAAACCACAAACGATAAAAAAAAAATGTTAAATTGGAGCTCATCAAAATTAAAACTTTTCAAAAACACCATTAAGAAAGTGAAAAGACAAGCTATAGATGGGGAGAAAATATCTGCAAATCGTATATCTGATAAGGAAGAGGTATCCAGAATATGAAGAACTCTTAAAACTCAACAAAGAAGACAAATACTCCAATTTTTAAAAAGTCAAAAAATTTTAACAGACATTTCACCAAAGAAGATATTCAGATGGTTAATAAGCACATGGAAAGATGCCCAACATCATGAATCATTAAGGAAAAGCAAATGAAAACCACAAGGAGATAACACTTCATATCCACAAGAATGGCTATACCAAGTGTTGGTGAGGATGTGGAGAAACTGGAACCTCACACTGCTGATGGGGATGAAAAACGGTAAAGCCACTGTGCAGAAGAGTTTGGTAGTTTCTTAAAATGTTAAACATATATTTACCATCTGACCCAATGATTCCACTGCTAGGTATCGACCCAAGAGAAATGAAAACATATGTCCGCACAAAGCCTTGTACACAAATGTTCAAAGCAGTGTTGTTGAGAAGACGAAAAAGTGGAAACAACCAAAATGTCCATCCACAGATGAACAGATAAACAAGTGTATCCCCACAATGGAATTATTCAGCCATAAAAAGGAATGAAATGCTGATACATGCTACAACATGGATGAACCGTGAGGACGTTACTCCGAGAGAAAGGGCAGAGATCAGAACAGGGAGTGACTGCAAATGGGCACCAGGGAATTTTGGGGGGTGATGGGAAAGTTCTAAAATTTATTACACAGCTCTGTAAATTGACTAAAAATAATCGAATAGTACACTTAAAACAGGTGAATGTTATGGTATGTAAATGATAAGCTGTTTAAAAAACAAACGCCATCAATAAGAGATCACTGGCTTGAGGCTGGAGGAAGAGAAATATGAAGTGTGTTCTGAGCAGGGCTCAGGAGAGACTGACTAGAAGTTATGCTTGTCATTTGGAGTGAGATGTTTGCTCCAATCCTTCCCGGTTGTCGGAGGGGGGGACCTGCCACAAGGAGAGCAGAGCCAGCGCCCAATGTGCAGCCTTTTTCCAGAACTCCTAAATGTGGCTGTCAGGCCTCTAGGGAGCCAGGTCTGGCGTGAAGGAGTCAAGCATCTCCTAGGAGCCACCCACACAGCAGCCACCTTGCCACTGGCCAACTTCGTCCTTTACTGTCATTTCCAAGGCTCTCCAGGTCGCCTTCCCGCCTCGCCCTGCCCTCCCTCTCTCCTCTAACACACCTGACTGATTTCTGGGGCAGGGCCATCCCCTGTGCCGGGTCCTCTCCCTGGCACGCTCATCCCCCAGATTTTCACACACTGGGCTTCTCTCCATTCACGTCTCTAAGGCCACCTCCTCACCTGCCTCACTGTGGCAGGGGTCCTTCCCAGCACCAGGCCTCCTGTTCCTTATCAAGTGTTTAACAATATTGGTTGAATGAACAGATGAATGAATGTGAGCCTGGGAATGGGAGTTAGTTTCCCAGGTTTCTCAAAAGACCTGAACTTCCTAATCCTTGAGTTTGCATCTGGTCAGTCATGGGCCAGACTTTGCTGGAACCCAGGGGGTATGGAGACCAACGGCAGAGTCCCTGGTCCTCCAAGGGGAGGGTCCAGAGCAAGTAAAACACGGTCCCTATAGCCTGAGGCTGACTGAAACAGTGTCAGACCCCAGGCATGAGCGACGCTGGGGACACAGATGTGTTCATTACCTTGACTGGGGCGACTGCTCCACAGGCATCTACACGGGTCAAAACTTATCGAACTGTACCCTTCATGTGTTGTTTATTGTACAAAAAACTGTCAAAATATTTGGAGAGGAAAAAAAGGAACAACAGCAGCAAAAGAAAGGAGGATCACAGAGGAGGGTCAGGGAGGGACCAGAGACCACCCGCAGCAGGTGAAGAGGCCCACCTCTGCAGTCAGACCTGGATTCCGAATTCCACTCTGCCCCTTCCTACCTGTGTGACCAGGGCAGCGGCCTAGATCTGGCGAAACCAGTTCCCTGGGGAAAATGGGAAGAACACTCACCTCCCAGAGTTTCCTAAAGGGTCAGAGGCACCGAGCAGTGTGCTGGCTCACAGCAAACACTAACAATCGTGAGTGTCGTGGAGGGCAGGGCCGTGACTGCCACCACACTCACGTGGTTTGTTCCTGATAATTTTCCACTCTTCCTGCCCTCCCCTCCAGGGCAGCCAGCCCGCCTGGCCCTCCTCCTCCAAACCTAGGTAAGGCCCCTCTGCTCTATTTAATGCTCGCCTGCACCAACCAAACGTGTAGACACAACAGACCTCTAAATGAAGGGGTATTTGCCCCCTGCGGCCACTTCAGCCCTGGCTCCCATCCCCTTTCCCAGCCCTGTTCACAGCCCTGCAGCCCACCCCGTGCCGGAGCGACCCTGCGTCCTGCCCTCCCTCCTCGGCGCCAGAGCACTTGCGAACTGCCCCCCTCGCTTTCCGGAGGCACCTCCGCCCGGCCAGCCTGGAGCTCTTCCAGGCCCAGCAGGTGCCCAGGTGACCGTGACAAACGGCCAAGGCTGGGCTGGCGCGATGAGCCGCCCCGGGACCTTCTAGGGGGCGGGAGGGCTGCCCACGACCCCACTGCCGGGCCCCAGGCGGTCAGCTCCGGGAGGCCCAGCGCAGGGAACGGCGGGGGTGTGGAAAGCGGGCCGCGGGAGAGTCCCGGCGTCCGCACGGCCACCCGACCTTCCCCGGACCAGACCCGAGGACCCTGCCAGCGGGTCCCGAGCACGACGGTCTCAGGAGGCCCCAGCCCTCGGGCGCGGTGGGCGGTTTCCCACCGGGGCCCTTCCTCCTGGGGACCTCGGGACGGCCACTCACCAGCCTGTGTCCGCCAGCAGTTCAGCCACGTCCCGCGTCCGACGGCAGCCGCCTCGCGGCCCCTCCGCGGCTCCCCCGGCCTCCGGGGGGCGGGGTGAGGCGGGTCCCCTGGCCCCGAGGCGCCCACGCCGCCCGCGGCCGGGAGGCCTCGAGGCCGGACCCGTCGAGGACAGCCGGGCGCAGGCGCCGACGCTGGAGGCCGGGAGGAAATCCCGGGTCCCTGGGACCTAAGCCAGGCGGGGGGCGGGGGCTCCTCAACAGGCACCAGTGAGGCCGTGCGCCCCTCGCAGCCCGCCCCGCCCCACGCGCTCGCCGGGGCAGAGCCGCTTGTCCCCGCGCCCGCAGGCCCCGGCCACCTGGTGCGCGCCCCTGGAGTCCCACCCAGCAGGTTCGCCCCACCGAGCTCCCCTCCTGGCGGAGCGCCGGCAATCCTGCCCAAGGTGGAGCCCCTGCATCCTGTAACAGGATGAAGAACAGTTCCATCACCCCAGAAAGTTTCCTCCTGTCTCTTCTCCGGACAACTACTGCCGCCCCCTCAGAAGCAACCACTTTCTGATCTCCATCACCGTCACCGTGGAGGGGCTCTGCCTGTGCTTGGACCGTGCACACATGGAATCCGACAGTCTGCGCCCTTTGCGTCTGGTCTCTTTGGCTCAGTGTTTTAGAGACTCATCCGTGTGCTCCATACATCGTAATTCATTCCTTCTCATTGCTGAGGAGTCTTCCACTGTTTGCTTCTCTGTTCCTCTGTTGGTGATGTCGGGGGTCAGAATTGGCCACCCCAAAATGTGTCTCTTTGCCTTGATTATTTTTAAGAACAAAAGGCTCTAAAAGAAACTTTGACCTTCCCCCTAAGCGCCTAAAAGAATTTAAGATAAAAGACCTGTCCCTGGGACAGGCCATGGCTGTAGATAACTGGGTATGGTAGACTGGGAGAGTCCTTGCTAAGCCCACTCTTATGAAAGTTCTGTCTACTCAACCAACATTTGCCTTTCTATTTCCATGCGAATTGCCTTCTTCCCCTTTGAAGACCAGAATCACTACCCCCAACACCCTGCTTTGTCTTTAGCTGAAGATAGTGTTTAAGGTGGCGGGATTTGGTCATTCTGGAGAGTTACTCAGCTTTCCTGGGTTTCTCTCATGTATACATGTTATTAAACTTTGTTTGATTTTCTCCTGTTATTCTGTCTCATGTCAATTTAATTCTTAGACCAGCCAGAAGGACCTAAAGGGTAGAGAAATTGTCTTCCTCCCCTACGTGGACATCTGAATTGTTTCCAGTTTGGGACTGTTATCACTAATGCTGATATAAACATTCTTCAGGAGTCTTTTTGTGGATATATTTTCAGTTCTCTTGGGTAAATGCCAGGGAGTAGAATTAAAAGTTATAGGGTAGATGTACATTTAAGTTTATAAGAAATTGACAGACATTCTCCAAAGTGTTTGTACCATTTTGTGTACATTCTTTTCAACTGCCCATGAAAATTTTTGGATGACCCATCAGTAAGCAATAAAAGAAACTCAACAAATTCCCCAAAGTTGAAATTGTACAGCTCATTTTATTCTTACTACGAAACTATATATCTAGGAACAAACAACCTAACAAGAAACAAAATTAACTTCTTGGAAATTTAAAAATTACTCTTCTAAATAATTTTGAGTTAAAGAGAAAATAAAAGCAGACTATTTAGAAATGAGTGACAATGTGGACACTGGATATAAATGCCTAATGGATGCAACTTGCACCTGACTCAAAAAGAAAGTCAAAGCCATCTGCTTTTCTCAGAAACAAGTACCATTCCCAATAAATGACCCTGTTAACCAGGCATTCTACTCAAGAATTCTGGAAAAAAATAAACTAAAATAAAATTAAAGGAATAATAAGCATAAAAGTCTAAACTACCATTTAATAAACAAACAGTCAGCCAGATGCTTCTTTTTAAAAACAAAATAAAACAGATAATCTCTGATACTTGTGTAAGAAGATCAGAAAAAAGGAAAGCGCAAATAAACAGCATTAGAAATGAGAAGATATATTGGGCCGGCCCCATGGCTTAACGGTTAAGTGCGTGCGCTCCGCTGCTGGCGGCCCGGGTTCAGAACCCCGGGCGCACACCGATGCACTGCTTCTCCGGCCATGCTGAGACCATGTCCCACATACAGCAACTAGAAGGCTGTGCAACTATGACATACAACTATCTACTGGGGCTTTGGGGGAAAAAAATACAATAAATAAAAATGAAAAAAAAAAGAAATAAGAAGATATAATTTTAGATATAGAGATTTAAAGTTATTTCAGAATTGCTATGCCATTCTTTTTGCCAACAAATTTGAAAATCAATATGAAATAGAAGATTTTCCAAGAAAATATAAACGATCAAAATTGACTGAAGAAGTAGAAACTTGAATAAATTACAATAGAAGAAACTGTATGTACCATGGAAGGAAACAGAAAAGCTCATCAAACATTTACCGCTGTTGGGGAAGAGGGAGAATCCCCCTCCACCCTTTCTCTTAAGGTTCTTATGGCTGGTCAAATAATTTAAAAAGTCAGGTTAGCAGGAGAAAATCAAACAAAGTTTAATAACACGCATACATGGGAGAAACTCAGGAAAAACTGAGTAACTCGCCAAAATGGAGGAGCTTCTCATCTTAAATACTATCTCCAGGTAAAGACAAAGGAGGATGTTGGGGGTGGGGGTTTGGGATTTCAGAGGGGAGGAAGGCAATTCACATGGCCATGGAAAAGCTAATGTTTGAGAATGGGGCCCAAGAGACAGAATTTTGATAAGATGGGCTTGTTGGTGCCTTTCTTATCACACCTGTTTTACATTATACTGTAGTTATCTCATGGTATTAGCTCCTTCCTGGAACAGGCCTTCTATCTTAAATTCTTTTAGGCAGTTAGGTAGAAGGCCAAAGTTTCTTTCAGAGTCTTTTGTTCTGAAAAATAATCAAGGCAGGAGCCCACCTGGTGGCATAGCGGTTAAGTTCATGTGCTCTGCTTCAGTGGCCTGGGGTTCGCCAGTTGGGATCCTGGGCAGGGACCTACACAACACTTATCAAGCCATGCCGTGGCAGGCATCCCACATATAAAGTAGAGGAAGATTGGCACGGATGTTAGCCTAGGGCCAATCTTCCTCATCAAAAAGAGGAGGATTGGCAACAGATGTTAGCTCAAGGCTAATCTTCCTCACCAAAAAATAATAATAACAATCAAGGCAAAGAGAAATATTTTGGGGTGACCAATTCTGATCCCCCACACTGCCATAAATTACACTAAGTTCCACAGATTTTATGAGTAAAAACAAAGTTCAAGATTATTCATATATCCCAGAACATAGAAAATAATGAGGAGGGGGCTGGCCCAGTGGCGCAGTGGTTAAATCCGCACGCTCTGCTGCGGTGGCCCGAGGGTTAGCAGGTTCGAATCCCCAGCATGCTCACTGACGCACAACTTGTCAAGCCATGCTGTGGGGGCGTCCCATATAAAGTAGAGGAAGATGGGCACGGATGTTAGCCCAGGGCCAATCTTCCTCGGCAAAAGGAGGAGGATTGGCGTCAGATGTTAGCTCAGACTGATCTTCCTCACACACACACAAAAAAATGGATAGCTAAATATTGCTTCATGGGAACCTATGATATTATGTTGGTAAATGTCATCAACATAGGTGTTTTAAAATTATATAACATTACTAAAATTCCGATCTGTCCTGGTTATCAGTCATAATTCTGGTTATTATTTTAAAATGTTGTATGTCACAGAATTAACCAAATTTCTTTGTCAGTTGCCATTTTGGGGTCTTGTTCGCAGACAGTTGTTTTACTCTGATGCTTTTGCAAAATATGTTTCATCTTCAGAGAAATTCATGGAAAGGACTCTGACACTCTAGAATACAGGTTTCTGGTAAACTTTCAGATTATAAAACTGAACGGGGTAAGAAGTTACAGAATTCTAACTGAGAAACGGATGACTTCGTGAAACTGCTAACAGAAGATCAAGAATTGCTATCATGGGACTAAATGAACTGATAAAGATAATTATAATTTATGTAACTTTTTGTTTAAAATATTGCTGATTTTTTTAATGTTTTGTTTTTTTCAGGTTTAAGGAAAAGTTTTTTCTTTTGTCTTAGGGAATCATGACATATAGCAATTTGTAAGCAGAATTGAAGCACTTATTTTTTTCTCCCTACCTGATCCCTCCAGAATTTGGAAAGTCTTAGTAAGTGAACATTCTTACTTCATGGCAATATAATTGTTTGCATAAGTTCAAAAAAATCTGTTCACCTTATAACAGGACACAATTGGAAACATTACTTATATTACCAAAGCTTTGCCTGGAGCATCATATTTAAAAATATATATACAGGCTTGGATATGACCAGACAGCTTTTGAGGAATAAAGATTGGACTTTATGGTATAAATCCACTTGGAAATATTGGCCTGGTACCTTATTTACAGCATTCCCACATAGCAACCTTATGGATAAGTAAGGAAGGTCACTTATCTGGCAGGTGCCTGGAACCTCAATATTTTGGAGAACCACAAAAGAAGAGAGGAATTCACCCAAATCTGTAGGTATGACAGGAAAGTCTGATGATGAGTCCTTGGCTTGGCTTTCCTGACCTCGAGAGGCCTTTAAAGTTCAATCTGAGATTCCTTATAAAAAGTTCCAGCAAAGCAGATTTAAAAGAGCCTCCATAATCAATTGCTATTCTTGCTGTACTTATGTAAATAATTGGGCCAAGTTTATTAAAACTAGACTTTTTTTACAAACCAATGAGTCTTAATTTGACTATCTTTGGTAAAAATGAGGGTGATTTTAGAAAGAAAAATTATGTTTCAATAGAAACTACAATACATATTTGTGGATGTTGGATTCTGGTTCTGTTAATTGTCTTTGAGGTTTTTATCTGTTTACTGGGCTGGATCATGAATTCTTCTAGTCTCCTGAAATATCTGGCTACAAATCTCCAAACTAACATTTTCCATTTTTTCCATCATTTTCATTTGGAATACTTGGGAACTGAATCTGCCCTTTTCCCTGAAGCCTTACAAACTGAAGCTGGAGGACTTGATATAAACTTAAGAGAGATTCATGTCTGTTACTATGTAAGCCACTCAGAAAGATACCTGAATACCCGATGACATCATCAGAGACATTTCAAACTGCAAAAGATGCTTTGAGTCTGACATCTAGAAATCTTTTTGACTGGCTGCCCCCTGTCCTCAGAAACTGGTTTATTATTTGCTCCAACCATTAACCTTGTTTTTTTCTTTTTGTTTCTCTAAAAATGCTTCTTATTAAATACCTGGTTACTTGCTTACACAATATAGGCCTAATTTTGGGAGCCCACCTACATCATCGCCTTACTAAGAGACTGATTCAATGAAATAAAACAACCTATGTCCCTTATCAGCAGGTATCCACAGAGGTACCAGGTCCAGACTGGTTTTCAGGACTGTTTTCTTGGATTTCCCAAGGGATTAAGTCTATTTTTCAGGGACTGTTAAAATTTGGGTTGTCTATTCTTCTTATCCTTCTGGTCAGATACTTATGTATCTTTAGATGTTGTTCCAAAACTGTTAAACAAGGTACAAAAGTTCTAATAATACAAAATGCCAACCTGAAGCTGGGAACAAAAAAATATTTCCAAATGAGTGCTAAACAGTCTCATTCCTCTAACCCAGATCTATGCCCCAATTCAGCATGAAGTAGCTAGATCGATTGTTGCCCCTAATCCCTCAAGATTGAGGAATGAACATACAGTAGGGGGGGAATTGATGCCGGCCTTGATATCAGTTCCCCTATGTTGAATCCAGCATATATGGGGTTAAAAACCAAAAACCACTTATTCCCCTTCCCTGCTTCTTTAGGGTCCATTCACATGTAGATATTGGTTGTTTTAGCCTCTGTATACCTGAATTCCACAAGGCAAATGGAGGTAATAAATTGTTACACACTGAAGTTCTGGCTAGTTACTAGTTCTTGAGGTTTGTTACAGGGAAACTGATATCAAGAAGCTAAAGCTTCTCAGACCTCAACTCCTTGGCTTCCTGGCCCGAGAATCCACCATCCACCATGGAGACAGAGACGGTTGAAGGACACCCACCTGCAATTCCCTTATCTCGCCTCCTCCTCCCTGCCAGCAGCCTCACAAGGCCAAATGCAGGCTGATGGGAAAGCACTGACTAGTCGGCAAGGCCACAGGCTCCCCCTCCCTACAAGCAGCCACATTCCTCACCACCTTTAAAACCCCTTGCCTCCCATCTTTCAGGGAGATGGGACAAATTTGAGAGCTCTTGTCGCCCGGCTGACATCACCTGAAATAAAAACTTTTTCCTTGCCATAAGCCTGGCGTTCCAGTTTTTATTTGGCCCCTCTTGTGTGGCAGGTAAAGAACCTGGGTATGTATCTGGTAACACCAGTGTGAGGGCTTATGATGCCAAACCAGCACAGGTCATATCCTTTGACTAAAAAACAGTAAATCTAGAAAGGAACAATTAAAGGATTGCAACAACAAATAAACAAAATGAACCACACCAAAAAAAGGAAAAAATTACTCTTCTAAATAACTTTGGGTCAAAGAGGAAACACAACCAGACTAGTTACAAATAAGTGACAATGACAACACTGGACACAGAAGCTTGAGGGGTGGCCCAGGACACCAAGCCCCTTCTCCATGGTGCAATGACATAGTGACACCATGGGAAGTAGTCATGCCTGAGGAGGTCGCGGGAGTAGGCCACACTGCGGGACCACCCGGAGAATGGTACAGACCCCCTGAGTGGATGTCTTGTGTGGAAATACAGAGGGAACCCAAAGAAGAGTGGTTTGGGGGACAGTATAAATCCAAACCTTCAGGCAGGAGAACTTCTGGGGACCAGCCAACCTGTGTACACATTTCTACCACCTTGCCAGCATTGCTGAATGGAGGAAACCAAGGAGAGGGCCAAGGAGAAGCTCCCACTCCTGTGCCCTAAATGAGCTGGCCTGGGATGACCTAGATCCAGACCGCAGATTGGTCTCCCTGTTTACCATGACCCCGAGAGCTGGACAGGTCTCAAAGGGGAATGAAAAGAGAAAGTCAACAGGGCTATTAGAAAGGAAAAAATGAAAGTATTATTATTATTAACCACTGATGTGATTATCTATCTAGAAATTTCAAGAGAAGTAATTGGGAAAAAAAAAACCCAGCTAAGACTTATAAAAGATTTTAATAATTTAGCCAGATGCATGATATATAAGCTGTACAATGATAACAGCTTTCTTATACACTATATGCCAGCAATAACTAATTAACAAATGTAATAGCAGGAATCAGCTAACTACAGCCTGTGGGCCAAATCTGTTTCCCTGCCTGTTTTTTGACATAAATTCTTATTTGAATGCAGCTGTACTCACTTGTTTGTGGATTGTTTATGGGCTGCATGGCACTATAGTGGCAGAGTTGAATAACTGTGACAGGGACTGCATGACCCACAAGCCCTAGAACATTTCCTATTTGGCCCTTCACAGAAAACGTTTGCTGACTCCTGGTAATAGGAATAAAACAAACATTCACAATAGCCATAAAAACCATTAAATGCCTAGAAATGAACTTACTAACCATATGTAATGTGTATAAAAGAAAACTAGGAGGTTCTGCTTTTAGTCATGGAGGAGAAGCTCATAGCTGACCCACTCTTCTGCATTTAATAACTGTAAACTTTTGGCCAAAAGAAAAAAAGAAAAATAAACGCATCCAGGTTGGAAAGGAAAAAGCAGATTTGTCTTTATTCCCATACAACATGTTCATCCACGTAGAAAATCTAAGGGAATCTACAAAAAAGTCTGCTTGAACTAATAAGTGAGTTGGTGAGTTTAGCAAAGCTGCAGGAGACAAGATCAATATACAAAAATCAATTGTTATTTCTCTGTACTAACAACCAACAAACAGAAATGGAAATTAATAAAACAACACCATCTAGAATAGTACAAAAAGTATGAAATACTTTGTCAAATAACTCTAACCAAAAAATGTGCAAAACCTGTTCAGGGAAAACTATAAGACATTGCTAAGAGAAATTAAAACAGGCTTTAAAAATGGTGAGATCTACCATGATTGTGGATCAGAAGACTTAATATCATTCAGCTGTCAAACCTCCCCAAGTTAATTTATAGATTCAGTATAATTCTAATCAAAATCCCAGCAGGTTTTTTTGGAGAAATTGACAAACTGAGCTCTAAAATTCATATGGAAATGCTAAGGACCTATAGTAGCCAAAATAACTTTGAAAAATATAAATAAATTTGAAAGACTACCTAATTTTAAGTCCTGTCCTATTAGAAAGTTAGCGAAATCAAGGAAGACAAACCAACCAATGGGACAGAGCAGAGTCCAGAAATAGACACACACACACAATCGATTAATTTTTTGACAAAGCACAAAAGCAATTCAGTGGAGAGAGAAGAGTCTCTTCAGCAATGACGCCCGAAGAAATGGCTAGCCACACACAAAAATAATGAACTTCATTTCATACATAAAAATTAACTGAAATGAGTCAAAGAAAAATAAAAGAGCTAAAACTATAAAACATTTAGAAGAAAACAGAATACGACTTTTATGGCCTTGGATTAGGCAAAGATTTCTTAGATACAACACCAAAAGCAATATTCACAAAAGAAAAAATTCGTAAATTGGACTTGATCAAAATTAATAACTTCTGTTCTTTGAATGACACAGTTAAGAGAATAAAAAGAGAAGCCAGGCTAGGAAAAAATTATTTCCAAATCACATATCTAACAAAGGAGCTGTATCTCAAAACTCACTTACACGAAAACAAACTCCACCAAAAAAAAAAAAAAAATATATATATATATATATATATATGCAGAAGATTTGAACACATACTTCACTAAAGAAGATATGAAGATGGTAAAAAAGTTCACAGAAAATGTCCAACATCATTAGTCATTAGGGAAATGTACATTAAAATCACAATCAGATACCGTTACATATCTACTAGAATTAAAAAGACTGACCATGTCAAATGTTGGTGAGGATGTGGAGCAGCCAGAACTCTCACACGCTTGTGGTGGGAATGTAGGATTGTACCACCACTTCGAAAAACAGTTTGGCATTTCCTACCATACGACCCAGTCATTCCCAGAGAAACAGAAGCATGTCCACGTGAAGACTTGTACACACATGTTCACAGCCGCTTTGTCGTAGCCCAAAACTGGAAACAACCCAAATATGCCTCAACAGATGAATGCATAAACAAATTGAGGTGTGTCTAAACAGCAGCAAAAAGAATGAACTATGGATACACTCAACAGCATAGAGGAATCTCAAAATAATTATGTACGATTCCTTTTGTATGAAACTCTAGAGTGCAAACTAGTCTGTGGTGACCAAAAGCAGACCAACGGTGGCCCTGTACGGCACGGGTGGAGGAGGGTGGGATGGACTGCAGAAGGGCGGGAGGAAACCTTTGGAGGTGGTGGATATGTTCATCTTGATTGTGGCAATGGCTTCACGGCTGTACACAAATGTTAAAATATATCCAACAATATACATTAACTATGTGTAGTTTATTGTATGTCAATTACTCCTGAAGCTGCTTAGAGAAAAAAAGCCACAGTGAGATACGTCTTCTCACCATGAGACGGCGATAGTAGCAAGAGCGTGACTAGACGCTCTCCAGGGGAGACTGAGGAGTGGGCGCTCAAACCTTGGTGTGGAGCATGCGTTCTCGGGGCAGAGGCAGAAGTAGGGAGGGGGAGGGAGCGATATCATCCCTAAGAAGGTGACAATTGGGGGTGTGAAAAAAAATCTTAGATATTAACAATTTGTGGCCTTCCAAAGCTTAACCTTACTCAACAAAGTCTTATGCCTTAGTATTTAATATTTCTCTTTTGAGACTATTTAAATTCAGTCTAATTTTTCTCCTTACTGTGCCGTAATTGGCGGGGGAGGAAAGCTGAGAAACACTGCTGTAGGGAGTAGAAAAGGATAGAACCCCCTATGAAGGGGATCTGGCAGTATCTACCCAGAGCCAGACTCACTTAGCACCTGACCTGGCAAACCCACTTCTGGGATCTACACTGCAGACACCTGCCCACGTGTGAAATGACAGATGGAGAAGGCTGGTCACAAAGGCTTTGTTTGTAAGAGAAAAGACTGGAAACAATGCTGGTATTCACCAATAGGGGGCTGATTCACTGGAGGGTGGTGTCCAGCACAGGGGGGGTCTGCTGCTGTGAAAAAAGACTGGGGCTGCTCTTGGGACACATGGGTTATGTTTAAAGCAAAGTCCAGAACGGTACAAATAATATTCTACCTTTTGTATGAGAAAGGAGGTGAGAGGATATTTAATCATTTTTGCTTATATTTACATAATAAACCTAAAAGTCTGCACTAGAAATGAATAAAAATGGTTATCTCTGGGAGCTGGGACTGCGAAAGAGGCCGGCAGGGACTGAGTGGAAGTGATGCTTCTCAGTGTATAACTGGAAGCATCCTTTTTATTTTGGAACCACATAAGTGTACTACCTATTCAAAAATAATAAAATTAAATAAAAATATAAGTAAACCAGAATAAAATATAGAGAGATATTTTTAAATCTTGAACAGTGGAAAGCCTTTCTAAGTTTGACAAAAGATTTTGTTTTTAAAGGATGTTTTTAAGCCCCAAATGAAGACAAATAAATATGACCCAACAAAGATGAAAATTTTATGCATGGTTAAAAAAAAAAAAAAATGAAAAGAAACAAATTGGAAAAAAAAAGGTTTGCAACTTATATCACGGAAAGCCCTGATTCCCTTAATAATGGCTCCTACAATATAATAAATAAGAGCAGCAGTTGAATTTTTTAAAAGGGCAAAGGATATGAGGCAACAATTCATGTTAAAAGGCATTCAGCCTCATTATAGTAAGAGCAATGCAAATAAAGATTATACCGAGACGCCAGTGTCCACCTGTTAGACGAGCAGTGGGTGCTGGCCGAGCCCTGCCCAGGTAAGGTGCGTGCTGGACGAGGTGAGCAGGGAGGAAGGGCCGTGATCAGAGCAGGACGGAAACAAGAGGAATGCAACAGAGTGTCATGTCTATACTTCATTCACATTTTTCTTGTGACATCTCCCCCCCCAGCTCCCTCCCAGTTCTCACCTCCCCTTTAGAGAAAAAGGCACCTTTAATACTTCCTTTCCCTCCCACTCCAAGTCCAATTCACCAGCATACCACGTCTGCTCTGCCTTCAAAATGTGTCCCCAGTGCAGCTGCAGTGGAATAAAAGTATGGCAATTCCTCAAAAATTAAACATAGATTTAACATATGACCCAGCAATTCTACATATGGCTATATACCCAAAAAAGGTAAAAGCAGAGACTCAAACAGATATTGGCACACCTGTGTTCATAGCAGTATTATTCACAAGAGCCAAAAAGTGGAAGCAACCCAAGAGTCCATCAATGGATGAATGGATAAAGAAAAAATACACACCATGGAATATTATTCGGCCTTTAAGAAGATGGAAATTCCAAAACATGGTACAACATGGATGGACTTCAAGGACATTATGCCAAGTGAAATACGCCAGTCACAGAAGGACAATTCCTGTAGGATTCCACTCATATGAGGTCCCTAGAGGAGTCAAACCCACAGAGACAGGAAGTGAGATGGTGGTGCCAGGGGCTGGGGGAGGGGATGGGGTGAGTGTTTCATGGGGACAGAGTTTCAGTTTGGGAAGATGAGAGTCCTGCAGACGGATGGTGGGGATGGCTGCACAGCGATGTGAATGTGCTTAATGCCACAGAACTGTGCACTTAAAAATGGTAAATTTTTTGTTATGTGTATTTTACCAGAATAATAATTAAAAAAAAAAAGGATGGGCAGACAAATGGGATGGGCCTGGAGGCTCATGTCCTCTTCCTGAGGGGACTCAGTGGCCTGAGCTAGCTGATGGGAGCACAGGCTGAAGGTGGCCGCTGTCCAACAAGGCCGCTTCCTGACTGCAGGGTGCCCCCCTTGCTCCCATCTCCAGCATGTGGGGCAGCTGGCGTCAGAAGTCAGCCTTCCCCTGATCCACCGGGCAGGGTGCTGAGAGCTGGGCTAGCTTGTGTCAACTCAACTATACCTGACTATTGTTCTGCTTGTCAGTTTCCCACTGCCCTGTGTGGTATCCACCCGGCCCAGGGGGCACAGTTGGTATATTCTCACATTTCTCTTGTTCCCTCTCTGGACAGTGCCTGGCACATAGTAGGAGCTCAGCAGACAGCTGTGGGTCGAATCCTTTCAGCCCACGCCTTGTAGATCAGGGCTGGGGGTTGGTCTGGGTTCTGGAACTTTCCAGCTGACTTTTTGAGCCCCCCCACTTCTCGCACGCTTCTGAAACAGAGCGAGCTGACCCAGGTGAGCCCGCAAGTCCCATCAGCTCACTGTTTCGGTTGTCGACGTGCAAGGAGCTCAGGATGCAAAAGGTGTGAGGCAAGCACATCCTGGACCGGGAAGCGAGCCCAGGAAGGGAGGGAGCGCTGAGGCAGGCTGGACAGGGGCCAGCAGGCCAGACACACAGGGGAGAGAGGCAGGAGTGGCGCGGCAGGAGGGCAGGGTCAGGGGAAGGGACCGTGGAAACAGCGTCAGCAGGAACCCGCTGGGAGTCCGAGGATCCGGGGCGTGTGGGGGGAGCAGAGGCCACCCCCAGACAGAGCGGGGGCTGGAGCGCCAGGCCCTGGGGAGTGGTCTGGAAGGCACCTGGGCAGGACGGGAAATGGTGCCAAAGTGGTGTTTGACGGTGAGACGCGAGCATGGGTGGGGGGTGGGGGTTCCGGCTGGGTCTGGGAGGAGGTTTCTAAGGCTGCACTTTCTTGGCAGGCTCCTAAAGGCTGCTCTGCATATGAAAACACACACCCAAATGTGTCCCTGGGCTGCTGCTGACAGATGAGATCAAAAGAACAGAGAACATTTGATTAGTTACTAATCAGGGAAGCAATTTAAAACAGCAATTTTTTTTTTTATATCCAAGATCCAAAGTTTCTCAGGCATTCTCTATGCCTCCCTGAATGTTTTCCCTGAAAACATCTGCTTAGTGTCAGGGGAGGGGGAGGGACTAAAGGGCTTTGCAGAGGAGAGCACAGGGGTAATCCTTGCACGACGCGATGCATCATCACAGGAGGTCAGGCTGGGGAGGGACTTTCCTCGGAAGAAGGAACAATTTTGCCCAAGGTCATGTAGAATTCACGGCAATGTTAGGGCCCAAACCCAGGTCCGGGGTGACCCCCCGCCCAGTTTGCATTTGACCAATGGAGCCCCCAGGACACGGGACTAAAGTGCTAAAACCAGGGCGAGCCTAGGCAAACTGGGATGGATCAGTCACCCTACCAGGCCTTTGGAGCTGGGTTGTCACTGCCTGGTCTCTAAACAGAGGGGCAGCTTTGCGGGGGGGGGGGGGGGGGGGCGGGATGGCCAAGTCTGTGGCTTCCAGCCTTGTCTCCTTTGGGACGCTTGGCATCAGAACCAACACACACCCCTGGCGGACCCTACCAACTCATAACTGTCCTTGGAGCCATGGTCACCACCTTCCAGGGGATGAGGAAAGCCCGAGTCTCAGGGGCACACTGGGGGTGCTGTGCCCTCATGGGAGTGCCTGGGTTCTGTTCACTGTTTCTCGTGCCTGGTGGGTTGTGAGGTTCGGCTGGCTCTGTGAGTCAATAGCCTTTCCCACCACTCACCACTCACCACCCACGACCCACGCAAGGGCCTCTCTGTTTCCGTCATGAAGAGCAGATGATCAGAGCACAGGAATTTAGGAAACCAGGGCAAAACTGAACCAAAAACACCCCCAGCACCTTCCTCCCAGCCTGTTTGGGGACAAGATTTCTTCAGGGAGCCCTGCCCCAGGCCCAGCCCAAGCCAGGCCAGTCTGGTGGCCTGCTATCAAGGAAAGAGAATTTTGATGACTAAACATCAGAAAAAGAAGTGGCCACTGCCTCTGGTTCTCTCTTCCAGGGAGACCTATGCCCTCCGCCGGGCACCCAGTGGCTCCCCGGTGCCTGGGTCTTGCCCGGGCTGAGCCCTGACTCCCTGAAGGACCACCGAATCCCCTTTCCCCTCTGCCCCCTCCTCACAGGCTCCGGCAGGGCCCCCACAGCCAGGCCCTGTCCCAGGAGCCAGGAGAGAAAGGAGAGAGGAATCTATTCTGTTGTTGCCTCACTAGACCCGCCCAGCCACTTCCTCCTGCTCTCAGGGGGGTGGGCTGAGCAGAGGACGGGAAAAGCCTGGAGCCCCCAAAGCTCCTGCCTTCCTTCTCCGGTCGAGGAAGGCCAGACTCCAGGGGCTGAGGTTGACCCCAGCTGTGGGTGGTGCCCAGGGAGTCAGGCCCACAGAGCCAGGTTCACATCTGTTAAGCTGGGCACACACTTCAGACTGCCATTCTAGAAGGTTCATTGAGGCCACACTGCGTGCCAGGCCCTTGCAAAGGCCACAGATGAGAAGGCGAATGAGCAGTGCCTGGTCCTGCGCGCAGGAGATACACGGAGGCGAGGGCCCCATCTTTACCCGCTGGGTCACTCTGAGGAGGGGCAGCTGGCTGCGGGGTGGCCCTGGGCAGGAACTCTGAGCAGGCTGACCAGCCACTCCGCCATTCTGCTGTGCACACTGCAGGCCTTACTGCACTGGGCCCTCCGCGGAAAGGGGCCCATTAATGCCCCTTCTGTCCAGGTTCTGTGGCCTCCAGACGCCGGGCACTCCACTTGCCTGCAGAGCTCCACAGCCTGTCTCGTTCCCTCCCCTCCTCTCTCCCTTCCTCCCCTCTGCCCTCCAACCCCAGCCTCACAGTGTGACCTTGGGCCAGCTACCAGGCAGGATTGATGACATCCGGGACCCAGCCAGTGTCCACAGGAGACTCCTTTCCACTTGGCTCACTTCCTCCTTCTCTCCCTTCTTCCTCCCTGACCCCTGAAACCCCACAGCAGGTGCCCTGGGTCCCCACTTCCTCCAGGCATTGGCTGTATCAAAGCTCCCCTGAGGGGCCCCGGACCCTCTCTAGCACAGGCAGGCTTCATAACAGGAGGAAATCTCCTCATTGACCACTGGCTCTGCCCTCTGGGGCCCAGACAAGCAGAGAAAAGAAAAGAGCGAGGCCGGGAGAGGGGACGGGGGAGGTGCTTCCACCTGCAGGAGGGCTGGGCAGGAGGGCTGGGCAGGAGGACTGGGCAGGAGGGCTGCGCAGGCAGCTTTACAGGTCAAGCCAGAACACCTCCCCCAAGGGTCTGCCCTCCACACTAACACCGCCCTGGCCACATCCTGTCTGTCTTACTTCCCTGGGCGCCATCATCCCTGCCCAAGACCACCGCCCACATGCACACAAACGCAGCTCCCCAGACCCTCTCTGCTCCCATTCCGCCCAGCTATCCTCGCCAAGGCTGGCTCTGGACCTCTGGCTCTAGTGCAGTGGGGAAGCCCCAGCCAGATGGTCAGATGGCCGTGGAGATACCCACAGCCCCATTCCTGGAGCCCTTGTCCCTCCCTGCTCACCTCTGGGGTCCATGGCTCCTCCGAGGACCCACAGGACAGGTGCCTGGAGGCAGAGGCCAGGGGTAGAGGTGGAGGTCAGCTTGGCAGAAGCTAAGCACAGCTCAGACCTCAGGATCAGAGCCAGGTAAATGCCCAGCCCCTGCCTAAGCCCCACCCCACCTTTCCCTTCTGGGTGGGAGGAGTCTCAGCAGGCTTCTGATTTGCCCACATCTGGCAGGGCAGCCAGCCAGCTCAGTTCGATGAGAGAAACCAGCCTTTTCAGCTCAGTGCCCGAGGCCAGCCGTCCCAGCCAGCGCGGGGGCAGTGTTTTACCCACATGTCAGATCATGGAGGGGCCAGTTGGTGGCTTCTCCGTGCTCTCAGGACAAGCCCTGCCCTGGTTACGGCCCCCAGGCCCTGGGGGGTTTGCCCCCTGCTCATGTCTCCAGGTTAGGCTGGTCCCTGCTCCCCACCTCTCCTCACTTGTCTCTCCAACATGGGGAGCTGCTGTTCTCACGACAGCTGGCACATCACCTACCCAACCACCAAAGAGCCCAGAAGTCATCGACACATTCCACGTCTTATCTTTTCTCTAGAGGAAAGTTCCTGGTTCCAGAGATTTCTGCCACGCTGGGATAAAGAGCTTAAATGAGGGCCTCAGTAGAGGCTGCTTCTGAGTGGCTGTCACCTGTGTCTTCAGGGGAGACCTATCTGGGGTACAGGCACATCCAAGAATCACACACAGCACACCCCAGAGGGAGAAAGAGGCAGAGGATGGCGACCTCTCTGCCCCTCTCTTCCAGCTCATGCTTCCTGTGCGGGCTCCCACCTGGCCGAGGGAGAGGGATGAGGGAACCAGGCGAAGCAGGGAGGAGCCTGAGGCCCTGATCAATGGCTCAGGGCCATCCCGCAATCTGGAGACTTTCTTCTCCCCTCCAGTCTCTGCTCTCTGCTCCCAACCTGCCTGGCTCCACCACTCGGTGCCAGCCACAGGGTTGGGAGAGAGGGCCCTTCCATGCAGCATCCCAGGGGCATGCCCTACCTGTGTCAGGGCAGGGGGAATGAGGGGAGGGGTCAGCGCCACGTCCACGGAGGCCCCTTGTCAGTGTCATATGGCAAGAGAAGCTGAGAAATCAGCTGTCACCCCTACCTCACACCATATACAAAACTTAACTCAAAATGGATCAGTGAGCTAAATATAAGAGCTTAAACTATAAAACTCTTAGAGGAAAACATAAGGGTTTCTTGACCTTAAACTTAGTGATGGCATCTTAGATATGACCCCCAAAGTACAAGCAACCAAAGAAAAAAAGATAAATGGGTCTTCATCTAAATTTTAAACTTTTATGCATCAAAGGACACTGTCAAGAGAGTGAAAAGACAACCTATAGAAGGGGAGAAGATATTCGCAAATCATAGATCTGATTAGGGTCTAGTATCCCGAAGATAAAAAGACCCCTACAACTCAACCAAAGACACCCAATTTAAAAATAGACAAAGGACTTGAATAGACGTGTCTCCAAAAAAGAGATACAAATAGCCAATAAGCACATGAAAAGATGCCCGACACCATTAGTCATCAAGGAGAAACAAATCAAAGTCACAATGAGATACCACTTCACACTCACTAGAATGGCTGTAATCCAAAAAATGGAAAATAAGTGCTGGTGAGGATATGGAGAAATCAGAACCCTCCTAACTTGCTGGTGGGAATGTAAAAGGGTGCAGCTGCTGTGGAAAACAGTCTGGCAGTTCCTCAAAAACATAAACACAGAATTACCATGTGACCCAGCAGTTCCACCTCTAGGTCTGTGCCCAAAGGAGTGAAAACAGGGGCCCAGACAAATACCTGTACCCGCACATTCATAGCAGCACTGTTCACAACAGCCAGAAGGTGGAAAGAGCCCAAATGCCCATCAATGCACGAATGGATAAACAAGGGTGGACCATCCATACAGTGGAATGTCCTTTAGCCAGAGAAAAGAGTGAAGGTCTGACACACGCTACAACACGGATGAACCTCAAAAACATCATGCTCAGTGAAAGAAATCAGGCACAGAGGCTAATATCATATAATTCTACTTATATGAAATATCCAGAATACGTAAATCCGTAGAGATGAGTAGATTGGTGGTTGCTGGGGGCCGAGGAGGAGGGAATGGGGCATGACTGTTTAATCCGTACTGGATCTTTTTGGGGGTGATGAAAATGTTCCAGAGCAAGATCAAAGTGAAGGCTGCACAACACTGTGAATGTACCAGAAGCTACTGAACTGTACACTTTAAAAGTATTAGTTTTATGTTATGTGAATTTTGTCTTAATAAATTAAAAAGAATCAGCTGTGTTGTATTTCTACCGCTGGCTCAGGATGAATGATAAAAGATATTTTCTTTTCCCCATCACCCCAGCAACCAGGTCTCCCAGTTCCTGAGGTCGGGTTCTCCTTGCCCAAGGGAACCGGGGGCTCTGATGGGCCTGGGCGTGAGGCAGAGGGCAGGTCCCCACTTGCAGGCCAAGCCTGAGACAGCTGGACGCCTGATGCGGATGCCTGCATGAGTACCTGTGGGGGCTGGACACTGAGACTGAGGAGCCCCCGGAGCCCCAGCCTGAGGTCAGGGCCAGGGACCACCATGTGGCACCATGTGGCTGAGAGAACAGTGGCGATGATGTGGCCAGGAAGGGAAGGAACGGAGCCCACTAACAGTAACACCTTAAAGTGGACCACGGTATCCAATGCCAGACACACAGGTGGGGCAGAGCCAGATCCAAGGGGAACCGAGGAAAATAGGGGTGACATTGCCCACGCCCAGCTGGCAAGGAGCCCATCCCACATCCAGAGTGGTTACAGCCGCGGTTCCGCTCTGGTTCTTTCCTCAAAACCGTCTTCCCCTCTGCTTTGTTGAGAGCCGTCCCCCCTCGCCCGCCTCCTCCACCCCTGACCCCCTGCCTCCCCTGCCCCCCATCATCTTCTCACTGCCTCTGCCCCAGGCCTGCAGGGCCCCTTTCCCAGGTCACTGTGGAGCTGTCCTCCCCACGTCCAGACATTTGTCAGCTTGACTGAGGACTTTGGCCCCTGCCTCCAGCTCGATTCTCGTCACCCAAGACCATTTCCGACTCAGTCAAGTAAAACAGGACTCGCTCCTTCCTCCCGGAACCTCTCAGGCCACCCGGGGCCCTGCTGCCAGATCACCTCGATGTGAAATCCCTTTGACCAGGCATAGCCCTCAGAGTCCAAACTCCTCGTGCCTCCTCCCTGCACGAGGCCCTCCCGGCTCCCGCCCACCTTCTCTGCCCTGCTGCTGTGGGTCCCCCCAGAGCAAAGTCCATGAGACCCCCAGGAAGCATTTGTCTCTCTCCTTCCCCCACACCTGCCTCGATACCCCTCACCCGCCACGACGCACCTCCAACTTGTTTCTCAGGCCTCTCCCTCGTGCGCTGCTCCCCTGGGCTCTGCCCCGACACCCCACACCCGTGTGGGGAGCCGTTCCTCAGTGCCCCCGTAGCACACTGGGCGCTGCCCCACAGAGGCCCTGACCACACCACTGAATGGAGCTTCGTGTCCCCTCTAGAATACAAGGACAGGGATGAGACATTTTGGCATGTGTCCCCACAGCTGGTACAGGACCTGGTGCACAAACATTCATTCACTCCACCACCATTTGTCGGTGGCGTGCTACGTGGCGGGCTCTGCTCTAGGCCCTGGGGAGACACGATGACAAAGGTAGACAGGGGCCCCCCTCACAGCAGTACCTCCCCAGACCCGCCCTGCCGGCCCAGACCAGGGCCACCTCACCTCCCACCCCGCATCTTGTCCTCTCCTGCCCTCTTGCTCCAGCACAGTCGCCTCAATTCACTCACCCACCAGAACCGTTAGTTTGATGCCCCACCCCAGCTGTCCAAATTCTCTGTCCTCCGTGAGGAGCACTGCTGGGGAGAATCAGCCAACTGGGTCACTTGGCTCTAGCATCAGCACAGGCGTCCACCCTCAACGGAGCCTCGCGGCGTGGTCACAGCCCCTCCCTTGTCCCTGCTCACTCTCCCTTAGTTCCCTTCATCTTTGCCCCTCACTTAGGCCCCAACTCTTTGTGCCCAAAGGATGACCTCCCCTTCTTGTGCTCAAGGGGCACCCTGGGGACTCCCCTCAACTTTCCGCCATGTCACCTCCACAAGCGCCCCAACCATCTGCAGCTCCAGCCATGGGACTAGATGCTCCCCATACCCGGCTCTAAGGGATTCCTCTCTCTGTGCTCCTACTGCCCCCTACTCCCAAATTTGCTCCCTCTCCTCGCCCGGGTTGGCATGGCCAAAGCCAGTACGTCTGCAATACCTCACTGCACCCATTTATTTGTTCGATTTTTTTTTCTTTTTTGCAGGGGAAGATTTGCCCTAAGCTAACATTTGTCGCCGATCTTCCTCCTTTTTTTTCTCCCCCACCCTCAAAGTCCCAGCACATAGTTGTGTATGGTTGTAAGTTCTTCTGGTTCTTCTACGCGAGCTGCTGCCGCAGAATAGCTACTGACACAAGTCATGTGGTTTCGCACCCAGGAACTGAACCCGGCCACTGAAGCTGAGTGCACCAAACTTTACTCGCTAGGCCATGAGGGCTGGCTCTTGTTTGATTTTTTTTTGTGAGGAAGATCAGCCCTGAGCTAACATCCATGCCGCTCGTTCTCTTTTTTTGCTGAGGAAGACTGGCCCTGGGCTAAGATCCGTGCCCATCTTCCTCCACTTTATATGGGACGCCGCCACAGCATGGCCTGACGAGTGGTGCATCAGTGTGCGCCCGGGATCCGAACCCGGGCCGCCAGCAGCAGAGCACATGCACTTAACCGCTACGCCACAGGGCCGGCCCCTGATTTTTCAATAAAGGAAATACTTGGACACAGCTTAAAAAGTCAACAAGGCCAATAACAATGAATAGTCAGCTCCTGACCCAAACCTTGATCCCTAAGTCCCACTCCCTGGAAACCACTTTCAACTTTGCTCCTGATTATTCTAGAATTTGCATCCATATTTTAATAACTTGCATCTATATCTTCCTTTTTCTTTATTTAGTATTTTTGAATAAGTAATTATTGTATGGTTCAAAATTCCAAAGGTGTACAGGGGAATATGCTGGTGTTCTTTGAGCTTTTCATGTTAGTCATGGTCCCCTGCCTTCCCCTGTTAAAGTTAGGGGTCATCTCTCTTCTACCCTCTCCATGTCTTTGGTCAGTATTTTCATTATTATGACAATGTAAATATTTTTTGCAGCTGAGACACACAAAGTACATTTCTTCCTAATACAACTATAGATTTCTTTTCATGGGTTAATAATTAATTTTTTCATATGTTTTGTTTTCTGTGCATTTATCACTAATTCATCCTAAACCTCATGGCCGAAAGTTTAAATTTCCTCTCAATCATCAAACCCACCAGGTAAACCAATCAGTAACACTTTGTTTTCTTGGAGGCATCCTTCTGGAAGCTTCTGTCCTCCTGCTCCAATCTGGGACTCTTGCCTCACCACCATCCCTGGAACCCTTGCTGCCCCTCTCCCGTGCTGGATCTGATTTCCTGGATCCCAGATAGAGTGGACCTTTGTCGTTACTTTTGGCGCCCCACATCTAACCCCCCTTCCTATGTTTAGAGAATTCCTCACGTAATATGCCAAACTCTGCCTTCAACTATAAAAGCTACAGACGTCAAAGACTCGCTCCCCCAAAGCCCCTGACAGATAGGCTATGGCCCCCTGCCTCAGGGTCTCCCAACCAGACCACCTGTCCCAGGTTTTGCACCAGCTGGTACCTACAGAACAAAGGTAATCATCTTTGCTTCTGGTTTCAACGGGAATACTTCTAGTGTTTCCCCATTAAACATGATGCTTCTTTGAAATTGAAATGGATAGGTTTTCTTTATAGTAGCTAAAACAAGACAAAAGTTCATTTCTTCCTCCTTAAAACAAGTTGAGGGGTAGGCAGTCTAGACTGGAACAGCATTCCAGGTATCTGAGTCCCGGGCTCCTCCGTCCCTGCATATGGCTTCCTTCTCAAAGGCAATAATGGCTGCTTGAGCTCCAGTTGTCACAACCACATTCCAGCTAGGAAGAAGAGCCAAAGAAGGGTGGGCCTCCCTCAATTTAAGAAAAATTCCCAGAAGTAACATTTCTGCTTATATCCCATTCACCAAAACCTGGTCATGTGATCAAATCTGACTGCAAGGGAGGCTAAGAAATGTAGTATATATCTAGGGTGACCACACACCCGGCTAAAAATTGGGGGTTTATTACCAAGGAAGAAGGGAAGAACGAATATTGAGAGTTAACTAGTAGTCTCTGCCACCCCATCTATTCCTATTTTCTGTTATAATTCCTATTATCATTTTTTTTCAAAAACCAAGAATGGAAATTAAAATTAATCCAAAGTCTTTTCAGCGTCTAGAGGCTGACATATTTTTTTGGCCTTAGCTCTATTAATATAATGAATTATATTGTACATTTCCTAATATCAAACCATCCTTGCCTTCCTGCAATAAATCCCAGTTGGTCATTTTATATTCTTCTTTTAATGGACTGCTGGATTTTGTTTGCTAATATTTTATTCTAAACTTTTGCATCGATATCCTTAAGTGCTATTTGTAGTTTTCTTTTTTATGTTATCTTTGTTGGGTGTTATTATCAATGTTATGATCAATTAATAAAAATAATTTAGAAGAAATACTTCTTTTTCTATTTTCTGAACAGTTTACATATCTTAAAACTCTCAGTTTTTTAAACTTTGGGTAGAATTCTGTGAAAAATCTGTACCTGGTAATTTTTTTTTCTTGATGTAGGGATAAATCTGAAATTTTTCTTTTATGAAAATCAGTGTGTTTTAAGCTTCTATCTCTTCTAGAAGCAGCTTTGCTGAGTCATATTTTCTAGGAAATTATCTATTTCATTCAGATTATCAAATCTTTTTGCCTAGAATTGAGCAAAGTAATTGCTTATGGTTTTCAAAATCTCGTTTGTATATCCTCGGTTGTTCCCCCATTATCATTTCTTATTTTGTATTTTTTTCTTTTTCTTGTTCTTTCTTTCCTTCTTCCTTTGCTAATAGTTTATAGTTTTAATTATTTCTAATTCATATCTCCTTTTATCTTTATGAAGTTCTTTTTTACTGCCTTCCTTTAGTTTATTTTGTTGTTATTTTACTTACATCTTGAATCAGATGTTTAATTTACTTATTTTTATTTCTTCATACAAATAATTAATCAATTAGCTTTTCTCCAAGTTCTGCCTTAGCTGCATCCCATTGACTCTGATATCACAATCATTTTGCTTTCCTCTAACTCAAAAGTTATTAAGAGAGAAATTTTTTAAATTCTTAGAGGGCAGCAGTTTTTCATTATTTTACTATTATTATTATTATTATTGTTATTATATACTGTAATTGGAGAATGTTGGAATGTTACCTGTAGTGTTTTTATATTGTTTAACTTATTAAGATGTATTTTATAGTGTAATAATGTTCACGGGCATTTCTGATTGTGAATGTCCCATGAGTGTTTGAAAGTTGTATTTCCTATTTTAAGTATATGTATCAGACCTAAAATAACTATTATGTTACTTTAGCTTTCTATATTATTTTGTGTCTCATTGATCTGACACGAGTAGATATAAGCAACTTGAAGCCTGTTCTATCAATTTCTCCTTGCACTTTACATGCTGATGCTATATTGTTTGGTGGATATATAATCACATCTACCATATCTCCACTGAGAATTTCACTTGTTGTTGTCATAAGATGCCCTTCTTTTTCTCAATTAAGGCTTTTCCCCCTGAAATCAGTGGTGACAGATATTAAGATCACATCCTTGGTGTTCTTGTTTGCACTCATTCAGTTTCTTTGTGAACCTTTTGATTGTGAGCCCATCTCCATCACATCTTTTTAAAGTGTGTTTTTATATATAGTACTAGTTCGGTGTTGCTTTGTGATCCAATTGGAAACTTTTTCTTTAATAAGGAAACTGAACAAATTTTTCAGTTATGGCTATGATGATACATTTGCTCTCAGTTCAATGAAGTTATTTGTATTTATTTTGCTTTTATAGCTTTGAAAGACCTTTCACCGTGTGGTTTGTATGTAAGTGTTTTTTTGATAATTTGGAAGATCTGGATTTTAATCCAGTGGAAAATTTTACAATGAAAATTTCATGTAATACCTTTTATTCTCTATTTACTTAAACAATTTATATTCACTCCCTGTGATGAATAATTACAAAATTAATTAATTTTCTCTTCTGTACTTCCCCCTGCCTTTCCCTCCTCACCTAACACATGTTGATTTTGTTATGCTTCTAAATATCTACATTGGTACTGTGAATGTATGCCTCCATTACATGAATTTTCAGCTTTATATGATATCACTTATTCATATCTATAAAGATGAAGAAATCCACTTACTTTAAGATCTCTCATTTTCTCTCCCCTTTCTTTTCTTGATTTTTTGTGAGAATTAAATAATTTCTATTTACGTTCTGGAACTATGGTCTTCACTCTTGTTTCTGACTTGATTTTAGACTTAAATATGGTCTTGTTACCACTGATCTTTTTGTCATCCTTTATCCACTTAAAGTATGGCTGCTGAGGTTTGTTCTCTAGCAGCTTCTTCGAGAAGAGTTAATGGGAACAAAATTCCTGAGTTTTTCTATATTCAAAACTGTCTGTTGTCTTAATACTTGAATGAGACTTTGGCTCAGTGTAAAATTCTTGGGTCACTCTTTCTTTCCTTGGAGACTTGGTGGATACATTGCCCAATAGCTTCTAAGGTTGAACACGACTGTGAAAAAATATGATGCCAGTCTGATTTTTTCCCCTATACATAATTTGAAATTTCCGCATGGCTGCCTGAGGACTGTTTTCCTTATCTTGAAGCCCAGTAGACCTTACTAGGGTAGATGTCAGTGTGGAACATTCCGGATGAATGTTTCCTTGGAACTGTGTGGATGTTCAATCTGGAGTAAATTCTATTTTTAAATATCTTTTCTAGTCCTATATTTCAGTTTTCTTCTTTGAAGATCTCTATTTTGTATAGGTTATATCTTTTTTGTCTTTCTCTCATAGCTGTCATTTTCTCTTTAAACTTTCTCAATGTCTTATTCCATCTCATTTTCTTATGTTATCACGTGTTTTTAAGAGTGTTTATTCTTTCATATGCTGCTTCTCATTTTATTTAAATTTTGTGATGATTTATTTTTCTCCTACTCTTTCTCTGAGCTTGTCTAACATATTTTTCAGTCCTTCTGTAGATTTACTATCTCCTCCATAAGCTCATGTTTTTCTGCTTTGGATTTTGTTTTACAGAGGTGATTGCTTCATTTTTTTTTTTAATTAATGGAGAAATACTTGAAAAAATTCCCTCTGTTCCATGGCAAAAGTTCTTGGTATGGGTTCTTCATTCGCCATGTGTTTCCCCTGTTCTTTTCTTCTTTTTATTTTATAATAGCATTACATATGCTAATTCCCATTGTGAAACTCATTTATGAATAAGATACTTCCTGGCATGGATATTTGCACAAGTGTCACTGCGGGAAGGAACAAGATCATATTTCAGGGTAACAAGGATTTTTTTTATGACCCAGGGTTGTGAGTTAAGTTCCTTTAGCATTTACATCCTTGAGTCAGAGAGAGAAGGAAGCTGTAGGAACGTTCCCAAGGAGTTGCTCTTGTCGCAGCCCCCAACACAATCAGACGAAGTCCTGCAAATACAGCTCATCTGTGTGACTCTTCATCCAGCACCACGCCCTCTGCTTCTCAGAACCAAACTGCCATGCAGGCTCCGGTTGCCAGATCGCTCATCACATTCTCACACTAGCTGTGAGAATGTTTTTATGTTCCTGTTTTTTATGTTCCTGGCTGGTTTTTGGTGCTTTCTGAAAGGATAAGAGAGGAAATGCCGGCTTTACGCTGTTATCTTCAATTTAGATGTGCCCTGATATCTTTTAATAAATCCCCTTTCTGCTTAAATCAACAGAATTGTCATCTGTAGCTTGCAACTAAGAGCCCTGATGGATATAGAAATTTGCACCAAGCGTGGTTGCAGGCAACATGGATTCAGGAGGTGTTAGGGGTCTTCAAATCGTCCTGGCTCCTCTCTCCTTCCAAGCACTGGGTAGAACTGCATTTCTGTGCCCACTGGAAGTCAGGTGCAGCTATGTGACTTGTTCTGGCCAGTGAAATGTGAGCAGAAGTAACATGTGGCACTTCCAGACAAAAGCTTTCAGATCCAGTGACAGGTCTGTTTGTTTTTTTAATTAATACACTTTATTGTTCAGAGCAGTTTTAGGTTCACAGCAAAATAGAGTGGAAAGTACAAAGTTTCCACAAAATTCCTTGCCCCTATACACTCACAACCTCCCCCACTATCGACATCCCACACCACAGGGTACATTTGTGACAATCAGTGTACCTACATTGACACGCCATTATCACCCAAAGTGCACAGTTTACAACACTCTCAGTGTTGTACATTCTATGGATTTTGACAAATGTATAATGACATGTCTCCACCAATATAGTATCATACAGAATTGTTTTATCGCTCTAAAAGTCCTTTGTGCTCTGCCTATTCATCCCTCCCTCCCCTCCAACCCCTGGAAACCACTAATCTTTTTACTGTCTCCATAGTTTTGTCCTTTCCAGAATGTCATATATAGTTAGAATCATAAAGTCAGTGGCCTTTTCAGATTGGCTTTTTTCACTTAGTATTAGGTACTTATGGTTCCTCTATGTCTTTTCATAACTTGATAGCTCATTTCTTTTTATTTATTGGATATACCACCATTTACTTACCCATTCACTTACTGAAGGACATTTCAGTTGCTTCTAAGTTTTGGCACTATAAACAAAGTTGTTATAAATATCCACCTGCAGGTTTTTGTGTGGACATAAGTTTCATTTTACTTGGGTAAATACCAAGGAGCACAATTACTGGATCATATGGTAAGAGCATGTTTACTTTTGTAGGAAACTGCAAAACTGTCTTCTAAAGTGGCTGCATCATTTTGCATTCACCAGCAATGCATGAGACTTCCTTCTGCTTCACATTCTCAACAGTATTTGGTGTTGTCAGTGTTCTGGATTTTGACCACTCTAATAGGTGTGTAGTGATATCTCATTGTTTTAATTTGCAATTCCCTAATGACTTATGATGTTGAGCATCTTTTCATATGCTTATTTGGCATCTGTGTATCTTTTTTGGTGAGCTGTCTGTTCTTATCTTTTGCTCATTGTTAGTCATGTTGTTCATTTTCTGATTGTTGAGTTTTAAGAGTTCATTGTATACCTTGGATCTGTCTTTATCAAATGTGTCTTGTGCAAATATCTTCTCCAAGTCTGTGGTTTGTCTTCTCATTCTTTTAGCATTGTCTTTCACAGGGCAGAAGTGCTTAATTTTAATGAAGTCCAGCTTATCAATTATTTCTTTCATGGATTGTGCCTTTGGTGTTGTGTCTAAAAAGTCATCCCCATTCCCGAGGTCATTTAGGTTTTATACTATGTTATTTTCTAGGAGTTTTATAGTTTTGCATTTTACATTTGTCTTTGATCCATTTTGAGTTATTTTTTGTGAAGAGTGTAAGGTCTGTGTCTAGGTTCATTTTTTGGTAGGTGGATATCCAGTTGTTCTAGCACCATTTGTTGAAAAGACTAACTTTCCTCCATTGTATTTCCTTGGCTCCATTGTCAAAATCAGTTGACTATATTTATGAGAGTCTATTTGTGGGCTCTTTATTCTGTTCTATTGATCTATTTGTCTATTCTTTCACCAGTACCACACCGTCTAGATTTCTGTAGCTTTATCAAAAGTCTTGAAGTTGTGTAGTGTAACTCCTCCAACTTTGTTCTTCTCCTTCAATACTGAGTTAGCTATTTGGGTCTTTTGCCTCTCCATATAAACTTTAGAATCAATTTGTCAATACCCAAAATATAACTTGCTGGGATTGCCCTGAATCTGTAGATCCAGTTGGGAAGAAATGACATCTTGACAATATTGAGTCTTCCTATCCATGAACATGGAATATCTCTCCATTTATTTAGTTCTTCTTTGGTAGCCTTCATCAGAATTTTGGGGTTTTCCTCATATCATTTCTGGTTAGATTTTGTTTTGTTAGATTTATACTTAAGTATTTCATTTTTGGGGGTGCTATTGTAAGTGATAATATTTTTAATTTCAAATTTCACTTGTTCATTGCTGGTGTATAGGAAAGTGAATGACTTTTGCACATTAACCTTGCATCCTGCAACATTGTTATAATCACTTATTAATTCCAGGAGCTTCTGTCAATTCTTTCAGATGTTCTACAGAGATAATCATGTCATCTGCAAACGAAGAGTTTTATTTCTTCCTTTCCCTTCTGTATACCTTTTATTTCTTTTTCTTGTCTTATTGCATGTGCTAGGACTTCTAGTATGATTTTGAAAAGCAGTGATGAGAAGAGACATTCTTGCCTTGTTCCTACTTGTAGCAAGAAAACTTTGAGTTTCTCACCATTAAGTATGATGTTACCTGTAGGCTTTTGGTAAATGTTCTTTATGCACTTGAGGAAGTTCTCCTCTATTCCTAGTTGTGGAGACATACCCAGTGATCAGTTTGGTTTTCAACTACTGGTTTTATTTATCAAAAAGTACTATTGTTAACACAACATAACGTGACCTGTCATGCCTGATATACAAGAAAATCTGGGATTTGTTATCTGGCTAGATTTTAGCTGAGGGTAGTAGAAATCTAGTTAGCATTAAGGGATGGGACCCTGGACATACTGGCACACAGCTACAAAACAACGTATCTGGAGATGTGGTCACCTGAGACACATGCCTTTTGAAAGTAAGACTTTGAAAGCCTAGTGGAACACCACCATAAAACAACAGGAAAGGTTTAAGAAACTCAAGGACTACAGGGTGGGTGGCTCCTTTAACACTGCTGGGTAGTTGACAGAAGAAAAGTGATAGGCTCCAAGTCCTACATTTTTAGCTCAAGACCTGGACTGAGAATCAGGGACTCTCTACAACTCTGTAGAAACATCTCTCATTTCACTTGCAGCTGTGAGATCGATATAACTGAAAACCAGACAAAGTTGTAGCCAGCCCCTCAACAGTCATATCAACAGGTGAATTCCTAACCGGACCAGAGCTCCCATGGGAAAGCTGAAGCACTGGCCAGCTGGAGTGGGGCCCTCAGAATTGAAATGGGGACATTCAGGTGACCTCGGCAGATGCAGCTACCCTGAACACCCAACCTCTCTGAGCTTCACTTTGAGAAATAAGCCCCTCCTCCCCAATCAACAAGGCTATCTGTGCCTTGCTTGAAGACTCTTATCTTCGGGGAGTTACTTCCAAGGAGAAGCCAGTTTCCTCATCCCCACTGCCATCTCTCCTTGTTTCTAGACCTATAAGTAGAGTTAGAGCCTAGCAGGTCCTAAGCGGCCAATTACCAAGTTAAAGTCAAGAAGGTTTAACTCAGTAAATGGACAGAAATATTTGCTGTTTTATATTGAAAGAAAAAAAAATCAGGGAAATACATGGGAGTTGATTCTGGAAGTGCTTGGCCAAAAATGAGGGACATAATTTCAGGTGAGGTTCCATCTAGAATCAAGATTCAGTGGGCGAGCTAGGGAACTGGGAAGGATTCAGTTATTTCCTTTGTTGCTCAACTAAAACCTGGACTCCACAGTGGCCCACACGGAGGTCAGTGAATCTTCCAGAAAGCCCTTGCAATAATGTAGAGGTAAGAAATCTCAGTAGAGAGGTAGGCTGGTTGGAAGGGCCTTACCATGTTACCTGCTCAGCCAGCCAACAGGTTGTCTGGGGAGGGTCCAGAAGACTCATCCTTTGCCGAGGCACTGAGGAAAGCACTGACAGCAGAGCATAGACATCTTGGAATAGCATCACAGTGGCTCTACTCTGAAGGCTGGAATGCCGGTGGGAGATGCAGCAGAACTGAGCTCCCAGGGCCGAGGCAGATGCCAGAACCCCAGGGCAGCAGAGAACACAGCATTTCCACCAGCCACATATGCAAGGTTCCCGGGATGGCCAGCAAGGCTAGCGCAGTGAACCGATGAGCTGACCCAGAGATCTGGAGACAGCTACTCTCTCTCTCTGCCCCTCTGCCCCCACCCCCTCTCCCCAGGTCTGATGAAGAGGCTTCACTTGAGCTACCTGACTGGCGACAGCCCCCCACTGCATTTCTAGACGTGCCTCAGTTCGAGTCCTGGAGCCCCTAAACAGAAGGAAAGGCTGGCTGTGAGCCTTCCTCCCAGCTTCACCCAAAGGGGCCAGTGGCCAAAGGACACTACCCTGGCCTTTCAGGACTGTTGGAACCCAGTTCTTGGTGGACCACAGTTCCTAGAGCATGGGTTATGGGTGGGGCTATTGTCATCCAATTAGCTGGACACCAAGAGGGGGACCTTCCGACTTGGACTCTTGCCATTTGGGTCTGCAAACGTTTCTGACATTAGGCCCTTGGAAGTCTCTCCCACAACCCTGCATTCTTATTTTCTGCACCTGAGGCACACCACACCCAACAGGTGTAGATGGGGCCTCCCAGACTCATTCTGTAACATTCTCTCTTCTTCCTTCTTGTCCATATTCTACGGCCCACTGTTGCCTCTGGACATGAGATGCTTCTGTTGCCACCTGCCACCAAACCACATTATGTCCTTGCTTCCCTGCACCATCAGCTCCCAGCCCTAGGCCAGGGCGGGGTGTGACCAGCCAAGCCTAAGGAGGCTGGGGAGGTGAAGCTGGAGCATTTCCAGTGTTTAAACTTGGAGCCAGGCTGTCTCCCACCACACGGCACCAGGTGAAGAATTCTCCACCTTCCCTCACCTTTTCTTCCCTATGGCGTATCTCCTATTGTCCAATGCTGCTTCTAGAAACGGAGTGTTTCTGATGCCACCTGCCACCAAAATGCATCATCTGCTCTCCCTGCACATCGGCCGCATAAAGCTGGGGACACAGAAGCACTCTTAGCTGGAGGGGCGAGCTCCCTGGCTGAGTCTTCAGGGGCGTGCCCAAAGATACATGGGATTAGTTGAACATCCACCAGGCCTTTTGAGATGCTCCTCTGCCATTTTCACATGGGGTTATACTCTCCCAACTCTCCTGACTGTAAGATGGAAAATGATTTGGGAGTAACTGCTGTGTGTGGAGGAGGTGGGACAACAGACTCTTAGAACAAGGTTGCAGGTCAACCAAGATGGCAGAAAATTGTGCTGCGTAATGCAATCCCCTCCTAAGATATATATCCAAGAACACACACACACACTTTTAAGACTATAAAATGCTTTTCGCACTGTTTTAGCTGCATCTCACGAATTTTAATGCACAGTATTTTCATTATCTTTCAGTCCTAAATATTCTCTAACATCCATTAGGATGTTGCAGGTAATTGAGAAGGTTTTTTAAACTTCCAAACATGAAATTTTGACAATTACCTCTTAAATTTAACTAAATTGTGCTGTGGCCAGATAATATACTTTGTATGACACGGATTCTTTGAAACTTAAGACTTGTTCTACAGACTAGTAGGTCAGTTTTCATCACTGTTCCGTATGTTGGAAGAGAGTATACACTCTTTTCAGATACACTGTTCTGTGTGCCTTAGATCAAGCTTGTGAACTCTACCACTGAAACCTTCCGTATCCATCTGATTTTTGTCTGCCTGGTGTATCAATTTCTAAGAGATGTTAAAAGAGATGTTAAAAGTAAAAAGTTCACTTCTGTTTGTGAACTGCTTTCTCCTTATAGTCGTGTCAGTTTTTGCTAAACCGATTTGAAGCTGCAATCCTGGTGCACCTGTCAGCACTGTTCTACCTTCCAGGAGAACTGAACCCCCTTCCAACAGGCGGTGATATTCTTTACCTTTAGCGATGCGTGTCGTCCCCAAGCCCCCTGTGTCTAATACAGCCACACCAGCTTCCTTTTGGCTACACTGCTTCTTAACCAGAGTTTGGTCAAAAGAATTTTCTCAATGGCTTTATTGAAATATAGTTCACATCCCATAAAACTCATCTGAGTTTCATCAATTTGGATTTAATCCTCCATCTTACTTTCTCTTCCACTCACCTGGCTGAGGTCTAGGTTTTGTTCTTTCTCTCCTGCTTTCTTCTACACTGGTGTCTTCCCACCCCATTCCATTTCTTCCTTCCTCCTAGTTTAGTTTACAGTTTCTGTCCAGTGGTGATCTTAGAATTTTTAATGTGCATGTTTAACTTGAATTCTAATTTTTACCCTTCTTACAAATAAACTTGGAATACTTCAATTCCAGTCACCCTGAGGTTGGCCCCACCTTCTCCCAGTTACCCGAGCCCGTCAATTCCACCTTTGGCCTGGGCTACAGGAGTTGGATCTTTATCCCTTCCAAGTGAGGTTTAGACTGACACGGGCAGTCACAAAGGCCGTTCCCTTCCAGCCCCTGTGAACTGGGAGGGGGCGGGCACGGGACCAGACACTGCCAAGAAAGGGCCGGTGAAGAGCTCCCAACCCCCACACCCTCCACACCGCTCCTTTGTCCCTCACCCTGCAAACTCTTGGACAGCTTTCTGGCTGCACAAGAAGAGGCTGGAGCCCAGATCTGGTTCGCCCCCTCCCCAGGTCTGAAGGATCTGGGCCCCTGACCTCAACAACACTCTCGTTCGCACAGGAGACACGGGCCCTCACAACAAGGCTGTGCGGTGAGTGTCCACTTTGCACGGAGCAGCTGAGTCTGCACAGACGGGGCCGCCCAGCATCACCCGACGTGGAAGTTCTCCTGGAGCCCGGATAGGCGCGGTCTGGGCCCCAGGCCGCAGGCCCTCACACCAGGCCGGCGCGCTCCAGGTCCTGGGGCAGGATGCGGCCCTTCCTGCGGGCCTTCTCCAGGCGCCGCTCGGCCCTGGCCACCTTCTTCTTGCGCAGGTTCTGCCGCCGCCGGTCCTGCCGCCGCCGCATCTTCTCCACCACGTGGGCCGTGCGCTTCTCCCACCTGCGCTG
Organism: Ceratotherium simum simum; assembly: GCF_057802395.1. Classification (NCBI taxonomy): domain Eukaryota; kingdom Metazoa; phylum Chordata; class Mammalia; order Perissodactyla; family Rhinocerotidae; genus Ceratotherium; species Ceratotherium simum. Next base: position 4,241,404 of record NC_141928.1, on the reverse strand, counting down.
CCGCTGGGCGCGCCGCTTCTCCTTGCGCCTCAGGGCCTCCTGCAGCCGGTGCTCGTCGTCGCGGATCTTCACGCCCTCGGCCTTGTACAGCAGGTTGGTCCACCGCATCTTGGCCTCCAGCTCCCGGGCCTTGCCCTCGTCCTGGCCCCGCAGCTCCTCCAGCCGGTCCTGCCGCGCCCGCAGGCGCTCCAGCAGCTGCCGGTAGTTCTTGCCCGTCAGCGGCGTCAGGTTCCCCTTCAGCTCCTGCCTCTTCTCCTTCCTGCGCTGGGCCTTGCTGGCCGGCTCCTCCTCGCTCACCTCCACCTGGTGGGGGTGGGGGAGGAAGAGCCGCAGCACGTGACTACAGCTTCACCCACGCTGCCCAGGGTCCCCACCAGCCCCCCCGACGGCGCTACCACCCCCCACCCCACAGACGGGCGGCCGCGGTCCAGAGGCGGCACAGGCGGGGCGCTCAGCCAAGGCCACGGCCAGCACGGGGGAGCGCCGGGGTCCCGGGCTCGGAGCCCCAGCCTCCGCGCCTCCACGGCTGCACCCACCCCTCACCTTGTTGAAGAGCAGCCCGGGCTGCCCCTGCGCCTCCTCTCGGGGCGCCTCGGGGGGCGGGTCGGCAGCCCCCGCAGCCTCCTCGGCCTTCGCCGCCTTCTCCTGTGCCCTCAGCTCCTTTCGCTTCCTCTTCCTCCGGTCCCGCTCCTGCTTCCTCCGGCGTCTTCTCTCCAAAGTGGCGGGAGACAGCTCCTTGGTGCTGCCCTGGAGGAGAGAGTGGGTGTTCACTTCAAGGTTCTCCCAACTTCAGGGCTCCCAGTCTGGCACGTGGAATCGGCAGGAAGACACTTGAGGAAATCCTTGTGCAGGACAAGGGGCCCACTGAGTTCAGTGGTCCACTCCGAGATGACCTATCACCCAAAATGCAAGTGACCCCAAAAGGGACAAGGGGCCCCCGAGTAAGAACCACGACTTCCAGTTTCCAGGCACTGACCATGGGCTAGGGCACTTTACAGACACGAAATCTCCCAACAACCCAGTAAAGGAGATACTGTCCTCCATCCCTTATAGATGAGAAGGGCAGGCGGCTTGGCAAAGGCCGCGAACCAGACCTGGTGTCAGGTGAGAAGAACTCAGCAGCTGTGCGGACCACGGCACTATTCTGCTGGTGACATCCCCGAGCTCTGCTCTCACCAACAGCCTTTCCCATCCTGGGGCCAACAGGGGGCCTCCGGACCACTGACCCAGACCTGCACTGCAGGAAGGCCCGCCCAGAGCCTGGACCGCTCCCTGGGAACCAGCCCCTAGGCGGTGCTGAATGAAGCTGGGGGACTGTCCGCGCAACAGCAAGAAGCCTGGGGGAGGTCCCCAGGGAAAAAGCAGGTGGTGGCCGAGTCAGAGGGGGGACAACGCCATTCAGCAGAAGAGCTGAGGCTGGGTCAGGTCTCGGTGTTTACTGTGGCTGTCACCTCGGGCGGGTCACCTTATCTCAGGCCCTTGCCCACCTCACAAGGCTGCTGTGACATTCAGATGGATGGAAGTGCCGCCCGGTGTGGTGTTCAGCAAGGGCGGGATCCCGGGGGAAGCAGAAGAGAAGAGCCAGCAGCGCGCACGGCCTGCAGGGGGCGGGCGTCCCTGGGGACAGATGCCCCCCAGGACAACGAGAACTACACCTGATCTCTTGCAGAACAGAGCTGCCGAGTGAGGCCGTGCAGGACCCACGGCAGGCGCAGGACAGTGGCCGAGGCCCCTCCCGTCAGCCCCACAATGGCCGGCAGAGCTGGCAGCTGACCCCGCAGAGAGCACCGAGGCACCTTCTCCTCAGGCAGAGCAGGGAAACATGCCACTCCCGGCACCCCAGAGGTCTCCCCCACCCACCTGGCCCCGGGCCTCCCGGATCTTCTCGTGCAGCCGCTGCCGCAGAACGTCCAGGGCAAAGACGGAGTCAGGCTCTGTGGCCAAGCCATCTGCAAGGACGGAGACAGAGGAGTGAAAGGAGACGCTCTCCCTGGTCCCCTCCTCAGAACTGGCGTCAAACAAAGCCTGAGTCTCCATGCACTGCCCGCCCCCAGGTGGCCACGCGTGGATCTGCAGGGCAGGTCCAGTAAATCTCACTCCACGTCTTCAACCTGGACTGGCCCTGAGGACATGCTCCAGGTCAGGACATCCTTGCGCAGCATGATTAAAAAACACTTCCCGGGCCGGCCCGGTGGCGTAGTGGTTAAGTGTGCGAGCTCCGCTGCAGCGGCCCGGGGTTCGCAGGTTCGGATCCCGGGTGCGCACCGAAGCACCACTTGTCAAGCCATGCTGTGGCAGCGTCCCATGAAAAGTAGAGGAAGATGGGCATGGATGTTAACCCAGGGCGTCTTCCTCAGCAAAAAGAGGAAGATTGGCGACAGCTGTTAGCTCAGGGCTTATCTTCCTCACAAAAAAGACGAAAACAAAAACAAAAAACACTTCCTACAGTTCAAGTGAAAACCATCTCCCATTTCTTCCAACTTCCATAGCCTGGGGCCCCCCAAACAAGTCAGCTCTCACGACGCCGCTTCAGAGACTTGAGGGCAGTGAAGCTCTTCAAGGAAAGCCACCCTAGGTCCTCAGCTGGACATGGCCTTGCCCCTCGCCAACTGGGTCACCACCTGGCCTGAAACCACGGTGTACTTGCCCGGGTCCCACCCACCCACAGAGCCCCTGTGATCTGTCCTCTGAAAGCTCGCTCTTCAGGAAGTCTCAAGCTATCCAGTGCGCCTGACAGAATCTTTTCTGGTGACCAGAGAGGACGACGTTTGCATCCGACCCCAGCCAGCCCTGCCCCTCCTCCCCAGAGCCCCTCACCCGCAGGGGCCCCTGTGGAGCTGGAGGGTTCCTCCTCCTTGGCTGTCACTGGCATCCTGGCCCCGGAAGTGGCCGGAGACTTCTCCCCCAGGGCCTGGGTCTTAGGCTCCGCAGCCTTCTCCTCCCGCGCGCGGGGTTTCTTCTGCGCTTTCTTCCTCTTCTTTTTCGGGGGCCCAGCAGCTTCTGAGCCTCGAGTTCTGCCAGCTGAAATACAAAATGAGAAAGCGCTGCCGTCCCAATCTCTGTGACCCACTAAACAGGCAGGAAGGTCTTGCAAAGGCTTGGATCCCAGAAGGATGCCGTAAGTGAATCAGGATGGAGGATCCGGAGACCCTTATCCATAGAGCTCAGAACCACAAACTTCCTAGAAAGCAGACTGGCCGTGCACGTGAGGCCATCTTGTTATGCTAAATGGCCCCGGCCCCTCCTCCATGTGACTACTCGCTGCGCTGCGCGTACTCGAAAAGGTTCACATGCTCTTCTCATTTACGGCCTCCGCTTACGTACCTACTCCTCTACAGCTTGATGAATTAAAACTCTGTTCTATGCGTTTCTCTCCAGGAACAGGCTGACCACAGGCGGAAAATACACCTACAAGGTATCCACCACAGCTGACAGAAGAATGGAACAATGAGATGCCTGGAGCCCAACATCCCTGGACTCCCTCCTTACTGCCCATTTTCCCTATATAACTGCCTCAAGATTCTGTAATCCTTGAAGATGATTTTTTAAGATATTAGTCTGCCATCTTCCCAGTTATGCTGGCTAATCGAATTAAAACTTCCTTTGTCGATTCCTAATTTGTTGCGATTAATGGGCTCAGATCGCAGTGAGCAGAGTGAACCCGTTGCTGGGTATCAGCCACACATGTCAAAACCCTGAAAAACATCCACTTGACCCAGCAGTCTGCTTGTGAGAATTCATCCCAGGTACCCACAAAGATTTGGCCTCAAGGATGTTCATCACAACGTTGTTTGAGTTAAAAACCAGGAAAATAAATATCCGTTTACGGGAACAAATCACAGCACTGCCACGCAACAAACTACTATGTAGCCATCAAAAATAAGGAAACAGGGGCCAGCCTGGTGGCGCAAGCGGTTAAGTGCGTGCCTGCGCTCTGCTTCAGAGGCCCGGGATTCACAGGTTCGGATCCCAGGCCTGCACTGACGCACCACTTGGTAAGCCATGCTGGGGCAGCGTTCCATATCAAGTAGAGGAAGATAGGCACAAATATTAGCTCAGGGCCACTCTTCCTCAAAGAAAAAAGGGGAGGATTGGCACCTGATGTTAGCTCAGGGCTAGTCCTCCTCACAAAAAATAAATAACTAAATAACGAAAACAGGCTTTCATTTTAAGGGGTGGAAAAAATAAGTACATTGAGTGGGGATGGAATTGTTTTAATAAGAGAAATATACTTGTAAAAAAGACCAGAAAAACACAGACCTAAGTTACATCTGAGTGATGAAAAAACTCACTTTTCTAATTTTCTATAATGAATAAATTTTGCTTGTATAATACGAAAAACTCGTTTTTCCTCTAGTAATTCCACGCCAGAACCTGCTGCTCTCCCCTCCTCCGGGCCGGGCAGTACTTACAAGTCCCAGGTCCCTGCAGGCCAGTCTCTGTTTCACCTGATGGCGGCCTCGTCACCCCTGCCATGTAAACCGCCATTGGCAGGAGCCATCTTCTTCTTTCCTTCTCCCCACTTCCCCAGTCCACAGGGTCACCTCCTCCAAACCTTGGCCGAGCTTCCTGCCCGGTGGGCGGATGGAGCTAAATCCCTCGGACCCCAGGCTAATGCCTCCAACAAACAGGGGAGCAGCAGTAACGTTAAGCATCACTTACATTTCCTTCTAGTATTTTGCAGGCATGCTTCACGCATCTACGTGTCTAATCCCCCCGAAGGCTACTCGGGGTGCGGTGTGGGCTAGACAGCGACCTCCGCCGCGGCGGGGAGCGGGACGCCCCCTTCGGAAGCCCCCCAGTCCCGGGCCCGGGCTGCACCTCACCCGACTTGCGCTTCTGCGGCTCCGCGCTGGGCTGGGAGCAGATCTTCCTGGCCAGGCTCTGCAGGTAGGCGTCCTTGGCGAGCAGAGAAGCCATGGCTAGAGGCTCGGAGGTCGGGCGGGGCTCTCGGGACCCTGCTCGGGAGAGGAAGGCCGGGGCGCAGGGTCCCAGGCCCGCGGCCGCCCCCCGACACACACACCGCCCGCGCCGAGCTCGCCAGGAACCACGTGGGCCGCTTCAAGACGCCGCCGGCCGAGCGCCGAGCCGCCATCGCGCGGCGCTCGACTAGCCAGGCCTGGATCCACCGGAAGAGGAGCGCGGGGCGGGCGCAGAGCATTGTGGGCCGTGGGTGGCCTCCGGCTGGGGCGGAGCCCCTGGGCGCGGCTTCCAGGCCCCCGACGTCTACCGCGAGGCGCCCGCCGACTTCTGCCCCGAGGCGGGGGCGGAGCGGGTGACCCCGAGTCTCGGCCTCTGCGCCGGAGCCTGGCTTCGTGCCCGTATATAGTGGGCGCTCAGTAACTAGGAGCGATAGGGAGGGATGGGCAGTAATTGTGTACTCTGGGCGCTCAGACCCCGAGTGGAAGCCGGCGAGACCGCGTTAGTTCAGAAGGACCGGCGCCGGGCACGTTCCCGGCTCCGGAGACACGCGGTGAAGACGACACAACAGTGTCCGCGTCAGGTGGATGTTTCAACGCCGCCGGGTATTAACAAGATGAATATACGATGTGGCGGATAGCGGGGGCCTAAGGAGATAGGGACTGGAGGGACGAGCTGGGCGCCAGGGAGACCCAGGTGACTTGCCCTGGACAGTGGAATCCCAGACGAAGACGTAAAAGGAGGCTTGTCCGCTATGAAGACTCACGGCAGGGGGTGGAGGGGGGTGTTCACCGGCCTGAGGCGGGGCCATCACACCCCGAGCCTTAACCCACAGGGATTACAGGCTTTGACACAACCCTGAGCTCTTTGAGGGTTGCCTTGGGGTGAGGGCAGAAGAGAGACTTGTAATATTCATCAGGGGAGGGAGGGAGGGGCACTCGGAGTCCTAAATTACCACCTCAAAAGGCTATTTGGAAAGGCTGTAATAAGATACCTTGGAAACACTAAGAATTTCACTTTCTTCCCCTACCCTCTGTCATGGGCGATGGTTTACCGGGAGGATGGTTTCAGCGTCTTCTCCCACTGTGGGTTTACAGTCTGCACAGTCTCATCTCTATACAGCACTCAGGAAGCCATACCCGTCCTTCCTGGGACGGTCAGTTTTAACCCTCAAAGCGAGGGACACTGAAGGGACGGGATGTGGAAAGGGACAAGGATGATGGGTCCTCTTTCGGTGGGACTCCCAGTCAACACGCAAGTCTGGGGTTATCTGTCCTTCATCTGCATCTCCAGAGAGGTCTTTGAGGCTTGTTGAGGTCTTCACTGGGCTGGGGGGCGGGGGAGGGGGGTAGATGCCACCAGAGTTGCTACATGCCAGGGAGAGAAAAAAGTTGTTGCGTTAGGAGTGTAGCTCTTGATTATGGGCCTTCCTAATTTTAACAGTTACCGTTTCTGTGTGCCCAGTCTGGAGGGTTTGGCCAGCTGATCCTCCCTCCTCCCTGAAACCCTGTCTTCACATGGCTTCGGGGACCCCAGACAGCGGGCCTCCTTTCCGCCTGGCTCCTGCTCTCTGGGTGCCTGAACCACTTCCCTCTTCTGTCAGCTCTCCCCCCTCAGTGGTCCCTTTTGGGGGCTCCCGGCTTGACTGTGCTTATGACTCCCCTGAACTCCAGACCCACGTCTGGCCGTGTGACACACACATCCACCTCTGTGCCCACGATGGGGATACTGACTCCCTGCCGCCTGCCTTCCCCGTCTAAGTTAAGGCAGCTCCATGCTTCCCGGCACGTGGGCCAGACCTGGAAGCCGCCCTGACTCCTTACTCCCCACATCCAATCCCTGAGCAAATCCTCTTGGCTCTCGCTTCAGAGTATATCCGGAATTCCACTCGACCCACTCCAGCCACCCTGATCCTGTTCTAGATTTTAAAAGACCGTGAGAAATAATAACTAAATACAATGCAAAATAAAAGTAGGTATAAAAAGACATTTGGGGAACAACTGAGGAAGTTAGAATAGGTCACAGTCCTAGGTGATATCATGGAATAATCGTTCATCTTGGGCATGATGCTGGCATTGGGCCATGGAGACTAGAGGGACAAGCTGACCAGTACTTAGGGGTGAGGTGTCAGGAGGCGTGCCTGACGTTCAGATGATTTTAATATACGAGAAAGAGTGAGCAGAGGTTCAGAAGGTGACTCCAGGGGCCTGCCCCATGGCGTAGCGGTTAAGTGCGCGCGCTCCGCTGTTGGTGGCCCAGGTTCGGATCCCGGGCGCACACCGAGGCACCACTTGTCAGGCCATGCTGTGGCGGTGTCCCATATAAAGTGGAGGAAGATGGGCACAGATGTTAGCCCAGGGCCAGTCTTCCTCAGCAAAAAGAGGAGGATTGGCATGGATGTTAGCTCAGGGCTGATCTTCCTCACAAAAAAAAAAGGTGACTCCAGAAAAGGGTCTGTGTGGGTGTTCTTTATGCTGCCTTCTAACTTTTCCAAGGGTTTGAACATTCTCAGAATAACAAGCTTGGGATAAAAAGGTGATAAGGACTGAGGATTGACCAGGGTTTAGCAACATGGAGCCATTGGGGACCTTCATATGTGTAGCTTGGCCGGAGTCCTGGAGATAAAACCTGCCTGACATAGGCTGGAGAGAACTAGAAATAGCCCATTTCTCCACTGAGTTCTGCTGCCAGGGGTGCGGGCTGGAGAGGACAAGGAGGCACATGCTTTAAAAGGGGAGAAACAGTTGCACTTCCAATGGGAATGATGGCACTAGCCCAGGAGAGTAAAACTGATGATACAGGAGATTCTGTTACTCAGGTTTTTAGAAATTGAGAACAACTGACAGCCCACCACTGAGTTTGGCCCACCCTTCCAGCCTTTTCCCCACATGTGCTTTCATTTGGTTGTAATCTTTTCTTTCTTAGTGGTTAGGTACAAGTTATTTCTGCAGTAAAATACTGCAGGAAGAAATCACCACCCATCTCATCAGTGGGGAAACTCGCCCACAGGGGATGTGACTTCCCCAGGGCCCCTAGAAACTGGGGCCAGACCCCAGGCTCCCACCTGTCTGGTGCCTCTGCTTGGCCCATGGGGGTCTCTGGAACCCAAGATGGGTCAGCTCATGTCCCTTGCTGTCCCTGAGGCTGGCTCGTGGGCTTTCACCTCCTCCATACACTGGGACAATGGTCTCCCTCGCAGAAAGGAGATAAAGCGTGCCAGTGACAGTCGGGGCACAGGGTTGAAGTCCCGGCTCTTCTGGGTTACCCTCCTCTCTCTCAGGTGAGCCTGGCACCAAGGCACTGGGCCTAGCGTTCCGTGGGGGTTGAGTCTTGATTTCTGCCACTTCCCTTCCCAGCTCTGAGACCGTGGGCACAACACCTCAACCTCTCCCGAGCCCGTGGCCACCCCTCTCTGAAACGCAGGTAACAGCAGCACCAACTCGGGTGCAGTGAGGACTAGATGGGACCAGAGGTGCAGGCGCCTGGGCCATGTAAGGTGCAATAGTGGCAGCAGTTTTTCTTTCATTCACCAAATATTAAGGACTTTCTAGGTCCCAGGCAGTTCTAGGCAATGGGAAGGCAGCCATGACCCCAAACTGACTGAGTCCCTGCTGGCCCAGAGCCCCCATGGGGAGAAGGTTGACCTGAAGCCCAAGGTTGTCCCAGCAGAGCCCAGGAGCTGTTCTTCCAACAGCCACTGGGAGACCAAGGGTGGTCCCAGACTGATCTGGACGACCAAGAAAGAGGAACCAACCAACGCCAATGGGTGGTACTGGTTTTATTCAACAGTCTCGTTACAAAAATAACCAGAATGTGTATGACAGCAGAATTAGGAAGGACCGCTGCCTGGCTTCTGCGTGAGCAGGCAGCCCCCCATCCCAGAACGGCCCTGCAGGAACAGTCAGCTGGTGCAGGGACCCCCAGGGCGAGGTAGTGGGCAGCTCTGCACAGGAGGCCTGGCCTGAAAGTGGGAGTCTGGCCTTGGCCAGTACTGTCCACTGAGCCCCCCTGCATTTTAAACCATGCTCAGGGCAGGTCTCCCGACACTGGGCATCCTCCCTGCCTGCCCTGCTGGTAGGTCCTCAACAGGACAAACTGTCCTGGAAACTTCCTTCCACCCAACCGGCCAGCAAGGCAGCAAATGGAGGTGACAATTCGAGGGTAGGGAGGGCCACCCCGCAATTGGTTGGGGGAACTATTTTTCCCCAACACTCCTGGGTGGACCTTCCCTGGGCTGAAAAGTTCTCAAGGAGACCATAGCGGCTCCCTAAGTGGGAAGCAAGGCTGAAAGGAGTGAGGCTGTGGCGGCCCAGAGAGGAACACTGGATTTCATTCCTAAGATCTTAGGGGCCCAGGGAGGGAACGCTGGGAGGCTCAGGCATGCTCCGTGGGGCCGGGGCCGCCAGCATGGGAGTGGGCAGGGGCTGCAGCCTGCAGGGGGCCAGCGCTGGGCTCTGGGGATGCCAGCAGAGGGGCCGAGAGGCCATCAGTGGAGTCTGTGTCGAGGTCCAGCCTCCAGTAAGCTTCGCATAGAGGCAGATCATTAGCTTCGCAAAGACTTGAGCTTTTCCACCACCAGAAACCCAAGGAGCGAGAGGAACAGGCAGAGATGGAAGTCAGGGGAGGGAAAAGCGAGACAGAAGCAGAGTTAAGAAAACACAGACCACATCCCACACCTGCTTTCCCCCTCCTCTCCTCCACCAAGCAGGCCTGGCTGAGGGGAAGGCACGAGGGGCCACTCTTACTTCAGGGTCCTACAGAGCATCCTAAAGGGGGGAACCTTCTAGGACCAGCCATAGCAGGCTGTGTGACCTTGGCAGGTCCCTTCCACTGACCGACCAGTGTCCTTCCTGCCCGACTGCTGCACGGCCATCCTAGCCCCTGCTGCCACCTCCCATCCTGGCTCCAGCCGCCCTCCTCTTGCAGGGAGCTGCCAGCCTGGCCACCCTTTCTGTTCACCAGCTGTGGGAACCAGTGTCCAGAGCTCGCTGTGGTCTCTCCACGGTCCCCACACTTTGCAAGGACCCTGAGGGCAGAGATCCTGTCTTATTTCTGGGGCTGCCCCTGGTGGGGACTGACCCCAAATGGGGTGACAGGAGCAGAGGCCCTGGCACCCCTTCCTGCACCACACCAGCTATGTGACCTCAAACACGCCCCTCAGCCCCTTGAACTCAGTCTCCCATCTCTAATGTGGGCTCGACAGCGTCGGCCTCCAGGGCTGCTGCAAGAGTTAGGGTGAGGATGCAAGTGGGGAGCGCGGCTCAGAAGGTGGTCGAGGGCATGACTCTAGAGCACGGACCAGCCCTACACTTGTCTAACGGGCTTCCTCCCGCGACCTGCCCTGCCTCCCGCTCCCTCCCTTTCTCCTGCGCTCAGTGTTGTCTCAGAAACCACCCTGGGCACAGGGTGGGGTCCCCAGGAGAGCAGAGGGTGACAGGTAGAGAAGGAGCAAACCAGGAGCGGAAAGCGGGCAGGCGGGCGAGCGAGCGTGGAGGCGGTGTGTGGGGCAGCGGGGCTCATGCAGAGGATGGGCTGAGTGCTGGCGGCTGGGTGGGGCACACACAGCTGTGTTGGGAGACTTGCAGGGAGTGGCATACAGCCTGCTGGCCCTGACTCAGCTGAGCCCGGGCCACTTACAGGTATTTACAGACGAGGGAGGAACTCGGCCTGAAGAGGCACCAGGGACGGATGGAGGGGCCACCAGGGTGACCCAGAAACCCCTCTGGGTGAACCTGAGACTGATGGGCCAGGACATGGGAAGCCTAGTGCTCAGGCCCCCTGGGTTCCCCTGCAGCCCTGCAGAGTGACCTTGGGCAGGTCCCCTCCCCTCTGGCCCTCAACTGCGAGAGGCAGGGCTGAACTGCTGTCTCCAAAACCACTCAGTCCAGAAGCCTGGCCCTTGGGGGCAGCAGGGGGACAAACCCAGGGACAGGAAGGGATTCTGCAAAACCAAGCAGAGCTGTGAGCCAGGTCCCCGGTGAGGTCTGAAACCCCCAGGGACCTGCTCAGGACTGCTCTCTGAAGGCCTGGTGTGTAAGAGGCAGTCGCTGCCATGTCTGCTGAGCTGATGGGCATCAGTGACCAGAAGCAGCCCCAGAACCCTCTTGAAAAGTCTAGAACTGCTCCAACTGGGCAGTGACACTCTCTTCCCACAGAGGCCACAATGGGCAGGCACCATGAGGGATGGCACTGAGTCCAGGGCAGGGAAGCCAAGCCCCAGACCACAGACCCGAGCAGCCTCCATGGGCCAGAAGGACAGGTTTGTCTGGGCGAGGGTACAAGGGGCCTGGACTCCATGTCTGCTGGACTGAGTCTTGATTTTCCAGGCTAACAGGAACAGAGGTGCAAGACCTCCCTATCTCCAGCCTCAGTTTCCCGTGTAAAATTACACCTGGACTCTGACTTCTCAGGACCCCTCCAGCCCAAACAGCTTCAGGTTTCAGGATTCTAAGTGGTCCCAGGAGGGCTGGGGTGACGGGTCTCACCCACTGCCATATCCCTGGGGCCCAGGTGGGCCTGGCATGTCGGAGGGCACCAGTTCTGTGAACAAGACTGAGCTGAAGAGGAACTCGGTGGTCCAAGTATCTGGGCCTGGCTTTCAAGGCCATCCTCTGATTGAGCTTTTTCCTCCTCCTTCCCAGGACTGTCCCCCACCCTAACACACACACTGTGGGGTTTCAGTGCCGCCCACACAGAATTGCATCCCTGGACAAGCACTGGTGTCCTGGATGTGGGCGTGGGTGGCCAAGAGGAGCCAGCCCAGGCCTGGCTGGAATGTTTAAATATTGATTAAAAAGCTGAGAGGAGCAGACAAGCCCAGAGAGGCAGACAGCCCCCCGGCAGGAACGCCAGCTCTGCCCTCCCTTCTCCAGGCTTGGCCCTCCCGACCCCTCAAGTTCTGGGATGTTCATCCCGCTGCCCAGGGCCCGGTAGATGGTGTAAGTGTCTGTCGATCAAACGCACTGACCATGAGCTCTGCTCTGAAACCCGGCACGGGGCTCTGCTGCCAAGACCAGGAAGGGTTTGGAAAAACAGGACCGTCAGGGCTGCCGGGTCGGGCCGCCAGGTCAGGCTGGGCCACACCTGCTGGCTGAGCCCAGGTCCGCGGGCTCCACTCCACGAGGGGTCCAGCCCTATCTGTACCTGGACGAGTAATACTCCTCCTCCAGCTCGTACAGGTCGATGGAGACCTCGTCCCGCAGGCCGATGAGCTTCCTGTCACACTCCTCCTGCAGCGCCCGAAGCTGCTGGTTGCGCTGGTCGATGGCCTCGTTCACCGATGGGAAGTCGTTGAGGATGAGGAACTGCTTGAGATCGGACACCAGCTTCATCAGGGATTCGCCGGCTCGGACCTGTGGTGATGGGAACCAGGACAGGCACGATGAGGGAGTGACAGGAGGGCAGGGTCCCCGGCATCCACCTGGACTGCATGAAATCCTTCCATGGCAGGCCTGGCGGAGATGGCAGGTGCCCTCAGCTTCCCAGTCCCTACCCGCACTTGGCCTCTGGCTTCCGCTCCTGTGATACACATTCTGCTTCTCAAAACCTCAAACCCCACCGATGAAACTATAATCCTGTCTAACCACCTGCCCCTGCTCTTCCTCGGGGCAGCCCACCAGCCAGGTGGGCGGGATTCCTTTGGGGCCTTTCCTACGCGTTTTCACCGTGGGCACATACCTACTGGAGTATCTGGTTGATTGCTGGTTCTGTGACATCAGAAGGGCTCAAAATGCCCATCCTGTTTCATTCGGCGATTTGCTTTTGCACTCATAACGAATCTCAGGGAACTTTCTTGTCATCATAACGAATCTCAGGGAACTTTCTTGTCAGCAAGGAAGGGTCAACCTCTTTCTAACCAACGCACAGCACTATACAGGATGGACGTGGCCGGCTATCTGCTGGCCCCTCACATGGCTGCTGCAAACAGCCCTCCTCTCGAGGGGAGTCTCCTGAGAAGTGGTTTGTCCCCCACCCAGGAACCCCCAGTAGGGACCACAAAACTCCTGGAGCCCGGACCGTGCCCTCCACCTGGTGACTCACGATGTTGGCGGCTCGCACGTGCATCTCGTAATTGTCCTGCTCGCCCTGAGTGGCCCTCGACACCTGCGTCTCGTCCTCAATCTGGAGGGCAAAGAAGAAAGCCTGGAATGGGTAGGCGCCCGGGCCCACAGGTGACCGGCTGCAGCATGCCACACCAGCCGCGTCCTGCTGCCCTCCTGCCTTCCGCCCCCGGCACTTCTAACAGGCCTCGGGCACTGCTCAGCTTCATCCCCCTTGTTCTGGCCTGAGGAGATAGGCACCTCATCAGGACAAGCAGATGCCTACGTCCGCTGACTGCTGTGCTAGGCGCAGGGAGATCTGGTCCAGCATTTTCTGGGCTGTGAGCCCTGTTCAGTACCGACTGGTGTCACTAGCTCGAGCACTCAGTAAATCGCTGGATGATGAGTCAAGGACCGTGTATTTTTGTAAGTGACCATTTACTGACCACTTCCTGAGTGCCAGGCACTCCGTCAGGCACTTGACCATCATTATCTTACGAATTTCTCACAGAAGCCTAGACTGCCGTCCCTGGTTTACAGGTGGGCAAACTTGAGGCTGGGACAGAGCAGAGAGCAGGCTTAGGGTGTCGCAGATGGTAAGTGCAGGAGCCAGGAGTCCTGCCTAGCCAGTCTTGTCCAAGACTGCCCCAGCCCATCCACCTGCACAGGGCTTCCACAGGGGCCTTGCCAGGGTTCGGGCTGGGTCAGGGCTCCCTAAGTGGTAGGAGCCAGACTTCCTGGGTTCAAATCCTGGCTCTGCCAGTTATTCTCAGAATGACCTTGGGCAAGTTACTGGATCTTCTGAGCACGTTTCCTCCTCTGAAAACTGAGAGGAGAACAGCGGTACCTGCCCCATAGAATGCTTGTGGAGATTACATGGGACAGGACCCAAAGGGCGCCCACGGCACCGCCTGGCGCGTAGGAAACACTAAATAAATGTGTATTTGTCATCATTATTATTATTGCTCAAACAAGCCTTCCAAGGTCTGCAGCCATCATGCAAAGACCACCATTTGCTGCAGCTGCAGCCGAGCAGGCTTGCCCAACCCAACCCAGATGCTGACTGCTCTACCCACCTGGAGGGGCCTTGCCCAGCTTCTCTCCCTGACCACACACACTCCCACTAGCTACGATGTCTGGGTCCCTGTCAGGCCCAGCAGTAACCTCTTTACACAGATAAACCCATCCAGTCATCATAAGGATCCTCTAACACAGGGGAAACTGAGGCACCGGGACATTAAGTCCCCATCCAAACCCATGCTGCTAGAAAGTGGAGCTGGACGTTGAAACCCAGCAATCTAACCGGCGTCCCCCACGCTGCCTCACCTGGACCTGTCACTAGCTGGTTTATTTATTTATCTGTTGACCTATTTGCTATCATAGATCCCCGTCACCCTCCCAAATGTTTTCCCATGGGAACAAGGGCCTTGCCTGTGTGTTCACTGCTGTATCCTTGCCACCTGGCACAGAGCACATACTCCACATTCAGTGGGTGCTGTTGAAAGTGGACCAGAGCAGGCTTGTCACTTGGCTCACCACTGTCCACAGTCTCTAGACCCTGCTCCTTCCCTTGGTGTCAGAGGTGCAGGAGAGAGGCGGCCGCCACCCACCTTGGCGGTCTTGATGATCTCGGTGAAGTTGTCCATGATGGACTTGATGTCATCCTTGAGACGCTTGTTGTAAGACTGCAGCAGCGTCTCCTTGCTCTGTGGCAGGGCTCTCTGCTGGGCCATGGCGGGGCCTCAGGCCGTGCAGGGCGCCGAGGCCAGGAGCCACCAGTCTGCACCTGGGACCCAGAGTCTGGCGTGAGCGAAGCCAACCCCAGCCACCCACGCTCCATGCCCCCACCTCACAGAGCGTGCAGATCTCCAGGGGATTCCCTTTCTGCCAAAGAAACTCAGCGATCATCGGCACACAGGTGCGCTACGGAGTCTCCTCCGTTCCACGCCCCGCCCTGGGCGAGCTCATCCCAGGAAACTTCAAAAGCCGGCTCCGGCCCGGGCTTCTCCGAGGCCGGGCGCAAGGATGTTCGTGAGAGGCCTTCAGGAGCTCACCAGCTGCCCCTGCCCAGCGGCTTCCGCGCCACCACCCTCGCCCCAGCCCCTCATCCGATGCGTCCTTCCCAGTCTACCCGCGCCGCCCGGCTCCGGCCGGCCGGCCGGCCGCCCGCCCTCTGTCCACACCGGGCCCCCGGAGGGCCGCCTCGCAGGCCTCTGCCCGCCGCCGCGCCCACGGCTCCTCGCTCCGGAGTCTCTGCCGGGACCACCCGCCCCGCGCCACGCGCCTCCAGGCTGCGCGCTCCGGGCAGGCCACGGCCGGCTGACCGAACCCGCGGCCACTGAGCCACTTTGGGGTATATCACCGACAGAAAACACCGCTACTCAACCCCGCCGCCCCCAACGCCCACACCTGGTCCCCAGAGCCCGGCCTGGCTGACACCTGGCCGGGGGGCGGGGTGGGGACGAGAGAGCGCCCCTCCCGGGAAGTTCCAGCTCCCCGGCGCCGCTACGCGCACCAGGCCGGCCCGCCGCGGTCTCGGCTCGCACCGACCCGCCGCCTGGCTCTAGGCACCGCCCCCGACGGGAGGGCAGGCGAGAGGAGCCCTGTCGCTTTAAGCCCGAAATCCCGCGCAAGCAGCAGTTCTCGCGAGCTCCGAGGGCTCATACTTATTACCCACAATTCCCTTTTCTTTCTCTCTCATCCAGCCGCCCAAGATGGTGAGTGGATTTGTGGGTTCCTGTTCTGGCGCCGGGTCCGGGCTCTATCCCCTGCCATCCTCCTCGGGGCGCGACCCCCGCGGGCGTCCCTCCATCGCCCGGCGCGAGGGGAGCCCCGCAGGGCCTGACACAGAGGCTTTGGGCTGGGGCAGAGTCCCCGGCGGCTCGGCCAGGGGAGGAGGATCCGGGGAGCGCAGCGCCGCAATGCGGGGCCGGGGCGGCTGGGGCCGAGGGCTCTTCGCGGTGGTGGGGGCCGCCCAGGGGCCTCGGGCGAGGGTTCTGAGTCCGCCCCGCTGTGTGCGCCGGCTCCTGGGGCCGCGGAGCAGGGCGGGGGCCGGGCTCGTGCGGGGGTCGTGAGCGTCTGCCGCGCGACGGCGAGGGCTCCTGAGCCCCGAGGTCGCCGGTGCCCGGCCGGGCAGGGCCCCGTGCGCCCTCGTCCGAGGCGCCGGCGGAGGAGGTGGTCTGACGGCTCCTCTTTCTGCGCAGCCGAAAGGGAAGAAGGCCAAGGGGAAGAAGGTGGCCCCGGCCCCTGCGGTCGTGAAGAAGCAGGAGGCCAAGAAGGTGGTGAACCCCCTGTTCGAGAAGCGGCCCAAGAATTTTGGCATTGGTGAGAAAGGGGAGTGTGGGAGAGGGCTGTATTTCAGCCGTCGCTCCTGACGGGGAGAGGTAGCTGCTGCAACAGCAGGTCACGTCGCGTCTTGATGCGCGGGTGGTCGCGGGTTGGGGCCCCGTTTGCCCCTCTCCCGCTGTAAGGTGGCTCGGTGCTTGGTCTCCCTCTGCGGGGGCGACAGTGCTGCGGCGTCGGCGTGGCCTCGTGCGCGTCTGAGCGTGTCAGCACTCGGCTCGGATGCCGGCCTTCGGGGTTCGGCTTGCGGGCGAGAGCTGCCTCTCCCGCAGCGGACGCACGTTGAGTGGGAAGAGGTGTCGCTCGTGTCCCCTGTGGTCCCAGGTGTGTGTGTGCAGATGATGTGAAAGAATATTTGCTATCTGAAAGATGGTGACGACTTGTCAAACCACCAAGATCGCTGATGCACCTACACCCTTCCGCGTGGCCCTAGACACGAGCTTGACAGTGAGTTTGAGCCTCACTCAGTGTTGCCCTTTCCGTCTCAGGACAGGACATCCAGCCCAAAAGGGACCTCACCCGCTTTGTCAAATGGCCCCGCTACATCCGGCTGCAGCGACAAAGGGCGATCCTCTATAAGCGGCTGAAAGTACCTCCCGCGATTAACCAGTTCACCCAGGCCCTGGACCGCCAAACAGGTGAGGTGCTGTGGCATGAAACCAGCCTTGGGGAGGGGTTTCTTAGGCAGGGACGCGGTTATGTTTTCTGTTGACAGTACTAGATCGGAGGCGTTCTGAGCGGTGCTGGGTATTTTGAAGTAGGTTGGTTTATTAAAGCTTAGGATTCTTTGTCTAGGTTCCGGAGCCTGAAGGTGGCATAACTGTAGAGATTGTGTACGTGGCCCGAGATTTCTTGAATTGCAAGTGTCATATTCAGGACAGTGATGTAGCATTTATTACACTAAATGACCAGAATTAGAACTTAAATTACAAGCCTAAACTGACAGTATTTTCTCAGCTACTCAGTTGCTTAAGCTGGCCCACAAGTACAGACCAGAGACAAAGCAAGAGAAGAAGCAGCGACTGTTGGCCAGGGCCGAGAAGAAAGCTGCTGGAAAAGGGGATGTCCCCACTAAGAGGCCACCTGTCCTCCGAGCAGGTGAGTGGGCCCCTCCTTACGGAGGTGAATGGTGGGGCAGGCGGTTGGCAGTGATGGGTGAATTTCTTCACTTGGAGTCACAGCGAAGAGTAGAATCCAAGCTTTTTAACCCTGAGTCATAGCCGGGCCCGCCAGAGAGCTGCTTCTAAGAGCACACCATACAGACGTGCACAGACACTCCTGTGCTCATGCGAGCTGATTGTGTGTTCTAGGGGTTAATACTGTCACCACCTTGGTGGAGAACAAGAAGGCTCAGCTGGTAGTGATCGCACATGATGTGGATCCCATCGAGGTACGTTTGAGCTGTTTTTCAGCCATTGGCTGCTGCACTTAGATTGGGTCTTTGTGTCGGTATGGGGAAGACAGTGAAGCTGAATACTGAGTCGGGCACATCAGGCCAAGGTGGGGGGACCGGGACTGTCAGTACTGACAAAGGATCCAACTTGTGGCTCTTGCAATGATGTGAACTTTTCACTGAATTAAACCTTGAAGTGCAAATACATGAGCTTTTTAACACTGAGCAATTGCTACTAAGCTAGCTTTTAAATTATTGCTTTTGATCAAAATACACTCTAGAGCTAATGGTGTCTTCCAGCTGGTCGTCTTCCTGCCTGCCCTGTGTCGGAAGATGGGGGTGCCCTACTGCATCATCAAGGGGAAGGCCCGGCTGGGGCGTCTGGTCCACAGGAAGACGTGCACCACCGTTGCCTTCACACAAGTCAACTCGTGAGTATGCAGTGTACCCCAAACACCCAGGAATCAATAGGGGATGCCCCCCTACCCCTAGAAGTTCACGTAGTCTTTCAGGATTTCACCTTAAAGATCAGATCTTTTAGCTTGAAGGAATACATTCGTGTGAGCCTTTGCCAATGATGGTTAAGAATTTCTTCATCTGAATAAACCATGTGGCAGTTTTGTATCTGAGGTAAAAGGCTTATGTTTAGAGCTAAAAACGAAGGCATTTCTCATTTCTGGAAGGACCATTGAGAGGCCACTGACCCATTTTTTTTTTCCCCCCTGCCTTGTTAGGGAAGACAAAGGAGCTCTGGCTAAGCTGGTGGAAGCCATCAGGACCAACTACAATGACAGATATGACGAGGTAAGGAGTGACTCTACGTAGAGTACTGTCTTGGGGAAGTCAAGTGTTACTGTTTCTGAGCAGTTCTGTTTGGCTAGAACAGCGTGGACTAGCATGCCTTGAAAGCCTCAAAACCACAGGCTAAGCTGACTGCCTTTCTTTCTGCAGATCCGCCGTCACTGGGGAGGCAACGTCCTGGGTCCAAAATCGGTGGCTCGCATTGCCAAGCTGGAGAAGGCAAAGGCTAAAGAACTGGCCACCAAGCTGGGCTGAGCGTACACCGTTGAGTTTTCTGTACATAAAAAAAAGTAATAAAAATTCTCCTTCCGTCAGTGTCAGTTGTGCGTTCTGGGTTGAAGGTAATTAGCTGATTACCAGTAAGTTTGGGATGATGGCAAGTACGTTTTCAAACCCAGGGTCATTATCCCCCATAGGGTCTGAGTTGTGTCAGACCTACTGTGTGAGTCGGTCCCGTTTTACACTGCTTGCTCCTGTGTAGTACTTGAGCATTCTGAACCAGGCCTGGAGTTGATCAGCCAGCAGATGTAGATAGAAAGAAGGCAGGCACAATATGTGTAGTGTGGAGGTTTATTTATACGAATAGTACATGATGCAACATAAAATCAAATCTTTTGAAGTAATGCTTATTGAGTGACTTCCTAATTGACCAGGGACAGGGCTACATCAGTTAGTCCCATCACATGCCAGGAGTCCGCTGTAGGAATTTCTTAAACCATAGGTATGATGTGGCTGCGCAGAGTCCGTACCTGGGGTTGGAAGAAAGTGAATGCTGCCGGGGTTCTGAAGGGGAGGGACGAGGGAGCAGTGGGGGCTGGGACTCACCAGGTGAGGATGTACTGCATGTGCTCGTTCCTCAGAGTGACTCTGGTCTGCCCTCCAATGGGTCCTCCAGGAACCGTGCTCTCTGCAGAGACAGTGGGCGCAGTCAGTCCTCACAATCTCTTGTGCCTCCAGCACTTAACAGGCTAAATGGCCAGCTGCTTTTTTGGAACCTTCCATAGCTCTTGCCCAGAGCTGTCCTTTCTGGATGGCCAATTTCAAGTCACTTCAGTAATGCCTTTTACTGTAACCAACCAGCCCCCTAGTGCTGCCCTCTTTGGGTCACACCCCCCCATCCCTCCTCCCACTCAGTAGAATGGACGTAACTGGGAGGTGTCCAGGGTTTAGAGGGAGGTAGAGCAGTATTTACAAAGCTACTTGATCTTCTAGGGTGGGCTGGTCACCACGTACTGAAGTCGGCATCAATGAAAATGGGGTCTGTGCCTGTGACTCTGGCCATGGCCTCCAAGTCCCGGTAATGCCAGTGGTTCCTTTCTGGATTGTTCTCAGGGACAAAGGGCTTCCTGGTTTCTGTCAGCCTCACCATCCCGACTAGGTCCACTTCTCCCTCGATCTATAAAGGAAGGTGCGATTGCTCTTCAGGGGCCTGCACGGAGACTAGGTGGCTTCTACAGAGTCCTGCTCACCTGCCTCTTACCTGGCCTTTCTGCCGTGTATCCGGATTCACTTTCTTCCTGGGGACAAACCCTCTATTTACCAGGATGGTGATTCTAGAGTAATAAAGGTGTGCTATTTCAGGTCGGGGAGGGTTTTTGAATAATCAGGAACAATAGTAGCAGGGAAGGATTTGAAACAGGACCCAGTGGAGACAAGCTGGGGGGGGGGGTACTCCCAAAGCAGTGTGTGCCATTGGGACAGTCTTCCTCTCTTGCCCTGGGCCTGACTGCTAAGAGCCCCCCCCATTTTTTTTTACCCCTCTTCTGTTTTCTTCCTTCTGCCTCACCCACTGCAACATGCAACCCATGACCAACCCCACCAGGGCCAAAGCTGACGCCCAACTCTCCCTGGAACTACTGCAGCAGCTGCCTCATGCACCTGCCTCCCATCTCCCCTCCTGGCCCGGGGAGCCTCAGGGGGCAGCCTGGCTCACGTTAGTCAGCTGACGTTAGTCAGCTGACGTTAGTCAGCCTGTCAGCCCGCTAGAGACGCAGCCCTGGGGCCCAACCCCGACCCAAGACCAGGCAGCTGCAGGCTGACAAGGCCTCTGGGGTTTCCCTTGTACATTAACATTTGGGAAGCTGCTCTAGTCATGGATCTTGCAGCCCCCCCCACCCCGTCCATGTCATTTCCTTCCCATCTCTTCACTCCAGGTTTGGCCCAAACAGGCCCCTGGAAAGCGTTCCCTGACTTGACTCCCTCCAGGCAGAGCTGAGGGCTCCTTTCTCTCGGGTTTGTCTTGCTAGCCCCTCCCCATGCTGCACCAGAATGTGTTGGCCACTAGACAGTTTCTCGGGAGCAGCCTGTTTCATTCACCTCTCCTTCCCCTTCAGAGCTTAACATACAAAAGTTGTTCAGTAATAAATTAAATGAATTGGCTTAATGTCCGAATTACAAATTTTCAATCATCAAGGAACTGAAGCTTTCTGGGTATCTTGGATTCCCTAGGTCTTACCAAAGTTGGGAGTTGAGAGGAAAGAGATGAAAGTGAGTGTGCCCAGCTGCACCTGGCAGGCCAGTCAGCCCCCACACAGCCCACTCACCCCAGGTCAGTGCAGTGGAAGGGGGTGACCACGTAGGCACCGCTCTCAGCTGAGGAGGAGAGCCGGCCGGCCTCCCGGGCCTCCCGGGCCGGGTCCACCATGGTCCGCGGCATCATGTACAGCTCCTTGGAGTGATCAAAGTGGCCCCTGACCTTCACTGGCCTGTACTCCAGACTCCTCAGTTCCATCAGGCTACATGGGAGAGGGAAGAAGTGGAGCAGGAGGATAAATCTGGGGGCTGCAAACCACGCCCTCTAAACAGGGAAGTTGACCCCTCTGAAGCCAAGTGGGAATGTGGATCTGTGCTGCCAAACAGTGCAAGTCTTTAAGAGAAGCTAAAATGTGAACTGTGTGAACTTAACATATAGGCCAAAACCCCACCTGCCAGCCAAATATGGCACACTTCCCTGCTCCCACAAATGGCAGGCTCTGCTGAATGTATCTGTCCCTCTAGGGCAGTGCTTCCAGATGTGGGAGGGCAGTAGATTCATTCAGGGCACTTTTTCAAAACCCCACTCTCATGTCAAGACAGGACATGACATGAGGGCGTTGTCTGCCCTCACCCACCGGCTAAGAATTACTGCTACAGGGGGCCATCAGCACTCTGGGGGATCCTGCGGGTACACTAGACCTGAAAGGCTGAAACCCAGAATCAAAGATAAGATTTTTCTATATACGTTAGGCAGCTTTCCAGGGGCAGTCGGGTGTCAGCAGGAAGCTCAGCAGGGCAGCTGATCTTGAGGGCTCCCGGCTGAGGGTCAGGACGGCAAGCCGAAGCCAGGCCCCACTGCTGACCTCAGGTGAGACCAGCACAAGGCGGGCAGCCACACCAACACTCACTCTGCTGGCAGAGGGATGGGCTCGGCCATGACTCTAGACTCGAGCTCTGCAATCAGCTCCAGCTTCCACTTCCGACGCTGGACCTACGTAAACAGAGCATAAGCCCGAGCAGATGGCCACAGGGTCAAGGGCTCAGAACCACGAGAGGAGAGGCCAGTCTTTACCTGCCATGTCCCCAGGCCAAATGCAGTCACAGGAATGAGAAGCAGGAACCACTGCAGAAAGGAGTCATCTTCCGCTTTCGTGGCAGGTGCTTCGGCTGCGGAACTGCCACACCTGCTCGGCCTCCAGGCCAACCCTAGGAAGGTTTACAACACTGGCATGGGGTCAGAACCCTTAAAACAAATAGAACTGGAGTAGCCAATTCCTCGAGAAGACTCCGCCAATACTGCCAGAGAAAATGTGGTACAGGAGGAGTGAACAGACCACAGCCTACAGTCAGGAGCCAACTAGCAGCACCTGTGTCCAGCCCAGCTCCTAACCCAGTCCGTGGCACATGGCACACACTCAATGGATGTTTGTTGACTGAATAAATGAGACCTAGGGCTCGGTCCTGGCTCCACCACGAAACACGACCCTGGGTAATTCATGCAACCACCTCATGCCTTTTATGCAAGAATACGCTGAGATGTATTCTACTGCACTGAGGTGCACCAGTACTGGCTGCAGTCCTGTGCAGAGAGACAGGAATATGATACAAACTCAGGAGAGTGGTTTATGCAGCTCTCTTAACAGCCTCTCTCATTGCTCATAAACGCAAAGACAGAACAGTGTACACGCAAAGTGCCTTTAAGCTCTCAGAGGGGTAGTCCCATCAACTGACAGGATCGTGGGCCTTGTGGATGGTAACAAGGCAGGCCTGGAGCTATTTGTGTACAGCACTCTACACGCACCAAAACGCCCTCGCTGGGCATTCAGAAGCAACACGTCAACTGTGGTGACCCCATGTGCTGTCCTTGAGGATCCCACTTAGGCTGGCCCCTGGTGAGCACGACGAGACGCTGGGAAGGTAGCGTCTCCGGCCGTGTGTGTGACCCGGAGCGCGCGAGGAGCCAGCCCCGGGCTGTCGCGAGAGCTCTCGGTGCCCACGGCCTCGCGAGGCGGGGCGCGGGGACAGGGGGCTTTCCCCAGGGCCTGGGTCACACCGGGACCAGTCCTCACCTGTGCGCGCCGGGGCCGCAAGGACGCTCCTGACCGCGCCGGCCGGGGCCTGCGGAGACGCGAGGGGCGGGCTGAGTTCGTCCAGGCCGGGCGCGCCCCCCAGCCCGGCCCCACCCCACGCCCGCCGCCCCCCGCCCCGCTCACCCGCCCCGCGGCCGCCGCGCGCAGGAGTGGCCCCGGCCCCGCCGCCCGCAGCCGCAGCCACCACACAGCCGCCATCGCCCCGCCGGCCCACGGGCGCTTCCGGGGCGCGGCCGGCATCTGCTTCCGGGGCGCCGCCGAGCCCCGCCCTGAGCTCCGCCCCCGGCCCCACGTGGTTCCAGCGGCGCCGGCTCCCAGCTCCGTGGGCCGCCGAGCCATGGGCGAGCCTGCTGCCGACGTGCGCGCCTTCCTGCGCGAGCACCCGAGCCTGCGGCTGGAGCCCGGCGCCAGCAAGGTCTGCGGGTGCCCCTGACCGTCCTGGACCCCCTCACCGCCCCCGGGGGCCCGGGACCCCCCCGTATCCTCCCACCGCCCCCGGCTTCCCTCAACCGCCCCCCAGGACCCCTTCACTGCCCCTAGCACCCGCCTCCGACTGCTCCACCCGCCCGCAGGTGAGGTGCACTCTGACGGGCCACGAGCTGCCCTGCCGCCTGCCCGAGCTCCAGGTCTACACTCGCGGCAAGAAGTACCAGCGGCTGATTCGAGCCTCCCCGGCCTTCGACTACGCCGAGTTCGAGCCGCACATCGTGCCCAGCACCAAGAACCCGTATGTGGGCAGGGCGGCCTGGCACCGTAGGGTTCCGGGGCGGGGGCGGGCGGGCAGGCGGGCAGTTCTAGCGCTGAGTCTGGCCGCTGCTGGGCTGCAGACTCCGAAGTCCGACCCCTCCCGCTGGGTGAGCGCTCCTCGAGGACGCGCCAGTTCTGCAGGCCTGCCTTCCCGTGAGTTAGGAGACCTGGGATCCAGGCGGGCGTCCTGGGGCTGTGTCACCCGGATCGCGGCTGAGGCCCGCCCCGGGGGCATGTTTGCTGCTTTGTAGACGGGAGGGTTGTCACCTTGGCCTGTGGGCTTCATAGAGGATTGGAGCACTGGTGCTTGGTTAGCTTCACAGCTTTAAAGGAGAGCTTGGTTTTGTCTGAGAGTGTGTGGGCAATGGCGAATGCTCCCACTTATTGAGCATTTTGCCAGGCTAAGCCTTGAACATGCATTCTCATGCTGCAGCCATCTGGTGAGGCTGGCTAGGTCTCTCTTCCAGGTAAACGGTGAGGCCACAGTCAGTGTGTATCAGTGGTTTTTCCACCCTGGCTGCAGAGTGGAACTGCTTGGGAGTTTTTTTTGTTTGTTTTGTTTTTTGGTGAGGAAGATTGGCCCTGAGTTAACATCTGTTGCCAGTCCTCCTGTTTTTGCTTGAGCAAGATTCGCCATGAGATAACATCTGTCCCCATCTTCCTGTATTTTGTATGTGGGACACCACCACAGCATGGCTTGATGAGTGGTGCGTAGGTCCTTGCCCAGGATCCAGGCCTGTGAACCTCAGGCCGGGAAGTGGAGTGCACAAACTTAACCACTATGCTACCGGGCTGGCCCTGCTTGATGCCCAGGCCACGTCGTAGACCTCCCCCGTCGGACTCTCTGGCGGTGATTCCAAGATGGAGCCATGGTGGAGGCCCACTGGTCTGGATCCTTGCTTGTGAACTGTCCTTGCAAACCAGGTCTCCCTGCCCCTCAGGCACCAGCTGTTCTGCAAACTCACTCTGCGGCACATCAACAAGTCCCCGGAGCATGTGCTAAGGCATACCCAGGGCCGGCGGTACCAGAGAGCTCTGCGTAAATGTAAGTAGCCATGGGGTACCCAGACTGCCCAGGAGGAGCGTCCCTAGAAGGCAGAAATGGCGTCTCGGTCATCCTTCAGCAATACTTGGTGGATGCACCGGCCGGTCCCGTCACAGTGAGGAGAGCAACGATGGTAGAGACAGGTGCACAGCAAGGAGCAGACTCCCAAGTGATTGCAGGTTGTGTAAGAGCTGTGGAGGGAAGGGTGCCGGGGACGCCAGGCGGGCCTGCCCTGCCCTACGCAGGAGGCCTGGGAAAGGCTCTCCGAGGGTTTCTCTTGAGGCTGAGACTTGAGAGATGTGTGGACTGGGGGTGAGGTGCTCCAAGTAGAGGAAAGGGTCCTTGCGAGGTCTGAGGCAGAAAAACACTGGGCTGTGGGACGTTCTGAAGGACAGCCATTGTGCCCCCGTGCAAGGTGGGGTTAGAAAGTCAGGTGGGGATGAGACCACAGAGGGTCCTGGAGGCCGTGGTCAGGAGCATGTGCAGTGGGGATGCATTGAAAGGATTAAAGCCGGGACAGAGAACAGTTTGTGTCTCAGGATCACTTCTGCTCAGAGGGGGCACCCTGGCTGTGCAATCACCCAGGTGAAGACGGTGGTGGCTGGGTTGGTAACCCAGTCGGGTTACCAGGTGTTGGCAGGGAAGATGGAATGATGTGGACAGGTTTAGCTGTTTTGTGGATAGAATCAGTAGATGAGGGGAGGGAGGCGAGGAAGAAGTCAGCTGTGAATCCTAAGTTCCTGGCTTGTGCGCCTGTGGATGACGTGTCATTAAGTTAGGAGAGTGGAGTCTAGATGATAGGCTTTGTGGGGGAAATTAAAAGTCCCTTTGGACATTTTTAATTGGAGGTGTATCAGGGAGGGTGGCTGTTGAAAACATGGGTCAGCACTCAGATGAAGTCATTGACATAGAGATGGCATTTGCATCCATGGAGCCAGGTGAGAAGGGCCAGGGCTGGGCCTGAGCACAGAGGAGCCCCAGGATGGTGAGGAGGACCCGGATGGAGCGGTATCTGGGACAGAGGAGTTTCAAGGAGAAAGTGGTAGACTCTTATCAAATGTTACTGAAGGAAAGATGAGGACAGAAAAGTGACCTTGAGATTTGACAAAGGTAGCTGAGGTGGCATGGTGGGGACAGAGCCAGATTGGAAAGGGGTGGTAGACTGTAGCCTTGTGAGGCGGGCGAAGGGAGGACTGGGATGGGGACCCAGTCAGGTGGGTTTGATGCTGGGAAGATGAGGAAGACAAGTCCAAAGGCTTTATTTCCCAATGAAGAAATGAGACCCGGTCTCCACCTGAGGGTGAAAGTGGAGGATTGGGAAGGCAGGACACCCATTCCCTGGGCACCTTGCAGAGATTCCGCGCAGGCCCAGAGCCTGGGGGTTTGGTTTTCTCCAATCACGTTCAGCGCTAGGCATGGGCAGGAAGGAGCAGCGGGTAGGGGGGCGGCCTGGGCTGGGGTTCCCCCTGAGTAAGAGAGTAATGATGATGCGGGGCCGTGGAGCTGAGACAGGACGAGGAGGCAGTGAGGCCTCTTCGGTGGTGGCCTGGAGGAGTCAGAGCATGGCGGCGAGGGACGTCGCCGAGGGCGCTGTGAGGAGATGCTGGATGCAGGTTCTGGTGGGGACAAGGCTGCTGTGGGCCCGGAGCGGGTGGCAGAGATGAAGCGGGCTAGGGCTGCGGAGGTAGGCAGAAGTGGGCAGTGACATCCAAGGCCAGGCCCAGCAGGACTCGTCTACCCCGTGAGGGACAATGGTGGGAATTTTTGGGGGTGACAGTGAGAGCCAGCTCCCCCCATCCCCTCTCCCCGTGAGGGAGCTGCACTGGAATGGAGAGGCTTGTGCCAACGGAGGGCAAGCTCCAGCAGCCTGGCCCCTCCATGATGCCCTCCTCCTCACCAGGGGTCAGTCAGCACCCCCCACACCAGGGTGGGCTCCCTGAGTCCTCAGTGCTGGAGGGACCAGTGTGACTCCAATGAGGTCCTTCCATGGAAGCCTCATCCTGGCCCCTCCACCCCCAGCCAAGGGTCAGCAAGGCTTGGCTCCAGCTTCCACTGAGCCTCACCATCCAGGGTTGGGTCCTGGCCACAGTGCCTGCGAGGGGACTTCATTCTCCTGGAGACAGCCCGACACGGCTTCCATGCCAAGCTGCACTTATATCGGTGCCTGCTCAGTGCCCTTCCAGCTGCTGCTCCCTAGAGCCTGGCTGGTGCTGGTGGCCCAGGAGACCTCTACCATCTTCTTGGCTCTCGACCCACACCCCCGCTAGCCTCCCTCCTCTCCTGGGAGGAACTGAGCTGATGGTACTTACCTGCCACCACTAATTTTTACCCAGTGGGTGGCGTGTGGGGGCCGAGAGGATGAGGGAGGACTGGGCAGTGTGCTGGCCTGTCTCCCAGATGCAGAGTGCCAGGAGCAGGGTGTGGAGTATGTGCCTGCCTGCCTCCTGCACAAGAGGAGGAGGAGGGAAGACCAGATGGACAGTGACGGGCCACCTCACCCCAGAGAAGCCTTCTGGGAACCCGAATCCAGCAATGAGGATGGCGCCCCAAGTGACAGTGACGACAGTATGACAGACCTGTACCCACGTAAGCGGGAATGTGTCCCCTCCCCGTCCCGTGGATTTGGGTCTCGGCTGTCCAGTCCATTTCCTGTCAGCAGCAAGTGGGCTCTGGCCTGTTCCTGCCTCCCGCTGTGTGTGCTCCTCAAGCCCGGGGCCCAGGCTGATGGCTCTCCCACTCAGCCCCCTGCACAGGTGTGAACTCAACCTAAAACAGCCCATCTCTCTATTCCTTCCAGCCGAGCTGTTCACCAGAAAGGACCTGGGAGGCACTGAGCATGGGGACAACACTGATGACTTTTTGACAGATGATGAGGATGAGAAGCCAAGGCGCCCACGGGAGAAGGGCCCTGGGGATAGAGAGGGGATGGAAGTGGACCGGGAGATGGTCCTCAAGCGCAGGAAGGTGAGTCATACCTCCAGGGCTGCTAGCATGATAGCAGCTTCCTCTAGTGATTTTCAATTTCTTGAGAGAAATAAAAAAAAAAAAAACCTTTTCTGCAAATAAAATCCCAAGCTGACAATACATAAGGTAAGAGCCAAGGCTGCTCTGATGGGGAGGGGGGCCTGCCTCCTGGTTTGCACGTGTGCCGAAGCCGGGCTCCACAGAACGGGTTCAAGACGGCTGGTCTGCAGGATGACTGCCTGAGTGCAGACACTGCCCCTTACCCTTGCGACCAGAGCAGGAGTGAAGATTTCGTCCCCTGTGGTAGAGAAGCAGGATCAGGGCTAGAAGTAGTCAGGGTCTTTGTGGCAAGGTTTGGGAAGTCGAGGTGCTGCCTTTAAGGTGCTCCCTGGCATCGCCATGGAAGCCAGCAGCTGTGTGGGGAGCCGTGGGCGGAAAGCTGACCAGGGAGTTTCCAACTAAAACCTCCCTGTCTGTACAGACTGGGGGGCTCTGGACCCACAGCCCCTTCATCTCGGGTCAGAAAGGCTCCACTGATCGGAATTGTCTGTTCTTGCCACAGAAGCAGTTGGGCTCGTCCAAGAAGTTCAAGAGTCATCACTGCAAACCGAGGAGCTTCAGGTCTTTTAAACAGTCAGGTTAATAAAAGATTGCTGGAGACAACGCATCTTGACAGCCTCTGGAGAATCCTTCAGGCGTTCCACCCTGTGTTCCTCTTCAGGCCGCCTGCCATGCATCCTCTGAATGTCAGGGCGTCCCAGGGTCTTCTCCATCCACTCCTCGTTTGCTGCCCCAGAAGGCAGGGCTGGGGGTGTATCCTGCAGATGTCAGGGTCCCGTCCCCCACACCCAGGAAGGATTCTGTCTGGATGTGGCTTCTATGTGCTCCTCAGTGAAGCCTAGAGGGTCCGCCCGGCTCCCTGCAGATCCTGAGGAGAGCCCTGGCCAGGCCCCACCCTGGCTGAACAACAGCAGAGGATCACACTGCATACAACAAATGCCATTATTTATTTTGATGTGTTTCCAAAAATCAAAATGTTTTCAAACACAACTAAGTTATAAAATACAGCATAAAATGAGATTTATACCTATTTCCCACATAAAGCAAAAAAATTTTCAGAAATTGTTTTGCCAAACCAATTGGTAAAGCATATTCTTCTCTCCTCCCCACAGAGGCATCTACCCCTGTCACAGGCAGTAGCCCACTCAAGGCCAGGGGGGCGGGGACAACCTCCAATATCCAGGGTGACTAGTGAGGACCACGCCCCTCGGCCTCCTGGGGTCGATCCCAGCTTCCACAAACCAACAAAGGTCTTCTGAGTGAGGGCCAGGGAGCACCCGTACCCTGCCAGAAACAGTGCCACAGAGAGACTGCGACGGGACTGTCACGCTGTGTTAACGGGGAAGGGGGTGTGGACCCAGAGACGGCCCTGCTGAGGTGGAAACAAACCACTTTCATGTAGTGAGCGTCGAGTGAAGCAGAAAAGCTCTCTGTCCTTAAGCCATTGCTTCATCTCATAAATACCAGGGAAGCACGGAGGCAGGCCTTCAGGGGAGGGTTTAGGAACATCTTGGGATGAGCCTGTGCTGTGGCTGGGACACAAGGTGGGGTGTTGAAAGGTGTGCCATTGCTCCCCTCAGGTTAGGTGGGTCCAGGCTGCAGAGCCAGGGAAGGTCCTAAGAGCACTGGTGGGCAAAGCAGGCCTCAGCCCTGTGCTGGGAAGCTAACCAGGGGCACATGGAGGCTCCCCACCGCACCATAGCTCTAGTCTGAAAAGTAAACGTGGAGCTGGCTCAGGCCTGACCCCCAGGAGCCTGGGGATGGCCCTCAGGCTTGCACACCTAGTTGATGAAACCAGAGAAGAAAAGACAAGCTCCAAGGAAGTCCCCGTTCTGAGTTTGGTCAGCCTCACCCAGTCTGCCCTGCAGAAGGATCTGGGGGCAGGACCAGTGGGAGGCAGAGATGTTCTGACTCTCTCCCCGTGGCATCCGCTACAACGCAGATGAGTGGAGAACAGCAACAGCACTCACACCCCCCAAGAAGAGAAACACAATATAAGGCAATGTTAGAAAACTTTAAATACAGCATTAAGATCCAATCAGTAAGGCATCACAAATTGTAAAAAGTAATTTGGGCTGCATCCAGCATAGCAAATAGACAATCGGAGCAAGCAGCAGCCTCATGAAGATGGTAAGTCATGGCTGCACAGCCTGGGAGGAATCCCTCCAGCCAAAGAAAAGCCAGGCTGGGCACTCAGCCAGGTCGGCGCTCTGCCCACGGTGTCAGCCACGGCTCTACGAAAAGGTCGAGTGTGAGGTAACTGGTCTGAGAGCCCGCTGTCACTGCTCTGCCCCACGGTGGCGGTTGTTCCTCCTAAACCGGTCAAATGGGAGCAGCCGAGGCCAACGTGCAGACATGCTGCCAGACCCTGGTCAGCATGCCGGTCCCTGTGGGCTCTAGGTGGTGTCCCGAGGACTTCCAGCCCACCGTCCAGACCGTGAGCCACTAAAGCTCCCGGGGTATCACCCCATAAAACAATTAAGCACCAATCCAAGACAACTTTCTGATTAATGACTTTTACCATCAACAGCAGCCTCAGTCGCCATCTAATACTGCATCATTCCCTGGGTTTTGGGTTTCTCTAAATGTTTTCATTGTCCCTATATTATAACACAGGGCAGAAACAATGTAGAAGCCACTGGTGCGATTTTAAACCAGTGAGTTTGACAGTGTGTTTGATGTTTGGCTGGGCCATCCCAAATCTTTTAGTAGTTTTAGCTAAACACATAAACTTTAAAAAAATAAGAGGGAGACTGCTTTGAATGACACACAACTGTATCTGCTCACAGTACAGCTTGAAGGCCCCCCACCCCCCCAAAAAAGAGAAATGAAAATAGGACTGAGAGACCACAGCCAACCACACTGCTCACTCTGGGAAGCCGAGGCCTTGCCTTGGGGAGGGAGGTGCTAACCGTCCAGCCGGCCAGCTCTGAATGGTCAGATATCAGGTTGTGGGTCCAGAGCAGATTTAGCCATCAATTTTTAGGTGTCTGCAAATAAAGTTCTCAAAACATCTGTGCCTTTACCAAGGGAGGGAAGGGAAGAGGATACATAAATGCTGGCAGTTCTGTCGAATCCACCACGAATGAGTCCTCGATGGCTACGGGTCTTAGCCAGGCAGGGAAGGGGTCTGTTACCACTCTTTCTTCTTCTCGTCCATGGAGACGCCCCCGGGGCCCAGAGCCACCACCAGGAGCAAGCCTCCGATCACCGACATGGTCTGGAAGAAGTCGTACTTCAGGAAGTCGTGCATGGGCTTATAGACAGGAATGGTCCAGAAGGCGTTGAAATACACGTTGATGGCAAACAGCCAGACGACAAGAGTCAAAGCGGCCAGCTTGGTCTTAAAACCAATGGCCACTAAAATCATCAGAGCCGTGCCCACAATGTTCTGGAGAATCTGCGTAGGTTGAAAGGTAAGAAATTCAAAATAAATGTGAGGAAGAAGAGACATATCACGTTTTGCGTGTGTGTGCGCGCACATGTGTGTGTGTGAGGAAGACTAGCCCTGAGCTAACATCTGCCAATCCCCTCTGTTTGCTGAGGAAGACTGGCCCTGGGCTAACATCCGCCAATCCCCTCTGTTTGCTGAGGAAGACCGGCCCTGGGCTAACATCCATGCCCATCTTCCTCTACTTTATATGGGACCCTGCCACAGCATGGCTTGACAAGCAGTGCGTTGGTCTGCGCCCAGGATCCAAACCTGCAAACCCCAGGCCGGCAAAGCAGAGTGCGTGAACTTAACCACTGAACCACCGGGCCGGCCCTGAGACGTATCATGTTTTATCAACAGGCAAGTTCCTTCTGCCCCGTGTCACTGAAGTATCTGTGCCAGGGTGATGCAACTAAGGGGTGTGTGGAGAGGCAGCCGCTTAGGAGCTGGAGTCTGCATTACAAGTGGAGAATAAAAACGGGGGACGATAGGGGCCGTAGATAAAGCAGCATTTTGAACCATGAAAGGTCTGGAGAAGATGAAAAGCAAGTCTCCAATTAATAGGCTGTGATTTACCAAGACACACAGGTGGGCCTCTAAGCCATAGCTCCATTCCCCAGTGCTCCTCAGAACCAACCTCTCCCCTCTCCCCCAGCACCAGGAGCCCCTCCTGGGTGCAGTCGGCTATAAAGACATGCTCTGTAAGCTCCTCGGGACCAGGACAGAACCTTCTTCAACTCTGCACCCCAATACCTGGCACACAAAAAGTACACGATAAAGGTACAAGTGGGAGGAAGGAAAGAAAAAGAAGAGGAATCTGTGTAGAGAACCTCGGTCGAACAGCCTGGAGAGCCAGCGCACCAGTCTTCCAGTAAGGTCAGGGAGATTCTGGACTCAATTTGTCGGAAAGGCAGCTTCTTGGCACTCAAGAGCTTAGAGGTTTCTTGTTTCTTTTCATAGGATCAAAATGTTTGCTTCCTTTGAGCCAACTCATTCCAGTGGCCCCTTGACCATGCTTAGTACACAACCAGGGAAGAGGGGGGCAGGGCTGGGAGGACAGCACGCCTTCTCGGACAGGAGACCAGAGCCGTCTAGGCAAGCAGGAACACTTACCGAGAAGAAGCTGGCGTCAAAGTGCAGGAGGGTCATGAACATCAAGACCAGCAGGACCCTGCCTCCGAGCTGCATGTACTGTTTGGGGGAGCTCTCGCGCACGGTGGGGACGCCGGCGAACATGCTCTTCCCCTCAGACCGGGACTCCGCCAAGAGCAGCAACAAGCCTCCTCCCAGAGCCAGGTTCCTGAGGAACAGGAATGCCGGGCTAGTCGCTAAGGCTCATGGGGCACTACAAGCGCCCGTGAGACCACAGTGGGACACCCTGCCGTGAGCACATCCCTCACTCCACGCTCCAAGCAGGACCGGGCGGGCCTGAGTCCACAGGACCAAAGACCTGAGTCACACCTATGGAAAGCCTTACAGGACTGAAGACACAGGTGTGTCTGTCCTGTGTCCTTACCCCAAACAGTGACGGGGAACCTGAACACACACGGAACCCAGGCCCAGCTCGGCTTTACTGCTGACCAGTAGGTGCCCCTGAGCAAGTGTGTTTTCACTGGGACCCTCATTCTCTCCCTCGTGAAATGTGGAGTCGGGAGAGACGACTGCTTTCTCACCAGTGTCCTAGGCGCCCTGGGTGGGGCTGGAAAAGGCTCTGCCAACATCCACTACAGAGTCTAAGCAGCTCAGTTTGGACACAAAGAAGTTGATTCCAACCGATAGTTACTGAGTTAGAGATATGAGGAAAGTACACTAAACTCACCGACAAGAATGCACCTACCTCATCAGAAACTTCAAGTCCCATAAAATGCTGTAGGCAATCGTCTGAAGGCAACAGAGGAGAGAGAGAAACTTGAGTCCCAGCATTTTCAAACGAACTTCTATTTCTATGGAACTACTAGCATTAGGCAATCTTTCCAGTGAGAAGAGAAGATACACGAAAGCGTGCTGGGACACCTGCAAGGCCAACAGCACGGCTCTGCACAGCTCAGAGCGTGCTGGTGGGCCCCCGGCCCGTTTATCAAGCACCCGCTCAATCACAGCTGTGCCCGAGATGCTCGGGAGAACACGGCGGTCCAGACCACTGATCTAGACTGAAATGTTATGTGTTAAACATTTCATCTGAAGAGCTGGGCATTCTTCTTTATGAAGTAAAACGATAACAAGACAGGGTCCTGGCGGCGGCCAACCTCATGACTTGTCCCCTTGTCAAAGGAAACTCAGGGAAGCGGCAAAAGGTAGGCCCGGCTCCCAGAGCTCGGCACTTGGGCACCGCTCGGCCACACGCTTCTCCTGAGCTTGCCTTGAGGAAAACCTAGTGATTTCTCAGAAGAGAAAATGAGTTCCAGGCAGAGACACACACAGGGCTGAAGGGGAGTGAAGCTGAGTCCTCAGAATGCCTTTCCAGAAGCTCTGCTCCGCCAGAGCCAGGAAAAGGGAGGCCCCCACTGTGCGTGTCTACCTGCAGTGCTATGATTCCGAAGAGCCCAAAGCAGGCGTACTGCACGAAGTTCCTGCTCAACACCAGGATGCAGCCAGCTGGAAAGGAGAGGCCAAAGGTCAGGGGACACTGCCACAGCAGCTGCCACCGCAACTGGCCCTCTGGTGCAGTGGCAGCCCAACTATCTACCCCATGCAAAAAGCAAGTTCCGGGAGAACTAATGATAGGCATGACCACACACGTCAATTGGACTTGATGTATCAAAACCACTGGTCTAGAAAGTGGATCTCTTGTGACAGAGACAGGCCATTTTCCAGAGTCAGCTGTCCATCAGAGGCTCTGCTGTGGAGAGCTTCAGGATGGCTGAAAAGCACAAGTCCCTTTCTTGCCCCATATGTACAAAGAGGGTGGGCTGCCACCAGAAGACGGTGGTCAGGAGCAGACAGACCTGAAGCTGCCATGAGCCACGTTCCAGTCTAATGCTCTCCTTCCTGTTTACCCCTATTTATCCTTTCCAGACACCTCTGTTTTTGACCACCTGGGCCCCGCACTGGCCTACCCAGGTCACCCAGTTGCCAACATCTCCTGCTCTGGGCACATAAAAACAGGGACTGTATCATTAGCCCAGGGTTGAACACGAGCACCACCCAGATGCTTGCAGAACCAACTCCCAGCCCTGGAAAGAAGGGAAGGGGAGCAGACGACTATCCCAGGAGACCCTCCAGCTCAAACGCGGCCTCCCCATCTCTCATGGTCGGCACTTGGCCATGGTGTTGGTGGCGTAGGGGGCACTCACTCAGCTGCCCGAGCAAGTTGAGGATCACGAAGGAGGAGGCCAGCAGGTAGCCGCAGTTCCAGGTGCTGTCGATGTAGTCCCGCTGCTCGCCCCACTGGAACCACATGCGGATGCCATCCTCCAGGAAGGTGCTGATCAGGCAGAGGCGCGCCACGTGAGGGAGGTACTGCTTCGTGACTCGGAGGAACTGCAGGCCACAGAAACCGCCGGGTGAGGAGGCTGCAGCAGGGACAGCAGACCCTAGCCAGGCGCTTCCTGGGTGGGGGCGCGTGGGCACTCGGCACCTGCTCCCAGCACTGCCCTGTAGGTCTGGATGTGTGACAACCCAAGCATCAGTCCCAGAGAGGGACGACTCGGCACTGGGCTCAGACCCCCCTACAGCGACAGACACGACGCTCTCCTATGACCTCCTCTATGATCTCAGCAGACGTGTAGGTGGCAACTACAGTTGTCAAACATGGAACTGCCACAACACACCCAGCACCTAATCTCAGTCAAAGGCATGAGCAAATCAGAATCACCGAATGACAGGCTGAAGAGGCCCTCCGAGACCATCTGAGTTTCTCCACTCGGCACTCCCGCACTTGGGCCCGGGTCATGCTTCACTGTGCGGGCGTCCGGCACTAAAGGGTGTTTAGCGACATCCGTGGCCTCTACCCACTGGTTGCTATTAGCAGCCCCCCTCCAACTGTGATAAGCGAAAATCCCTCCAGGCATTGCTGCATGTCCCCTGAGGGGGAAAATCACCAGCCCTCATTCAGAAGCTCCGATCTAGTCCAACCTCTCATTTTACAACCAGCAAACTGAAGCCGAGGGGAGAGGGCTCACCCAGAGCTGTGCGGACCCGACACTGCCATGCTGAGGCTTGACCCGGCCTCCTGGTCACACATAGCTGAGCCTGTGGCCTCCCAGCCACCCCAGTGACGCTCAGAGCCCCTCCAGACAGAAGAGAGCTGGGCACTCTCTTGAGACGACAATCTGCTTAGGTGACAGCCGGGGTCCCAGCCCCAGAGGGCCTCATGGTTGGCCAAGCAGTAAGCTCACGTGTTTACACTTATCCAAAATCTCCCAAGCAGTGAGAGGACACGCCAGGCTCTGGCCAGCACGTGTGTGGAGGTAGGAACGACAGTGCATGTCCCAGCCCCTCACAGAGTTCCCCTCCAGAGACTCAAGATCAGCCTTGGGCAACTGTGTGTGTGCAACAGCTGTGAGCAACACAGGAACTGGTGTGGCAATGGCTGGGAAGCTCTGGGATTTTTTAAAAACCTGTGTAGCCCAAAGCAAATTGAAACCACGCTAACAAATGGGATGGACAACTGTTTAAACAGCAATGAAATTCAAGTGTGAGAAATCCCTGGCAAATGTCAGAGAGAGAAAACCACACTGATAACTTCCTCCTGCTCTGTGCGAGTTCTGCCATTCCTGATTAGGAGACAAATATGCAGGTCAAACTGAGGTACAAATGTCATTCCGGTGCACACCACGCACCTTCTCATACCAATCACTCAAAGCTGAGATACAAAGGGAAAGAAACCCTACGATATACGATAACACAGCAGGACCTGGGGAGAAAGACCGGGGACCAACCCACGTGAGTGACGTGTCAGGACTCGAGAGTCTAAAGGGCATCATGAGTCTGACCCCTCAAAGGGACAGTCAAATCAACGTCACAGTCCCTCTTAGGGCTGACTACATCTATTGTTGGAATAAATGAAGGTGTATATGAGACCGTTTCTTAATTTTTGGCATTTTGAAAAGTTGCTTTCAAGTCCTAGAAACTGCTGAAGCTGTCGATCACAGTTACTGAGCCTCTGGTTGTTTAGATAAAACTTTAGTTCCTCAACTTTGGCTCAGTCAGCACAGAGAACTCCCCTCCCGGTCTGATCCGACTGGCTCACCTGGAGGAGGAAGAGGAGTAAGAGGTTACAAGCCAGGTGTCATTCTCTTCAAATCCACTGAGCTAGAGCCCTGAGGTGTTGCTTCTGCACACATCTGTCAGCCCTTGACCCCCACTGAAGTGGTGGCAGAAGTCACAGTGAGAGACAGACAGATGCCCAGACAATCAACGAAGCGGGTACAGGGGCTGAAGCACGGGCTGAGGCTGAGGCCCCCTGTTCTCATCCTGGCTCTGACACCCGCCAGCCAGTGTGCTGTGTGACTGTGGACAAGATGAGTTACTTTTGGGGTGGGGGGGTCTCTGCTGTCCTTCTACACAGTGAGGACAGCTGGACTGATGTTTGCTAAGATTCTTTCCAACTTAAGCAGAGGAGAAAAGGGAAGGAGAAAGGGGCTTGTTTCAAAAAAAAAAAAAGGGCCCCAGTATTCCTATGCAAATTCTGGAGTCCACGCAGAGACAAACACAGGAAGTATGCACACTCGGTGTGAACACACACACGTGCGTATCAGATGAGGGTGTACGGGGACAGCTGACGCCACACACACACCCTCCCATTTCTGCTTCACGGCCCAAATGCTTTCGACATGCCCAGCAACAGTGTAATCATCCCCTTCGGTGAGGAGACAGGGCGCCTCCTCGGCTTGAATGCGATGGCCTTTGTGTCGGGGCCAAGCCAAGAGGCCCTGGCAACGACCCAGGCCTCACCTGGACATATACAGCTGGGGAGGAGCAATGGCAAGAGTGGCAGAGCTGCACAGGAAGGCTGCAGACTCAGAGAGACTGGGGCCATGGCAGGACTCCCGGGGGAGGGTGACCCCAAAAGGCAGCACAGAGACAGACATCGGAGGTGTTCTGACTTGCCTCCAAACTGGTGCTGAAAGCCGCTCACCGCCAAGTCTGCCCCATCGCCGTGCTCACCAGAGAGGAGCAAACAAGCCCAGGCCCATGGGGCTTCGGTCTACGCCGCCTCAGCTAAAGCACCCCGTCGAACACACTCATTTGCTCCGCAGCACAGCCCGCGAGATGGACGCGGTGTTTAAAAGCCTCTGGGATGAGTCTGTACTCTTAATTTGAGTGTCTGGGTCAAGAGGATTAAAGAGCAACAGCGAGAATCTCCCCTTCAGATCGGTAAGTCACTCCTCCCTCCCGTGCAGACATGCCCAAGGAGACAGACACCTCTTTGCTTTGGGAAAAAAATGCAAAAATCCAGGTATTTGCGCTCTGAACTAAGCATGTACCTGACTTTCCAAGTCAAATGTGGTCTAGGTTTAAGGTTGACTATTTTATAAGTCAGGCTGATCCAGAGGCTCTTTTAAACCAGCCATCCTCTAATGAGCACCTGTTCGGACTGAACACGGAAGAAAAAAACTATGTTTAATAACGAGACCAGGGGCCGGCCCTGTGGCTTAGTGGTTAAGCATGCGCGTTCCACTGCTGGTGGCCCGGGTTCGGATCCTGGGCGCGCACCGACGCACCGCTTGTCTGGCCACGCTGAGGCCACGTCCCACATACAGCAACTAGAAGGATGTGCAACTATGACACACAACTATCTACTGGGGCTTTGGGGGAAAAATAAATAAATAAAATTATATATAAAAAAAAACTAACGAGACCAGACCCAATTTTCACCTTATTCCCTACATGCGTTTTGGTCACAACGGTTCAGACTTGGCCACTGAACCCACATCATGCTACCTTAGACAATGTCCCAAAGCCAGTGTCCCCTCTGGACAGCAGAGAAGAGCCCCCAGATCAGGCATCCAGGTGCACCCGAGGGCTGGGAACAGTCCCCCGACAGGCGCTCGGGCTATGCCAGCATCCAGCACGTGCCATGGGTCCTGAAGGCCAGGGGCTGCCTGCCGACTATGCCCGCTGCAAGCACATCCTGCCCGTGACTGCCGCTCCCGGGAGAGACTCGTGGAGGCAGACACAAAGTCGGGGGAGCCCGCAGGAGGGGCAAGGACAGTTCATCGCCCTCTGTGGGGCAGGCCTTTCAGAGGAGTCTCCCAGGACCTCACAGTCAGGCACGATATGGTTCACAAGCAGCGACAGCAGCTGAGTAACTTCAGAAATATGGAAAGCTGAAACTTGTTTACAAGGGGTTATTATTTTAAAGAACTGAAGGGGATTTAAGAAACGTAATCATACCCATCCTGAGATGTAACTTGGAATATAATGACCATGTCACACAGCACAACTCACAAAAACCTACTTTCTCTAAGTATCCCGGACAAAAGGAACTGAGGAAAGCAGTCTGCAGGGCTTGGTTAACGAGAACTTCGAGCAGGAGAGAAAGGCAGGTCAGCTCCCCTGACCACCGAGGACTGGGCCTGCCCTTCTCAGGGGCACATCCCAGGAAATTAGAACCTGCGGCCGGGGGACGTCCTCATATCCGGCTGAGTCAGGGCTGGTGCAAGAGTTCGGTGAATCACAGATGCGCATCCAACAGGCCCCCAGAACTCCAAGTCTCCCTGCGGGCTGCTCTGTAGGTTCATGCTGCACCTCAAGGTAAGCTGGAGAGATGGCCTGGCTTTCCCTGCTAAGAATCCATGTGTGACAAAGAGCCTAACTGCAGGAGAGCAGCGACAGGCCACATGGAAGAGAACACGGCTGTGCCTCACCTTCCGGCAGAAGCCTCGCTAACCACAGTCTCCTCCACGTCTTCCCCCAACTCCCCAGAAGAGGTGAGGTGGCTTTTCTTAACCTCCTGTCTCAGCCGGGCAAGCAGGGAAGGCTGAGTCAGCTCTTCTTTGCCTTCTCTCCACACTCCTTATGGCACAGGGCAGGCAGCCCTTGAGGGGGTGGGGGTGACAGAGCACAGAAACAAGAGGAAAACGCTCAGAACCCACACTGTCACCAGAAGCCTACCCACACCCACGCACCGTTAATCCAGAGCCCTCACACCTGTGACTACACATGCCCAGTTCAGTGTCCTGTCGGGGCCATCCGAGCTACCCAACACTAGACCAGAGGCCAAAGGGAGCTCCTGGGGGTGAATGCTCCCAGGACTGGCTCTGTCGTGCGAAAGGACAGGTAAAAAAATCAAAGGCCACAGTGGAGAGCAAGGCACTACGCAGCTTATCTGTCACCTTGGTGATGAGCCAGCAGGCAGAACCCATTAAGCACTAATACTCCTGTTTACTGGGGTAATTGTGCTGGGAAGTGACAGTTTGCAGATCAGCAGCGAGAGCCAGCTCCTGGGCACAGACACAATTTTGGATTGCTGAGTTCATTGGTCTCTGGCCCCTTCCGCCTGGTCTCAGATGGCTTCCGAATGCCTAGCTCCCGCAGAGAGCACTCTCAGCAGTTTCCCCAGGGCCTGGCTTCCAGGGACCAGGAGGACACTGTCCCTGGCTGCCCAGGGCAAGGACTTCGATGCCAGAGATGCAGCTCGGAAGGAGCCTCACCCTCTAACCTTGTACCCTGTGCTCTAGCCTCTGCAGACCTGAAGGAAAGGGTGCAGTATGGCCAAGCAGCAAGGAGCTCAGCCTTTGGGGTACCAAGACTTGGACTCAAAACTTCAGCCTGCCACATGCTGTGCAAGATCACAGCAAACCTCCCTCTCCGCATCTGAAGGTGCACACACCATGGCCAACCTCATACAGTCTGGAGGGTGACTGGGGGACCAGGCCCTGTGCTGGCATATTAAAGGTTCAGTATTATTGTCATAACTCTCCAAGGATGCACAGGCCTTCTTAAGTCCCACTCTCAGCAGCCCAGACTTTCTGGTCAAATCCTGTCACTTCATTTTTGCTTTTGTCTTCTGAAGACAAGGTTAGAAAAAATGGACATGTCACATTATCTGAGCAGTGACTTCAATGATATTTCCCCACTCCCTTCAAATTAGATCATTTTCATTTTAAAAGCCTGGATGCTCAGCACCTTCATTATTGGCAGCTTTGTTTTAATACTATGTGGATAAATGTTACAAACAAAAGCCCCACCCCAGCTTGGCCAGATTTTGTCCATAGGAAGCTGTCACTGGCTCTGCACCCATTATCTGCCCGTGTCCTCCTCCAGCGCCAAGCCCACCTGTGGCAGAAGAGGCTCCTGACTTTGGTTGTGAAGAGCACGAAGGCCGCTGCCCTCCCGAGCAGCCCACAAAGGGGCACGCAGGCACCCCATACAAGGCAGGATGTATGTGGCACTAGCCGCAAGGTCAGAGCCTGGGTCTCCTCCCAGGGCTGTGGCCCCAGGCCAGTCCAGGAGCCTCAGCAGGCCTCGCCTTCCTTCCCCACAGTAACTTGGTGCAGGCCGACCCGGAGGCCGACGTATGCCCCTCAAGGGCCTTCTGGTTCCAAGGTTCTGCTTCTTTCATTTAAAACACACAAAATAGGGCCGGCCCTGTGGCTTGGTGGTTAAGTGCGCGCGCTCTGATGCTGGTGGCCCGGGTTCGGATCCCGGGTGCGCATCGAGGCACCACTTCTCCGTTCATCCTGAGGCCGAGTCCCACATACAACAACTAGAAGGATGTGCAGCTACGACACACAACTATCCACTGGGGCTTTGGGAAAAATAAAATAAATAAAATCTTAAAAAAAAAAAATAAATAAAAAATAAATAAAACACACAAAATGCATGGAGAAAAAGAAGAAAGGATTACATAAAGACATCCTGAACTTTTTTTTTCCAGTATGAGAGTTTATCATTTGACAGTTGGCAGCAGTTTGATTGGAGACATTTTATCTAGATTTGGTTATGAAATTCACTTGCAAAACCACGGTTTTCTAGGCTGAAGAGCAAGTATATGTAGCTCTCACGGTTCCCTTGGCTAAAAGGAGCCATCTTCTTAGGGAGTTGCTACTTGGGGAAATAAAATTGGGTCACTAAAATTATGTCAATGAAAACTGACAAACAAACAAGACCTACTTGGTTCTTGAGAGCTTTCGATATGAATTTTTAAATTGTGTCTGTAAACACAAAATCATGACGTTAGAAAAACTATTTCTTCAAGTTGATATACTTTTTCCCCCCAAAATTAGTTTTCAAATATCAGCTCACAGGAAGGTGGTGCACTGAGACCCCAATTACGAGGCCACACAGAAAGACATCACCCCTCAAGAGGAACGATGGAAAATCTCATTCACCAATAACTGATCAGAAAACACTTACTATTTTTTGAAGTCACACACACACAAACATACGCGTTCCAGTAAGCCTAGTCTCAGAGTATGATTACTCAATACCACCCCCGTAAAAATTAAAAATTTAACCTCACTCCATTTAACTCGGGCAAAGCCACAAGACATGAAGAGAACCAAGGAAAGACATGCAGTTGGGCCAGACCGACCTGCCTGCAGGGATACGGTTAGTCTGTATACATAACGGGATATTCTTAGAAGTAAAAGGCACACAGCTAAATAATTACCACCAAGTCTTTTTTCCAAGCTTAACCAAAAAACAGCTGGAAGCTCTGTCCTCTCCCCTTTCCAGGATCTGATCTGTCCATCTAGTTTTTGAATACCTTTAACAATTACTCAACCACCTGTTTCGAGGGCTTCCCTGTTGCTCAGAATGCCACCTGTACACTTCTGGAAGGAGAAAACCCAGGAAGATAGGCTTCCCCTCCTCCCAGGTTTGTGTACAGATAAATACCCATTCAATTCAGTCCCAGGGCAGAGTCCAAACAGGGAGAGAAAACGCAGGGAGGGTCAAAGAGACCCCATGAGTCCAACAACTGGGAGAGACAAAAGAAAAAGTGCTGTGGCTTTCTGTGGTTGGGGTGCATACCAGGGCGCCCCCTCTCCTCTGGAAGGACCCCCAGGCCTCCAGTCTGACCAACCCCTGTCCAGGATCAGAGCTCCCCGCCCCGCCTCCTAAGAGTGCCCAGTAAAAGGAAAAGGGTGCTGGGAGAACCCCAACATTTCAGAATGGAGAGGACGCTCCCCAAGCACTCCAGGACTCGGGCCGCCTTCTCAGGAGGCAGCCACTCAACCCCTCACCCCCCAGGAGGGCCCAGGCCGGGCTGGGGGCCGGGCACCCCGAGCGGGTGCCGAGCACGGGGCCAAGAACACACCCCAGCCCTGGTGGGGGGGCGGCAACCGGGCAGGCGGGGCCTGCAGGCCGGGTTTGGGGGTGCGCCGGGCCGGCCCACGAGCCCAGGAGGGAGCGCCCCGGTTGGGGGAGCGGGCGCGATCCCTCGGAGGGGGCGGGAGGGGAGGCGGAGGGGAGGCCCAGGCCTCGGGCGGCCTGCGGGCGGGGGCGGCCGGGGCTCGGGGCCGGGGCCGGCGGCGCGGGCGGGCCGGTCGGGGGCCGGGGGAGGGAGCCCGGGAAGGCTGTTCGGGGGAGGGGCCCCACGGAGGGGTCGGGGGAGGGGGTTCTCGGGGAGGGGGCTCCGGGGAGGGGCCGGCCGGGGCCGCAGGCCGCACCTGGTCGGCGAAGTCCTCGGCCGTGCCCATCAGGTCGTTCTGGCCCATGGCGGCGGCGGGAGGCTCGGCTCGCTCGCTCGCTCGCTCGCTCGGCGCTCGGCCCGTCGGCGCCCGCGCCCGCTGCGGCCTCCACAGGAAGTGCCCGGCGCCCGGCCTCGCTCCTCGTCAGCAGCTCCCGCGGCTGCCACGTAGGCCAAGCCTTAAAGGGGCCGCGCCGCCGGGCCCGCCCCGGCCGCGCCTTAAAGGGGCCGCGCGCCGCCCGCCGCCGCCGCCGCCCCGCGCCCGCCTCGCCCTCGGGTCCTGCCCACCGCACGCTCTGGTCCCGCCCACCGCACGCTATGGCCACGCCCATAAGGCACTCTAGCCCCGCCCGCCGCGCTCGAGGCTCCGCCCACCACGCACTTAAAGGCGGCCAGGGCCTGAGGGCCCCGGGCCGGCAGGGACGCACGCGTGGCCCAGCGGACGTCGTTCTGGCAGGGAGGGCCCGGGGTCAGGCAGACACACCTGGGGCTAAGGGTCGCCCCCAGGGTGGGGGATGGGGTCCCTACTGGGCATGCTCAGTCGAGGGTCCCGCTGTCGGTAACGGCTTGGGGCGCAGCCTTGGCGCCCAGCGGAGGGAGAGGGAGGCCAGGAGTCTCCCCTCGGAATACTATGGAAAAATACCAGGTGCCGCGTTGTCCCCTGGCCGGGAGGCGGGAGCGACGAGGGGCCGACGGTCAGGGGCGACCCCAGGACCTGGACCTTCTGCCACCACCCCCAGCCCCCTACTGGTTTAACGGCCACAGCCCCCGGACAGGCAGCCAGCAGCCAGGTCCGACCCCAGGGAGGCAAGGGACCCGTGTTCTGGCCAAGGTCTGCTTCCAGCTCGTAGGGTGACCTCGGGTACCTACAAAGGTGACCTCCTGAGTCCTCGTTGCCTCTCTGGGCCTCATTTTCCCCCTCTCTAAAATGATGGACGAAATTAAGGACTGTCCAGCCCCGTCTGTCTGAATATTTGAGGATGGAGACAACTCCATCCTTCTCGCCCATAGGTCGGTGTGCTCGGGTCCGTGGAGACAGAACACCCTACGACGTCCAGAATTCAGAATCAGGAGCCCCCAAACTGCTAAAACACCCGTCAGTAGTCTCTGGTAGGGGGACTTGGGCCTTGTACAGGGCCCATGAAAATGTTTGGGACTTGAAAAATTCACAAAAGGACAGCTGCAAAATAAAAATGAATGAATGTTTAATTAAATGCTTCTATGCATAATGTGTCAACTTTATTAAATGTTAGACTCAGTCTTTGTAAAAATTTCATTAAGTTGAAAATAATTTGTAAGTTAGATTTTTCTCACTTTGTGAGAATTTGTTTTGTGTAGGAGGATTGCGGGACCGTCAGCCAGTGGTAAAGCAGGGGAGTTTCTGGTGGCCAAAGAGGTTTTTTCTTTTTTTTTTTTCTGTGAGGAAGATTAGCCCTGAGCTGACATCCACTGCCAATCCTCCTCTCCTTGCGGAGGAAGATTGGGCCTGAGCTAACATGCCTGCCCATCTTCCTCTACTTTATGTGGGACGCCTGCCACAGCATGTCCCGATAAGCGGTGCACCAGTCCACGCCCAGGATCGGAACCGGCGAACCCTGGGCCGCCGAAGGGGATCACACGAACCCAACCACTATGCCACTGGGCCAGCCCCCCCAGAGAGTTTTAAAAGCAAAGTTACTTTTTCAGGAAAAAAAAATAGACTTGATCTGAGACATGGGTGCGTTTTACTGTTTAATTTGCCTCCTAAGAGGACCTAAGCATGTGCGTTCTTACACCAGGTTAAGCTGCTCAGGACGTTGTCCCCATATTCCCTGAGCAGGATCCAGGCTGCCCAAAGGGGCTGGATTACAGAATCCTAAGACTTTTCAAGAGTCCCTGGATTCAGGGTTCCATCCTTTACGTAACCCTCCTCGGCATCTTGCCCTCCTTCCTCCATTCTCTGACAAAAGTAATCCGATCCTCCACCCTCATCCTGTAGCTCTTGGTCTCTCTGCACAGAGTCCTGGCACGGCCTCCATCTCTCTGCAGGTTTGCCTCAATGCTCAGGCTCCGGAGTGA
The DNA here is from genome assembly GCF_057802395.1 of Ceratotherium simum simum. Classification (NCBI taxonomy): domain Eukaryota; kingdom Metazoa; phylum Chordata; class Mammalia; order Perissodactyla; family Rhinocerotidae; genus Ceratotherium; species Ceratotherium simum. The sequence continues at coordinate 4,196,459 of NC_141928.1, read as the reverse complement.
GACCCCGGAGTTCCAGTGGAATCCGGGCCATCTCAGTTATTAGTGCTGTAGCCTTAGGCCAGGACCTAGCTCCTTGTGCCTCAGTTTCCTCCAATGTGAACATGGAGATAGCAATAGTGCCGACAGCATGGGGTGGCTGTAAAGTGCTTGGCGCAGTGCCAGGTTCACACATGGCTGACTATGATTGCACCAGTTATGGACCAGTTACTGTCTTGTTTGGATGCCCGATTTGGAGGTGGATGCTGGAAGTTGGGATCATAGGGGGCTGGAGAGAATAAACAAACCCTCTACCCCAGGGATGTGCTGGCTCTTCACTGCCTGTTGGTCTTCGCTGCAGACTGGAGAAGGGGCTTGGGGTGGTGGAAAGAGCTCCAGAATCGGCCCAAAGAGATGGGCTCTGGGTCGGCCCTGTGGCTTAGCGGTTAAGTGCGTGCGCTCCGCTGCTGGCGGCCCAGGTTCGGATCCCGGGCGCGCACTGACGCACCGCTTCTCCGGCCATGCTGGGGCCGCGCCCCACATGCAGCAACTGGAAGGATGTGCAGCTATGACATACAACTATCTACTGGGGCTTTGGGGGAAAAATAAATAAATAAATAAAATTATAAAAAAAAAAAAAGAGATGGGTTCTGGTTCCACTTTCAAACGGCTTCTCAGCCTTCTGAGCCATTTCCTTCATCTGCAGAATGGGCCAGAGATGCATGCTCTGCCAGCCTGCAGGGGAAGTTAGGAGGGCCAGAAAAGGCATTGGAGTTGGGCACCCTTTGGAAAGTGAAGAGCTGTGTGCATTTCCTGAAAGCTTCTCTCTCTCTTGCCGGTAGATTTTGGATGAGCTGAATCCTGGGGCCTTGGGGGTGAACCTGGTGGTAGAGGAGACAGAAACGAAAGTAAAGCATGTGATAAAGCAGGTAAGAGGCCCCGTCTGAGGCACCCAGTGGGGATGGTTCCCCGACATGCACTCATCATCCCCACGTTAGAGAAAGGCTTCCTGATGCAACAGCTGGATTCCTTTCCACCAGCAGTCATGGAGGCAAATCCGGTCAGGGGTAGACGTGGGGGGTGACATGAGGCTCCTCAGGCTTCCCTGCACACTTGACTCTCTCACCTTGATGGAGAAGGAATGCTCATTTTCACCCTGACAACAACCACAACCATACCTACTGTTGAAAAACAAAATTCGACTCAGTAAATTTGAAGATCTAATTGGGTTTATCAAATGATTCCTGAATCGGTCATCTCATGTAGCAAGCAGAGAGATATGAGGAATTATACAAAATGGAAGGCTCTGGGGCCGGCCCGGTGGCATAGTGGTTAAGTTCTCTCGCTCCAATTCGGTGGCCTAGTGTTCACGGGTTGGGATCCCAGGTGTGGACCTACACACTGCTTGTCAAGCCATGCTGTGGCAGTGACACATAGAAAATAGGGGAGGACTGGCACAGATGTTAGCTCAGTGACAATCTTCCTCAAGCAAAAAAGAGGAAGATTGGCAACAGATGTTAGCTCAGGGCCACTCTTCCTTGCCAAAAAAACCCCAAAGGCTTCATAGAAAGGAAGATGGGGCAAGGAAGTTATTAGCAAAGGAAAAATGAAAGTTCATTGAAGGAAAGTAAGAGTTCAGGGTGACGACAGCTTCTCATTGGCTGAGCTGCCGCATTTTCCATTGGCTGGGCTTGTTGCTGGGCAAGAAGAAAATCTTCCTCCTTCCTGGGTAGTAAAATAGAGACACCTTCCTGATAGAGATGCAAGGTACATCTTTTCCTGTTTGGGGTAAATGACAAGATTGGTATGGCATGAGAGCTTCCTCTACAGGCCTTCTTGACTCCAATTTTACTTGAGGTTTCCTTTATTAATTTTCATGCTACCATTTATTCAGTGTATACTTTGTGCCAGGCGTCATCTCGTTTAATCTCTGCCAACCCTGCAAAGCAGGAACCATGACCCTGCTTTACAGCCAAGGATAGGGAGGCTTGGGGAGGCTGCAGACTAGCCAGCATTATACAGTTCCCAAGACCGTTTGAATGCAGGCCACCTCACTGGGGGCCGCCAGTTTTACCAAAGGGGAGCCAGGCCCGGGGAGGGGAGGCAGGGACTTACCCAGGGTCAGTCAGGGCTAAGGGCCGGACACAGAGCCCTGGGCCCTTCACCACCTCCTCACCAGGGCTGGAATGGCAGGGTAGGGTACAGACCTGCAGGGAGACAACACTTTGTGTGTCCAAGTCAGGGTAGTGCAGATGAACAGAGGGTCTAGGGGAAGAGAGCTGCCCTAAAGGCGTCCCTGGCACTCTCTCATGGTGTGCAGTGGTGGCCAGGATACGACAGGATCGGGGCTGACCGTGCAGGTGGAAGAGGCTCACTGGCGGCCACTACCTGTGTGGCAGCTCAGCAGCCCTCTACCCAAGTCCTGGCCTCGAATCCTTACCCACCTCCTACCCCATGGCTGGCCGGCTGTGGGGCTGGCCGGCTGTGGGGCTGGCCCCATCATCTCACAGGCCAGTGGGGCAGGACGGCTGACTGCCTTCTGGGCAGTCAAGGATCTTTTTAAAAAGCCAATCAATCTTTCTAAAAAAAAAAAAAAACAAAACAGATGCGAGTGGAATGCAGGTAGGGGTTTGTGTATCCTTCCAGTCTTTTTTCTAAGCATTTATAAATGTCTTTGTTTTTACAAGAATACTGTTGAGGTTGATACATACTTTTTCCCACTTTGTGTGTTGCGAACATCATTTTGTGCCACTGACATGGCTACTTCCTCTCCTGGCTCTGGTGGCTGCGTGGCCCCAACCTGCTTGATGTGCTGTAATTGATGCAACCTATCCCCTTGTGTGCAATAAGCACTTAGCTTGTTCTCGATTTTTCACTCTGTATAAACAACTCTGGTAAACAACTTATAGTTAATTTTTTTGAGGATCCTTGATACTCTTGGGATAAATTCCAAGGGGTGGGATTTCTAGGTTGAAAGATGTGACATTTTTAAGGCTTTCAGTATGTTTTGGCCAGATTCACCTAAGCATGAGCCCCCTGAAATGGGAGGAAGGGCAGACAGGCAGACTCACTGTGCTGGGGTCTTGACCTGGATCTGGTGGATCTGGGGGATCCAGGTCAAGTGGATGGAATAGTCCACTAACTCTGCATTTTCATCTAAGATCACCCCAATTACAAGAGTTCTTCGTTTGTAGGTCTTGTTAGCAGAAGTTCCGGGTAAGGATCTGGTTTTAGATGATGTGATAATATGTACCCACAGTCTTTGCCACCAAGTGTGCTGCAGATTCAAAGCTCAGTGCTGCCCTTATCACCACCCTTCCTTCTTCCATGCATTCCCCCACTGCTCAACATTCAGTGACAGGGACAGTCTTCTCAATTCAGATAAGGAATGAAGTGGTGAGGCTGATACTTTGCCAACCAGAGCAGAGCTGTTTGGCTCTGGAGGCAACACATTATTTTCTTCCCTGCTTTCAAGATGATCTGAAAATGGATCCTTTAATGATTCCTTGGACTTTATATTATGCTATCCTAAACTTATCCTTGCAACAGGAGCAAAGAAGCTCTCATTGCCCAAAGTATTTTTATATCCTTGCCTTAGGAACACCTCCGGGCTCCATCTGGTGCCATATGGTGGGGCATGAATGGTAGAGCCTGGCACTCCTGGTGAATAATGATGGTGATGATGATGATGGTGGTGGTGATAATGGTGATGGTGATTATGATGGTGATGGTGGTGGTGGTGCTGATGATAGTGGTGGTGAAGGTGATGATGGTGATGATGATGATGGTGATGGTGGTGGTGGTGGTGGTGATGGTGGTGGTGATGATGGTGATGATGGTGGTAGTGTTGATGGTGGTGGTGGTGATGGTGGTCATGGTGGTGGTGGTGATGAGGATGGTGGTGATGGTGGTGGTGGTGATGGTGATGATGGTGGTGGTGGTGTTGATGGTGATGGTGATGGTGGTGATGGTGGTGGTGGTGATGATGATGGTGATGGTGGTGGTGGTGATGGTGGTGGTGGTGATGATGGTGATGGTGGTGGTGGTGGTGATGGTGGTGATGATGATGGTGATGGTGATGGTGGTGGTGGTGATGATGGTGGTGGTGGTGGTGGTGGTGATGATGATGGTGATGGTGGTGGTGGTGGTGATGGTGATGGGTGATAATGGTAGTGGTGGTGGTGGTGGTTGTTTACTGCATCTTTACTGAGCTAGTGCTCTTGTGCCCCTACAGGTAAACTGCATTGATGAGCATCACGCCAACACGGCCCTGGAGGAGGTAACTCTCTGGGTGGCTCTCTCTCTAGAGGACATGAGGCAGAACACACAGAGACTGTTCTGTACCCTCCTGTGGAGGGTAGAGTGGGTAGAAGCCTGGGTGGAGGCATTGAGGGTCAGAACCAGTTCTTGCCCCGTACTGTGAAGCCAGAAGCCCCCAGGTCATGAAGGGATTTTGTGCCCAAAACAAGCTTTTTTTTTTTTTTTTGTGAGGAAGACCAGCCCTGAGCTAACATCGGATGCCAATCCTCCTCTTTTTTGCAGAGGAAGACTGGCCCTGGGCTAACATCCATGCCCATCTTCCTCTAGTTTATATGGGACACCGCCACAGCATGGCTTGACAAACAGTGTGTCAGTGCGCACCCAGGATCTGAACCGGCAAACCCCGGGCCGCCAAAGCAGAGCGCACGCACTTAACCGCTTGCGCCACTGGGCTGGCCCCTAAAACAAGCATTTCTAAATCCAGGTGTGGGGCCGGCCCCGTGGCTTAGCGGTTAAGTGCGTGCGCTCCGCTACTGGCGGCCCGGGTTCGGATCCCAGGCACACACCGACGCACTGCTTCTCCGGCCATGCTGAGGCCGTGTCCCACATACAGCAACTAGAAGGATGTGCAACTATGACATACAGCTATCTACTGGGGCTTTGGGGGAAGAAAAAGGAGGATGATTGGCAATAGATGTTAGCTCAGAGCCAGTCTTCCTCAGCAAAAAAATAAAAAAAGGAGGAGGATTGGCATGGATGGTTAGCTCAGGGCTGATCTTCCTCGGAAAAAAAAAAAAAGAAAAAAAAAAAGAAATCCAGGTTTGGACAACTTAGAATATGTGTTCTCAGAGAAGATCAAGTTTATATGTTGGCCCAGTCCCTAGGCTAATCTACCAATAACCGTCTTTTAAAATATTTTTTTCCTTCAATTATGAAAGTATAAGTTATGGTAGAAAATTTGGAAAATACAAAATCATTTAACAAAGAAAATGTGAACTCTTTTATATTCCTTAAATGTAGCAGTCAGAACTGACAATAACATCCTAATTTATAATAATAGCAATAACAGCTACATGCTCTTCAATGTGCTAGACAGAGGCTCTAAGCAGTTTCTCTTTGCTTTTCTTGAATTTCACATGAAGTTAAAGGTCTCCCGTCCTAGCTAATGATCACTTGCTTGTCTTCTTCCTGGAATTCCCAGCTTTTGAGCTTTGCCAGCAAACAGCTATTCGGTCCACAGTGTGGCTGATGTGCAGGATGGACCCAGGCCACATTCTGACAAAGTGAAAGAAAGCACGTGGGAGGCCCACCCGTAGCCCCCACACCATCACAGCTTTTCCCATGCCCCGTTCCCTTCCACATCCCCCTGGGCAACCTGCTTTCAACCCAACCTTCCATCGTAAGCAGTTGTCCTTCTGGCTGTTAGTCACTCAGCTAGCCATTTCTGCTGCCTAATTGTGTGTGTTCTCAAAGCACTTTCAGCTGGGGGTGAGGGCACAACCCAGGAGGCAAGGTGGCGTGAGTACATCAGTGTCCCACCTCCCTTTGGCCACACCGCCTTCTCCAGCCACCCCCGACTGTGCTTTATTTCCTTCTCCTGCAGCAGCTCACTTAGTCCTCATGACACCCACTGTTACAGCCATTTTCAGATGAGGCTGGAGGCTCAGAGAGGTTGCGGAACCTCTCAGTCACACAGCACAGCCAGCCCATGCTGCAGGCGGGACCCACACGGGGACCTCTGGCTCCTGACCACCAGGCTGCACACCCTCCTTGTGCCCACTCCCCTGCCCTGCTCAGAGCTGGAAGCATGCGTTTTTGCTGGGCCTTGTGACAGACAAGTACTGGCTGTGAAACGGTGCTTCCCGAACATCTCCACTTCCTCCGCTCCTGTCCCCGCAGCTGATGCCGCTGCTGACGCTTCGGCACGCCCACATCTCCACATACCAGGAGCTGTTCATCGTGTGGAAGAGCGAGGTGGGTCAGAGCCGACACCCACGGGCTCAGCTGGCATTTGGTGGCTGCAGGAACAAGTGAACTGAGCACAGGGCACCCTACACCATCGTAACCCCTCGAGTGGCAATGGCAGTGACTCTAAATGTGGCTACCCCCGACTCAACTCTTACTAGGGCCACGTGGGGAGCTCTCTGGGCATCATCTCTGTGAGCCCGCGACAGCCTCAGTGCAGGCAGGGTTACTATCCCACTTTATGGAAGAAGAAATAGAGGCTGAGAGAAACAAGTTGCTCCCAGTTACCACCCAGTACGTGGCCCAGCCAGGAGGCGAGGCCAGGTGGGCCTGACTCCAGTGCCCTGTGTGTTCAGCTACTGAGCTTGTCCTGCAGCCAAAGGCTCAGTGAGTCTGCGCCTCTGACGGTGGAGTTCTGCCTTTCACGGAAGGAACAGGCGTCAGGAAGCTGGTGCCCTGCTTTCCCCGCTCACGTGGCATCAGCTTGTCCCGGCCTCTGGATCCCTGACTTCTGTAGCTCCTTCCTAGCTTACTAACTAGCTGCACATTCATCTTCAGATCCTAGGAGATCTGCAGGGAGGGAAGTCCTGTCCTCATTTCCCTGGGGCTCAGAGAGGGTAAGGAGCTCTCCAAGGCCACACAGCTAGTAACAGCTGGGTGGGATTCAAATCCAGGTCTTCGTACCATAGGCTATATGACTTCTTGTCTTTGTAACGAGCCAGTAGCCTTCAAATTGCTCCAGATGGGACTGAGGTGGAGGGGAGACACGGAGCCAGGGATGGGGTGGGGCTGGGGGTGAAGGGAGGCTGCAAAGCCTCTTGCCGAGGGTCAGACAGTAATCAGATCTCCACATTAGTGTCCCCATCTGGGAGTGACAGCCACGGGTTTGAGCAGGAGTGGGGGTTCCCTTCACACACATTCCGTCCCTTTCAGCTGGGCCCCGAGGAAAGCCTTGGGGAGAGGCCGTCATCACATGCACCCCCAAATATTGTATAAGCACCCCCTAATGCTCTCAAGGAGACACAGAAAAGGCAAGAGAGCATTTCACTGTGGGAGAGAAGGCAGGGTCCTCTGAGAGCCCTGAGCCGAGGCCCCTGACCTGGTCTGCTGGGGTCCCCTTCGGGGCAGGCTCCTCAGAGGGAGGAAGTGGATCCTGGCTGAGCCCTAAAGAATGAATAGTCACCCCGTGAAGGGGCAGGGTCCCAGGCTCGGATCTGCATGTGCAGTGGCCGGGACACCAGTGCAGCTTTCAGAAAAGTCCATGTGGCTTAGTGTAGATGGAACTGGGGGTAGGGGTGGGGAGAGGAGGCCGGAGACGGGAGCAGGAGCTGCCCATGAGGGGCTCGTACTCCCGCCCCCCTCCCCAGACGGTGCCCCTGTAGCCACTGTGGATGGTGGCCCAGCGGAGGGAGGCCGTGGAGCAGATGACCACGCAGAAGCACCCAGGCCTGGGCTTCTGGGGGCCCAAGCCGAGGCACCTGGCTAAGGGGCCTCATGTGCCCAGCAGGTCTCCTCTATGTTCCTCTGCCTGGTGATGGAGTACAACAAGGAGAGCTTCCAGGAGGTCATTGAGAAGAAGAGGGAGGCAAGGACCATCATTGACTCTGAGGTAACACAGACCCTCTAGGACACCAGGCCTGGGGGCCACCTGGACCTTGTGATGTCACAGGCCCCACAGGGTGGGAGAGAGCAAAGGGGCGGGGGAGTCTGGCCTTATTTTCTCCTGAGGTTTATGCATAGAGGTGTTTGCACACTGAAGTGTGCACAGATGCGACGTGGACAGCTGGGTGCATTGCACAGAGGCACACACTCACATAGCCTCCCCCAGACCAAGAAGCAGGACACTCCCGGAACTCCAGACGCTCCCAGTCGGCACCCACGGCTCGACTTCTGCCCGTCCCTGAAGCTCACGTAAATGCACTCACACAGCACGCCATTGTTTGCGTCTGCTTTCTTGTGATCATCCTGGTGCTTCTGAGATTCAGCCACGCGTTGAGTGTATCAGGAAATGGCCCCTCCCCACGGCTAGGTGCTGCTCCATCGTGCGGCCACGCCGCGGTCTGTGTGTCTCATCTAGCTGGGGGAGCGCTTGGGCTGTCTCTGGATTGGGGCTGTGAGGAGGAAGGTGGCCGTGAACAGTGCTGGATGTGTTTTTGGGTGGACCTCAACACTCACTTTTCCTGGATAAACACCAGCCATGGAAGTGTGGGGCTGGGGCGTAGGTGTTGGTGAAGCCTTAGCAGATTCTGCACCCCACTTGCCAAGGCGGTTGGTGACCCAGTTTCCTCTCACCGCAGGCTGTGAGGGTTCCGGCTCTACGTCCTGGCCCACTCTTCAGCCTGTCGATCTTTTTACTTTTAATAAAAAATTACATTTTAATTTCAGTTATTGTGAGTAATCACGGTGAGCACTTTCTGGCTATTTGGGTATCTTCTTTTGTGCCTGTTCAAGTCTTTTGCCTGTTTAAACGTTGGGGTTGTTTGTCTTTTCTTATTGATTGTATGAGTTCTTTATAAATCCCGGATGGGGGTATCCAGAGTCTTCTCCCAGTCCATGGCTGCCAATTCACTTTCTTCATGATGTCTTTGGATGAACAGAAGTTCTGAGTTGCATGGAGTACCTCTTTTATGGTTAGCGCCTTGTGAGTCCTATCTGAGATTTTCCTCTGTTGTCTTCTGAGCTTGGTCACTTCACCTTCACATTTAGGTCTACGATCCACCTCAAATGAATTTGCCTGCTTTTGCTCTGAGAACTCCTCTGCTTGGCGGGTGACGGGCACCACCTCCCTGCTGAGGGGTTCTGAGGGGCACACAGCTCCTCTCCCAACGTGGGCCTCAGAGGCAGGCTCTGGAGTGGGTTTCAAACTTTGTTAGTGGTAGAACCCTTTTAAGCACAAAATGTTCTCAGAAACCCAGTAAATAAAGCAGAGCTACTGTAATCGGGGGCCAGGGGGCTGGTGGAAGGCTGAATGGGAGGAAGCCCAGGGTCCTGCCTGCTCAGCCCCTCTCTGACACCCCAGGATGGAATCCAGGGTTCCTAGGAACACAGTTTGAAAATCACTGTCCTGGAAACCAGATAGATCTTGTTTCTGACACAAATGCTTCTAGAACATTCTCGGGGCTCCTTTCATTCTAATGACGTAGAGAGGCAAGCCCCAAGTAGGCATGGAAGACTTCAACCTCTCTGAAACCCACAAGGCCCATAGGCCACAAGGGGTGGGGCGTGGGGCTGGAGCCCCACGGCACCCTGGGTCTGCAGTGTGGAGACAGGAGTGCCAGGTGGAAATGAAGACGCTGCCCTGCTGACATGGTTTTACTGTCTGGAGAGCTGCACATGCTCCAGCCTCAAAGGAGCCTAAAGCAGAAACCTCTTGCCCTGGCTCTGAGCTTTTGGCTAGCTTCAGGCCCGTCTCAAAATGCAAGGAGAGGATAGGCCGTGATTCCACTGGCTGCGTTGAGTGGTCAGTGACCTGACCCGCACTGAGCTGCAGGGAGCCCCACTGCTGGAGCTTTTGGGCCCCTTCCAATCGTGCCATCTCTCGTTTTTTTCCCCAGTGGATGCAGAACATGCTGGGCCAAGTGTTGGATGCTTTGGAATACCTGCATCAGTTGGACATCATCCACAGGTAACCCAGGTGGCCAGGCTGCTTCAGGAGAAAAGGCACCAAGTCCCCTTGGGTGTCAGTGCCTGTGGGCAGGATCGAGGGAGGGAGGCGTGACTGGGGTCTGTGCAGCCAGGATAAGGGTGCACCTTTCCCGAAGCCCCCTAGGCTTACAGAGAATGTCACCCCCTCCACATAACCTCCAGTGACTCACCCTCACCACGCAGCTTCTTCAGAAAGCTGAGCTGACCCGGCGGGTTGGTTCTAAAGTGCAAGGAAAGAAGCCAGATAGCACTCCGAGGACACGAGGTTAAGCTGCCTGCCACGCCCTCCGGCCAGGCCAGCGCGGGCTGCAGCTCCCAGTCTGCGCTTTCGACCTGCCAGCAGTACAGCTTCCCGCTCTGGGACCCATGGTCTGAGCGGCTGGGAATGGTTAAGTGTTGTGTTTAAAGGGGGAGAGAGAAACCATGTGCACCACGTGTATGAAGGAAATGCTCATAATTCAGTGTTAATGTCACTGGACATTACAAAATGGTCAAAAACCAATCCCCAAACAAATAAATGCGTAGCTAGGATCTGGAAGAGGGCGAACAGGATGTTAGCAGAGGGACTGCAGAAGGATTGGGTAGTTTCCTACTTGTATTGGCTTGTTTTTTCCGATTTAAAATAACTGAGTATATTTTATGTTTATAGAAAACAATATTTTAAAAGTGGGCTGCGCAGGGGGCGTTTATTGAGGAGAGAGGGTTGTGAGCTGCTGCTGTGGAGCTGGGCAGGGTGAGGAGGTGAGAGTAAGGTTCAAGGCACATGCTGGCCCAGCCGCTGGGAAGACGTGGCTCCTGCCCCGGGAGCGTTATCCACGGTGGCCCCGCTGGCGATGGGTGGAAAGGCGTGCCTCTTGTTTCAGGAACCTCAAGCCCTCCAACATCATCCTTGTCAGCAGCAACCACTGCAAACTGCAGGACCTGAGCTGCAATGCGCTGATGACCCATGAAGCCAAGTGGAACATCCGCGCAGAGGAAGGTGGCTGGGGAGCAGTGGGGGACGGGCTGTTTACCAGAGGGGTCACTCTTAGAGTCCAGAGGGCAGTGGCCAGTGCTGAAACATGGCAACATCAAACCTCTCCTTGCTCAGAAGATCCCCACAGACCTCCCTGGGCTTATGTGGGCACCAAAGAGACCCCCTTGCCTGGGTTGTAACTGAACAGGTGTACCACCATGGGGGTGCATGCAGGGTCCAGAGAACACCGAGAAAATGTCAACCTTCATGGAGGGCAAAGAAAGGCCTCAGAAGGAAGGAAACTTCCTTGTAGTGGGGACATGTAGGGACAGAGTACTGTTGGATGCCAGGCACTGGCTACAGTTGGATTACTTTACTGAGTCCTAAAATAGCCCAGGAGATGGTGGAGCTGGGAGCAAGGGGAGAGGAGTTCTCCTGTCTTTGAAAAGACAATGGGGCAAAGGGAGCTGGGCTTTAAACCTATCACAGTTGTCAGGGGTGGAGAGGGTGACTGCAGTGGAGAGCTCCAGAGGCCTAGGGTGGCAGATACTGGTGGCACTCTGTCCTTGGTGCAGGGGATATGTGGATGGGAGGATGGATGGATGGATGGGGAGGTGGGTGGATGGGTAGGTGGGTGGGTGGAAAGATGGATGGATGGGTGGTTGGGTGGATGGGTAGGTAGATGGATGGGTAGGTGGATGAGTGGATGGATGGACATATGGATGGATGGGTGGGTGAGTGGGTGAATGGGTGTATCTACTAGAGGTGTAGGTGGCAGGGGTCCTTGAAGTCCATCCCTTTGCTGTTTGGCTGGGGAATGGAGGTTGGGTGGGGGTGCTTCCTGAGGCCTATCAGGGACTGACATTGCTGGATTGAGGACCCTGCTCTTTTGGCTTCTTATCTGGGGTTCAGGTTTAGAAACTAGGGCAGGGCAGGGGCCAGCCCCGTGGCGTAGCGGTTAAGTGCACTCGCTCCGCTGCTGGTGGCCCGGGTTCGGATCCCGGGCGCACACCGACTCACCGCTTGTCAGGCCATGCTGTGGCGGCGTCCCATATAAAGTGGAGGAAGATGGGCATGGATGTCAGCCCACGGCCAATCTTTCTCAGCAAAAAGAAGAGGAGGATTGGCATCAGATGTTAGCTCAGGGCTGATCTTGCTCACACACACACACACAGAAAAAGAAACTAGGGCAGGGCAACTTGAACTTTGCTTCAAAGTCCTGACATTTAGAGGGGGCAGGATGTTTAAAGAGGGTGCATGTTTTAGCCTCCTTGGCACATGCCTCTTCCAACTACTTCTGCAGCCACTGTGGGCACAGAGACCCGCACACATACGAGCCGGCCTGGTGGGCACCTGCTGAGATGGGCCGCCTCACTGGCTGAAGATCAAGGGTCAGGATCTCGCTGACCAGGGCCTCTTCCTGTCCCTCTATGGATAGCACGTCCCCACCTCCCTGAGGAGGGGGTGAAGGGCTCATACTGTAAGCTGCTTGCTTCCCCAGGGAGCATAGGACTCACACCCCCCCCACCTTCTCCTGCCAACAGACCCCTTTCACAAGTCCTGGATGGCCCCTGAAGCCCTCAACTTCTCCTTCAGCCAGAAATCCGACATCTGGTCCCTGGGCTGCATCATTCTCGACATGGCCAGCTGCTCCTTCATGGATGTGAGCTGCTTTCCCCCCACCCCTACCCGCCACACCCCACACCCCACTCTCCACGTCCCCAGGGGGCCAGGCCCTGCCCACCTCGGCCCCGAAAGGGGCACACTCTTCCCATCTGCCTCCTCCTGCCCTTGTTCTGTGTCTCTGCGGGGCTGTGCAGAGCCCCCCGCCCCAGCTGCTGGAGGACCCCTCACTCAGCACCTGGCCCTGCTGTGCCCTAGCGTGGTGAGGCTGGTGAGGGCAGTATTGAAACCAGCCCACGTGTCTAACCGTCACCACAGCCCTCAGGAGTCGTCACTGCCCCTTATGGATGAGGAAACCTGAGGTCAGGTGCACTAACTGGCCCACGGTGGGATTGGGACTGTGCTCCGTCCCTGTTTGAGTAAGGATGCATTGAGCTGCAGGCAATGGGAAGCTGGACTGATGGGGGCCTGGTGCGCAGGCGCCGTCTCTGTGCCTGCACTTCCCTCGCGTGGGGCCTTGGCTCTCAGCGCTGCTGGAGGCTCCTGCACCAGGGACTCTGCCTGTGGGCAGGAGGGAGAAGGGAAGAGCAAAGGACCATGCTGGTCCCTCCATGGGTCCCTAGTCCCCTGGCTGCAGGGAGGCTGGGAAGTTGAGCCTCATGGCTTCAGATCTTCTACATACAGAAGAGAAAGCAGGGAGAAGCGAGAAGGCCAGGCCTCCGTGCTTGCCACGCCCAAGAGCAGGAAGCTCCCCTGCCTCCCAGCGCCATGTGCAAGGACCCAGGTCCGCCTGGGGGGCCCCAGCACTCCCCACTCTCTCCCAGACCCCCAGACTCTTACCGGCTGGGTCTGGATCAGAGATAAGCACCGTGGCCTTCTTGACATGACTGTAGAGGGAGGGTTATCCCTCACTCCCTCTGCCCAGCGAGAGGGCCTGCTGCTCCCTTCTCTCTGAACCTCCATTTCTTCCTCATGGAAACACTCTGGGCTCGGGTGGTCTCTGGGCATTCCTGAGGGCGGCGGCCACATCTTCTCACCTCTAGCCCCCTCGCCGCTCTCCCCGGTGCCCGGCACAGCCTCCACCCAGGTCAGGGCTGTTTTCATTTAGTTGAGGAAACGCATGACGCAGCGTTCTCTATCTCCTCTTAGAAAACAGAAGCCGTGCTTCTGCGCAAGTCCATCCGGAATCTCCCAGATGGCCTGAGGGGCGTCCTGACGACCATGGAGGAGAGGAAGGTCCCCAACGTGACAACCTTCTCTTCCCTCTTGCCTTTGATGCTCCAGATCGACCCCTCAGAGCGAATAACAGTCAGGTGAGTGCAGGGTCTGGGGTTGAACTTACTCTCTCAGTTCATTTGCCAACATCTTTCCGCTTTAATATCTTCGCAGCCACTTGGTGCTTTAATGGCACAGAGTACCCCATCACACCCACCCTGACTCCCCCGTGGAACACTGGGCTTTTCCAAGTTTGGGTCTCCCAAACTGCAGCAACGAAGGATCTTGAATGCACATCTTAGAGCTCTGGAGCCAACAGGGCCCACTTCTCCATCAGACACAGGAGGCATGGCCCTGAGGACCAGGAAAATGTTTTAATTCTAATTTATCTTAAAATCAGAAGAACAAGTGAAGATATAACAATGAATCCAGCCTGGGTTATAGTCACCTTTATACCAACACGGTTATAAAATCTGATTTCTTTTGTATTTTTATGGAGAAAGGGGCCCACACAGGCCAAAGTGCCAGAGCCCAGCACCGTCCCCCCTCAGCCCCAGGAGTAAGCCCAGTGACCCTCCTGGAAGTGGAATTGTTGGGGCACCAGCTGGACATGCTTGTGACATTGTGACACGTGCTGCCGGACAGATTCTAAACAAGAAGGTGGAGGTCCAGCGTCTGCCCGCTGGGGGCCGCCCTGAGCCCTTCAGAGGGAGGCCGCAAGGTGAGTGCCACTGCTCTCTCTGCTCCCCTCCAGGGATGTGATACACATCACCTTCATGAGCAGCGATTTCAGGTCCTCGAACATCGCCCTGACACTGCACCAGCAGGTGGTGCCTGCATCCATCACTGACATGCTGTTAGAAGGCACTGTGGCCAGCATTTTAGGTGATGATGAGGACCCCAGGGGGGGAGGGCACCATGGGGCTGCTGTGGCCTTGGCATCCCATTGTCTCTTAGCTCCGGAGGGCCAGTGCCTCCCCCACCACCCAGTCCTCTGGACTCCTCCTCCTGCGTGGCTGGTGGGCAGGAAGTCTTCTGGGCTCGCCCTCCATCCATCCCCAGCAGAGGCTCAGGGTGCTGCCCCACTCAGACACCCCCCCAGCTCCCGTTACCTCTAGCAGAGTTCATTTCCATGGCCTGGCCTCCACCTGCTTCCCTCTGTTCCACAGTCCTCGATTATTGAACAGCCCCTCACTGCCACGCCCCTTGGAACTCCCTGCTTTTTGCTTCCACACCCTGGCACAGTGGCCCCGAAGCCCGGAGTGTCTTCCCCACTCGGCAGCACTTCCTGTGTGGTTACTACGTGCTGGACATGGGATGGGTACAGCAGTGACCCTGGAATGCAGGCGCATCCCTAAAGGGAGAAGTGGCACAGGGGCTCCTTCTGCTTTTGATACCCGCGGGCCTCAGGCAAGGGTGCCACTGGTCGCCTGGCGCAGTGCTTGCTCGTCACGCAGCACCCCAGGTGCGTGTGCTAGTCTCTACCATGTGCTCCAGGCTGGGGGCACTTTGGGGCTCCCAGCATAGTGGGAACCCCATAGTGGAACACAGTAGCTATGCCCAAGGTCTAGAGGTCATCTTCAAGTTCGAGCGTAGCTCCACCCTCCCATCCCTCTGTGTTCCTGGTGTGTAGGTGGGCCGCTTACTCCCTCCTCCCCCTCCATGGCTCCCTGCACCGCTGCTTATGACAAGGGACCCCTGCCCTGTCTGCTGCCTCTGCCCCATTTATGGGGAAGGGGTGCAGGAGGGTCTAAAGGCAGGAAGGGACACCCACGAGGCTCTAGCCGCTCGGTTTCCCCACGTCTCATGGTCATGGGCTTTGGAGGCAGACAGCTGGGTCCAATGGAAGCCCATCACCCACTCTGAGCCTCCGTTTCCTTATCTAAAGTAGGGATCACGACAGAACCCAGTCCAGGGGCTGCTGTGAGGATTCAGGACGATAAGGCTTGTGAGGTACCTGTACGGTGCCAGCCAGGCAGGGCTGGAGGAGGGGTCCGAGTCAGCGGTAGGATGAGGGGTCCGCACCACACATGGCTGGAGACTCAGCTCCTTTCTGGGGGTCATTTGTTCTGAATCAATGGCTGAGAAGCCTGCCAGGAGGCCCAGAGGAGCAGTGGAAAGGGCCCTGGGCAGGGGGTTAGGGGAGAACTCCGGCCCTGTCGACCCCCGAGTGAGGCGTAGAGCAGCGGTGCACGCCTGGGTGGGCTCCAGACGGGCTTGGGGTTGACTTGGGACACGTTGCTCAGCCTGGAAAGTGGGGATGAAGAGAGCGTCGCCTCATGCCCGGTGCCGTGGATCTATGAGGCGTGCATGTCAAGCAGCCAGGCCAGCGAGGGGCCCACAGACGCCCTGGCCCTCAGGAGGGTCCCTGAGCTGGCCAGGGCTCGGGGGAACGCACGGCAGGCGCCTCTGCATGCTTTCCTCTGTTCCCTCAGAGGTCATGCAGAACTTCTCCAGCCGACCTGAAGTCCAGCTCAGAGCCATGACCAGGCTCCTGAGAATGCCGGACGCTGAGCTAGGTAGAGATCCCCCCCCCCCCCACGCTCCCCAGTCCTCCCTTTGGGGGCACCCTGGTCTGTTCTTTTACACCCCTGAGGCCCATTTATAGTCCTGTCAGGGGTCCTTGTGTTCATGACCCGCTTGGAACAGGCGGCTCCAGTTCTTCCTGTTGTCACTTTTACTGAGCAGAGCGGGGGGATGGGGTGG
This sequence comes from Ceratotherium simum simum, assembly GCF_057802395.1. Classification (NCBI taxonomy): domain Eukaryota; kingdom Metazoa; phylum Chordata; class Mammalia; order Perissodactyla; family Rhinocerotidae; genus Ceratotherium; species Ceratotherium simum. Next base: position 4,180,114 of record NC_141928.1, on the reverse strand, counting down.
CTTGGTACCCAAACCCTTCCTAGTGGGCTCCCTTCACATGATGTTAATGGATGCTGAATAAGACATCCCGTCTCTCCCACCAGCCCTATGATGGGTATGTGAGCTGTTGCTCATTTGCTGGTGTTACAAACAATACTCTACTGAACACCCTGGAGCATACGTATGTGTGCGCTTGTGTGAGTGTTTCTGTAGGATAAATTCATAGATGTTCAGGGTGTGAGTACTTCATGTTGTCATGGATACTGCAAATTGCCCTCCACAGATACACCAACTTACCCACCTATCAAGAGTGCATGCAATGGGGGCCGGCCTGGTGGCGCAAACGGTTAAGTGCGTGCGCTCTGCCGCGGCGGCCCGGGGTTCACGGGTTCGGATCCCGGACGCACACCGACACACCGCTTGTCAAGCCATGCTGTGGCAGCGTCCCATATAAAGTAGAGGAAGATGAGGCACGGATGTTAGCCCAGGGCCGGTCTTCCTCAGCAAAAAGAGGAGGATTGGCAGATGTTAGCTCAGGGCCGATCTCCCTCACAAAAAAAAAAAGAAAAAACAGTGCACGCAAGCACCTCTTCCCCCAGCACTCTCCATCAATGAGTATTAAGCATCTTTTTAACTCTGCCAGAACATGGCTTCATAAAATCTCTCCACTCAACCTCTATCTCGCCAGCCTGAATATTACATTCACTCACTCATCCATCCATCCACCCACTCAACCATCCCTCTGTCCACTCATCCATCAACCCGTCTCTCTCTCCATCTCTCCATCTTCCATCTTTCCACAAAAGGTCTGTCCCAGTGGCTGGGGCATCAGAGATTAGAGACACCCAGTCCCAGCCCTCCACTGAGGCAGCAGAGACCTCATATTGGCCTTTGCCTTTCCTTCCCTCTCCTCCTTGCTCTTGACCCCTTCTGGAGCTAGGCTGTGGCCAGGATAGAGTCCATGGGAAGGGAGATTTTGCCTTCCTGGAGAAACTATGGGAGGCTGCTGGGCCCCTTCCCAAGGATGGCCTTTTCTACCACCCAGAGCCATGCCTGCCTCAAACAGCCTTGTGTGGAGATGGGCTAGGCGTGGCTTGGCCTTCTGGGTGTCAGCACTCTTGTCCTTGTCATTCTCAAGCCCGAGATGGAGGGACTGCTATCTGCACTCTTCCAATGAGGAAACAGGCTGGTAGAGGCAAAGCAGCAGTGGGGAAGGGGCACAGCTGGGACTGGCTGCCCACCTCTGTCTCTCACCCCCTCCCCAGCGCACAGCACAGGCCTGGAGGAAAGACGATGGGACCCATAGATGTCCACTCTAAGGCAGTCACGGCCAAGGGCTCCGGAGTCAGACAGGCTCGGTTCAAAGAAAGTGCTGTCATCTCTCTGTCCCTCAGTTTTCTCATCTGTACAATGAGCACGGTAATAGGAAGGATCTACATTGTCGAGTTGTTGGCAGGAGTAAGATGCCTATGGCAGACACATGGCCAGCACTCAGTAAGCACAGTGACTGATCATGTTTCTTCACCAGTCTACTTGTCCACCCAGGGCCACACATGATGCCCTGCAGACTCCCAGCAGCATCCGGTCCCCGGTCTGGTCCACACACCCCTCCCCCATGCTCCTATGCAAGTCTCACCTTGGCCCCTGCCCTGCCAGGTCTGCCGTGGCCAATTGAGCTGGTGGAGGTGTTGATCACCATCATGAAGCAACATGAGAGGATCCTTGACATACAGCTCTGTGCCTGCTCCCTGCTGCTGCGCTCCCTGGGCCTAGGTGGGCGCCGGGCAGGGGAGACCCCCTGGGCCAAGGTGGGTGCTGAGCCGGGCATGTGTTAGATGTTCACCTGGCACAGGCCCCGTAGGGTCTTGGAAGCCAGTACTGGCCACACAGTGCTGCTCACCAGCCGTGCAGGCTGGACAGGTCCCCACCCCTTTGGTCCTTCACTTCATCATGCAACCAGCACTTACGGGACCTGCTCTGTGCCAAGAGAACAAGGCCGACCTCAGCTTCCTCCACGCAAAGTGGGGGCGCTGCCTCCCAACCAAGGCGGGAGCACCCCTGCATGCAGTCTTCCCGCCCCAGGGTCCCTAGCTTTGGGGTTAACCACAGGCTTCGTCCATTGGCCCAAGCAGCACTGGCACGGGACCCGGCAGCCGAGGTGCCGAGCGACAGCTCCATCACGTCTGTCCTGCTGAGCATCATGCGCAGCCACCCCAAGGCGGAGCAGCTCCTGCTCATGGTCTACAGCCTGCTCACCATCATCTCCAGCCAGGGTGGGTCTGCCGGCCCCTCCCTCAGGCCGAGGCTGGGGCACACCAGGTGGGTGGGGTAGTGCTGGGCCTTGTTCCTGAGATGGCACAATTGCACTGCCTTCGGTTGGTCTGTTCCACATCTCATCCTTTTTCTTTTCTCTTGATGGAAAGCTTCCATTTTTAGTCACTCTTTCCCTCCACGAATGTGCACAGGTACCAACTAGGTGCCAGGCACCACTGTGGGCTTCATGCCGACGTCTTCTGCCCTGCTTGTCTCCATTTCATAGCTCATCTGGGCTTCTGAGGCGGCCAGGCAGGCAGTGGGTGGCTGGACTGGGGATAGTGTGGAGGAAAGGGTCATTCCTGAGGGCTTTACACACCTTTACGTGCCTTCCAGCCACCCCATCGGGTCGGTACTGTCCTCTCCGAGGGAAGTTGGGGTCTGAGAGAGCCCAAGGACACTCGCATATAGTACGTGGTGGCCGGGGGCTGGACCAGCTCCCTGCTCTTCACTACACTGACCCGATCATTTGCTGCACATCACTGATCCCACTTTTGGGAGTGAAAAGGGGTGCTATGAACAGGCATGTGGGGACAACAGGTGGAAATTCGATCCGCCAGGCAAAGTGGATGTCAGGTCATCCCATCGGGAAACAACAATCGTGGGGCCACCTCGGAAGGCTCAGGCCTGCTGTGTGGCCCCTAGAGGCAGGGCCAGGCCCCTTGGAAGGAAAGCTACAGAGGCCGGTCCCAGCCCAGTAAGGGGATGGGAGATACTGGCGCTGGTGGTCCTGGGGACAGACCACGTCCTCTTGTTTCTGGGTCCCACGCTGGGCATGAAACTGACGCAGGACGCGTGGGACTGCAGTGCCCGAAGACAACGGAGGAGGGTGGCGGCGTTCAGGGAAGGGTCCTGGAGGAGGGGGTCTCCGTGCTCTGAATTCCGGGGGCCACCCACAGAATCAGCCGCAGAGGAGCTGCAGGAGGCTGGGCTGTTTGAGCATATCCTGGAGCATCTGGGCACCCTCCCCAGGAACAGGGACATCTGCATCAATGGCCTGAGCCTGCTCTGGGCCCTGCTGGTGGACGGTGAGAGGCCCCTCCTCCTGCTCTCCGGCAGGGGGCTGGCATCTCTCCCTCCACTGCTCCCTAACCACCTCTGAGAGCCTTCAAGGGCTTCTGTGCCCTGTCCCGCAAACACTTCAGGACAAATCATGCCCCTGAAGGGCTGGAAGCACAGCAAAAGCAAGGAAGGACGAATAGGGCAGAGGTGGGACTTCCTGTCCCAGTGGGTGGGCCCCTCACAGACTCTGGCTCCCACCCATCCTGGGATGTCCCAGGCGGTCCTTGGTTTCAGAAGTTAGCCTTAGCACTGCAGCCTAACCTAATTTTTGATTCAGAAAAGGGGGCCCCCAGGCCGCGCTGCTTCCTCTCCTCCAGGCCCCAGGGTGGCCCTCCAGCGCCTGGGCAGTAGTCTTACCCAGGAAAAGAAGCCTCCAAGCCACGGAGAGCCCTGGGAACCCGAGAGCCCCGCCCACACCCAGAGTGCAAAATCCCCCAAGCCTCCCCTTGGGGGCATGGTGATCCCTACCCTCCAAATACTCCCTGGCGAGTGGGAAAGCCCTCCATCTTCCCATCTCTGAGGACATCTGACCTCTCCCACCACCAATTCTGCTTTATTGTCCTTGGTGGGAGGCACGGGGTGGGGCGCCATGTATTGTCCTTGGTGGGAGGCACGGGGTGGGGCGCCATGTATACAGCAGGCACTTCAGTCTGCACCCAAGGGCTAGATGTCCTCTCCTCCATCCCATCCTGGTTCCAGCTGTCATTGTGAACAAGGCTCCCTTGGAGAAAGCACCAGTCCTCGTTGCTGAGGTGCTAGCCACCTACCCCACAGATGCGGAGATGGCTGAAGCCGGCTGTGCAGTCCTCTGGCTGCTGTCCTTGCTAGGTGAGCAGCCTGGGGCCCCGGGAGCTGGGAGGGGGGACCCCAGACCCAGGAGACAAGAAGGCCTCCATCTGGCCTTCTGCAGGCTGCATAAAGGAGCACCAGTTTGAAGAGGTGGCAGCGCTGTTCCTGCAAAGCATCCGGCTGTGCCAAGACAGAGTCCTGCTGGTGAACAACGCCTACCGGGGCCTGGCCAGCCTGGCAAAGGTGTCTGGTGAGCCTGGGGACGGACTGGGCTGCCACTAGGAGGTGGGGGTAAAACTCAACAATATCTGCCAGCTGCCCACAAACCAAAAACAAGCAAAAAATCAAATAGGAAAAACCCTCTGTAGTCCCAGCATCTACAAGTTGCCATGGAGACTTTATATACTTTTGCATAATGCTATATTGTGACCATCTTTCCCCGTCCATAAACACTATCAGGTCTGCACAGGTTTTCCCACAGGTACAGCCCAGGAGACAGGTCTATCTCCAAATTCCTGCCTCCAACAGACCCTGGCTGTTATCCCGTGTGCTGTCCCTGGCCTTGTGCCTAACTCGCGGCACGGTAACACTTTATGGAGACACTTGGGGCCTGGAGACTGGCCAAAGTCACCAGCTGGTGTGTGGGGTGGCCTGGTCCCAACTCTGTGTTCCAGGGCAGGTGCGTGGGCTGGACAGGGGGGCCCAGGGCCGGCCTGGACGGGAAAGCAAAGATGGCCAGGCCTATCTGCCTCAGCCTGAAGTTGCCTGAGCCTGAAGGGGTGGGGCCAGCTTCACTCCTGGGAAGACCCTGGAGTCTTCCATCTCAGAGACACACCCTGGGCTCCAGGCCTGCCCCACCTTCCAAGGTCCCACCAACAACAGACCTTTGTCAGGGGTCAGCTGCCAACCCTCATGAGGCCCTGAGGGCAAACGGGAAATGGCTCAGCTCCGTGAGCGGAGTCAATGAGAACCCAGTGAACACGACCCCCAGCCAGTCAGGGTGAGAATCGTGGCTTTGCCACCTACTGGCTGTGTGACATTCAAGTCATCTCACTGGAGTGTCAGCTTCCCCTGGGCTCCAGGACAATCTGAGGAGTAACATCTACACAGCATCACACGTCACTGCTGACGCAGGTGCCCAGCCCCTCAAGCGCCGGGGTCCTAACCCCGCGCAGCCAGGCCTCCTAACCTGGAGCGCCCCCTACACGCACCCTCTGCAGCGTGTTCTGGCGCTTCTGTCACGCCCACAGGCTGAGACCACCGCTCCCGTGGGAGCCTCTTGCTGCCTGGGTGGAGGGAGGTGGGGTGTGTATTCCCACTGGGAGGGAACAAGGCAGTAGATGCTCTCACAGGCCTCACAGCCAGAGAGAAGAAACGCCAACCTCAGATGCCCCCGGGCTGCAGGACACTGGCCTCCTCCGCCAGTGCCGAGGCCCATGCTGTCCCAAGCACTTTGGCCTCTCAGCAACCCTATGAACTTGGTACTGCCGTCACCCCATTTCCAGAGAACACTGAGGTGTGGGCAGATGCAGGGCACGACCCCACTTTCTCCTGTCCCCCCCTCCCCACCAGAGCTGGTGGCGCTGCAGGTGGTGATGCCCGAGGAGGGCAGCAGTGGCCTCAGCTTCATCAAGGAGACATACCAGCTCTACAGGGATGACCCAGAGGTGGTGGAGAATGTCTGCATGCTGCTGGGCCACCTTGCTTCCTACAGTGAGAACCCCCTGGAACTTCCTATGCACTTGGCACGAGTGTCCACTCTGTGCCAGGCACTGTGCTGGCTGTGGCTGATGCCTAGCTCCTGAGCCCTGGGGGGCAGCATGCAGCTCATGCTGAGCCTGAGTGGGATGGGGACCCTTGTCCTGCTGGCCTCCTCAGAAATGCCCCAGCCTCAGGACCCTCTGCTCTGCCCACAGAGGAGATCCTGTCCGAGCTGGTGTCCAGCGGCATCCAGCCCCTGGTCCAAGAGATCCACAGGCGCTTCACCTCCAGCCTGGTGAGCGCGCAGGGCCTCCGCAAAGCAGGCCCCACATCCGCCTCCGTAGCCAGACCCAGGTGGCACTGAGTCCGGGACCCGGAGCAAGGTTTATGTGGAACCAACCGGGATCACTGCATGTAGTTTTTAGTGACTCTCTTCCTGTGATCCCATGTCTACACGGGGCTAAAGTAAATCCTATAGGGGAGGAGTAAGCAGACCTCTTCAAAGAAAAGCGGATTAACTCACAAAAACAATTACTCATGGACCCCGAGACTGTCCATGAAAACAGTGACCTACTCTTCTTCTAGGAGCTGGTTTCTTACGCAGAAAAGGTGCTCCAGAGGCTGCAGGAGGCCACGCCTCCCAGCCCCATGGGTGGGCAGTCGGCTTTGCCCTGAGGAGGTAGGCAGCCCAAGGCCTCCCTCCTACTCACTGCCTTCTTCCCCACCTTCCTTTCCTCCTCAGGGTTGTGGGGTCAGGAAAACTGTCACCCAGGACCAGTGTGTGCATTTTACACTCTTCTTCAGTTCCTGGCAGGGCTGAACCGGCCCAGGGGTAGGGCTGGCCAGTGGCCGATTCTGCAGTCTATACAAACCTCAGCCCTGCCTGGAACAGGTGGCAGCAGTCAGCCACAGCAGTCCTTCTAGACCATTCCAAATGAGGGAAAGAAACAGCCTCTGCAAGCTCCATCTCAAGTAAAAGCCTGCATTTGTGAAATAACATCCGCAGTGGGTTTGGACCTTTTTTGTACCCCCCTCAGGCAGTTCGGTGAAGCCACGGGGTCTGTGCGTTCCACTCAGCGCAGCTGGCTGCCCCCCACCCCGTTCTCGGAAAGACCCTCACCCCTGGGCCCAGCCGCCCACGGGAACCCAGCGGCTTTTCCAGCTCAGTGGCCCAAGGTCAGCATGTCCGTCCTGGACGGGGAGAGGCACCCGTTTCCGGGAATAACATTGTCACCGTGCTCAGGCAGCCTGCGCCTCACATCGCCACGCTGCGGGCTCTGACTTGGGTTTAACTTGGCGGGTGTGGGGAGTGAGGAAGGCACGCCCGCCCTCAGAAAGTCTCTCCAAGTCCAAGGGGGGGCTACAGAAAACTCTTCAGTGAGCTGCAGCTGGGCTAACCGCAGACACCTGGTCCGGGGCCCCTCCAGTCCAGAAGAGTTCTTTACATCGCTCAAGGCGATGGAGGGAACGAGGCCTCCTTAGAGGAAGCGCTGAAGAGCCAGTGGACAACTGGGTGCTTCCTGCCCTGGGACCCGGTGAACCCCAGCGAAGCCCACTGCCACGTCCACGGTGACAGCGCAGGGCAGGCACAGCCCCGACTCCCCATCTGCACTCCCACTTGAGTCCCGCCACCCCGGACTCCTGGCTGTGCCCAGGACAAACACCCCTGACTCCGCCGGCTGTGTCCCTGCCCACACTGCCCGTCCCCCCTGCGAGTGGGACTAGGTCTTAGATCATAAAATCAGAAGGAAGAAAAAGTTCTTCTCAGCAGCATGCATGCTCCCATGCCCCTGCTGCCATTATTTTGAAAATGTTTCGACAGAGTTGCTGCTCTGGGCAGATTTGGTCACAACTGCCTGTGGACGGAGACACTGCCACAGGGCGGTGGGAGGGACGGCACTAGCAGCTGGGCTCTCACTAGGCGTCGTCACTGCCGGCGTCTGGAGCGGTGGCTGCGGGGCGCCTGTCTGGGGCGATGCTCTCCCAGTCCTTCTTCACCATGATGTACAGTCTCATTGCTGCCTGGGCATCCTGAATCTAGGTGACACGGAACACCACCCTGACTGTCCCAGCTGGTGACAAGCATGGCCATGTGCCAGGCAATCCCACAATTACCGAGCCCTAGCGCCAGATGTGGGAGGAGCGAAGCAGAAAACCGAGCAGAGCAGCAGCCAGTGCTGTGATCCTCACTGCACCTCTGTGACTCGGGCCTCCCCTTACGGAGAAGAAAGGAACCCACAGAAGCAAAGGGACAGACATGCTGCCTTGTGAGGGGCACGAGACAGCAAACATCAGGAATGCAGACGGGGGGATGACGGGCTCTGAGCTTCGTGCTCGGGCACAAGACAAAGGGCAAAAAGAGCCTAGGGGGCTGACGGCCACCATGCAGTGGGGGCTGGGTTCCATGGGCCTGCGACCTGGCACCAACACTCCTCAGCCCCATCACCAGGGCCTGTCGCCGAAGGCCAGGGCCACCACGTCCTAGAGGCCCTTCAGTCTAGACTGGGGACTTCTTCCCAAACATTTACAGTATAGTTTTTTTGTGTTAAGTGTTAATTAGTTAAACATAACCATTTAGAATCTAGTCAACACTGTGTAAGCCTGCTGTGTCATTTCATGTTTTATGGACCAGCAGCCTCTTAGAAAAGAAGTCACTCAGGCTCCACTGTGTTTGCCCTCAGTGACAGTGCCTCGCATGTGACGTCAGGGGTGGCCCCCAATCCCAAGGACTGTCATCCCAGGACAGACTCACCGAGCAATGCTCCGCCTGCTGCACCCTGATCCCCAGGATTTCCTCTGCAAGCAGCTTCAGGGATGGCCTTCCACTCTGCCAGGGGAGAGGGGACAGCACACAGCCGGGCTGGGGCGAGGCCTTTGCAGGCTCTGCGCAAGCGGGGGGTGCTGCCCCAGGCTGGGGGTGTCGCCTACTGAGCCCCAACCCCAGTGACCTGCAGTGTGCCCTCCAGTGGCAGCCCCATGGCAGTGAGGGCTGGCGACACCCTGTTAAGCCCTGGAGGAGGGCCGGGGAAGGAGCCTGCATCTCTGCCTTCCAGCCTCGGCCTCCCTGCTCATTTCAAGAGCGGAGCTTGCCCTCGGCCCCTCTGGATCACAGAGATCAGAGAGTAGACATAACCTGCCCTCAGTCACACTAACTTTTAGGATTGCCATTTAGCAGAACTCTACATTTTCTTTTCAGATTCCCTTTTATTTATTTATTTTTATTTTTTCCCCCAAAGCCCCAGTAGATAGTTGTATGTCATAGCTGCACATCCTTCCAGTTGCTGCATGTGGGATGCAGCCCCAGCATGGCCGGAGAAGCGGTGCGTCAGTGCGCGCCCAGGATCCGAACCCAGGCCGCCAGCAGCGGAGCGTGCACACTTAACCTCTAAGCCGCGGGGCCGGCCCTCCCTTTACTTCTTTTTTTTTTTTTTTTGAGGAAGATCGGCCCTGAGCTAACATCCATGCTAATCCTCCTCTTTTTGCTGAGGAAGACCGGCTCTGACCTAACATCTATTGCCAATCCTCCTTTTTTTTTCCCCATAAGCCGCAGTAGATAGTTGCACATCTTTCTAGTTGCTGTATGTGGGACGCGGCCTCAGCATGGCTGGAGAAGCGGTGCGTCGGTGCGCGCCTGGGATCCGAACCTGGGCTGCTAGTAGTGGAGCACGTGCACTCAACCGCTAAGCCACAGGGCCGGCCCCCCTCCCTTTGCTTTTAAAGGTTAAAAAGCAAAGCAAAACAAAACACCTTTCGCCAATAGGTCAGCTACCAGGCACCAGAACCAGCCATCACATGAACCTCACGAAACAGCTACCACATGCGGAACCACATTTATTTTAAATACCTGCACGTGACTCTTGAAAGGTTTGTATTTCTGTGTGTCCCGGATCTTCTTTTTTGGGTGATCTAGAAACAGCACCTAGAAGAAGATATAGTGACGGTCATTTTCATTTCTAGTTTGTAGTGGTAGAAACCCTTGGTATCAAATAACCTCTTACAAAGAATTCCAACGTATAAAACACATGAATAAAAAAAGGTACTGACGTGAGTCTGAACTTCTGAAGGAAAATACCACACTAAAGATGAGCTCAACAGTAAGACCTACACTGATAAAAACACAATCTTGAACCCGGGGAAGTAGGAGACAGTCACCAATTAACCAGCAACCAATTTATCCCATATTTTAAGTTGGTGTCGCACAGAAAGGAAGTCAGGAATGAGAAGAGAATTTAACAGCTCATCTCAGGACCTCAGCACAGTCTTCAGGAGAGGTTTAAGCACGAGTCTGCCCAAGTTACCCGGGATGCAACAGGCATGAGGAGGGAGCACGAGCTAACAGGGTGGCCTGAGGTGAGAACGTTTATGATACAATGCACTTCGGTGGGCAGACTTGTTAGTTTTTAATAGCTCAAAATTTATCTTAAAAGGCAATTAAAGGGGCCGCCCCATGGCTTAGCAGTTAAGTGCGTACGCTCTGCTGCTGCCGGGCTGGGTTCAGATCCCAGGCGCGCACCGACGCACCACTTGTCCGGCCATGCTGAGGCAGCATCCCACATACAGCAACTAGAAGGATATGCAACTATGACATACAACTATCTACTGGGGCTTTGGGGAGAAAAAGGGGAAAAAAGGAGGACTGGCAATAGATGTTAGCTCAGGGCCGGTCTTCCTCAGCAAAAAGAGGAGGATTAGCATGGATGTTAGCTCAGGGCTGATCTTCTTCACAAAAAAGAAAAAAAGGCAATTAAGACCAACATTTAGTGGTCCTTGAAAAATCTAAGGACACTAGGGTTCCATGGAACACTGTTTGAAAAGCCCCCGCCCAGGAAGGATAGTCTCCCATTCTGCCTGCCTCGCGGTTCTCATCAGAACAGGTGGGTCAGGGGCCGGCCCCGTGCTGTAGCGGTTAAGTGCACACACTCTGCTGCTAGCAGCTCGGGTTCAGAGGGTGTGCACCGATGCACCGCTTGTCACACCATACTGTGGCGGCGTCCCACGTAAAGTGGAGGAAGATGGGCACGGATGTTAGCCCAGTGCGAGTTTTCCTCAGCAAAAAGAGGAGGATTGGCATGGATGTTACCTCAGGGCTGTTCTTCCTCACACAAAAAGAATTAATAATAATAATAATAAAAAAAAAGAACAGGTGGGTCAGTTCTGCCCACGCAGAGACCCTAAAAGAGCAGAGGCTGGAGGCCACACCCTTCGGGGCACTGGAAGTGACCCTCGAGCTCTCCCACTGCCCACTGTGCTGGCCATGATGGGCCAGCCTGTGCGAGGGAGACAAGGGGGGCCCTGACTGCCTGCCCAGTGGCCCTGAGGGAATGGCCGCCAGGGAATACTTCCCGACAGAAGGGGCTCTGACCTCAGACGAGCACAGTTCCTGCCCGCCGGGTGAAAGCCACAGAGGCAGTGCCTGGCTTTGTCCATGTGGCTGTGCTAGAGCCGTGGGCACCTGGCATCAGGCCCGGGTGTGCACCAGCTCTGCATGCTGGCACCGTGGCACGTCACCTAACTCACGGAGCCTAAGTTTTACCACCTGTGAACACCTCAGCCCCCTTTAGGGAACTGAATGAGACCTCTGTCGTGTAAGATGCCTAGCATGGCTCCAGAAGGCAGTACCTCACTAAGTGGTACCTGACAGTGTTAGAGAGGATTCCCAACACGGGGCACAAGTTCACTACAACCCCCGCCCCCGCCGTGACGTGCATGTAGATGGCACGAGGGTGGGCAGCAGCCACGGAAGAGCAGTACCTTTAAATCGTTGTGCAGTGCGTGTCCAACCAGAATGCGGCCCTTCAGCATGTCTGCCACCTCCTTCTGAACAACTTCAAATTCCTCTCCTGAAAATCCACACCAAGAAGTGGTTTGTGATGACACGTCAATCACAGTCGTTCTCTGAGAGTGACCTCCCACCTCTGGTCAGACCTGAGACGGGGGGTCAGGTGAGATTCTGATCCGGGAAGGGGCGTCAACTACGCCCAGGCTGCCCCACCCCCAGGGAAAGGCACCAGGCCTAGTGAGGAAGACAGGACAGCGCTGAAAACCACCCCCGGGGGGTGTGACCGTCAGGACTCCGACTATGCTGACTGCTCCGGACCAGAACCGGGAACGAAAGGGAGAACTCGGGCCCAGCTACTGCCTGCCCTCTGTAGCCGTGAGCTGTGCGGGACCCACCCTGCCGGAGGTGCTCGGGCCGTATCCCGCTGACCGCCGTCCTGTAGTCAGTCACCGGCTGGGTGGGCTTGATGTACTTGTCGTAAACACACTTCCCATACTGGTTCACAATGGACACGCGGGCAGCGATGCTCTCCTCCCCATTGGGGCCCACGCCCACCATCTCACAGTCCATGGCTAAGGCTCTCGTCAGGCTGAGGGGAACCAAAGGCTCCAGGTTAATCAACACTGCAGGATCCGGGAATCGGCACCAAAAGCTCCCCGCCCATCACCACATCACGTGACCAAACTCTATGCGGTCTTGGGTCTTACCAGGACACTGGAAGGTGTCTGCCCAATCCAACCTTCCCGAACCCCGGCCCTCTAAGGCTGAACGTGCCCGAAGGCCCACGCCCAGCCCAGCGTACCCGCCGAAGGCCTGCTCCTTCACCAGCGTGACGCTCCTCTCACTCTGTCCCAGCTGTTTTCTTGCGATCTCTGCTGCCTCTGGGCCGATGGCCGCTTCGATATCTGCCGGGTCGACATCATCAAACCAGATGTCTTCCCTAAAAAGCAGAGAGGAGATGGGCTGCACATGCTGCTCAGCGGAGTCTGCTCCTCACAGCAGCCGGGCCCAATGCCCTCCCGCTGGCCCAGCAGCTCCCGCTATTCTCATCGTTTTGGCTCTTTCCTTTCTCATCAGAAAATACGTTCATTACCCAAATTTAGGAACTAGGGATAAACCCAGAGAATATACAATAGAAATATACAGCCCACTACCTGGGTATAAAGACTGCTACTGTTTTCAATTACAAAAGTAACACCTTCACTGTCATACATTTAGGGAACACAGATGAACACAACTGACCACACAACGGAAACACAGAGTGCCGCCCCGAGGGGTAAGGACTACTGGCCCCTTCCCCTCTAGACCCCCATACTTGGAAGCCCACACAGGGACGTCAATTTCTGCCTGGGGAATTCTGTCTTTCGGGCTCAGCTTCAGTGTCACGTCCTTAGACACCTCTTCCTAAGCCCACTGAACGGACACGCCCCTCCGGCTGTTTGCTCCCAGCCTCACCGGACCCACCATGACCACACTTAGGGAACTACTGAAATCATTTCAGTTTACTGTCCCTCCCCTGTTCGACTACCAGCCTCAAGAGGGAGGGACCCGTTGTAACTGCTCTCTCTCCAGAGTGCGTGCCTGGCACAATGACACACGAGCGGCAAACTGTTCTTCCTGCAACCTTCAGCAACCATGTCCTCAACACCAGGCGACACGCCGCCAGCCTGACTTACAAACACGCCACCTCCAGGTGAGCCATTCAGGGCGGCCACTGACTCCTGGTCCTCCCATGTGAGTGAGCATCACAGGGTTTGTTGAGTAACTGCCAGGCGCTGAGGCAGCACATCCCATCTCACAGACCCCTCACAACACCACAGATGACCACACCGAGGCTCAGGGGATGTCAGGAACTTGCCCCTAACCACCCAACTGGCAAGACGCAGGAATCAGTGTCAAACTCAGGTCTTCCTGGCTTCGGCATCCATCATTCCGAAATCTTTACTGGGGGCCTGCTGAGTGCCACACTGTTCCAGACCCTGCCCGCATCATGCCTACATTCTAGGCAAACAAAGAGCACCAGGGTGAGAGGATGGAGGGGCTGCGGGAGGGGCCACCGGCCTCGGCCTCCTTGAGGAGACAGGCCCTGGTCACTGGGACTTTGTTCTCAGGGACAAGATGACCACCAGCTCGGGCAGACCTCCAGGACTTACTCGGTGGGTGGGGCTGGAGTCAAGGCTGCAGCCGCCTCCTTAGCTTTCCGCTTCTTATGCTTGATGTCCCCTTGAGTTGGAGAAATGTCACCATTTGTCCTTTTCTTGGTCCCTTTCTCACTGTGCTCTGCTCGGCTGGCCTTTGTGGGAGGTGCTGGCACCTTCCTGTTCCTCAGAGATCCTGCAGGAGCAGAGCCCCCGCTGGCTGCATGGTCTGTTTTTTCTGTCCCCATCTCATCTCTCTTAGCTTTACCTGGGCTGCCTTCTCTGTTTTGTTGGATAACTTTGGGCTGCTTTTTGGAATCCATCTGAGAGATAACAAGAGGCTTTTCCAGAGCCTGTGATTTTTGCTTCAGCAGCTATGGGACCCAAAATAAAATAGAGGACACATTTTAATTTGGAAACCATGCACAAGAGATTGAAAAAACTTATATGCATACATATATGTATGTACATACACACACACGTCAATCACAACTACATATACTTCCCACTAGCATCACTGAAATTCATTTTCAAACGGTTTGGAATAGGCCTTTTTCACTGTCACCTGTAAGTCACTTGTGGTGAACGATTTTCTTTGCTTCTTGCATTACAATGCCTAAATTGACACCTGCTCCCTCATTCCTACAAAATTTCAAACTCATGTTCTACTTAAGTACCTGCTGAAAGTCTGAACAGACTACTTCACTCTGAGCCCGGGGCGATGATATGCAACCTGTTTTCACTTTTCTAGGTAATCGAGAGTTCATTCTAGAGTTACTTCCCTCAGAGCTTAGGCCAACAAGCTGGTGCAGAGAAACCACTTCCTTTACAAGATTTCTTGGTTTGCTACTGCTGTGAGGGTCTCAGGAAGAGACAGAGGTGTGTTCAACGGCAAGTTTTTTTCTAGAGGTGGCTGAAGAACTGTCAGCAGCCCTACCTCTGCTGTCACACAAGGAGGACTCTCTGAGGTCTTCCAGCCCAACCTCCTCTGTGCTCACGTCCCCAGCGCGGCTGTTCTCAACCTCAATTAAGAGCTGGGCACGTGGCAACCAGCGGAGAGATGATGAGCTGGGTTTCTAACGACCCGTTCCCGGGATATGCAAAGAACAGAAGGAATTACTTTCTCGTACGAACAAGAGAGAACTCAAGGCTTTCCCCCCAGTAAACATGCTTTCCACTCACTCCATTTTGCTTTACTCTCTTGAGAAAGAGGGAGATTGACAGAAATCACACACAACTCTGGAGTGCCAGGTGTCACCGGGCCCATTTGTCAAGACAGAAGTAGTACGGGGACTCCCCACCCTACGATATCGGGCTGCGTTAAGAGGCTCTTCTCTGTTCTCTTGCTCACCCTGAAGCTCCGTGACAGACTCCAGAAAACGGGAAAAGAGACTTTAAAGGTCAGCAGGAGCAAAGAGCAAAACCTCACGCCTGTGTGACTCTGCACCCCAGTCTGCCGTTTACTGGCTCTGCCACCCCGGGCCAAGTCCCTTAAGCTCCCTGCCTCCATTTCCTCACCCCAAAAACAGCGATAATAAGGACAGCTACCTCCAAGGGAGGGGGGAGAATTTAGAGTGAAGCACCAGGAACAGCACGCAGCAGAGGAACCACTCCCTAGGTACCGGCCACGACGCCCAGAAAGGCAGGTACCACTCGGCATGCAGAGCAGGGACTCGGGCGTCAGACTCCCGGTCCTGCCCACCCGCTGCAATCTTGGGTAATTTATTCAACCTTTGTGGACCGGTGTCCTCGCCCCTAAAACGGAGATGGCAGGGGGGTCTACCTCACAGTGCTGGTAGGGGGGTTAAACAAGAACCCACAGGCAGATCCCAGGGCAGCGTCCGCACGTTTTAAGAGCTGTCACCAACCTTTACCAACGTAAAAACCGTCGGTCTTGCTATTCTCTACCCACGAGTTCGCGACCCCCTCAACAGGCCGCCGGTGCTGCAGGCGGCTCTGTGGACGAGGTTTTCACTCCAGTCCGCCCGCACAGCTCCCTCCGGGCCCCGCGTCTCCCCTTTTGGAGCCGCGGTGACGGGCAGGGCGCGCCCGCGGGCCCAGCCTCACCTCCCGCAGCGCCTTCCAGTTCCGGGAAAACTCTTCCGCAGCCGCGGGAGGCCGCACGACAGCGCCGGCGGCGCCTCCCGGCCTCCCGCTTCCTTCCCGCGCCTTGCCGTTCCGGGATCTCTTCTTGTTCTTCCTCTTCCGAGAGAGCTCCTCAACCAGCCGGGGCCCAGCCGCGGGGGCCCCCGGGGCGGCGGTCTCGCCGCCCCCAGCCCCGCCCCGCGCGGGGACCCTCGGACCCGACCCCGGAGCGCGGCGGCCACGCCGGGGACGGCCACCAGGGCCCCCCGCCCGCCCCGAGCCCGGCCCGCGCCCCGCGCCCATTCCCAGCGCGCCGCCCGGCCCCGGACGGCTCGGCCCGCACTTCCCGGCGGGCGCGACCCCAGCCTCCCGGACCCCGGAAGCGACCCCGGAAGCACCCCGCGCGTGTCGCCGCACGTGCGCCCCAATCCCCGGAAGTGCTCGCCTCTCCCCCACCGGCTGGAAACCAGGCCCTCGCCTCAGGTTCCGCACGACCGGGAGCAAGGCGGGGCTCTTCGTCCGCATGGGAAAAGGGCCGACACCTCAGCGAGCGGCGTCCGGGGTCGGCGACCTAGGGCCGGGTTGGGGTAAGCCCGGGATCTCACCGAGATGCTAAAGCGGGGTGAGAAACGTAGGCGCCGGAAGGGGACTGGGGGGCCGCTGTCGGTGTAGCACCGCGGCTGGGCCGGCAGAGCGCGGGGCGCCGGTGGCCGCAAGGGGGCGCTGGGCGGCCGGGCCTGGAAGGGCCGGGGCCACTCCTATCCCACCGTCCTCACCTTCAGCCTCGCCTGGGTGTCTTCCTCATGCGGGGGGAAACTGAGGCCCAGGGGCGGGGAGGAGGACCCCAGGTAGCACAGCCTGGTTTGCCAGGGCGTGGGCTGCAGAGGCACTTCAGCGATACCCGATGATGATACTAAAGCATCCTAATAATTGTTGTATAGTATGGTAACAACAGCTGTGGACAGGTTTTGGGACGCCTCTCTCTGGTCTAACGGGCGCATCTAGCAAGCACCCTGCGTGGGCTTTAAGTCAGTACAATAAAGTCCGTGCTGTCCTGTGAAGCCGCCGTGCAGGCCATCTTCAGCCGGCGTCAAATGACCTTGAACCCCACACCTCATGACCAAAGACACCAGCTGGACAGACCCACAGCGGGAAAGATAAAGGGTACCTCGCTCTCACGTCCCCAGCTGTGTTTCTTAGAGATGGAGGGAATAATCACGACCCTGGTCCTGGCCTCCCTCCACACATGGATAAGGTCAGCATCTCCCAACTTGTTTGATGTACAAACAAGGAGTTCTTGTTTATGTCACCTTCACCATAAATCTAGAGAAAAGCCCAGATGTACTCCACCCTTTATTTTTCTTGACATATGTGAAATCTAGCTGTAAGTTGTTTTTCTTCTCCTCTTCCCTGCACATGCACTGTTTGTGAAAGAGACGTACGCTCACACCCCTTGGAGCAGTCCCATCAGAGCATCTGCTGAGCTGTTTCCCCGGGTTTGAGCTCCTCACGCTGATTATTGAATAAAGTCCTCCACTAATGTCACCTAGGCTCTTGATTTCAGTCGACACAACAATAATAATAAATTGCTAGCACACCACACCTGGCCCTGACAGTACCTCGATAAACCACAGAGAGGAGGCCTCCACTTCCCTAAGTCTTCCATCTGAGAGTCTGTGTGTGTGTGGGTGTGGGGGCTTCAGAGAAAGACAGATAACACGCCAACAACACAATTATGATAGCAGTAACTGCCATGAAGATGATAAAATGGGATGTGGTGGTAGAGACTGGTGACGAGGTATCGAGGGGTAAGGTTACCAAACAAAATGCAGGATACCCAGAGAAATAGGAATTTCAGATACAGAATAATTTTTAATATAAATAAATATGCCCTGTGCAATAGTTGTAGTATTGGGGGCATATTTATACAAAAAATATTGTTTTTTATCTGAAATTCAAATTTAACTAGGTATCCTGATTTTTATTTTCTAAACGTGGCAACCCTGCCTGGAGGGGCCACTTAGATGGGGTCATGAGCGAAGGCCTCTTGGAGAGGAGACACTTAAGCTGAAACTTGAATGTGACGATCAAGGCTCAGAGGGAACAGCAAAGCATTTGACGTATTTGAGGAATGGGAAAAGGCTGGTGTGGCTAAAGCTCTGTAAGCAAAGGGAAGGCAGTTAGAGAGGCAGGCAGAGGGATGGGCAGGGGCCAGATATGGATTACAGAGCCTTGGGGGCTACAGGAAGGACTTTGGACATTTTATTCTAAGGGCAAAGGGGAGCCATCGATTATTATTATTTTGTGTGTGTGTGTGAGGAAGATTAGACCTGAGCTAACATCTTTGCCAACCCTCCTCTTTTTGCTGAGGAGGAGGTTATAATCCTGTGCTAATATCTGTGCCCATCTTCCTCCACTTTATGTGGGACACCGCCACAGCATGGCTTGACAAGCGGTGCGTTGGTCCACACCCGGGGTGGGAACCCCAGGCTGCCAAAGTGGAGTGCGTGCACTTAACCACTGTGCCACCGGGCCGGCCCTGCCATCGATTATTTTAAAGCTGGGGAGTGATGCAGTCTGACTTGAGTTTTTTAAAGATCACTGTCCCTCTGTGTGAGAAATGGGATGGGGAGGGAAGTGAGGGAGGAAGCGGGGAGACCAGTTAGGAGCTGGTCACAGATGCCCAGGCCAGCAATGGTGCAGCTGGATTAGGGCAGTTTGTCCGTTTGGGTCGCCAGAAAGCAGTCACAGAGTCGGAATTAGGCATGCACAACCTGTGCTGGGTGGAATGCCTATGAAAGATAATGGGGAATCCCAGACCCCATGCAGCGCTGACACCTGTGCGAGCAAAGTGGATTGGCCCTGAATGGATGGATAGGTGCGTCCTTCCTGATAACAGAGGATGGACGAGAAGGGGGCAGGTGGGGAACCAACAGCCATCCCCACGCTAGCCATCAGCTGAGTTGGGGGGAGGCGTCCTGGAGGTGTGAGGGAGTGGGAAATAGTGCTTTGGAGAGTGTGACTGAGAACGTTCCAGGAGGTGGAGTGGACTGCCAGGTGGCCTGTGATGCTGAGTGCAGCATGGTGCCACCAGCCTGGTTCTTTGACTCTGTCCAGCCGGTGCAGGCACAGAAGAGGTGATAGCTGAGTGGGAGGGGATGAGGCAGAGGAGTGTTTGCCAGGGAGTGAGGGTGGTGGGGGCCTGGAGTCTGCAGTGAGTGGGGAGGGGAATGAGGACAGGAGAGTGGGGACAGGTTATAGAAAACAGAGGTGTCAGGAGAGGAGAGCAGGTTGTCTGAGGCCGGAATGGTGGTGCCTTTGGTGCAGCCTCTCATTAGTCAGGGGAGAGCCAGCCCTCAGTCGCAGCATTCAGCATGAATCCACAGCTCCAGATCCCTAGTCTGGTGCTCCCTCCTCCAGACTGGGCTACTTGGCCCAGCCCCATCCCAGGATGCAGGATCCAGTGGGGGTGCTCTGAACCAAGGACCAGCCCAGTGCAAGGCCCAGGTTGCAGCAGGAGGAGCCTGCAGGCCACCCACCCCCACGGCCCTAGCTCTGGGAGGAAGCTCGCAAGAGTAAACATAGCCTGATCATCCCACCCACCCAGCAGGGTCTGTCACATTCCACACCAACTAGATTTCCAGTCACCACGGCTCTTTTCCCTCTGCCAGCTGGCTTTCCTGAGGATGAGCGAGCTTAAGCCCTGGGGACGATGCATACGGGGAATTCTCACTTCTGCCTTCCTTCTCCTGGGCTGCTGGGGGCTCTCCGATTTCCAGCCGGTGGGTGAATCTACACGAGCCGGTGTCAGGGACCTGGGGTGGGAATCTGAGCTCTTCTGGGTGCTGACGGCAGGTTCTCTGGGAGAGAGGGGGTGCCAAACAGCCCTTGGGCAGAGTGGGGGTGTTCTTTTGGCTTCCAGATTTGCACTGGGCAGAGGAGTCTGAGCTGGGGTTCAGGGGATGAAGTGTGCTCACTGAAGAAGGCATTGGCCTCTCAGTCCTGCCCACTCATCTGGTGAAGCACAGACACTGTCTAACCCGTGTGGTGTCTCTGCCTCTCCATCCTCCATTTCTGTTCCCCTCCCTCCTTGCCCCTCTCCCACCTCCCTTCTCCCCCATCCTCCTCTCTCCTCACTTGTCCTGTCTCGCAGATTTTTCTCCAGGCTTTGGAACCAGAGGAAGGGACTTCTTACTTTGGCCCTGACGCTACCTTAAAAGGTACTTGTCCTGGAGCCTTCTGAGCGGGGGAATTTCTCGAGCCGGTGGGGGGATCTCACCGTTGAGTCAGGGCCTGGGACTTTGGTGGCTCTGCTGGGAGGAGTCAGAGCGGCTGCCGTCACCCCTGTTAATTAACTCCGTTACTTCCTGCCGAGTTGATAAAATCTGGTCTGGGTGTTCTGGACGGAGCTGGGGTTCTGACCCCGGGATTCTGCTCTGTATTTCAAGGGAATGGTTACTAATTAGCTGGGCCTTCTGCCCCTGGGCCTCCCTTGGGCTGACTGATTCTCAGGGGCTCTTGTGGTTTCTGGCCTGCGTGTAAATATTTATTTCTTCTGTGAGAAGCAAGATAGGCGCTGGGTCAAGCTCCAGCCAAAGCCGTTTCCCCATCGCTCGGGGACCACGTCTGTGGACTTCTCCAGGGTGCCGGCCCCTTTCCAAGCAGGGCCATTGGTGACTTTGATCAAAAAGCTGGTGGGGACCAGAGGCAGGGCAGGCTAGGGGTCAGGGTGGAGAAAATTAGGGGATGTCCCACTTGTGACTGACTTCTCTGTGGTCTGGGTCAGATGTACACCGACCAGTGCCTGGGGCCATGCTCAGGGGCCAGGGGGACCGTGCTGGGGGGCCTGGGGCCGTGCTTGGTGTCCAGGGGCACCGTGCTGGGGGTCCAGGGGACCGTGCTGGGGGGCCTGGGGCTGACCCTGGGGAATGGAGGCCGAGAACTTGTGTATCACATACCCCAGGTCCCTTTAGCTCTGCCCTTCCTGGAGGGCTAGGAGACCATTGCTCGGGGTCCCTGAACCCTCTGGAGCTACCTTGGGGTGAGGGAGATGGGTGGAGAAGGACGGTGAGGCTGGCCTTGGGCTGCTGCTTTCTACAGAGGCTGCTCATGTACCCGCTTTGCCTGTCGGGGCTCGTGACATCACTCATGAAATACGTTCCGAGGCGAGGCTGCTGTGCCGGGCACTGGTCCGGCCCCCAGGCGAGACCCAGATTGGAGAGGCAACTTGCCATCCACCACCCTGAGAGCTGGGAGGAGCTGGACTGGAACCCAGGCCCCCGGGATTCCCACTAACGCTCACCAAAGGGAACAACTTCAGGCCCCTCCCCAGGCAGGAGGACCTGGAGGGCCGAGTGGGGCTGAGTGAGGCGGCCTACTGTCTCCTGCAGTGCCCCGATTTGACGTGGCCCCGTTCACGTGCATGTGTGAGGACGGGCTCTGGGGGCCACCCTGCAGGGCCCCTCGCTGCTCCCTGAGCGTCCTGGGACAGCTCTTCACCTTCTCTTTCCGGCCCGAGCTGGGCGTCCTCGCTGCCTCCTTCAGCAGTGAGCTCATGGTGAATGCCTCCCTCAGGCTGCTGGGAGGCCACCCCACCACTGCTTCACAGGAGGCCGCGCCTGGCTGCCCCCAGGTGCAGCGGCCAGGGCCACATACTGCTCGGGCCACTTGGTGAGTGGGCGCTCAGGCCAGCAACAGGGAGAGGTTGTGCTGGGGGTGTGGCTAGTGGGACCCCATGGTGTGGAGATGTCCCCCAGCCCCCTGCCACACAGCCAGATGTGTAGATCTTTGCCTAAAGTCAGATCCTGTGGGGCTGTGTTCCACGGAGGCTCAGAAAATCCTGCTAGCAGGTGGCAGAGCCAGGTACAGACCCGGAGGACAGGGAATGAGAAGAAAGAGGGCTTCACAGTCAGACCGCTGAGCTCAGACTCCAGCTCTGTCACTTAGCTCAGACGACCTCGGGCCAGTTGCTCGACCGGGTCTCAGTGTCTTCAACCGAGAAACCGTGAAGACAGCACGGGCCTCTTGGGTTATTGTGAGGACTGGTGTCACGTGTCCATGCAAAGTTTGTCACAATGCGTCACTCAACAAGCCAGAGCCATTTATATCATTACGCACGACACACAACACCCCACCTGGTTCCTGGGTTGGGAGGCCCAGCCTGGGCCAGGACAGATGCCACTCAGGGTGGATCTGGTGACCGGCAGTGCTGTTCATTAGCACAGGTCTAGCTAGTCCCCAGAGACCCCCTCCATTCTCGTACACATGGGACTTTACCAGGCCCTGCAGACTGGGGCCTGAAGGCCGTGTGCATGGGGGGGATTGGAATGTGGGCAGTAGGGGGGCTGGCAGCAGGTGGTGGGCAGTGAGCGCAGCCCCGGAAGGGTGTGGGTTCCTCTCTGTCCAGCAGAGATGGGCTCATGGATCCCGGACTTGGGGAGGAGCCCTTGGAGAGTGCTTAGGGCAAGCCCATGTCTGGCGCCGTGACGGCCCAGAGAGGCCCTCTCCTGCAGCGGGGAGTGGGCTATGTGTGCCAGCCTGCTCTCTCTTCTCCAGGAGGGCGACATCCTGGTGGGTGCAGACAGGCTCTGTGTCCAGCCAGTGAGGAGGCAGCACGGGGAGCTGGTGCCTCCCTGGGGCAGGCCCAGCCCCATCTGATCCACAGGCCCGCCCCTGCGGCCCCCATGGTCCCAGGGGTCCTCCAAGATACAGCTCCCGGGGGAGGGAGGGTGGGCCGCCATCAGGGACAGCTCTGGGGGAGGGACCAGCTCTCCCTGCTGCCCTGGTGCTGTGCAAATGGAGCCATCTTCTTTAGGATGCAGGGGAGTGCCTAGCTTACTGGACAGGCCAGGGGAGCATGTGGCCGTCAACCGTACCCCCAGACTGTCTGCTAGGTGGACAGGTAGATCTCCCACCTGTGAACAGCCCTTCACAGTTTACGAAGCACGTTCACAGGCGGGTGCTGCTGAAGTCTGTGCCAGGCAGGGCAGTGGTGAGTGACTTTCCCAGGCTGCAGATGGGAACCCAGAGGCCCAAGAGGCTTACACGGGTGCAAGTAGGCAGTGTCTTGGGCTTTACTTGCCATCTTGGGGTGACCCCATTCTACAGCGTGTGCCCAGAGGGCCGTCTGGGGGGCAGAGCAGGCGCTTGGGGCTTTGAGGTGACCCGAAGACATAAAAGCCACACAACAGCTCCCTCCTCGGCCTCATGCTGCCTTCTGGCCCTTTCCCATGCCCTGAAATGCCCCATCACTAAGGGGACCCGGGCCCTTGGGGTGGGGTGAAATGAAATGTCTTGACTTGAGAAGGTCATTCTGCCGAGACCTGCCGCCTCTCCCGGTAGCTGGCCAGCCGCTGTCGGTTCTAACAGTCACAACATAAAGTGACCTGCGAGAGCGAGACCTTTCCACCCTCTGGGCGCGCTTATTCCTGAGGAGTTGAGACGACCAAAGTATCTTAAGTCAGTGCATGGATGTCTGAGGGAGCGGACACCTTGGGCACTGAGAGGCTAGCTCCAGGAGGGCAGGGAGGTGCTGTGAGAGGAGGCCACAGAGCAGGGTCTACTAGAGCCCACAGCCCCGGGCAGGCCTGCTCACCCAGCCCTCCCAGTGGGAAAGCTGAGGATCAAGCCCACCAACTCCCTACACCCCATAGTGGTAAAGGGCAGAGACGCGCCTCCCACTGTGTCTCCAAGCCCAGGAGCAAGGGTGATGGAGGGGCCTGGCCCTTGGGCCATGGGGGCCATAGGGATGGCTGACCAGGTGGCCAAGGCCATGTTTCATCTGTTTTCTAGAACCTTCCCTCTCAGCCCTGCCTCCTCCCTTGCCAGGCCGTCTTCCTTCCCGTCGCCTCCAGAGAGGGGCTGCCGGGAGCGTCCTGCACCTGGAGCTGCTGGTGGCTGTGGGCCCCGACGTCTACCAGGCCCACCAGGAGGACACGGAGCGCTATGTGCTCACCAACCTCAACATGGTGAGTGCTCGCGTGGGGCGCTGACTCCATGGACGGACGGCGCTGGCCGCAGGGAGTGGGACTCAGGGATCCAGTGGGGCAGTGACTGTCCTCGGGAGCCTCTGGACATGTGCCCCACATGCGGGGCTTGTGGCAAAACGGCAGTGGGCTGGCTTATCTGGTAGTTTGAACTCAGTGGGTTGAGCTTGGGTGTAAACCTGAGGCTGGGGTCGCGCGTGGGGCTCGGGGCCCTGGAGTGGGGGAGGCATGGTCTGCTCTTTCCTTCCTCCTCCCACTCCCTCGCCTGGAGTGGAGGCGGGTGAGGACCGGGAACCCCTCTCCACTCCCTAGTGCACCCCACGGTCTCTTGCTACTTGGGTCCCTTCACCCAGGGGACCCTCAAGCCTGGCCTCTGCCCCAGTGTCCATTCGACCCATGGGAACCTCGGCCAGCACTGCCTGGCACCCAGCGAGTGTGGCTGCCCCACCCTGGCCTCTCTCAAGTCCCTTCTTGCAGGCACCCCATCTCTGCGGGCCTCCCCTCCACCCAGCCTCCGGGGTAAAGGTTGGGCAGGACGCAGGACTGCACTAATCATTATCTCAGAGAGACAAGGAAACAGGTGTTGCAACAACCTCACGATCACGTGTAATCTCATGGACTGTATGAAACCCTGTGCCCAAGCTCTAGAGACTTCACTAATGAGACGCACACAATAAATGACTGTGCTCTAGGCTGCCAGGTAGGTCTCCACAATGTAAGGGGATTGATGCCACAAGCTCACCATCACCAGCCACAGTGCAGCAAAGTCAGACATGATAAGAAGAAACGTACACAATTCAGACACTGACGATTTTTAAAAAAATTCTGACTAAAGGGATCTTAGGAACATTTAGGAAATTAGTCTCAGCAGATGACTGACAACCCAGGCCCCTTCCCCCACCCCTTGGTCCCCTGCAGAGATGGGAAGGGGACTTGAGGAGGTGCTGGCCATGGCAGGGCAGCCACTGCCCGCCTTGTAAGTTGGCCCTGGAGGGCAGGCAGCCCCCCTAGAATGTGGGGTACTGGGAACCACTTGGTCCCCAGCCGCAGGTGTGCCCCACCTATTTTGGACAAAAGGAAAAGTTCCACGAGTCTTGAACCCTAGGCCCTCTGTCCCCTCCCTGTCCCCTCCCTGTCCCCATGTGTTGTCTGGGCCTCCCACCCGGCAGGGAGTCTGGGTCCCAGGGCCACACCCATGTGGTCCTGCCCCCTTGCAGACCTGGTCCAGGTCCAGAACAAGCCTGCTTAGGCTTTCTGCCTGCAGGCGTGGAGGTGACAAAAACTCCCTCTAAGTCACTTGACAGCTATTGTTTTCAAGCTTTGGGGGTCTCCCCACTTTTAACATGCCGAAATTTAGTCATCAGGCCATGCTCCCTCTGGTCATTCGGCCTGTTTTACGAGGACTGAGGATGGCTGGGGGCAGGGTAGATGCCAGACTGGCTCCTGCCCAGATGGTGCCGGTCCTGGTAATGGCCGCTGTCATCATTGGACACCCACCTCGGGCCAGCTGCATTGTTCCTAAGACCACCAATAGCTACAGAAGGCTTTATCTCCATTTTACAGATGAGGAAACTAACTAAACCAAGGTTAGTGAACAGGATCCTAAGCATGTAGTTGGAAGTGGCAGAGCCTGGATCAGCCTCGGGTCAGCTGAGGGCAGCGATGAGCCGTGTTTTCTCTCGGGTGCCACGTCCCACTTAGAGGACAAGCTGGTGCAAACAACTGCAGAACAAATTGACCACGATGGGCATATTGACAAATGTATGGAGAGAGCCGGGAGCCTGGCGGGGCGGCCTTCTCATTGAGGTGCCCAGGAAAGGGCTCGTGGAGGAGGGGAGCCCTCATGCCCCCTCACAGAGATGGGCAGGTTAAGCAAGCAGAGGTGGAGAGAAAGGTGTTGTAGGCAGATCAACAGAGATGAGAAAGGGCAGGGTGATTCCACTCTGAGAGAAGCAGTGTTTGAATAGAATGTTCTAGACTAATGACAATTATCCACATCCCCTGGTTTCAGGGTTTCTCTTCTTTGTGGTGGTTGGCCTTCCTGAGCCACGAGCAGCGGGGGACCAGAGCAGATTTGACGATCTCTATGGCTGGCTCCCAGCACAAGGACGAGCACTTTGGGGGTCCCCCATGCTGACGGAACATCCTTTCCAGGCTTCCCCTCCAGGCCCCTGGAAGTCAGCAGCTGCTGGGGGCTGGCCACACCCATCCACATGTGTCACCTTCCCTGCTTGCCCTTCCACAGGGATCAGAACTGCTGAGGGACCCATCCCTGGGGGCTCAGTTCCGAGTGCACCTGGTGAAGATGGTCATCCTGACTCGGCCTGAGGTAGGCGCCACGCTGGAAGCCCAGGATCACTGAAAACCCATTTCTGCCCTCTTTAACCTCTTCCTGCGGATGCCCACAGAACAGCCGGGGTAAGAGCAGGGCTTCCAGCCAGCCAGACCCCGATCCAGATCCCAGCTCTGCCCCAGCACTCAGCACTGCTGGGCCTCAGTCTCCTCGCCTGTAACATGGGACAGTAAAGGGTTGTCATGAGGATTGACTGAGATGCCAGCAGCAGTCAGTCCCCCACTTGGTGTGCGTCCCATGAACGCTGGTTCTATTACTGCCCTCCCAGGATGCTCCAGATATCACAGCCAACATCACCTCGTCACTGATGAGCGTCTGTGAGTGGAGCAGGATGGTCAACCCCCAGGATGACACGGATCCCGGGCATGCCGACCTGGTCCTCTACATCACCAGGTAGCCGAGCTCCCCGAGGGCGTGCCAGCCTGCCTGGGAGCTGCTCCTGCTCTCGCAAGGTGGCCCGGCGGGCAGGCACCTCAGCACCGCCCAGGTGTCTGTTCTCTCTTCCCGAGGTTTGACCTGGAGTTGCCTGATGGTAACCGGCAGGTTCGGGGGGTCACCCAGCTGGGGGGCGCCTGCTCCTCCTCCTGGAGCTGCCTCATCACTGAGGATACCGGCTTTGACCTGGGGGTCACCATCGCCCATGAGATTGGGCACAGGTACGGGGCCCCACCAGCTGTCCCCAAGCAGGCCAAGGAGCTGACCTGGGACCCCAGGAGGGAAGGTGGAGGCTGGCAGTGGGCCCTGAGAGAGTCTACTGGAAGGAGCCTGTGCCCTTGACCCCAATGGCCTAGGAAGAGCGGGGGGCAAGGTCTGGGAAATCTGATACTTCTTGATTACCAAATAATTAAAAGAAACTTTTTTTTTCAAAAAATAAGTGAACAAACTTAGCAATTAGACAATAAGTTTTGTAAGAAATTCAGGTAAATAAAAAGCAGGCTGTAAAAATCATTCCAAATCCCATGACTTAGAGATAACATCTGTTCACATTCTGTACTTAATTTTAGTCTTTTCTTTACAGACACACATTTAATTTTTTATTTGCAAAAGTGGGATTATACTGTATATTGGTTTATTACCTGCTTTTTTATGTAACAATATATTCCAAACATTTCTCCCAGGTCTTTTGCAACGTTTTTTGTGTGTGTACCATAATTTATTTAATTAATCTCTATTGTTGGATATTTAGGTTGTTTCTGTATTTGCCCTGTTATGAACTATGCATTCTGTGGGCAAATCTTTGCTCCTAACTGTTAGCATTTACCTAAAGTGGTGA
This sequence comes from Ceratotherium simum simum, assembly GCF_057802395.1. NCBI lineage: Eukaryota > Metazoa > Chordata > Mammalia > Perissodactyla > Rhinocerotidae > Ceratotherium > Ceratotherium simum. The sequence goes on along the minus strand of NC_141928.1, from coordinate 4,152,657 downwards.
GTTTCTTTTAATTATGAAAGTCACACCCACCTGCTGTAAAATTAAAATAGCACAGAGACTCCTAAAGAACCGAGTCTCTCTTTTCCTCGCCCACAGCCCCCCTCGCACCCCCGGCGGTCTCAGCGGCTCTGAGCGCTGCGGTGGAATCGCGGGCGCCCCCCGTCTCCGCGGGTGGTCAAGCTCGGCATCCAAGGCTGGGGCTCCTTACCCCCACACCGGCCCACGACAGCTCCCCTTTTACTCCCTCTCCTGGGCCTCCACTCGATCTCTCCCCCACTCCCATCACAATTCCTCTATTTTGTTTGCAGGATAAAAAAAAGGTATTGAAAACGATGGCCAAAGGTCCGCACATTTTCTCAGCCTTTTTATTTAACTGTACTATACACGAAGTCGATGACTTCACACACTGAGCCAGCCCTCAGACCAAGAAAGCGATGGTTGGCGGCCCCCCCACGGGCCCTCGAGCCCCATCCTCCCCAGACTGATAACACCATGGATTAGTTTGGCCTGCACATTTTTAAGGCGTTTTAATATTTATTAGCCAAAAGAAGCGGGAGCCACCTGGCCGGCCCAGCGTTCCCTTGGCGGGAAACTGAGGCAGGGCGGCCGTGCGACTCGCTCCACCCGCTGGGTTAGCTGGTGGCGGGGCCAGGGAGGGACTCGAGTCCGAAAGCTCGCCGCGCGCTGCGTCCCGAGGGCGGCCAGGCCGGGACGCGAGGGACCCGGCCCGGCCCGCGCTCAGCGCCGCCGCTCCGCGCAGCTTCGGCCTGGAGCACGACGGCGCGCCCGGCAGCGGCTGCGGGCCCAGCGGCCACGTGATGGCGGCCGACGGCGCCGCGCCCGCCCGCGGGGGCCTCGTGTGGTCTGCCTGCAGCCGCCGGCAGCTGCTGCACCTGCTCAGGTAGCCCCATCCCTCACCGCGCACGGCTGCCCGCCTCCACCCCGCCCATCCCTCCCTACGCCCCCATCCGCCGCGCGCGCACCCCACTTCCCGTCCTCCGACCCTCCCCTCCAGCCCACCCCTCCATCTGTCCGCAGCCCTGCCCAACCCTCGGTCAACTCCCATCGCGTCCCCGCACCCCCCTCTCCATGGGCTCCCGTCACCTCTCAGGGCGCACTCCTCCATCCCACCCCGCACCCACCCCTCCGCCCCACCCCCTCCCTGCGCCCGCCCATCCCTCCATCCACTCCCATCCCGCCCCCGAGACAACTCCCTCCTTCTCTCCCACTCCTCTGCACCCACCCTCCATCCCACCCCCTCCCGCGCCCGCCCCTCAATTCTCCACCATCCACTCCCATCCCTCCGCAGACCCACCTCTCCAACCTCCCTGCCCCCGGCATCTACCCCCACATCCCATTCCCTCCCGAGTTCCACCTGCATCTGCCCCATGCCCCTCATCCCCCCTCCATCGCCCCTCCTTCTGCTCAGGCACCACCTCCACTCCGCGCCGCCCCTGGGCTTGAGCCTTGTGCCAGCCCAGGGTCGGCTCTTGGTCGGGGACACGGGCTGAGAACTTCCGGCCCCGCCCACCCGAGCCCACCCCTCCAAACGCCCTCAAGTCTCTCCCCAACTCTTTCATCCCGCCCCCACCCGGTGTCCACCCGGGGCCTGAGCCCAGGCCTTGTCCCAGCGCAGGACGGGCGCGCTGCGTGTGGGACCCGCCGGGGCCGCAGTTCCGGCCCGCGGGGCGCCCTCCGGAGGCGCACCCCGGCCTCTACTACGACGCTGACGAGCAGTGCCGCGTCGCTTTCGGCCCTGCAGCGGTGGCCTGCACCTTCACCAGGGAGCACTTTGTGAGTCCGCCCTCGGTGGCGCCTGCCTGCCACCCCGCCCCTCTGCACCTGGGGCTCCCTCTGCCCGCGCCCCATGGCCTCCACCCGCCAGCTCATGCCCACTGTGCACTGTGGGCACCCATTGTGCCAGCATATCATTCTCCTCAAAATTCTTAGTTTTTGAACAAGGACCCCACTTTTCATTTTGACAGGGCCCCACAAATTATGTAGAGCCAGCCCTGGCACAGCCGGTGAGCCCATGGACCTTGATCCTAAATAGGCATTTGCGGAGGGCTTCCAACCCAATGGGAGCTGGAAGGCTTCCCGGAGGGAGTGACCTCCAAGCTGAACCCTGCAGCAGAAGTATGAGCTGGCAGGGGGAGGGGAGACGAAGAGTGGCAGGCACCCCAAAGACAGACTTCCTTGCAGGGCTGCACAGGACTTTTATGGGCCCTGGGCACTTTTGCCTTGTGGGCCCCTTCTACCATACAAAATACTCAGAATTATGTCTTAGTATTCTTATAAAATATATACACTTTTGTGTACGTTGTTATAAATACAAATATATTAATATTACGTCAGAACATTTTTTTACCCAAAAGTTTACTTTTTTTTCTGATTTTAAAAGAAATTCAAACATTTTTGTGGGCCCCTAAAAGGATTGTGGCCCCTGATGACTGTCCCTGTTCCCGATGGAGAAGTCAGCCATGCCCCTACTCCCCGGCCACCAGTACCCACAGAGTAGTGTACTGCCTGTGTCAGTGTGTCCTGTGCTCTGGGAGGGACAGTTAAGGCTGGACACTGACCCGACAGGCCCTAGTGGCCCCTGAGTTGGCCACCAATCTCCCCTCTTAGGACAGGTGTCAGGCTCTCTCCTGCCACCCAGATCCCCTGGACCAAAGCAGCTGTAGCCGCCTCCTCATTCCTCTCCTGGATGGGACAGAGTGTGGCGTGGAGAAGGTCAGAGTGGAGATTGAAGGAGCGTGTGCGTGTGCGTGCGTGCGTGTGTGTGGCAGCCTTCATTCCTGGGGCGGGAGGCAGGAAGACATCAGTAAGCTGAGGCAGAGGGCCTGGAGCTGTCCTTGTCACCTGGTCAGGACAGGTGGGCAGCAAGATGCCTCCCCTGCACCTGGTGGCTCGCCCACCCCCCGACAGGCCCCGAAGATGGGGCAGTTCTTCTAGGTTCACAGGACCAACAATAACAGTCAAGAGGCTTGCTCGTGACTTTGCCGAGGCAGGTGGGGATCCAGAGCCCCGCTCGTGACCTCCACGCTGTTCTGGAGAGAGCAGTGTTCACTGAACACCCACTCCCAGGCACGGTGCCGAGTCTACTTCCCCCTCCGCGGGTCTGGAGACAGGGATGACTGCCACCCCGCCTCGCAGAGAAGGCAGAGGTTTTCAGTGACAGCGTGGCCGAGCTCCCTTACGCACTCGTTCTTGTTGTCTGCGTGGTCACCCGTCTTCCCAGTACCCTCCATCCTCAGTGCCTCTGTCCCTGCCCCTCTGCCGTGGGTGGCCAGACCCTTCCTCTGTCCTACAGGCTGGTGGTCTGCCCTCTTCCCATTAGGATTGGTTTCCTGAGCAGGATCAGGGGCACAGGCATGCCAGTGGGTGTGGGGTGCCCTGTGTGTGTGAGGTGCCTGTGTGTGGGGTACCTATGTATATGGGGTGCCTGTGGATGTGGGGTGTCAGGTGTGTGGGGTGCCTGTGGATGTGGGGGCCCTGTGTATGTGGAGTGCCTGTGTGTGTGGGGTGCCTTGTGTGTATGAGGTGCCCTGTGTGTGTGAGGTGCCCTGTGTGTGGGGGGTGCCCTGTGTGTGTGGGGTGCCCTGGGTGTGTGAGGTGCCCTGTGTGTGTGAGCTGCCCTGTGTGTGTGAAGTGCCTGTGTGTGTGGGGTGCCCTGTGTGTGTGAGGTGCCCTCTGTGTGTGGGGTGCCTTGTGTGTGAGGTGCTCTGTTTGTATGGGGTACCCTGTGTGTGTGGGGTGCCTTGTATGTGTGGGGTGCCCTCTGTGTGGGGAGTGCCCTGTGTGTGTGAGGTGCCGTGGGTGTGTGGGGTGCCCTGTGTGTGAGCTGCCCTGTGTGTATGAGGTGCCCTGTGTGTGTGGGGTGCCCTGTGTGTGTGGGGTGCCTGTGTGTGTGGGGTGCCTGTGTGTGTGAGGTGCCCTGGGTGTGTGGGGTGCCCTGTGTGTGTGGGGTGCCTGTGTGTGTGGGGTGCCTGTGTGTGTGGGGTGCCCTGTGTGTGTGGGGTGCCTGTGTGTGTGGGGTGTCCTGGGTGTGTGGGGTGCCCTGGGTGTGAGGTGTCTGTGTATGTGTGGGGTGCCTGTGGGTGTGGGGTCCCCTGTGTGTGTGAGGTGCCCTGTGTGTGAGCTGCCCTGTGTGTGTGGGGTGCCCTGTGTGTGGGGTACCTGTGTGTATGAGGTGCCCTGTGTGTGTGGGGGTGCCCTGTGTGTGTTGGGTGCCCTGTGTGTGTCAGCTGCCCTGTGTGTTTGGGGTGCCTGTGTGTGTGGGGTGCCCTGGGTGTGTGGGGTGCCCTGTGTGTGTGGGGTGCCCCGGGTGTGAGGTGTCTGTGTATGTGTGGGGTGCCTGTGGGTGTGGGGTGCCCTGTGTGTGTGAGGTGCCCTGTGTGTGTGGGGTGCCTGTGTGTGTGGGGTGCCCTGTGTTTGGGGGGTACCCTGGGTGTGAGGTGTCTGTGTATGTGTGGGGTGCCTGTGGGTGTGGGGTGCCCTGGGTGTGAGGTGCCCTGTGTGTATGAGGTGCCCTGGGTGTGTGGGGTGCCGGGGGTGGGGGGTGCCTGTGGGTGTGGGGTGCCTGTGGGTGTGGGGTGCCTGGGTGTGGGGGGTACCCTGGGTATGGGGGGTGCCCTGGGTGTGTGGGGTGCCTTGGGTGTATGAGGTGCCCTGTGTGTGTGGGGTGCCCTGGGTGTGAGGTATCTGTGTATGTGTGGGGTGCCTGTGGGTGTGGGGTGCCTGTGGGGGGGTGCCCTGTGTGTGTGGGGTGCCCTAGGTGTGTGAGGTGCCCTGTGTATGTGGGGTGCCCTGAGTGTGAGGTGTCTGTGTATGTGTGGGGTCCCTGTGGGTGTGGGGTGCCTGGGTGTGGGGGGTACCCTGGGTGTGGGGGGTGCCCTGGGTGTGTGGGGTGCCTGTGGGTGTGGGGTGCCTGTGCGTGTGGGCTGCCTGGGTGTGGAGGGTACCCTGGCTGTGTGGGGTGCCTGTGGGTGTAGGGTGCCTGTGTGTGGGGTGCCTGTGTGTGGGGGGTGCCCTGGGTGTGTAGGGTGCCCTGGGTGTGTGGGGTGCCCTGTGTGTGAGGTGCCTGTGGGTGTGGGGTGGCTGTGTGTGCGGGAGATGGGCTGTCCTTCTCTTGCAGTGGTGCTCCAAGGGTCACTGCCGCTCGCTGGTGGAGCTGAGCCCTGTGGGGGCAGTGCACGGGCACTGGTCTGGCTGGGGTCCCCCCAGCCCTTGCTCCCGCTCCTGTGGAGGAGGTGTGGTGACCAGGAGGCGGCAGTGCAACAACCCCAGGTACGGCACAGAAGGGGCACCATTCTCCCTGTTAGGGAGGGTGGTCAGCCCCCCATTCCCTGGTTGGGTGGCAGTGGGTCCCCTCTCACCCCTTGTGTCTCATGGGCATTTTCAGACCTGCCTTTGGGGGGCGTGCATGCATCGGTGCTGAGCTCCAGGCTGAGATGTGCAACACCCAGGTAGGCCTGCTTCCCGGGCAGGGGCAGGGCCAGAGGGTCAGGTCAGCAGCCCTGGAGGGGCTGAAGGACCAGGCAGCTACAACTGTGGTTCACACCAGGGCACTTGTGAGAGTGAAGGGGGTGCTGCTAACACCTGCGCTGGGACCACAGTGCATACTCTAGGATGGTCCTACTGCTGACACAGCGATGCTGAAGTGTCCCACCTGCCTCCCTGCACTGCCCTCCACAGGGCCCGCGTGGGAGAGCGGGGCTGCACATCTCTGCCACGAGAACCCCCCGCCCCTCCTCCCCCGCAATACGGTCTTTACTGCAAAACCACGAGCTATTCTTTTAGTTATAAATTCAGGTGAAATTCACATAACGTAAAATCAACGGTTTTAAAGTGTGTGATTCAGTGGCATTTAGGACATTCACAATATTGTGTGCCCACCACCTCTATCTAGTTCCAAAACATTTCCATCACCCCTGAGTAAACCATGGACGCAGTAAGCATCACTCCCATGTCCCCTCCCCTTGGCCTCGGGCAACCACTAATCTACTTTCTGTCTCTATGGATTTGCCTATTCTGGACATTTCATATAAGCAGAATCATGCAATATGTGGCCTTTTGCATCTGGCTTCTTTCGCTCAGCATCATGTTTTGGAGGGTTGTCCGCATTGTAGCCTGTGTCGGTGCTCCATTCCTTTTTATGGCTGAGGAGCATTCCCTCGTGTGGATGGACCACACGTTGTTCAACCATCGTCCGTTGATGGACATTTGGGCTGTTTCCACCTTTTGGTTCTTGTGACTAGAGCGGCTATGAATCTGTGTGTACGTGGACTTGTTTCAGGCCTGCTTCAATTGTCTTGGGTATATACCTAAAAGTGGAATTGCTGGGCCACATGGTGATTCCATATTTGACTCTTTGAGGAGCCTCCAAACCATTTCCAGCAGCTGAGCCATTTGGCACCCTGACCCCCCGCCCAGCAGTGTGTGAGGGTTCCAGCTCCTCCACATCCTCTCTCACACTTGTCCGTGTTTTTGATCGTGGCCATCGTAGTGAAATGGCAGACTGATTCCTTTGACACTGAATTCAAATCTGCACGTGGTGAGACCTTCCCTCCCTGCCTTCTCCAGGCGGACACCCGAGAGTCTTCACCTGGGACTCAGGTCACAGGGGCGGGCTAGGGGGCAGGCACGGAGGGCAGCCGCGGTCCCCATCCCTGCTCAGCAGGTCCGTTCCGATTCTTTCCTCCTGGGCTGCAGTGCGAAGAGGCCAGGACGCCTGCACGCCTCAGCACTGCGGCTCTCGTGGCGAAGCCCTGTGCTCTCGGCTGCCTACCACCTTTCTAATCACCTGCCTCTAGAGGCACGTGCATGGTGAACACACGTCATCCATCTTGTTTTCTTAAGTCCGGGCCTTCGGGTTCCATGAGCGGTACTGTTGGCCCTGCTTTCCTCTTCGTTGCTGGGCGGTAGGCCCTGCCATGTATTCTTACAAATTCTCATGGAATGCTCCCACCAGCAGACAAAGGCTCTCGACACCCCACTTTACAGAGCAGGAACTGAGGTGCAGTCAGGAGGTCAACCCGTGTCTTGACCCTCACACTGCAGGGTGCCTGGCTGTCTCCCAGTGACAAGGGCCCTCAGTCCTGGGCCCCCACCCCTGGGGGTCCTCCTGTGCCTGTCCTCTGCCCCTTCCCGGCCAGGCCTGCGAGAAGACCCAGCTGGAGTTCATGTCAGAGCAGTGCGCTGAGACCAACGGGAAGCCACTGCAGCTCTCACCAGGCAGCACCTCCTTCTACCGCTGGGACGCTGCTGCACAGTACAGCCAAGGTGGGGCCTGGGGCGTGTGGTGGGGAGCCAGGCCCTGGAGACCCTTGGGTGGGGAGAGTCATTGGGGGCCGGCTCACCATCACTCCGATGCTGTTGAGAGCAGGCCTCAGGTTCGGGCTCTGCGTCAGACAGACTAGGGATCACTTCCTGATTCGGCCACTTGCTAGCAGATCTGAGTCTCGGTTTTCCCGTCTGTGAAATGGAGATAAGAGCAGGCTCTCCCTGTTCGGGTTGTGGGAAGGATTCAGTGCAATGATGCAGGGGAAGCCCCGAGTGTGCTCCTTGGCTCATAATTCAGTGACATTCATTACATCAGGATTATGATGACCACCTCAGGAGGCAGGACAGGTGGAAAATAGAAACCCTTGCCCCAAATGCAAAGGGTGAAGCTAGATGGCACTGGCACGGGGAGGGGCCACTTGGATCATGTTTGCAGGGTCACTGCCCTCCCTACTCCCTGCCACTCTCGAATCAGGGTCCCTTGTCCCTCTGCCTTCCCAGGGGATGCCCTGTGCAGACACATGTGCCGGGCTGTTGGCGAGAGCTTCATGGTGAGGCGTGGGGACAGTTTCCTGGACGGGACCCGGTGTGTGCCAAGTGGCTGGCGGGAGGATGGGACCCTGAGCCTGTGCGTGTCGGGCAGCTGCAGGGTAGGTGTGTATGGGCAGCGGAGGTGCCCTTCCATCCACTGTGGCCCTGAGGCCTGTCCCATCAGAAGCCAAGATGCAATGGGGCCTCCTGGGGGGTCTTTGGGTGCTGGCCCCCATGAAGCTGCAGCAGAGTCTGCATGGGGTTATGCCAGGACATAGGGCCGACTTTGGAGTTAGCTAGGGGTTAAGAGCTGTGCTGTGACCTTGGGCAAGTCATTTAAGCTTGTTACCTGCGTAGATATCAGACGCTGCAGAAATGCCCCCAGTTTGTTGTGTGAATTCACAGCTGTGGGTGACAGTGGGCCAGCACCCTCCAATGACATCCCCCGGTCTCATCTACCACTCCCCTTTGCACAGACGTTCGGCTGTGATGGCAGGATGGACTCCCAGCAGGTGCGAGACATGTGCCAGGTGTGTGGAGGAGACAACAGTACGTGCAGCAAACAGAGCGGCTCTTTCACGGCTGGAAGAGCCAGAGGTAGGGGCCTCCCTCGGGGTGGAGGGCTAGGCTCCCTCTAGCCTCCAAGAAACCCCGGCAGCCTAGAGCCTGGTTGCAGGGTGCCTGGGTCAGCAGGGCCTACGTGCTCGCTCAGCCCTGGGCCCTCAGATTTTGGGGCGGAGGCCGCCGTGGGGAGGGTGGTGCGGCGGTAACGGTTGCTCACTGTAGCCACGAGACAGACAAAATCTACAGCAGGCTGGCGTCTCCTCTTCTGCTTAAGGAATCCTCTCAGGAGGGGTGTTAAATTGGAAAATCTTTGACTTTGAAATACTTATAAGAAAGGTCAAGTCATTTGCAAAGTTGGTGCTTAGAGGGTCAGTTGAGGAGTTGAGTCCCGCCTCCTTCTGGTGGGCCCCACGCTGTGCTGAGAACCTTGGGTCCAGTGCCTTCCCCTGGCCAGAGCAGCGCCCTTCAGATGACCCTCCAGCCTGGCTTTGATTGCCCCCTGTGACGGGGGCTCACTGCTCCTTGAGGCAGCCCCAGTGCTTTGTGAGATTTCAGTGTTGAGGCCCCCGTTTTCTGTACAGCTGAAATCTGCTCCCTTTGGCTGGGATGTAGGTGACCTGAGACCACCCACCCTCCTCTTCTTCCTCCTAGAGTATGTCACCTTCCTGACGGTTACCCCCAACCTGACCAGTATATATGTCGCCAATCAGAGGCCTCTCTTCACGCACTTGGGTGAGTTGGCCAGAGGACGCCCACCCAGTGTTAGCCAAGCCGCAAAGGTTGAGGGCACAGTCCCCAAGATGACTTCACCTCTGACACCAACTGCAAGTTCGGGGTTTCCAAAACCACCATCAGTTAAATAATTCCCTAGGAGGACTCAGAACACTGAGAGCTGTTACACTCACCGTTATGGCTCATTACAGGGGGAGGAAACAGAATCAAACCAGCCTAAGGGCAGAGTCTGGGAGGGTTCCGTGTCCAGCATCGAAGCGTGACCACACTCATGGAGCATTGCCAATCCAGGGAGCTCACGCAGGTTCAGGGTCCAGTTTTTACTGGGGCTTCGTTACGTAGGCGTAACGGATGGATGGATGGATTGCTCACATGGATGATCTCAGTCTCGGCTTGACTGATGTCCCATGACCCAAAGCCCCCACCCTCAATCACATGTTTGGTCTTCCTGGTGTGGCCAGTCCCCACGCTAAACAAAGACACTCCTATCAGATGTGACACAGGTTCCCTCCCGGAAGCCGGAAGCCGAGGGCAAAGGCCAGGCCTATCTTTTGGCAAGGCCAGCTTCCTTACTACAGTGCCACAGTGGGTCTTTATTTCCAGAGGGCATCCACTCCTGACCTTTGCATCTGGAGTGGGGGGCTTACCCTGGGGTCCTCGAGCCCCTGGCCTTGCCTGTAGAGCTGGTGTGAGTGCACTTGGTAAAGGAAGCAGGTCCACGGCACTCACCAGGTTCCAGAAAGAGGTGCAGAGCCACCACATGGGAAAGCCTTCTGTGGTCAGATGTCTGTGTGCATCTGGAGGGTGCACCTTGCTCACTGCAGAGCCCACCCGACCGAGACAGCAGGAAGACCTGCTCCCCAGGGAGGAGAGGCATTTATGTGGAGGTGAAGATTACATCCTGCTGGCCTGTTGTCGCCTCCACCCTGTTCCTTAAACCAAGACCTCATCTGTGCAAGGGGGTGGCACCTGCCTTCTGAGGGTGGGAGGGGTGGTGCCCCACTCTGCTGATGGGCCTCACTCCCCCCACAGCAGTGAGGATCCAAGGGCGCTACGTTGTGGCTGGGAATTCGAGCATCTCTCTCAGCACCACCTACCCCTCCCTCCTGGAGGACAGCCGTGTCGAGTACAAAGTGACCCTCACTGCGGACCGGCTGCCCCGCCTGGAGGAGATCCGCATCCGGGGACCCACCCAGGAAGACATGGAGATCCAGGTGACCAGGAGGGCCTGGGGGAGCTGGCAGGGACTCCTACTGCTGTTCATCTGTCTACCCGTTCACACGCTCACTCACCCACTCAGCAGTCATGGGGGGGCCTGAGGAACCTGTGCTCAGAGCCCACAGGGGTCCCTGGAGCTCTGAGAATGCAGGGGTCAGGAGGCTTCCTCAGGAAAGGGGCGATGGGGCTGGGGTCTGAAATGAACTAATGCTGCTAGGCCAAGCAGGCAGGGAAGCGTGTAGAAGGAACAGTGCGTGCACAGGGGGAGAAATGAGGAGAGATAAGGAAGGAGACCCCCCCCCCGCCCCCCCGCCAGGCAGACCTCGAGGGACCTTGCTGGTCATGTGAGGAGTTTTGGATTCCTCCTGGGGGCTGCTGAGGGGCTCCATGCCAGGTAGAGTTGGGATGGGGCCTGTGTCAGGCCTGGCTGAAGGAGGAGGTAGGGAGCAAGACAGTGGGGGTAGCTGGTTGGGCTGACACCCAGATTAGAGACCCACCACGGGGGCAGTCCAGGAGCTGGAAGCAGGGTGATCTAGGGATCAAGAACACAGGCTAGGGACTCAGATGGACTGGAGTTCGAGTCTTGGCGCTGCAGGAACCTGGTCAAGAGACTTAACCTTTCTGAGCCTCAATTTCCCCATCTGCAAAACGGGACTAAGTATAGCTACATCATAAAGTTATTGTGAAGATTCATTGTTTTACAAGCAACGTACATTAAGTGCTTGGCAGAGTGTCTGGCGCCCTGTATATGAGCCATGAAAGGTGGCTGCTGCTACAAAAACCGAGTGCACGCTGGCTTGGATCTTGAAAGCCCCCAGAGGATTGGGGATGCCCCATCCTAATGGTGAGAAAGTTTGGGGACAAAGGAATGAGCACCATGAGGGCAGACCTGGAACCTGAATGTTCCCTCCCAGTGGTCACTCTCCTCCTGCAAGGATGCTAGGTTGCCCAGGTTCTCATGCTGACTCTGCCACTGACGGCTGTGTGTGTGTCCCTCTGCCTGCTCCCCGCGCCTCAGTCTCCACATCTGTAGAATGGGGATGGGATCGCAGTCCTTCTCCTAGGGTTCTGGGCAGGTTTCAGGAGTTGATGTGTGTGCTGTGCGGTGTTGGCAGTGGTCCCCGGCACAGAGGAAGCCCTGAGCCCTGAGCTCTTACTGTGTCTTTGGGACAGAGGTAAATGGGAACACAAGCAGGTGTTGTTGGGCGCATCCTCAGTGCTGTGATCTCGTTGGTCTGAGTCCCCATCTGTGCTTTGCTGAGGGAGGTGCTTGGACGGAAATTAGTGTAGGCTGAAATAGCCCTTGGGAACCCTTGGGGAGGGGCCCCAGTCTTGGTGGCCCCTGACTATGATCTAGCAGCTCTACCCTCTGCTGCCACAGCTAGGGGAGATAGCAGGGGCTCCCCTAGAAGGCCAGGCTGGGCCAGAGCAGGCCCCTCGTGAGCAGTTCACCCCTTCCCTGCCTGCCCATGTGGCCCAGTTCACCCACCTCCCCACCCCCAGGAGCACTGTTCCCAAATGCTGGCTGCCGGGCAGCTCCGTCGACATCCTTTGCAGTGTGAATAAAATACAGGTTCCTGGGCTCCTCTCAGAGCCACTGAATCAGGACCTGCCCTGGGGGGTGGGGGCTTGAGAATCCCCATTTTAACAGAGGACCGTGATGGGCGGCCAGATGTGGTGTCACGGGGCAGGTGCTGGGTGCCACTCACTGTGGGACCTCGGGGGCCTCCTCCTGGGCCCTGCCTTCCAGGCTGCCCCTCTCTGGGCTGGCCCTGGGCACAGGACCCAGTGACCCTCCAGAAGTACTGCCCTGCTGAACACCCTCCCTTAATGGCTGTACTCTCAGGGTCGAGCCCAGGCCGCCAGCCGGCCACAGGGACCCTGATCTGACCCCTTCCTGCCGACCCTCAGGCCTCATCTCTTGCTCCAGAAGCACGTGCTTTGCTGGCCTCACCCCCAGGCCCTTGTCTGGGTTCCTCTCTGCTGGAATTCCCCTTCTCCTACCTCTGCCCTTGCCCCCAGGAGCTCCTTCCTGACCTGCCCCACCCCTGGTCAACCTAGGAGCGCTTCTCTGCTCCCATCATACGCTGTGCAGGTTGCCATCCCTGCACTTACCAGGTACTTTAGAATTATCTGTCACCACCACCCCACCCCACCCACTGTGAGCTCCTGGAGGCTGGGGCAGTGTCCCGTTGGATGTGCTGTCCCCAGAACCTGGCATGGGATCAGCATCGCTGATTGCTTGCTGAGTGAAAGAGTATAGAGATGGAGGAATGAAAAGTTAAAGGCTTCCTGGGGTAGGTGGCCGTGACAGTGATCCTCAGGCAGCCCACTAGACAAAGCCCATGTCTCGTGCAGGTTTACAGGCGTTACGGCGAGGAGTATGGCGAGCTCACCCGCCCCGACATCACCTTCACCTACTTCCAGCCTAAGCAGCGGCAGGCCTGGGCGTGGGCCGCCGTGCGGGGGTCCTGCTCGGTGAGCTGTGGGGCAGGTGAGGCCCGGGGCAGGGCTCACCTAGAGCATGGTTTGCCCTCTGCGCGGAGATGATCTAGCCTCCCTCTTTCCTCCCAGGGCTGCGCTGGGTGACCTACAGCTGTCTGGACCAGGCCAGGAATGAGTGGGTGGAGGCTGCCTGGTGCAGAGGGAGCCGGCAGCCAGCGGCGTGGCCGGAGTCCTGTGCCCCTGAACCCTGCCCCCCATAGTGAGTGCCATCTGTGGCTCCAGGGTGGGGTCAGCGGTGGCCCCGGGGCTCTCACCCTGGCTTGGGGGGTCCTCATAGCATGGGCTAGGCAAGAGAGCTTATGGGAAACTGCGCTGTGAGGTGAGTTCTGTCGGTGTTCCCATTTTGCAGGTAAAGACACTGAGACTCAGGCAGACACGGGTGACAGTGTCAGCCCGGTGTGACCCCCCGCCCGCTGCACTTCGTCTGCGGGCAGCACTTGCCTTCTCTGAGCTCAGGTGGTCACTGCCGAGTGGAGATGACTGCCCTGCCTGGGGGTTGTGGGGAGACTCAGGGAGGTAGCGATGGAAAGCTGGCCGTCGCCGGCCCCTGGCAGGTGCGGTTGGTAGGAGAGTAACGTTAGGGACAAGGCCGTCCCTGTTGGGTTCAGGGTTGGGGCAGCCACTTACCAGCACTTTTGTACGGGTGTCCTCAAGCTCAGGTGCAGCCTGGGGACACCTGGAGAGCTGGAGGGCTGGGCTGGCTGTACCTGCACAGTGTCCAGGTACCTGAAGGGACACCAGGCCCGGCCCAGCCAGGGAATCGAGTCGCCTGCCTCCCACCCGGTCCCCCTAAGCCAGCCTGGGGACCGGGCCGGATGCCCCATGCTCTGTTCCTCTCCTCCTCAGCTGGGCAGCTGGAGACTTCGGCCCGTGCAGCGCCTCCTGCGGGGGAGGCCTGCAGGAGCGGGTAGTGCGCTGCGTGGAGGCCCAGGGCAGCCTTCTGAGGACGTTGCCCCCGGACCGGTGCAGAGCGCTGGCCCAGCAGCCAGCGGCGGTGGAAACCTGTAACGCCCAGCCCTGCCCTGCCAGGTGAGCACCGGGAGGGCGGGGCTTGCCCCAGGCCAGATCCAGGCAGTCTCCCTGGCAGGCCTTGTTCCTGCGCTGAGCCCTGCCCCTGCTGAGTGTCCCCTCTTCCCAAGGCCTCTGGCTGGGCCCCACAACCCTGGGTAACAGGCAGTGGTGGCCCAGAGTTATGACTGTCACTATACAGAGACCCTGGGCTGGCCATTTCCCTCTCTGAACTTTGGGGTGCCTGCTCAGGGAGGGGCTGAGGACCAAGTGCAGCCACGAATATAAAGCAATAAATGTCACTTTGTCATTACCGTTGTCGTTTCCACACTGCCTCCTGTCCCCTTAGTGTCCAAGCGGACAGTGGCTTAACGTTCTGATTTGCCACTGACTGGGTGACCAGGACAAGTCCCCTCCCCCTCTGGGCCCCAGTTTTGTTATCTGTCCAGTGGGGAGGGGGTTGGCCTAGGTCCCTGGTGGCCTGCATGTGGCTCTAGGCTCCTTTTCCCCTCTCGCATCCGTGGCATACATGGGAATCACCGCTTTTTCCCACTGCTGCCTGACCCTGCCTCAGAATCCTTCTCAACGCCACACTCCAGGCAGCCACCGCCTCTCAGAGTCGGCACACGCACGAAACCCATTTGCCGGCCATGACCTGGGTGGTCCGATGGCACCTGGCACCTGTTTCCCAGTGCCTGCTAGGTTGTGTGGGGCGAGGTCACTGTCTGGTTGGAGGGAGGGCAGGGGTCGGGGCTGTGTCACCACACCCTGGGTGCCGAGTGGAATGCCAGCAGCACTGGATCCGGAGCTTCAGGGGAAGGCCCCTGGGCTTGGCTCCTTTTGGGGACCCTCTTTGGGCTCTTGGATATTGGGGAGCAGGTTTGCTGCCTCCCTGCCCCAGGAGCTGGGCTGCACCCACAGCCCGATGGCACAGGCAGAAGGCTGTCCTTCGCCGTCCTCAGCAGGGAGGTGTCCGCTGTGCGCTCGACGGCCTGTGGAGCAGAACTGGCTGCGCAGAACGTGACGTGCACGCAGGGGGCAGATAACCTGGAGCTGCCGGTGACTGCTGGGCCCTGCTCACCAGACGAGAAGCTGCCGGCCCTCGAGTGCTGTGTGGCGATGACGTGTCCTCCCAGCTGGGGCCATGTGAGTGTGCTCGGTAGGAGGGAGGCTGGGGCTACTGGGTCCTCATCTGGCCGGGAGAATGAGGAGTACTGGTTACCTTTGGCCTCCCGGCCAGAGCGAGAAGACTGTGCTCCTGCAGGGCTGCTGTCCGCGAGATCCCTCTGGTCAGAGGACAAACCTCAAAATAGCTCTGGGCTTCTTGGGAAGCCCCCCTCCCACTGGCGAGCCAGGCCCTGTTCTCTGCTGTGCGGAGAAACGCCGCCATGCTCCCGCCTGGCGTCAGGGGCTTGAGTCTGGGTGGTGTTTTCAGGCAAGGGTGCTGGCCAGCCCTGTCCTCTGATGGCTGGTGGGGACTGCAGGGACGTGCATGCCTGCAAATCTGGCTCCTGAGCCCCAGCCCCCAGCCCCACCCCACAGTGACCAGTCACGCTGATGCAGAGGCCAAGGTGGGCGTGTGGTGGGGGCATCCGCTGGGTGCTCTCCTCCCCAGAAAGGAACAGCAGGGAGGAGCAGCCTTTGGGGTGCTGGTGACCTCTTCTGCTCTCTCCTGAAGGGATTGGGATGGGTGGAGGGGGAGGGCAGGTGCTCAGGGGTCGGGAGGTGGGAAGCCCAGACCCACCAGCTTGTTGCTTGCCCCCTGCAGCTGGACCCCCAGCCTCCCGGGGAGGAGGCTACATCCCCATCGGGCAGTGCCAGGCTGGAGGCTCACCCTGCACATGTGTGGACTCCCCTGGCGGGGCCGTGCTCCGTCTCCTGTGGTCGAGGTGAGGCCCCTGGCCCTTCTGAGTCCAGCTAGCTAACTCTCACTGCATTTTGCCCAGTTCTAGAAAGCATTTGAGGTGGCTTACAGAAAATCCAAATGACATAAGAACATGACATAATACACAAGGAGATTGGGGCAAGGTATGGACAGCCACATAAACGTGTTCACTGATTGGCTGAAAGATGGGAAAAGATCATAAAACCCAGCAATATTGGCACCCAGGAGTGAATTTCTTAAGGTTCAGAAAAGCTCTGAGAGAGGGGCCCCAAACTTAGCTCTGAGCATCCTGGTGGCCCAAGAGAAACAAAATTAATTTTAAGATACACAGTATTCCTAAACTAAAACCCTAACCACTTGCTCAGTAGAACCTCAGCATGTTTAGAATTGAGACTAGAGATTTCTTTTGAGGATACTCCTAAAGGAGAGAGGTAAGGAAACTGGCCCCAGTAACATCATGATAAACACAGTAAGAGATTTTCATATAGTAATTCTTATAACGCCTTTCAGTAAACAATAGCAGCTACCACTTGTTGGGTGCCTACCATGGGGCAGGCACTTTGTATCTCCCCTTTAAAAATCTTTATAAATATCCTTGCAAGTTAGGCACCATTAGATGAAAAACCCGAGGCTCAGAGAGGTTAAGTCACTTGTCCAAGGTCACACAGCTGGTAAGTGGCAGAGCCAAGACTCAAATCCATGTGGGCCTTATCTGTTAGAGCTCTCCAGAGAGCAGAGCACTTGCAGTCCCTGCTGAGCCCTCCTCTTGGGGCGCCGGGTCCCTGCTTCCTCCCTGCAGGCCTGATGGAGCTGCGTTTTGTGTGCATGGACTCTGCCCTCAGGATACCTGTCCGGGAAGAGCTGTGTGACCTGGCAAGCAAGCCTGGGAGCCGGCGGGAGGTCTGCCAGGCTGTCCCGTGCCCGGCTCGGTGAGTAGCGGGGAGGGAGACTGTGCAGAGGGGCAGCAGTCTCGGTCCCACAGGGAGGAAGGAGTCTTACCCTGGGGCGTGGCTTCCTTCTGAGCACTGGCTTTCCTTCCTGCAGGTGGGAGACCAGAGCCTTGGCACCGTGCCCAGTGACCTGCGGAGGTGGGCAGGTGCCGCTGGCTGTTCGCTGTGTGAGGCTGGACCACGGCCACTCAGTCCCCCTGCCTCACTCCAAGTGCTGGCCGGTGCCCCAGCCCAGCCCCTTCGAGGACTGCAGCCCGGAGCCCTGCCCTGCCAGGTGGGCCCCTTCCCAAGGGGACAGGCCGTCCTAGGCGTGCATCCTTGGGGGTGGCATTGTCACCTCCCTGTGAGCTCCTGACCCTCGGCATCCTCGGCTGCAGGAGTGGGTCATACTGGTGCCCCAGAATGCTGTGGGGGGTTAAAGTGTGGGAAGCGCATCACACGGGCTCTGGGATGCTGTGGGCGCACATGGTTGATGGTTCATTCCTCCATCACTTGCTCTCTACTGAGCGCCCACTAGGCCCAGCACTGCTCTGGCACTAGGGGATAAGACAGCAGTGAGCAAGATGGACAGGCACCTCTGCCCTCCTGGAGCAGACGCTAGGGGCAAAGGGGAGACGGACACTAGATAAGGCAGATGGGGAGATGTAGTCTGATGGATGGTGATTGCGCGATGTAGCAAACTCGAGGGAGGGAAGATTGGATGCTGGCAGGGACAGGGTCCGGGTGGAGGTGGGGCTGGGATTCCTATTAGAGACAGACGTCTTTGCAGGGCCCCTTGGGTGCCCCTCTCCTCCCCCCACTGCCTTTTGGACACATGCTCAAAGCTTCCCACATTGCCCTCAGCTTCCCTGTCTGTAAAATGGGCTCTTCTGACTGGTCTCTGCCCATGGGGCCAAGCTTCTCGGTGGAGATATAGGGGCGACCCCCAGAGACAGAACATCTCCAGGCCCTTCCCAGTCTGGGGAAATGAGGGGAAGCCCCGCTCCTCTGGGCTCCCCTGACTCGGGTTTCCCCAGGTGGCGGTACAAGCTGGCGGCCTGCAGTGTGAGCTGTGGGGGAGGGGTTGTGCGGAGGATCCTGTATTGTGCCCGGGCCCACGGGGAGGACAAGGACGAGGAAATCCTGCCGGACACCCAGTGCCAGGGGCTGCCTCGCCCCGAGCAGCAGGAGGCCTGCAGCCCGGAACCCTGCCCGCCCAGGTCAGCAGCCCCAAGATATCCAGGAGGCAGTCTGAGCTCCTGGTGTGTGCAGACGCCAGGCGAGGCACCGTGGGGGTTAACGGACGGCACGGTGGCACAGGAGACAGCCCTCAGGAAACAGAACTACGGGGCAGGCTGCCCTAGGTGTCAGAGGTGACGTTTCAGCAAAACGCAGGGAGCACTGTTGGTTCTAATGGGAGTGGGGGGCTGGGGTGGGCTGGGGGGCCTCACAGCAGGGGAGGCAGCTTTTGAGCAGCCTGAGAGTGGTCTCAGCTGGGGTACAGCACCGCCAAAGCCCACACAGGACAGAACAGGTCAAGCCTGTGGGGTCCGGAGACAGGATTGGAGTCCAAGGGGGAAGGGCAAATATTTACCTGCCTTGTTCTCAGTTTTTTCATGGTTTCTGTGTCATACAGAAAAGAAGGTAACAGACACCATGTCCCACCACCAGATTTCATAGGTCTTACCATATTGCCATGCTTCCTTCCTATCTGTCTCTTTGGTTTTAAAGAAATACACGATTATGGATAAGATTTCATTTAAATGAAGACCCTTACCTCATCTGTGATTTATTTGAGGTCTGTTGCAGAGTAGGGAGCAAACTTTATTTTTGCAGATCGTGAACCAGCAGCATTTGTGGAATTTCCCACAGATGCTCCTTTGCCATATCCGCACTCTTGTGTACGTTGGAGTCTATGTTGAGGAGTTCTATCAGGTCCTGTCGGTTTTTTCCCCCACCTATTCCCATCCCCATACCAAATTGTTTTAAATATTGTAGCTTTATGATCCATTTAGCATTCTTACCAAAGCATCTCTTGATTTCTTTGCTTCTGCTAAAGTCCCTTGGCCATGCACCCCATTTATTGTTCTACATCACATTTAGAGTTGATCTGGGATTTTTATGGGAATTTCACACACACATGAGCTCTGGCTACCCCTCGGACATTGCTGAAGCTACTTTGGCCTCTGATGTTCTGGAACATTCCAGGGATGCTCCTGACACAGGGCTTCTGCACCTACCTTCCTGCTCCCAGAGGACATGTGGCAACATCTGGAGACATTTTAAATGTCACGACTGGGGAGGGGGGACACTAGTGGCATCTAGTGGGTGGAGGCCAGGGGTGCTCTAAACATCCTACACTGCACAGAGGGCCCCCACGACAAAGAACCTTCTGGCCCCAAATGTCAGTCGTGCCAAACTGGATAAGCCTATATGCTCTGAGACGTTTCCCAGCGTCTAGAACAGCACCAGGCCCATGGAAGGCATGTGTTGAGAGGTGGTATCACAGGGTTGAAAGGGCGGCACAGTGTCGCGATTAGGACCCCAGGCTCCAGTGCAGGCTGCCTGGGTTCAGCCCTGGCTCATTATCACTTGTTGAATGATTACAAGTGACATGGGCATGATTGCCCCGTGTTGAGACCTTGTCCTGGGGCATCGTTCCCCATCCCTGTAACTCGGACCAATGAGTAGCTCCATGGGTGTCAATGGGTGTTATGTGATAAAGGCGACAGAGGGGGGCACCTTGTTAAGGGAAAAGAGACCTCTTTCCTGCAGAGCCTTCCTATGCCAGTGAGCCCTGTGACCAGACAGGAGGGGTTCAGGGGCTGCACTTCTGGATTTCAGCGGCCCTAGAACCTGTCCGGGCCGACCGTGCGAGGAGCCCACTGGGGCATGCTGTCTTTGGGGAGGCCCAGCCTCTCCTGGGGTCTTCTCTTCCTGCAGGTGGAAAGTCACATCCCTTGGCCCATGCTCAGCTAGCTGTGGTCTTGGCACCGCCACACGCTCGGTGGCCTGTGTGCAGCTGGACCAAGGACGGGACGTGGAGGTGGCCGGGGTGGCCTGTTCAGGTCTGGTGCGGCCACAGGCCAGCATCCCCTGCGTTGTTGCCGACTGCACCTACCGGTGGCACGTCAGTACCTGGACGCCGGTAAGCGCTGCAGCTGGGGCCGGGGAGGCATCGGCTGAGGGTCCTCACACATGGGACCCTGGGGGGCTTTGAGTCATTGTGATCCCCTGAAAGGAGGGGGAGAGCCGGGCCTGTTGGAGAGGGGGCAGTCAGGACACCTAGGGACAAAGACAACGCAAGGCCTAGAGACCTGGAGGGCAGCTGGGCCTTAAGAGGCCCGAGGTCTGGACACACCGGGAGATGAACAGCAGATCACTCAGTTCCACCCAGATTAGCAAATGCCATGCCATGCCCAGCACCTCACAAGGCCCCAGAAACAAAAAGCTAAAAAGGGCTGGGTCCCCCTCAGAGGAGCTCGCTCACCATGTGGAGGGAGAAGGAGCAAAGCAGGTAGCCGCTGCCCACCTCAGTCAGAAGGACCCGGGGCATCTGGGTCAGGCGGAGATGAGGGCTCCGACCAGGGCAGGAGGGCAGTGTGGAAGGAAGAGGCCATGCCGAGGGCTGCCTGTCCCTGCTCTAGGGTTGGGAGAGGCAGAGAGGCCTCGAGGGTGACAGTTAGAGACCTGGCTTGAATCCCTGCTCCTCCTCCCTATGTGATTTGTGCAAGGTAACCTCTCTGAGCCTCAGTCTCCTATCTGTAGAATGGAGACACATGCCTGCCTCCCGTGGTGTGCAAAGATTATCTCAGATCACACCACCTGGCCTGTGGTCACTGCTGTCCTTGTCACCCTCTGGCAGGTCAGCCCGACTCCTTCCCCTCTTTCCTGGCAGTGCTCTGTCTCCTGTGGGGGTGGCATCCAGCACCGGCATGATGCCTGCCTTGGACCCCAGGCCCAGGTGCCCGTGCCAGCTGACTTCTGCCAGCACTTGCCCAAGCCAGTGACGGTGCAGGGCTGCTGGGCTGGGCCCTGTGAAGGGCAGAGGACACCTAGCCCAGCGCCCAACAAGGAAGCCACTGCTCCAGGCCAGACCACAGCTGCCACTGCTGATGCTTCCCCGGAGCGGCCCCAGCCCCGGGCCCACCTCCTCTCCCCAGGCCCCCGGCCTCAGGGACTCCTGCCCGGGCCCCAGGAAAGCCCGGTGGAGTCCAGTTATGTTCCTTTCTCCTTTCTTTCTCAGCGGTGGGCTGGCTGCAGGAGGGGTAGACAAAGGCCTCTCCACCTGGGAGAGCTGGGAAGAGGTCCTTGTGGGGATCTCCTGGGAGTGGTCCTGAGGCAGGAGCTCTCAGGACACTGGGATGGATGTATGCAACTGGGCTGAGGGGATGGGCTTGGGAGGCCGGGTTTGGGCTGGCCCTCCTCCTCACTGGCAAAGCATAAGCTCACTTTTATTATTGTCACGGGAAAGTAACCTGAAGGTCTCCCAGAGTCAGAACCCAGGTCTGTGTGACCCAAAGTTATGCACGACTGTACACACTGCCTCCCTCTCGCTGGAGCACCTGGAAGCAGCTCTGGCCTTGGATGGTGATGCTGTGACCCAGGCAGCCCCCTCCCCTGACCTCAGAAGTCTTCTGGCTGGGCCTCGGAGGACTTCAGCTGCCCCGGCCTCCCAGGCTCCTTCCCCAGCAAGGAAAGCCCCAGGCCCTGCCCTGCTGGGAATGCCCCCACTGGAAGCTCTGCTCACTTGTGCTCCACTCCCTCTCCAGGTGCCTGTGGCCAGCAGTACCTTGAGCCAACAGGAACCATTGACATGCGAGGCCCAGGGCAGACTGACTGTGCGGTGGCCATCGGGCGGCCCCTGGGTGAGGTGGTGACCCTCTACGTCCTCGAGAGTTCCCTCAACTGCAGCGCCGGTATGTCTATGGCTCTGTGAGCAGCTGCTGCCAGTGACGGGGCCTGCCAGGTACCAGTGAGCGTGACTCTAGTGTGCCCCATTCCTGGCAGGATGCTCCAGGGGGACTCCCGCTTATAATCATCACGGCCATCTCATGACTGGGGTGCGATTGTCCTCATTCTACAGATGAGAAAACTAAGGCTAGGAGAGATTAAGTAACATGTCCAGTTACTCCCATATAGCCAGTAAGTGGGAGAGTCAGGACCCAGACTCAGCTCAGTCTACCCTAGAGCCTCCATGCTGCCCACCTGGACTGGGGGGTGCTGGACCCTCACTGCACTGCACTTCCCAGGGGAGATGCTGCTGCTCTGGGGGAGGCTCACGTGGAGGAAGACGTGCAGGAAGCTGGCCGGCATGACCTTCAGCTCCAAAGCCAACACGCTGGTGGTGAGGCAGAGGCGCGTGCGGCCAGGAGGAGGAGTGGTGCTGCAGTATTCCAGCCGGCCCGCCCTGGGAACCTTCCACAGAGGTACGGTGAGGCACAGGAGCCTGCCCTCCTCCCACAGGGTGGCCAGACAGTGCTGCTGCCAATGGGCCAGTCCCGACGTGGCGGAGGGCAGGCAGACTGGGAGCCGACTGAGAATAAAGAAGCCGTGCCTTCCCGGGTACCCCCAACACCCCTGCCCCAGGGTGGCCGGTGTCAGTCTGCGTGCGCAGTCAGGATGAGGGCCCGGGAAGTGTGCTGCAGTGAGACAGGTGGACGTGGGACTCCGGCCACATCCTCACCCCTCCCTTCAGGCCACCATAGCCCCGCGCCCTGGTACTCAGGTCCTTCAAGATCCTTTAAGGTCCTTCTGTGAGCCACGGTCTCCAGCCCTGTTCCAGGGCACTGTCCTCTTGGCTCATCATCTGCAGAACAGGGTGTGTGTGTGCACGCTTTCACATGCCTGCATGCACACGCACACCTCGTGTAGAGGATGGCATCCCAGAGACCCCTGTTTTGCCCCACCAGTGTCCTCAGATAGCCCTCTAGGTTGCTTCAGGGGGATTGCCCTCTCCCCAGCTGGCTGAAGGTGGCTTTCCCAGCCAGTTCCAGAGGTTTCCTGCTCCCCCCAGGCCTCTGAATAGTGGGACACTAGGGGGCTTCTTCCTCCACAGAGATTTGAGGCCGTCTCCCATGCCCCTCAGCGTGGAACTGGGCTGGTATCCCAGCGCACAGGTGCCCAGCGGTCAAGGGGCCGGCCGCCTTCTCATCGCTCCTCACTTCCCAGCCTCCCCACGTGCAGGAGCCTGCCTCGAGGGAGCTCCGCCCAGGAGGCGCAGGCAGGACGTGCTCCAGGGGGCTCCTGAAAATGGCAGTGGCCTTCGTGCCAGGCTCAGTGTTGAGCACTTTTGCACGTGTGGCTTTGTTGACTGCTCCTAAAAACTGCCCTGCCCAGCGTGTGCTCGTTACCTTCACTTTACAGAGGAGGGAACCGAACCTCAGAGCATTTAAAGCCTTCACCTGGGGTCACACAGCCGGGAAGTGGTAGAGGTGGGGTTCAGTGGGGGCTTCTGCCTGGGAGCCCCGATCTTGACCACAGTGCTGTACCGCCCCCCAGCTGTGAGCTACCCTGGCCTCTGGCATTAGTGGTCTTTCTGGGGGGCTCCTGTGTCCCTGAGGTGGTCCACACCCGGTCCATCCACCTGCTCTCCCCTGCAGATTGTGACATGCAGCTCTTTGGACCCCGGGGTGAAATCGTGAGCCCATCGATGAGTGCAGATGGGAGGAATGTGGGGGGCTGCCGTGTCTTTATCAACGTGGCTCCCCGGGCCCGGATTGCCATCCGTGCCCTGGCCACCGACGGGGGCAGCAGAACCGAGGGAGCTGATGCCAGCTACATCTTGGTGAGGCTACCAGGATGGGGACAGGAAGGGGCTGACTTTTGCTATGATTCTGGACCGCTGTCCTGGGAGACAGGGACCAGGGGTGCTGGGCTAGAGGACCCCCGGAGTTTACTTCAGACCAAAAGCCTCAAAATCATTAGTGAAAGAATGGGAGAAAAGAGTTTCCTCCACTTATTCACTACCAAATGTTTTTTGCGCTCCCTACGAGAGTGAAATAGAAAAGACCCTTCTGATGTAGACTGCCGGTTAACCCAGGGTGAAAGCATGATCTTAGACCCTGATGTAACTTCACCAGGAGAACAGGCCAACCCCTCCCCCCATGAGGTTTCCTGTGTTCCGGGAGAACTTCCTCTGCAAGGTATCAGCTTCCCTGGAGGATGCATTCTGGCCTCTGGAATCAGACAGACCTGGGCTCAAATCCCAGCTCTGCCACACTGGCTGTGTATCTTTGGGGAAGTGGTACAACTTCTCTGAGCCTCAGTTTCCTGGGTAGAATAATAGTGTCTTCCTGATAGGGCTGTTTTGTGGGGATTAAATGTGAGCCTCAGTGCATGATACCTTGTATATTCAGGGCTCCATGAATGCTAGCTAATAATCATATGTGGCCGGTCCTTTGGGGCTGCCCCTTTCCTCCCAGATCCGGGACATCCACAGCCTGAGGACGACGACGTTCCGTGGGCAACAGGCGCTCTACTGGGAGTCAGAGGGCAGCCAAGCCGAGATGGAGTTCAGCCAGGGCTTCCTGGAGGCACAGGCCAGCCTGCGGGGCCAGTACTGGACCCTCCGACCTGGAGCTCAGAAGCCCGGCAGGACCCTGCCCTAGCTTCCTCTCCAAGCGCATCCCTCAGTTGACGCGAGGGCGCGGTGGGGTGCCTTCTCCCAAGCCTGGAAGGGAAGGAAGGAACCTGACATTTATGAGCGCCTGTTAGGTGCCTGGCCAGCCCTGGAGGGTTGACTCTGGTCTCTGAGTGCTTTCCAATTTGAATTCCCTCCAATCTTAAGTATTTCCTCTAGGGCCTCCTCCAACGGGCAAAAGGCTGGGAGGTAGAAGGGGGGACTCTCCAGAAAGGCAGCCCCCAGCCCCTCGGGTACCAATAAACGGAACATGCGGTCTGAGTAGCGTTTTCCTCACATAACCTGTCAAATCTGCCTTGAAAACCCACCCCACGGCATGGCGGGGATTTCCTGGCCGCGGTCGGGCTCCAGACCCATTTCTGACCTGACCAAGCCCCTCGCCACCCCTAGAGGTCGTCTTCCTATCTGAGGCGAGGGCGTGTGGAGTTACGATTGCGCCCTGATACTGGCGCACCTGTTAATTCTCTGCGAAGCCCCGCCCCTATACCTGTCCGGGTGGGAGGATTTGACCACCTGGGAGTCCTGCTCCGCCAGGACCCGCCCCCTATGCTAATGAGCGCAAGCCCTACGGGGTACCTCCGCACAGCCCCGCGAGCCCCGCCTCTATGCTAATGAGCGCGAGCCCTACGGGTGCACCTCGGCACAGCCCCGCGAGCCCCGCCCCTATGCTAGTGAGCACGAACCTCGGGCACGCCTCTTGGCGGCCCAGCAAGCTCCGCCCCTATGCTAATAAGCGCGAGCCCTGCGGGCGTATCTCGTTGCGGCCCCACACCCTATGCTAATGAGCCCGAGCCTCCTCGGGCGCACCTCTTGGAGAACCAACAAGCCCCGCCCCTATGTTAATGAGCACGAGCCACCTCGGGCACACCTCACTGGGCCCCGCAAGCCCCGCCCCTGCGCTAACGAGCGGCCGCCTCTCCCACAAGGCAGCGCGCAGGGCCGACGCGGCCGGCTCCGGAGCCCTTTGTGAGGGTGCCGGGCAGCGCCGGACAGCGGCACCATGAGCGGCTCGGCCGGGGCGGCGGCGGCGTCCGTCAGCTCCACGCAGCCCGCGCAGGAGGAGGGCATGACGTGGTGGTACCGCTGGCTGTGTCGCCTGTCGGGGGTGCTGGGGGCCGTCTGTGAGTACCCGGCCCAGGGGAGGGGCGGCCCCGCCGCCTGCCGCGCATGCGCGCCCGGCCCCGCCCCTGCCGCGGCCCCCCGCGGGAGGGGGACCGGGGGAAAGGATCCAGGGGAAGGGGTCCCACGGGGAGGGACCCGGGGGCAGGAGCCGGCGGGGAGGTGACCCGCGGGGAGAGACCCCCGGGAAGGGACCCGTGTGGGACCGGGGTGCGCGGCGGGCGCCCCTGCGGTGGTTGTGGTCGCCGGCCCGCAGCCTGGGCTCCTGGTTCTGGGGCTGGGCTGGCGGCTCTGGGGACGTTCCAGGAGGGAACATGAACGTCCGCGGGGAGCGCTGCACTCGACACGGCCCAGTCACTGCCGCTGCGCGCCTCCTCCGGGCGTAAGGACAGTGCGGCACCTCCTCCAGGGCTTTCCGGGATTGCTCAGATGCTGCCTGTAAGGCGCCGGCTCGGCCTGGGGAGGCAGCTCGCCTGTTGACTTGGGCGTGGATGGGGGCTGCAGCCGCCTTAACCTTTGGGCCGAGGTTGTTTACAAGTGGGGCGGGTGCAGGTCTGGTCAAATTTCCTGAGGATCGGGTGGTGCCAGGGGACAGGTGGTCCCCGAGGGAGGGCCGGGCAGTGAGCTGAGGGAGGTGGCCTCTCCTCTGGGTCCTCACTGTCCACTTGGAGGCCAGTGTGTTCTCTCTGCTGTCAGCTCTCCCTTCTGCTGTCAGCTCTGCCCCAGCCATGTCTCATCTTCCCGTCTTCTACCTCCCAACCCCATCCTGGACACACACCCGGACCTCAAGTTTCCTGGGAAGCCAGGCTCTTTTAGCACAAGCCCCCAAAAGGACATAAATGGGAAGGCAGATCTGCTACGTAAGTAAAGTAATGATCATATGGCAGGCCTCCCAAAAACAAACCTAAGTTTGTTTGAACGGCTTTCTCTCTCCTTCCTGCTGCCCTCAACACTGCGAATTACTGGAGTGGCAGAGGCCACAGCGGGAGGTCTTAGAAAGGGCATGTCTGTCGGGGAAGTCTTGGGGATTGAGCAGTGTCTGCCTGGCACAGAGCGCTGAGGCCAGGGTAGGGCAGACCTGATCAGATCTGCCAGAAGTATCACCTTTTCAGGGTCCCCTTCCAAGCCCACAGTCCTCCTAGGTGGGTGGAGGCTGGAAGAAGTTCAGGCGGGACTGCAGAATTAGGAGTGTGCTGTTCTGGCAGAGCACACCTTTATCCAGAGTTGATAATGGGACAGGCCCTCCAGTCACAAAATGCCCTGAGTCCCTGTCACTGCTGTCCAGAGAAAGCACGTTTTTGACTTTGTGGAGAGACTGGTGGCTCGAGGTCAGGCTGTAGATGTGATCCTCTCCAGTTTGGTTGGCTGTTTCCCTGCAGATCAGAGTGGGGGTGCTGTGGGGAGGGACAGTGGTCAGTGGGAGAAAGGAAAGGTCCTGACTGTGGCCCATGGGCCCTCCCCCTCCCCCCATCTTGGAGTCAGCGGCCCTGCCGACTCCCTGGTTAACCCTGGTGTCCCATCCGGTTCTGTGCCTCTCAGAGTGGGGCGCCTGGGCTGCCCCAGGAGTTCATGGTGTTGGGACTACAGATGAAGCTTCACGAGAGACTTGTGGCGTCGGTGTCACCTGCAGATTTGGGGGAGTGATTGTTATGTGGGTACCACATAGTATGTTACAGGGTGAAGGCAAAGCACACGGGAGTGTTAGAGATGAAACGGGAGTTCAGATGAGGGTTGTGCTTCTGGCCTGTCACTTTGGGAGTAGTGTCACCCTCCTCTGTGGTGGGGGGCCTCGGAGAGGCATTTACTCTGGGTCCTAACAGTCATGTGGAGGCAATAGCTTGGGAGGAGAGAGGATTGCATGGGACACATCCCTCAGCTCGAGCATTGGGGACCCCGAGGGGACATCCTCCAGCTCTCGATTGTTAAGGGACTTCTGGCTGGAGCCTGTTTGGGTTGAAATGTGGTCCCACCACAAGGCTGGCTGTTGGTAGGACAGTGGGGGTCAGGTGGGAGTTGGAGGTGAAATGCTGACTGCAGCAGGAGGTGTAGGCCAGCTGTCAGGTGAGACGGCGCAACCCACAGGCAGGCAGAAGTGGTATCATCTCGTGGACACTTACATCTGTGGCCCTGGGGAACCTTGCTGCCCGAGTGCGTATGTGACGTGCCAGGACAAGTGCCGCCTTTTTAGTAGGCAGAAAGCATGTCTGTGGTTTAAGGAGACCTTGGGGGGCGCCCGAGGGCAGTCCCATTGCGGTGGGCTCACTTCCTCTGGTTTCCTCCTCCATTGCTGCTATTTGCTTGGGTTACACGGGAAAACAGCAGGAGAATCCAGGCCGTACCGAGGATCAGGTGCAGAGGAGCTGCTGCAAGTTTAATGAACTGGTTGCTAATTGCTGCCTCAGAGGCTCCAGCTTCCTGCCTTGCCCCAGCCATGGCCTAGGCTTGCTTCCTGCCCAGCAGCCAGCTCTCTGGACCTGCCTGGCAGGCTCCCAGAGTTCTTGGTGAAGCCAGGCTGTGGGTAGAGGAAGGATGTGAGTGTGGCAGACCCTGCCCGTGGGAGCAGTGGGGAGGGGTGGGCAAGGCTCCACATTTGGGGTATAGGAGAAGCCACTTTGAGGGGTAGAAGAGGATGTGTCCCTCGTGGTTGTGGCCCCTTGGTATTTTAGGGTAGGTGGGCTGGGCTGTGGGCCTTACCTGTGTGCAGGAGAGAAAACAGGCCTAGAAAGGTGGAGAGAACATACCCAAGGTCCCTCGGCAGGTGTGGGAGTCAGCTGGAATTGTGACCCA
The DNA here is from genome assembly GCF_057802395.1 of Ceratotherium simum simum. Classification (NCBI taxonomy): domain Eukaryota; kingdom Metazoa; phylum Chordata; class Mammalia; order Perissodactyla; family Rhinocerotidae; genus Ceratotherium; species Ceratotherium simum. The sequence goes on along the minus strand of NC_141928.1, from coordinate 4,124,453 downwards.
GGTCTACCCGGTCCCGATTTCTGTTCTGAGAGAGGCAGCCCTTTCCCAACCCAAGTTCAAGCCATGTTTCCCGAGTTAGAGGACTCCTGTGAATGGTGATGCCTGGCCTGGCCTGAGCCCTTCGGAGACATTCTCTCTTTTATCCTAACCACCTTGCAAGGTGGGTATTGGTACAGCAGGGGCTCTGAGGGTGGCTCTCCAAGCCCTGGAGTAGAGAGAGGGTGACAGGCCCTCTCAGCTGCTGGGCCGAGCTCTGAGATCCAGCCGCACTCTTGCTGTGGGGCAGGGGGCCACCGCTTCACCTGAGTCTGTCTTCTCACCTGTGACAGGGAGCAGTTGTGTCAGCCTTACTTGTCTCAGATGGCGGGGGACGCTTCTGGGTGCTGTGGAAGAACCAGATGCTGGCTGTCAGCAGGAACTTGCATGGTTTCACAAGCCGTCTCCCCACGTGGCCTTCCCAGCAGCCTGTGTCCCGCCCTCCCTGCTAATTCCTGCCGTGTCTCTTGCTTTCAAGCTTGCGCCATCTCCGGCCTATTCAACTGCATCACCATCCACCCTCTGAACATCGCGGCCGGCGTGTGGATGATGTGAGTAGCCACGTGACTGTCCTGCCTGGTGGGCTGGGGGCACGTGGATCTCTGGCTGCCGTGCAGATCTTCACCTCCTTCCTACCCCACTGTGTTCACTTTTCCTCATCCTCATTAGGGCCGTGGCCAGGGGAGCACCACCCAGGCCTTTATTGGGTGTGGGGCTGAGACCACAAATGTTTCCTGAGTATCTACTGAGTCTACTACCACGGGCCTCGCCTCTGCGAGCTCCTGGGGCCATCCGGGCCGGCCAAGGACGGAGTTGGAGGGACGGTGTCTGATAGGGTTGGAGTCGGGTGCTGAGATCAGGAGATCCAGCTCGGAGGTGGGCAGGCAGTGCCGACCACACACAGGGCAGGGCAGAGTTGGTGTGGGATCAGGCAGTGAGAATGCCCTAGATGAGTTCCCTGCCCACCTCGTGCCAGGGCAGCTCGATCCTTTTGGAAGGGAAGGCGGGTGAGAATGGGCCAGTGCAGCTGTGGCTACATCTACCCCCCTGAGGCCTGTGAGAAGTGGCCGTGCACCAAACATTGTCTGTGTCCGTGTGGGGCTTGGTCTGGGAGGGGCACAGAGAGGGACAAGAGGCCATCCAGCCCTCAGAGAACTCAGGCCAGGGGTGAGGCTTCGAGGCCTGCTGTGGGCACAGAGCCCTATGCTGGCCAGAGGCAGTAGGGACGGGGATCACAGGGGAGAGGCACTGGACCTGGGCTTCGGGGGGCAGCATCAGGAGACTGGCCGGCTTAGATGTGGAAGGATTGGCTGAGCATGAGCAAGTGTCGCGTTGGGAGGACTGGCCCCTGAGGGTCACTAGATGCTGGCGGTGTGCGGGAGGCCTGGGGGCAGCGTTAGTTGTGCAGAGAGTTCCTGCTCTGGGGTGCGAGTGGATTCTTGGGGCGCCCTGAGCCTGCGTTTTAGTCAGACAAGGTGATGAGGGCACTTTCCCCCAGGCTTGGGGGTGGATGGAAGGGCCCTGCAGGCTGTAAGGGCCCAGTGTCCAGTAACTGCGACTCTTACCCAGTCACGGAGAACACAAGGACTGGAGCAGGCACCCTCAGTCAGCCTGGGCTTGGCTGGCCCCAGCCCCAGCAGGGGGGCTGCACTAAAGCGCTTACTGAGTTCCCTCCTCCTGGCGCGGCGGGCTGCCTGAGGGCAGGGCTGTGTCAGCCCTCAGCGACTGTTTGTGGACTGACTGAGCGGCCCTGGGGACAGCTTTCTCAGCACTGATGGTGACGTGGTGATGATAGCAATAATGCTGACAGTCGACAGAGCTGCGGGCCAGCTCTCTGCAGAATGCTCCGCGTGGAGGAACTTGGCTCCTGCTCACAGCAGTGCCGTGCAGTGCCTCGATGCAGGGGGTCTTGTTTCCCCCTTCACAGACGAGAGCGATAAAGTTCAATAAGGGAGACTGCTGTGTGGGGAGCAGCCGGGGAGTGGTGACGTGTTCAGCTGGTTTGTTCGGCAGAAGCTCTGAGAGGGAGAAATGGGTGTCCTGGAGAGGAGAGGCGGGGTGAGGAGGGAGGAGTGGCATTCTGGTAGTGCTGGTGCCCGGAACTGCGCCTTCCCCCAGGATTGTCAGCCTGCCGTCTTCTCTCCCTTGCCCCTCCAGCATGAACGCCTTCATCCTGCTGCTCTGTGAGGCGCCCTTCTGCTGCCAGTTCGTCGAGTTCGCAAACATGGTAGCAGAGAAGGTGGACCGGCTGCGCTCCTGGCAGAAGGCTGTCTTCTACTGCGGGTGAGGGGCCTCTGGGGCAGGGCTGGGGTGGCTAGGAGGTCTCACCCTCGAGGGCCCCTGACAGGGTTCCCCAAAACACTACTGCCTCTGTGACCCGAAGGGCACGCGACGGTGTTGGCGAGGGTGAGGGGACACAGGTGCATTCCTGTACTCTCGGTTGAGGTTTAAACTGGAGTGGCCTTTGTGCAGAGCTACTGATGATAGCTGCTACACGTGTGAGCCAGTGATTCTGCATCTGGGAATTTACCCACAGCCCAGTCCTACAGGATGCAGACAGGAGATGTAGATGCCTTGCAGCATTGTGTGTACAGAGAGAAATGACCAACACCTGGAACTTTGGCCCATCAGTTGGGAGTCTTTAAACAGATTCTGGTAGATCCATATGATGTGTTTCTGTGCAGCCTTTCAAGAGTGCGGTCAGCCTTTCAAGAGTGCGGTCAGTCGTGTCAGGATTTCCTGACATGAAAGGGAAAAGAGCAAGTCGCAGAACAGAAAATATTGCCTTCCAAATATGCTTTTCTCTTATTTTCCTATTTCTAACAACAAATTCAATATGTAGTACTTCATATCTGAGTTATGAGATTGAACTAATTCAGGATGTGTTTAATACAAGGAAGCTTCTAGAACAGTGCCTGGAGCATAGGAGGCCCTCAACAGCTTCTGGCAGCAGCAACAATAGTTATCATTATCCAGATGATCTTTAGAAAAAAATACGGAGGTTTTTATTTCCAAGGTCTTCCCTTCTGGAGGCCCAGTAGTTTTGACATCAGACCACAAGCTGCGTGCTCAGGGCCTGAGCCCTTACCACTGTGTCTAAATCACAGAGGAAGGCCGGATCACAAGAGGTCACACATCATTGCATCCTTGCTCTTGCTTTTTCAAAAATGTACTTTTGAAATGCTAACAGTAATATATGTTCATTAAAAATAATTTGGAAAATAGAAGATTCTTACCCAAACCCCACTACCTGTTAACATTTTGATATGTGTCCTTTCAGTCTGTCCTCAGGCATTTTTTAAAACCTGTTTCTTACACAGTTATAACCATTATAAGTAAATTTGTATCCTGCTTTTTTTCCACTTAATGTCATGATATAAACATTTTCAGTATCACCACAAAGACTTTGTAAGATTATTTGTAATGTTAGGAATATTTATTCCACTGGATATGTCATGCTTTTCTTAATTTGTAAACTGCTGTAAATCAAGCTGTGATGAACAGCTATGTGATGAACAGCTATGTGCTGAAACTTTTTCTGTGTTTATGATGATCCTCTTGAGGCTATATTTCCAGGTGTGGAATTATAAGGTCGGAGATTACGATCATTTACAAGATTTCAATGCGGGACTAAATTGCTTTCCAGAGAGGTTATCTGAGTCTCTCTCCCTCTCCATCGTCCCGAGCTGGGTACCATTTTCACATCTGTATCTGTATCTAAGAGGTGAAATAATTTTCCATGTTTTTTACCAATTGCATTTTCTCTTTTGAAAATGGTCTAGTTTACTCATTACCTATTGGCATTTTAATGTTTACTTAGCAAGTTATATGTGTTTTTCATAATAATGATTTCTTAATCCTTTGTTATATTTCCTGCAAATATTTTTGCAGCCAGTTGTTTGCCTTTAATTTTGTTTTGACAGACCTGTGGTCTTTTTTTGTTTTCTTTGTAGTTTTTATTATTCTTTTATTCCTTAGACATTTATAGCTGCAGTACAACCTCATGGTCACGTGTCCTTCCAGAATGGAAAGCCGGGGAGGACTCAGTTGGTCGAGCCCCATTCTCCTCCCCTCTGCAGCCAAATGGCTGCAGGCTCAGTCTTAGCTTCTTTGCGTACAGGGTTTGTGTGGGCAGGCTGAGGCCGGTGGGGAGCATGGGCAGCCTCGTCCAGGGACGTGACAGGACAGTGTGCTGGTCCTCCATTCGCTCGTATTTTCCTGGCCTAGTTGACCCGGAGTCACTGCCACTGGGCTGGAAATCCCAACTAGGATCCAGAGTCAGCCCCCTGGATTCCTTTTTTTTGAGGAAGATCAGCCCTGAGCTAAGATCCATGCTAATCCTCCTCTTTTTGCTGAGGAAGACCGGCACTGAGCTAACATCTATTGCTAATCCTCCTCCTCTCTTTTTTTTTCCCCCCCAAAGCCCCAGTAGATAGTTGTATGTCATAGTTGCACATCCTTCTAGTTGCTGTACGTGGGACGCGGCCTCAGCATGGCCAGAGAAGCGGTGCGTCGGTGTGCGCTCAGGATCTGAACCCGGGCCACCAATAGCTGAGCGCGCGCACTTAACCGCTAAGCCACGGGGCTGGCCCTAGCCCCCTGGATTCTTAAGCCAGAGTGGACACCTGCCACCAGGTGGCGCCAAACCGCAGTTGGGACAAGACAGCTGGGGCTGCCTATGAGCCAGTTAGCTGCTCCTGGCATGAACCCCGCAGTGAGGAGGCCTGGTGTCTAGTGCAGTTTGATCTTTGGATTTTCCGTATTGACATATGGCTGGTTTTACTGTGCTAATAAGGGCTAACAGTTACTTAGTGCTTATGCTGTTGCAGGCAGTGTGTGAATTAGTAATGTGCCTTACCTCGTTCAGTCTCAAAACCTCTGAGGTTTGATCCTCACTTTACAGTGGAGAGACTGGGTCTCAGAGAAGTTAAGTAACTTGCCCACAGTCACAGAGCTATAAGGGACTGAACTGACACTAGGTGTTCTGGTCTGCCTATTTTTATGAACAGTGAGGGGTTGGACCATCTTAGTGCTGTTGAACGCTTTGGATGACAGACCCTTTCAAAAATCTAACACAAGCTTTGGGTCCCCTCCCCAGAAAATGCACAGAATTTTACAGATAAGTTCAGGGTTGCCTGAGGACTTTCTCCAGCTGGCTGTGAACCTGTGTCTGGCTGATTTCTGGGGATCCTTCCTGGACCTGGCTGTCTGGGAAGGGAGCTGGGTGAATCTGGGAAGCCTGGAAGTGGTATGGTGGCCACGGGGTGGGAGTGCCCCCTTGACCTCTGCTTCCCCCCTAGGATGGCAGCTGTTCCTGTCGTCATCAGCCTGACCCTGACCACGCTGCTGGGCAACGCCATCGCCTTTGCCACCGGAGTGCTGTACGGACTCTCTGCTCTGGGAAAAAAGTGCGTTTGTGGGTCCCAGCCCCCAGGAGGGATCTTTACTTCCTATCGTGAAGTCTCTCAGTGAGGAAGGTCTGAGAGCGGCCCCTGTATCCACTTGTGGAAACTGAGGCCCAGAGACTGTCAGTGACTGGTCAGTGTCTCCAGGGTGTTGAGCTCTAGGGAACGAGACCAGGAGCATTTGTGAAACTTCCCGGCAGTCCAGTTGTGCCTTGTGCCAGCCTGTAGCAGGGATGGCGGGTGTGGCTCTGAGAGCTCTTCCCATCCAGGGCCCACACCTGTCACTGCAGTCAGCTGCCACCCTCTCTCGCAGAGCCTGGACTGAGACTCTCCGTCTCCACCCAGCATCCCAGGCAGATGTGTTTCTGCCATCCTAGCAGTAGGGTCTCTGTCTGGAGAAACCAGAAGACACAGCAGGGTCTCCCTGTGTCATAGGCCAGGAATTGGGTGGTGTCTGGGAGGGCTGTGTGCCTGGGGTCTGTCCCCTGTGTGACACTGAGTCACTCTCTCCCTAGGGGCGACGCAATCTCCTATGCCAGGATCCAGCAGCAGAAGCAGCAGGCGGATGAGGAGAAGCTCACGGACACCCTGGAGGGGGAGCTGTGATGTGGGTTGGGGTGACCCTCCCCTCCCTGCTCACCTCTCTGGCTCTGTGTGAGCATGTGCTGGAGGGACGAGGCCTGGAGCGTTGACCTTGAAGGACAGCCTGGAAGAGGAGCCTCTGTCTGGCTCCCGTCAGCCCCTCTGCCCCAGTCCCTGACCTGGAGGCCTCCTGTCTGCCCTCTCTTCAGATTGGTGTCTCCTGGTTCTGAGCCGGGTGCTGAGGGGCTGGGGTGAGGGCTCTGAGGGCCTTGGCCAGCAGAAAGATCAGCGTGGTGGCAGACAGTGTGAGCCTCGGGGGTGACCCAGGCCACAAGACTTGAGGCAGAGCAGAGCCTGCAGTAGCTCTGCCCAGACAGCCCACCTGGCCCCATGCCTCCCAGCCGGCCTGGCTCGGCCGGAAACAGGCTGCTGGGAGGATTTCGACTTACACAGCTGGGAGAACCACTGGGACCTGCTGAAGGCCTGGGAGGAGCTTCCCCTGGAGATGTTGGTCCTGTCTGGAAGTGGGAGACACGTCATCCAGGCCTGGGCATCGGCCAGAGAGAGCCTCCTCTCAGCTCTGCAGGCAGGAGAGCATCCTGTAGGCTGAGCCATCTGGGCCTGCCTCTGTCCACCGGTCATCAGGGCAGAGCAGTGTCCTGCCCATGGCTTCCCACCACTGCCCAGCACCCTCCCTGCCCCTCTGTTCTCTGTGAGAGCCCACAGCACTGCCAGGATGTTCCTTGAGTACCCGGAACAGCAGCCGTGGCAGAAGCTGGACAGCTGGCTGGGGACTGCTGCCTCCCCCAGTTCCCCGGAACCTTGGATAGGCCATTCCAGGAGATTCCCATGGGCCTGGCCCCCACCGCCCCCTCCAGGCCCTGGTGCTAAGGAAGAGGGGAGGGCAGGCTCCCCCCCGCCCTGTGGGGCTGCCTCTCCACCTCTCTGGTGTGGTCCTGCTCTGTCAGCGGCGGCCCAAGCCGTTAGTAAGGGATGTGCTTGACCCATCTCCGGTATTCCTGCCAGCCTGCCCCCAACCCTGCCCTTGGGGAGCTGCCTGCCTTTTGAGAGCTGGGCAGAGGCCAGAGCCACCTCCCCCACCGTGAGCTGTCCCCACTGCTGTGGGAGCCAGGCCTGTGTGGAAGCAGCCCTGCCTGGGCCGTGCACCATCGCCTCCCCCAGCCTCCCTCCACGCCACCATCCCTTCCTTCCAGCTTGTCCACGTCCTTCCACGTCAGCCCATGGGCCACTCTGCCGACTGGCCCTCAGCTGTTAGGTGTCTCCCATGGGACCTGGCCAAGCCTGGGCAGCAGTGGGCTGGTGTGGAGAATGCTCCATGCAGGGCTCAGCTCCCACTCCTCCTCCCAGGGCCCCAGGCTGGGCCTGCTCCGAGCTCCCAGAGCTCAGGGGCCCGTCTTTTGGTGTGGAAACTGCTCCAGGGCTGTGCCCAGGTCTTCCCTTCCCAGAGGGACCTTTCACCTTGGGGGCTAGTTAGCATCTGAGGCTGGGAGCGGCAGGTACTGTCCTGAGGACATGTCAGTGGGCTCCTGGCCAGCAGCAGCCCTCCAGGGAGCCCGACCAGGCTGAGCCACAGGTGGCAGGAGCGCCGCAGTATGGCCGGCATGGTGGGACACGTGCCTTCAGGGGTCCTCTGGGGCCACCTTCCTCAGGCGTGCTTGGTTCAAAGGGCTGTGGGCTCTGGGCCTCTCCAGGCCGGTGGGGTGTGTGCGTGTGTCTTGTCTGTGTGCCGTGAATAAGACCTGTCTACCTCCCAGGAGGAGCAAGGGCCCTGCCCGACCCTCTTGGCTCATTCTTATCTAGGAAGTGGGGCTCAGGGTCACTTCTGCCCAGCCCTTCTGCCCCTGCCACATGGGCCTCGCTGACGGGGTTTCCTCGCTGCAGGAGAGGGGGTGGCTGTGTGTCGACGAAGGTTGCACCTCTGTGGAAATTGGCTGGGTGTTGGGCGGGCCCTACAGTGGGACACAGAGGTGGAAGGACCCTCCACCCCCTTGGTCACAGGCCAGAGCGGGCAGGTGAGTTGCCTGAGTTCCCAGTGAGAGCAGCTGAGCAGTCCTGAGCTGGGACCCTGTCTCCCAGGAGGAGGTCCTGGCTTGCGCGGAATGTCCGTCCAGGTGGTGGAGGGAGCTGAGCCAGTCAGGCTGCTAGGGCCCACCCCTACCATCGTGGGTCGGACTCGGTCCTGTGGTCCTTGTTCCCTCTGTTTAGCGTATGTTTTGAGCAATAAAGCCTGGCGGTAGTTTCTATGCTCCCTCGTGTTCTCTGCCTGGTACCTTCTTTCTGCCTCCCTGGGCACGGGTCGAGGGGTGGCCATACGGGGGACCCCGCCTAGGGCAGCAGGCCCTGGTGACCTCGGCTGAGGATTTGGGTCTAGCGTGGCTCCCCCACCTAGAATAGACCCCACTCCCTTCCTCTCTAGGACTGCAGGCCTGATTTTATTGTTTTTATAAATAGGGTGAACATGGTTTGCAGACAGGAGCGCTCGAGAGCCTCCTGTTCCCAGAGGTCGGGCGAGTGCAAGAAGCAGCTCTGTGCTGGGTTCTGTGGCCAGGCCTGTAGAGGCTGGAATGTTTCCTGTGGTGTCCACGAGCCCTCACAGGTGCAGATCTCTGTCTTCCTCCCCACAGTCAAAATGCTCACTGTTGGCTAAGTGATCAGAACAGGACGACGTGACGATGTCCCTGTGCGGAGCCACTCTACCACCTCCAACACGGTCTCTGTCCTTATCACAGCCCTCTGGGGGGCGTCCTCTGCTCATGAGCAAGGAACTAGGCCTGAGGTCACCCTGCAGGGCCTTGTCCCCAGGCCCTGGGCAGTGTGCTCCCCTGCGGCCGAAGGTGGCCTCCTCCATCAGCGGGTCTTGGCCAATGAGTGTACGACACTGCAGGCTGCCTGGGCTAGGCCCAGGCTGGACGGGTGTGGCCTGTCCAGAGCCAGAACACACGGTCGGGGGGCTGTCACGCTTCTGGCTGGTCCTCCTGTGCTCTGGCTGACGGCAGGTGCTCGTGCCTCCTGGACGTGGGGTGCAGGTCTGTGGCCAACACAGAGGCTACGCCGCCCAGTGGTTTAGCACGTCCCAGGAGGGGACCTTGGCCTAGCGCAGGAAAGACCTCCTCCCGGTGCGGAAGAAGGACTCAATCTGCTCCAGCGACCGGCCTTTGGTCTCAGGCACGCAGCAGCCGGTGAACACCAGGTTCACCAAGCAGATGGCAGCAAAGAAGAAGAAAGGCACCTGGAGGCCGAAGGCATTCTGGGGGTGTAGAGGGGGTGCTGGGTCACACGGGGAACGCAAGGGTCCTCCTGCCACAGGATGAGCCTCATGGGCCCTGCTAGCGTTAGCCAGCCTTGTGGCAGGGGGTCTCTCATCTGCTTGTTACCCTGCTGAGAGACCTCCCAGGGCTCCCCACTGCCTCCAGCACAAAATCCCAATGCTTTAGCATGGCATCAAAGACCCTCGATGTCTGCACGCAGCCCTCCTCTGGGTGGGCCCTAGGAGTTGCCCCCCGCCCCAGCAAAAGCCTGCCCGGGCCCCGGCCCTCCAGCCTCAGCCTCTGCTCAGGTCCCCAGCTCTCTCCCTTGCCCTCTCCATGCTCATCTTTAAAGTTTCAGCTGTTCCACACTCCACCTCAGGAGGCCTGCCACCCTAGCCTGGCTGGGAGCATGCTCATGCTCTTCTGGGGCCACCCCCGATGTCCTCCCTGCCTGTGCCTCTCTGCTGGGGCTGTGCAGGCCCGCCTCCCAGCCCAGCCACTCACTCTGAGTGCCCCCAATCCTGCCCTGCCTCACTGACTGCACCAGGGTAGGCATTGGCCCAAGCTGCCCCCATCAGATTCTCCCTCCTGGGAGTTGGGAACTGGGACTCAGAGACTGGTTGGCTTCAGGGCCTGCTGGGGCTTTGAACCAAGAGGGGGGTTAAGCCAACTGGGAGCTGCGTGTGCAGGACGGGGCAGTGTGCACACATGCTGCAGGTGGTCTGATGAGCAGGGCACCTGCTGAGAGACCCAAACTGCCCACCCAGACCGAAGGCCAGCTGTCTGGGAGGGCAACAGCGCAGGTGGCTGTGGCCCTGGGCTCCGGCCCCGCCCTGGCCTGGGAAGTCACCTGACTTCTCAGAACGATCCCCTGAGTTCATGTCTGCCTACTGTGAGGTAATGATGTAATGATGTTGTCACTGGACGGCTCCTGGCCTCCGGTGTGAAAGGGGATGTGTGCTAATAACTTCTTGGAGGACCACTGTGGGGCTCAGAGGACAGGAGGAAGCCCTCAGCACAGCCCCAGAGAAGGCTAGATAGGGCCCTGGCGGACCCAGGGTGCTGGGGCCAAGCACTCACCACCACCAGCAGGAAGGATTTGGTGAGGGCAAAGGCCGTGAGCCAGCTGACGAGCACGCAGAGCCCTGAGGCCACGCCGCGGGCCCGCAGGGGTAGGATCTCCGACATGAGCAGCCAGGTGATGGGCCCCCAGCCCATGGCGTAGCCTGCCAAAAGGGGACAAGGGGCAGGCTCAGACCCTGTGGCGTGGCTGGGGCAGGCCCCTTTTGTCTCCCCTGAGGTCTGAGAGACCCCTGCCCAACTAGCCCAGACAAACCAGGACAGCAGTGCCCCACTCCATGATAGGCAGGTCCCCCACATCTCACCCATAAGACAGCCCCTCTCTCCCTGGCCAGCAGCCCTTCTAGACTGCCTCCCCGCCCCCCTGGAGTCCCTGCCACACCTACCCATGATGAAGAGCATCGTGGCCAGCAGGGGCACCAGGGTGATGTAGCTGGTGGGTGTGGCCAGGGGCTGCTCTGTGCCCGCTAGGGTCACACTCTCCAGGCCCACGGTGCTGTTAGGGGTCAGAGGCTTCGGACTGAAGTGGACGTATAGCCCCAGTGTCAGGTTGGCAGCAAACATGATGGCTGCTGTGGATAGACAGGTGGCCCTCGGGGGGCCAGGACTCTGAGCTGGCTGCTCCTCTGGAAGCTCCCTTCACGAGCCCCTCAGTGCCCTGCGCCCCGCAGAACAGCAAGCTCCAACTCCAGCCCACATTTGAGCTTCCATCACACCCACTGTGGTGTGTCACGGTCGACTTGTTCACGCACACAAGCCCCAGCAGACCTTTCTGGAGCAGCTGGCGCATGCCAGGCCCTGTGCCGGGCGCTGGGGAGGCGGAGGCCAGCAGGGCAGGCCTGACCCAGGTCCTCCGGAGCTCGCAGCCACACGCGCCCACCGCGAGGGCCGGCACGACAGGCAGCAGCTGCTGAAGGAGTGAAGGAGTAAGTGGGGGGCAGGCTGGGGCTCACCTGAGACGAAGAGCAGAACCTTGCGGCCCGCCAGGTCCATGGTGAGCGCGGCGATCAGCACAGACAAGAGCCTGACGGCCCCCACAATGGCTGCGTCCTCCTCGGGGGGCTGCAGGGAGGAAACCAGTGTGGCTGAGGGACCCTGGCCTGCCACTCCTATCCCCCGTCCCCCTAAGGCCTCCTTTGGAGCATCGAGCCACTGAGCACCTAGGACGTGGCAGCTGTTCTCTCTGGTCACCCGACCTAGCCCGTGGGGCTTCTTGGCAGGGGCACAAACGCTGTGCCCACCGCTGAGCCCAGGGCCGGCACAGAATCCAGGCGTGACACCAACCAGTGGAACTGTGCTGTCGCTAATCTTCAAATCTCATCTTCCTTTCAGCCTGATGAAGCCAGGCTCTCTATTATCTCCATTCTGCAGAGGAGGAAGCTGAGGTTTGGAGGGGAAGCGACTTCCCTCAGCGAATGGAGATGCTCTGAACCTGGGGTCCATGGTCCCCAAGGGGTCTGCATTTCTATAAAACTGGTTTCCTTTGTAGTCCTGTATGTTTTATTTTCAAACATGTAAGCTTTGATTACAAACACTATTGTGAGAACAGGTGCACGGGACAGAAACAGTTAAGAGACCCTAGTGATCTCTACGTGGTGCATGCTCCCCTGACACGTGGCTCAGAGCAAGTGCTCAGGAAGGGACAGCCTGGGCTCCGAAGGACGCTGGGGGCAGAGCCAGGGCGGAGTGGGAGCCGGGCTCTCACCAGCAGGACGGCAGTGCTGTCGAAGATGGGCTGCAGGTAGACGAGGATGGGTGTGATGCCCGTTAGCTGCTGCAGGAAGCGCATCAGCAAGGCGATGAGGATGGGTCGGTACACATGGGGGTCCCGGGCCTCGGCCCATGACATGTGGCTGCTCTGGAGACACGAGGCCGCCGCTGAGGGAAGAGGCGCCACCCTGGCCCAGACTCCATGGGGCCGAGTAGGAGACTCCCTTCTTCCCTCCTTCAGGAAAGAACCTGCATACTGAGGCCACCCAGGCCAGGGGACAGGCCCGGGGGACCCGAAGCCCAGGCTCTTGAATAAGTGGGTGGGCCAAAGCAGACTCCTGCTTGTCTCTGGGTCCCCAGGCACCCACCACACGGACATCCCCCCACCATTCCTGGTTCCTGAAGCTGGGAACTGCTTGCTGTAATCTCCGTTTTTCAGGAAAAGCAATGGAGGCTTAGACAAGCCTAGGAAGTGGCCATGGCCACACAGAGCTGTGGGCACCCACCCCTCCGCACCTGTCTCTGGACGTTGTCCTGGATCTGCTCGAACTCCCAGCGGGTGTCGGTGTCGGCCCCACGCAGCCAGGCCAGCGCCCGCGTCGCCTCGGAGTCCCTGCCCCGCGAGAGCAGGAAGCGAGGCGAGTTGGGCATGAAGCTGAGTAGCAGGATCATGATGAGCACAGGCCCCTCCCCGGCCACAGCCAGCCAGCGCCATGGCAGCAGGAGGCCTGGGGGTGAGGAGAGTGTGAGGAGCTGGGGTCCAGGCTGCACACCGAGCTCCCTCCCAATGGGGCCTCTGAGCAACCTCATCTGCCCTCAACGGCTAGTCCCAGGGCCGCCTCCTGCAGGAAGCCTACCCTGATTGCCCCAAGCCTCTGTGGTCTAGACCAGGAGGGGCCACAGGGATTGCTCGGCCCCTAGCACAGGGCCCAGCACATAGTAGGGGGTCCTCGGAGGGTCTCAAGGGCCATGGTAGGGTGACAGAGGGGTAGCCTGAGCAGGGAGGGCCCCAGGCCTCTACCTGCAAACTCCCACCCACCTCAACCAGCTCTGATCTCTTTTCTATATAGACTTCCCACTTGAGACTATTCGAGGGAAACATTCTGCTACTAAAAGATAGTTAGAAGACTGATGGCCCAAGAGAAGCCCTCACTGCCCAGTTAGGGATGGGGCTTGTGACCAGAGAGGGCAGGAAATTGCCTGGAGGTACACAGCATGGTGGTGGCCAAGCGAGTCTCTTGCCTCCCAGCCCAGGGTTCGTTTTGGGATGTGATCATTCCCTTTCCACCCATGTCTGCTCATGGCACCCTGTCACCCCTGAGCCTGCACTGCGGACATGCTTAGTGCTCATCTGGATGATACTTGCCAAGGGCGTAGAGGGACAGTGATCCGAACACTGCCATGAGCTGGGGCGTGGCTCCCAGGGCCCCACGAACGCCTGGGGGAGCTATCTCAGACACGTACACCTGCAAGACACATCGCCCCGCCCCGGCTTTGGTGAGAATGCAGGTTCCTGGGCCTGGCCCAGATGGGAGAGGAGGCCCTGGTGAAACTTGGGAAGTGGGAAGTGGGACTTCTGGTGGGGTTCTTGTCCTGATCATGACTCACTGCGTGACCTCCCTCAGGCCTCAGTTTCCCTAACTGTCGAGTGGGCAGGAGCACTCAGCTCTGAAATAGGTAGCGTGAGGCTGGGAATTGGGAGGCCCAAGGGCACCCAGACTCTGGTCTCTGCTCTTCCCAGAGGTCTGCATCCCTACCGGGCTCGCCCCAGCCCCTGATGGGGAGTGTGTGGAGAGGTGGTAAGAAGAGACGCCCAGGGAGGGCCCGGGGAAGGCACTTCCCTTTCCTCTCTGTTGCTCAATGTGGATTTTCTCCAATTGAGCAATGTATCTGACTGTCAAGAAATGGGTAGGAAGTTTGGGGAGTCCAGAGTGGGGGCAGCTGGGGACAGACTTCCCCGAAATGAGCTGCCCTCGTGGTGCACAGCTCAGGCTCCCCGGCAAATGCATCCCCTGAGCCGGGGGCTCAGAGGCCAGGAGACCTGAGCCAAACGGTGGTCTGCACAACACTGAGGCCGTGAGGAGACCCGGGGTGGGCAGTCCTGGCCTTACCGGGATGCAGGCAGCTGTGAGGCCCCCGGCGAAGCCCGTCAGCGTCCTCCCCAGCAGCAGCATCCAGAGGCCGCGGGCGCCCGCCATGAGCGCGTAGCCAGCTGCCGAGGGCACAGCTGAGAACATGATGCTGAGCTTCCGGCCCAAGAGGTCATTGAGGACCATGGCACTGAGGCCCCCAGCCGCAGCACCCAGGGTGAACACGGACTGCAGAGAAAGGGTGCATGGCAGACACGTCTGGGCACCCAGCACCCTCCTTCCCCCATCACAGCTTAGAGACAGCTGCTTTGCCAGGCTGACCCTGGAGCCTGGGCTGCAGGACTCAGGCCCTGTATAGTAGTGAGCCTCCCGTCTCCAGAGGTGTACAAGTAGCATGTGGACAACCGTTTGTCAGGGATACCACAATGGGGAGTCCTGCTCTGGGGAGGAGGTGGGGCCACATGTCTACAGTGATTCTGTCCAGCCAGATGTTTAAATAAGATAAGATACCATAAATATCTGATACCATAAGATAGCAGATGGGAAGCCCCTGTGACTTGAAGCCCCTGGGATTTTAAGATTTGGGGGGTTCTTGGATTCCCTGTAGAGTGTTGTGAGAAGGATCCAGCCTGTCCGAGCCTCACTTTCTTCAGCTGTATGATGGGGAGAGAGGGTTGGCCCTGGAGTCAACCAGCTCTCATGTGAAGTGCCAGCACACGCCTGGCACGCCGGGTGCTCAGTACACGTTCGGTATTGTCATCTCAGCCACTCTGTTGTATTGTAAATTCCAGGCTACTAAGATTGTCATTCTCGATCTCTGGGGCTCTCGGGCCTGTGCTCTTCCTTTCCACGTGTCCACAGTCTATCCTGTGACCCTCCTGGCCCCAGCTGGGGCCTCTTTCCATTGACCCCTGATGGCCCTGCCCCCATCATCCAGGGAGGTGTCTGCTCTGCTGTGACAGCCCAGCCCTGGGTGTGGGGGACCTGGAGAACCCTCGGCCCCAGCGGGGGGACCTTGAGGCACACCTCCTCACTTGCTCCTTCCCACGCCTTCCCCATCAGCTTTCACTTCCTGCGTTTACTTCAGAGCTATCATCTGGCCTCACTCCCCTGCTGCCCACCCTGCGGCCTGGAGTGGGGGCGCAGAGGGGCAGACCAGGGCCCAGGAGGGGGTCTGTGAGTCCCTGCCCACCACCTCCCCCCTGCCCTGCCCCTCTCCTGCTCAGCATGGCCCTTACCCCGAACCAGGATGCCTGGGTTTTGGTCAGATGCAGGTCTGGATCCGAGGAGCGCTCCAGGGCCGGGATGACGGGGGATGTGTAGACCAGGGCATACCCGAAGCTGAAATTGCCCAGCACAGCGGCGAAGGTAGCCAGGAACACCCTCTTGTTCTGTGGGGCCCTGGGGGGGGTGGGCACAGTGACCAGGGTCTTTAAGCCCCTCCTCACTGAATTGCTGCCTGTCCTGAGCCCAATGGCTGCCCGCCCAGAGGGCAGTGCTGGGAGGGCTGGGTTGAGGGCCAGTCAGATTGGTACCTTCCCAGGGCCTGATGGCCAGCTCCCTTGGGAAATCTCCAGGGCGTGAGGACAGTCCTCACAGCCCATCGCTGTGGCTGAGACACAGGTGCAGGAGCCCTTTTCTCCAGAAGAGGAGGCCTGATTTCTGCTCCCAGCTTTGCCACCCAAAGCTTGCTGTATGACCTTAGGCAAGCCCCTCGCCCTCTCTGGGCCTCAGCCTCACTGTCTGTGCCAGTTGGGGCTGAGCCCGGTACTCGGGGGGACCAGCTCCTTAAATAGGACTAGAGCATCTGGAGCAGGAGGGGACCAGATGGCCCCTTGGTGGCCACTCACTGAAGGTCAGTGGAGGCCCAAGGCGGGAGTCAGCCTCCCGCTGGAGGGGACTAGGGCCATCCCCAGCCCCCACCCGCAGCCCCCATGCCCAGCGACTCTCACCCGACCCGTGTCCTCTCCCTCGGCGACGGGGGCGGGTTCTCGGAAAAAGTGTCATAGTCCGGGCCCTCAGCTCCCAGCAGCGGCTCCTGCATGGCCGGCCTCTCCCGTCAGGGCACGCGGACGGCGGGGCAGCTGGGCCGGGAGGCGCGTGGGGTCGCAGCTGCTCGGAGAGTCCTGCCGAGCCCGCAGCTCCGCCCCTCGGCCGCGATTGGCTCCGGGGCGGCCCTGCAGAGCGGGCGCCGGCCAATGGGGCGGCCGCGAGCGGTGCGGATGCTCGGATGCGGGCGCGGCGCCGGGGCGGGGCTGCCGGGCTTTCCCGGGGCGCGGATGCTCGGGTGGGGGGCGCCGGGGCGGGGCGGCCGGGCTCTCCCGGGGCGCGGATGCTCGGGTGGGGGGCGCCGGGGCGGGGCGGCCTGGCTCTCCCGGGGCGCGGATGCTCGGGTGGGGGGCGCCGGGGCGGGGCGGCCTGGCTCTCCCGGGGCGCGGATGCTCGGGTGGGGGGCGCCGGGGCGGGGCGGCCTGGCTCTCCCGGGGCGCGGATGCTCGGGTGGGGGGCGCCGGGGCGGGGCGGCCGGGCTCTCCCGGGGCGCGGCCCGCGCTGTGTGCCCCGGGGCTGGCGAAGCGGATGGGAATCCTGCACTGAGGGAGCTGCCCTTGCGGGGTCTGTAGGCAGAGCCCCTGTGGATTCGTCCCTGACCACGCCTGGGTCTCAGCCGGGTACCAGCACTGGGGGGTAGACTGCGCCGCACCCCCGGGCTCAGCTCCTACAGGCAGAAGGAAACCGAAGCCCAGAGAGGAGAAGCGACTCGCCAAGGTCACACAGGGAACCCTTGTCTTCCTCCAAAGGAAGGCCGTGCGCTCCGCCTGGCTCCCTGCCACAACGCGTCCCCGAGCCGCGGCTGCCCCGGCCCCACCCCGCCCCTCCCGAGACCAGGGGAAATCAGGCTGAGTATCCAGGACAGAGGGTGTGCGGGGGGAAGGCAGAGGGAGGAGGGGGTGGGCGGCTCCAGTGGGCCAGACTTGTGTTTTTCCGGTTTCTGATTGCAGAAATAACTTGGGCTTGTAGTGAATCATCCAGGTAGTAAGATAAAATTTAACAGTAAGAAAAGCAGAAACTGAAAATTCCCTCGAAGTCCATCCTCAAAAAATAACACAATTACTACTCACAGCTCTCCCTTTGGACTTTTTCAGAGAGAGGGCTGAATCAGACCCTGTTCTGCTGGATGGGTGTCCCACATATATTTTTAAACTGCTGCTTTGTTGTTGAACGTTTGGGTTATTTCCAAATTTTAGCTGTTAAAATAATGAAGCGTTTTAAAAAGTTACTATAATTACCTTTTATTATTGTCAACTGACATAAAGAGTCTAGACATTAGTGGAGGAGTTTATTCAATAATCAGCACGCGGAGTTCCAACCCCGGGAAACAGTCCAACAGATGCCCTGAGGAGCTGCTCCGAGGGGTGTGAGCTTATGTCTCTTTCACAAACAGTGCACGCGCGGGGAAGAGGAGAAGAAAAAAAACTTACAACTAGTTTTCATATATGTTAAAAAAAAAAAAGGAATAGAGTACATCTGGGCTTTTCTCTAGATTTACGTTGAAGGTAACATAAGAATTCCTTGGTTTTCCATCAAACAAGTTGGGAGATGCTGACATTATCCATGTGTGGAGGGAGGCCGGGACCAGGGTCGTGATTATTCCCTCCATCTCTAAGAAACGCAGCTGGGGATGTGAGAGTGAAGTACCCCCTTATCTTTCCTGCTGTGGGTCTGTCCAGCAGGCGTCTTCGGTCATGAGGCGTGGGGTTCAAGGTCATTTGACACAGGCTGAAGATGGCCTGCACGGCCACCTCACAGGACAGCATGGATGTTATTGTGCTGACTTAAAGCCTATGCAGGTTGCTTGTTAGATTCGCCTATTAGACCAGGGAGAGGGGTCCCAAAAATCTGCCCACAGTCCCCGCTTTTGGTTGTTATCAACCCACGGATGCATTCGTGACCAGTGAGGTGTTCCTTTGCTTTTTCTCCGGCATGGTGGGGTACCTCTCATTTTTTAACCTATCTTACATGTCGTTTATTAAAAATGCATTCTGGATCACTCTTACCTTCCTAGCTGACATGATCGGGGCCTCGTCCTGCTATTGCCTCCTTTGACAGCTAGCATAACATTGGGATAATATGATAATTAACACAATCAAAATTACAGTTGTGAGTACAGTTTTTACAATTTTTCTCCCAAAAATGTTCCCTGGCAGAATTTCCTTGGAGGTTTTCCCCAGGACGTGCCCTGTATAATAGATGTATCTTGTGAAGTCAGAAGTAATAGGAAGATTGAGAACAGGTTTGTGTAAGATAGGTCTTAGACTCTGGGTTTTAGAATTATATGTGAGTGTGTGATTTATGGGCTCACGATTTGTTGGACTCAAGGTGGTAACCTTTTCCCAAGACCAATAGTTAGTATCTAAGAATTGGGGCGGCTTAGAAAGACAAATGTGACAAGTGTAGGTGAGTCTGGTAAGAAACAAAAATAATGCAGGGCTGGCCCAGTGGCGTAGCAGTTAAGTTCACGCACTCCGCTTCCCTGGCCCGGGGTTCAGGGGTTCGGATCCCAGGCGCTCACCAACACACCGCTTGTCAAGCCATGCTGTGGCGGCGTCCCATGTAAAGTGAGGAAGATGGGCACGGATGTTAGCCCAGGGCCAGTCTTCCTCAGCAAAAAAGAGGAGGATTGGCATCGGATGTTAGCTCAGGGCTAATCTTCCTCACAAAAAAAAAACAAAGACAATACTGCATATTGTCCTTTAATGACTGGCCTGGTCCGGACTCCTGGGAGTGCTGTCCATATCAGCCATCGGCCGCTTCTCTTCCTGGTCTTGTTGGCATAGTTTCAGTCATAAGTCCAAAACACGCTCTGAGGACAACTCTGGAGAAGGCGCCCTTTTTAAGTGAGAAATATGGATCCAAGAGTCAATGCCCTATAATTTAGCTGCACAGGAATTAGTCAGAGGACTTGATAAGGTCCTTTCCACTTAGGCTGCAAAGCGTTTTTCAAATGGTGAAGTTTTCAATAAACATAGACACGAGGCTGTAAATCATGAGCTTGTAGACCTTCATCCGTGGGTTTTGCATCATATGCATCAGCAACCAATTTCAAGTGTTCTTTTAATAGTTTGGATAAGATTTTACAATAGTGATGTATGTCACCTTTTAGTAATGAAGGTTCATATAATCCTTCATCTAGACATATAGGTTTCCCAGTAATAATCTCAAATGGACACAACTGATATTTGCCAAAGGGTGTTGATCTTAGGTTGACAGTACCGGTGGAAGGGCTTTAGGCCGTGATAAAGAGAATGCATCTGTGAGCTTAGCCAATTGGATCTTAATTATGCCACTGGGCCTGACGATTGGGGTGGTAACTGCAGTGAAGAGGCTGCAAAATAGGCCAGGTTCTACAAATTTCCTTCATAATTTGTCCGGTGAAGTGAGTCCCAGGTCACTGTGTAGTTCTGCTGGACTCCCCATCCTGGAATAATACTGGGGATAATTCCGTGCTGGGATAATTCCATGCTGGAATGATTTGTTCCCGGTAGTAGTTTACTGATTGATTGAGCCATAGCCCTTTGGCAGGAAATGCTTCAGCCCAATGAGAGAACATGCAAATCATAACAAGAACATATTGGTAACGTTGGGAGGGAAGCATTTGGATCAAGTCCATGTGGCAAATTTCAAATGCTCCCACTGGCAAAGGGAAAACTCCCTTTGAACTATGCAGAGGACTCCCTGGGTTATGCTGAGGACAGACTAAACATTTAGGGTATATTTTCTGTGCTGTAGTAAAACAGGGATTCCAAAAGTATTGTTTTTTCCAAGAGATCATTTTCTCTGGGGCCCAATGAGTCAGATCATGAAAATGCTGTAGAACTGGATGTTGAGCTTCTAAAGGAAGTATTGGGTGTTGATTTGGCCCAATCCATAAGTTTCTGTGGAAATCAAAAGCCCCCCTTTTGGGGGCCGGCCCAGTGGCATAGTGGTTAAGTTTGCACTCTCTGCTTCCGTGGCCTGGGGTTTGGAGGTTCAGATCCCGGGTGCCAACTTGCACACTGCTTATCAAGCCATGCTGTGGTAGGCGTCCCACATATAAAATAGAGGAAGATGGGCACAAATGTTAGCTCAGGGCCAATCTTCCTCAGCAAAAAGAGGAGGATTGGCAATGGGGGTTAGCTCAGGGCTAATCTTCTTGACCAAAAAGAAAAAAAAAGCCTCCCTTTTGGATCTATAATTGTTTTTCTTTTTCAGTGGCGGTTTTCTGAAAATCAAACAGAGCCTCAGTTAAGTCAGAGAAGGACAAGAAACGTGTCAAAGTTGGTGGAATCACCATTCATGAGGCAGCTTCCTTGTTGCTGCTGCCTGATCTCCCAACTTGTTTCCTTTTTTGGTTTCCAAAGTGTCCGCCTCAGAGTGACCTTGTATTTTTATTATTACCAATTCCTTAGGGAGTAAAATGGCTTTTAACAAAGGAGCCATTTGTCTCCTGTTCTTAATATGTTGTCAAGTACAGGTTAAAAAACCTTTGTTTTTAGAGCATCCCCAAATCGTGGGCTATTCCAAATGCGTATCTAGTGTCAGTAAGAATATTTGCAGTTTCCTGTAGCTAGACGACAGGCTGAACTTCTACTGAATGAGCATCAGGCGAATGAGCCCTCTCCAGAATGGAGACTGGAGGACTCACAGCACACCTGTCCTGATACGTCCCGGTAAGTCCTCGCCAATATGAGCCATCTGTGGATAATATAAGGTCAGCATTAGTTATGGGACATTCACGTAAATCATCCCCTGGGGTCGAAAGTTGGTTAGTTAACTTTATGTAGTCATGATCAGATTTCATTGATTTGGCATCATCTGGGAGCCAGGCGGAGGGAGTTAACCTGTTACCCCTAAGCAGAGTTACATTAGGAGAAAACAAAACAATTTCATAAGAAATTAATCGACTTGCAGAATAAGGTGGAATGTGATGAGAATTTAACAAGGCTTCAACTGAATGAGGAGCCTAAACAGTTAAAGGAGACCCCATCATCATTTCTTCAGTAGCCTCGCACAAGAGCGCTCTTGCTGAAATAGCCCCCATACACAGTGGAAGTCCTTTTGCTACCGAGTCTCATTGCTGACTATAATATCTTATAGGTCGATGGCAATCCCAATGTTCTTGAGTTAATACACCTAAAGCATTTCCTTTAGCTTCATGTACAAAGAGAGAAAATGGCAAGTTGAAATTAAGGTGACCTAAAGCTGGTGCCTGAGCCGAGATGGACTTGAAGGTGTTTATGGCTTTTTCTCCTTCTGGTGTCTATTCAATCAAATCAGACTGGTCAGACTTAAGTAATATAAATATAAAAGGTTGAGCAATGAGTGAAAAGTTAGGCACTTAGTTCCTGTGGTATCTAGTCAGTTCCAAAAAAAAAGAAAAAATCCCCTCAATTGTTTTCGTTAGTTTATGAAGCCATCAGTTTCTCTGTTATGGTTCTGTAATTTTTTTTACTTAGTTTAGTTTTATGATCTGAAAGTTTATCAGAAACCTATATTTTAGAGTAAGTGTCAGAATCCTTTCCGTGACTCTCTCTGAAGATGAAATATATTTGCGAAATCATCAGAGTAAAACAATAAATGTCTGTAAATGACAAAAGACCTCAAAATGGCAACTAACAAAGGAACTTCGTTATTTCTGTGACATATAACATTTTAAGATAATAACTAGAATTACAACTGATAACAGTTGTTATTAGTTACAACTGAGAACAGATCAGAATTTTAGCAGTCATATCATTTTTATTATATTATAAATATTATTATATTATTGTATATAAAATTTTATTACTATATTATAACATTTACTTACACAATATAACCTTAGGGGGTTTGTCATCACTTATTTCACAATGCTTCTCATGCAATTTCATACCAAAGGAGTCTAATTAGTTTAATATTTCCCTCTTTATAGAAACAGAGAACAAAATCTTTGAGAAGTCCTGGGGGCCATTGGAAATTCTCAAAGTGAGTTTTAAGTCAAAAGAAGGGCTGTACCCAGGATTCAAGCCTTGGGGGAAGTTTGTCAAAAATATGAAAAGGTTTTAAAACACTTGGGCAAATAGGAAACAATGTTTAGGTATCCATTCAATCCAGGTGACAACAGAAGATGTCAAAGGCCAAAAAACCTTAATAGAGAAACCTCAATCTTTTTGAATATAGGAAATAATTTTAACAAAACATTGATTTTCTGTCTTTTAAGTAGATTTACTCAAAAGTAAAGAAAAATCTTTTATAACTTCTTTATCAAGAGCAGACCAAAAGTTCAAGAAGATCATCCTTTCAAGAGAGAGAAAGCCAAATTCTAATTTTGCACCAGCTTACTCTTGGTATTGCAACTCATTTATTTAATTGAATTCACTTTGATCTTAGCCAACTTGACCATGCACAAAACTCTTTTCTCAGGGTTTTACTTCCACAAACCATCTATCACTTGCTTTTTACATTCAGAATTTGTCCCATGCCTTCTTTCCTTTTTTTTCTCTTTCCTAGTGCTTTAGGACAAATTTATCTTTCTTAACAAAACAAATAGAAATATTTCCATTCTTTATACCTTCTTTACTGAAAACATACCCCTTACTTTTCTTGTATACAGACTTTCTAGAAACATGTGCTTTTTCATAGGAAATTCCCCAGTGTGGCACAAAACATATTTATCAATAAACCTAAGCATCTTCCAGTTTCTCTGAGATAAGAAGCCAAAGGCAGACAAATCTATGCTTAGTAATTAATTTTTTTAATAATTTTATTTCATTTTTTCTTTTCCCCCAAAGCCCCAGTAGATAGTTGTATGTCATAGCTGCACATCCTTCTAGTTGCTGTATGTGGGATGGAAAATCTCAGCATGGCTGGAAAAGCGGTGCATCAGTGCACGCCCGGGATCCGAACCCAGGCTGCCAGCAGCGGAGCGCGCACACTTAACCGCTAAGCCATGGGGCTGGCCCATTAATTAATTTTTAATATTTTATCTTATGGGGAAATGACATAGATACTCAACAAATTTTTATCATTTAACTTAATTTAGCAAAATTCTAAAGTTTCAAGTTATCAAAAAGTTGTGAAGGTATTTTAAGTACACACACCATAACACATAATTATTGTTAAAAAGTTCATCCAAAAACTTTTATCTTTTACATCTATTTAGTTTACTTGTTCCCAATAATTATATTTAGATTGCCCACAAAAACTTCATGAGATGTTAGACAAAAATCAGCTATTATTCTAAGTTGATATTTTTGCTGACAAATTTTGTAACAGAAGTAACATGTCTGTATCATACCCAGTGCTGATAACTCTGAAAATATGTTTATTTCAATCAAACCAACAAACTTAAATAAGCTTTCATTTACCCAAGTTTTTTTTTATATCATATTAACTTGAAAGACATTTGGTTTAGTTTGTATTACATTTAGAAATAATTTATATAAGCACTTACTTCAAGCCAATTAAATAGAGCTCTTTTAGAAATTATACTATCTGGAAGCAGAAAAATAGAGAGAGAGACTTCCATACATAAACATACAGACAGACACAAACCAAGATCTTCAAAATTTTAGCTATGTCTCAGGTATAAAACTCAAAAGAATAGTTGGATCCAAATTGTTTTTCTGGCAGATGAACTATGTTTATTTGCTCAGATGGCTAAAGATTTTTACTAAAGATTCTTTTTTTTTTTTCCCTGTAAGGATCATTTAAAAATAATTATTGAATAAAGTCAAGGACCTTCAACCATTAACTGGGAGGTCTGAGACCCAGGAAAGACTTACCCTGCTATGGCTGGAGCTCCAAGAAGTTGGTTGTGCACAAAGGGCCCTGCTGGTACCACGGTGCCAGGTCCTCTCGATGCTCCAGGTGGTCTCAAGCAGTCTCTCTGGGTCCCTTCGTGGTCACCAATTTGTCAACTGAAATAAAGAGTCTAGGTGACATTAGTGGAGGAGTTTATTCAATATCAGCATGAGGAGCTCAAACCCCGGGAAACAGCTCAGCAGATGCTCTGATGGGACTGCTCTGAGGGGTGTGAGCTTATGTCTCTTTTACAAACAGTGCACGTGCAGGGAAGAGGAGAAGAAAAAAACTTACAACTAGATTTCATATATGTCAGCAAAAAAAAAGGGTGGAGTACATCTGGGCTTTTCTCTAGATTTACGTCGAAGGTGACATAACCAAGAACTCCTCGGTTGTACATCAAACAAATTCAGAGATGCTGACGTTATCCATGTGTGGAGGGAGGCCAGGACCAGGGTCGTGATTATTCCCTCCATCTCTAAGAAACGCAGCTGGGGATGTGAGAGCGAGGTACGCCTTATCTTTCCTGCTGTGGGTCTGTCCAGCATCTTTGGTCATGAAGTGTGGGGTTCAAGGCCATTTGACACAGGCTGAAGATGGCCTGCATGGCCACCTCATGGGACAGTATGGATGTTATTGTGCTGGCTTAAAGCCTCTGCAGGTTGCTTGCTAGATTTCCTCGTTAGACCAGAGAGAGGAGGTCCCAAAAATCTGCCTACATTATCATCAAAATGCAACTGTAATGGAACAATAGAGAAAACAGAGAGGTGGGGAAGCTGCATCCATCTCTGAGAGCCTCATGCTGTTGGCGTCTTGGTGTCTTTCCTTCCTGTCTTTGCCCCCATGTGTCCGTTTTGCATCTATGCCCATTGTGTGTGTACACGATGGTGTGACTTCTGTCCGTCCTAGTTTAAGCATGTTCTTGCCATCAAGGACATAGTTTTGGGCCCAGGCACACCCTATGAATGGTGACTCCTGCTGATAATGTTGTATAGTCCTCATAACCACATTTTAAAAGTTGAGATATAGGGGGCTGGCCCGGCGATGTAGTGGTTAAGTTCAAGCTCTCTGTTTTGGCAGCCTGGGGTTCGCAGGTTCGGATCCCGGGTGTGGACCTATGCACAGCTCATCAAGCCATGCTGTGGCGGTGTCCCACATAAAATACAGGAAGACGGGCACAGATGTTAGCCCAGGGCCAATCTTCCTCAACAAAAAGAGGAGGATTGGCAATGGATGTTAGCTCAGGGCTAGTCTTCCTCACCAAAAAAAAAAAAAAAGTTGAGATATAACACATCATAAATGTACAGCTCAATGAACAAACTTCTGCATCCACCCCTGGAATCACTCCTCAGATCAAGTAACAGAAGCTTCTGATCACCCCCAGAAAGTCCGGGATAGCCTTCTCTGTCCTATCCACCCTCCTGAGGTCCCCCCACTCTGATTTCTGTCACCATGGATTAGATTTTCCTGCTTGGACCCTCAGATGAATGGAATCATATTCTTGTTTCTGGCTCTTTTTTTCCAATGCATTATTTTCTTTTGAAATCAACTTTATTAAGGTATAATTTACATACAGTGAAATGAACCCATTTTAAGTGTATAGGTTGGTGAGTGTTGACATCTGTATTACTCACCCCCTGCCCCCAATTGAGATATAGAACATCTCCATTCTCCTAGAAGGTTCTTTTTGCCCCCTTACCCCCTCCCTAGGAAACTACTGATCATATTTCTGTGTCTGTAGATGAGATTTCTCTCTCCTAGAGTTTCATAGAAAGAGAACTATGTATTAAGTGCTCTTTTTCTGGCTTCTCTTAGTCGGCACATCCGTGGGATTCATCTGGGTTGTGATCTTCACTGGTCAGCTCTCTTTTTGTTGCTGTGTATGGACATACCACAGTTTGTTCACCACCCTTTGATGGGCAGTTGGGTTGTTTCATTTTTGGCTAAAGGAACAAAGCTGGTATGACTCTCCTTGCAGAGAGCCCCATCTTAACAGCTCTTTAAGGCTCCTGAGTGGACAGACCTGGATTTGCTCATGAGTCTTCTGTCATGGGTGTTCAGGCTATTTCAAACATTTTTGCTTATTAAATGAGCAATGTGATGAACATCTTTGTCCTTAAAGGATAACTTCTTTCAGCAAAGATCATTTCTGTGGTCCTCAGGCCTCTTTTAACCCTCCCTCTAGTGGGCTTGCACCTTCTCTCCTGCCCACTCGTACCTGGGTCTGCCCCAGACCGCCTACTCCGGGACCTGGCCTCTGGGGTGGGATGGGACTCTCCTCCCCTCCTCCACCCACCCTGTGGCTGGCACAGCAGGGGCATGCAGCAGGTGCCAGGAAGCCGCTTGCCAGCTGGAATTAAGAGCCCTCATCTTCCTGAGCCTCCCGCAGCCCCCAGGCTGGAAGTCTCAGCTGGGAGGCAGCAGAAAGCGCTGGTCTGCTCGTGGGGGCACCTGGCTCTGCTGGGCTTGGAAGAGCTGCTTCCTGTCTTTGCCCTGGGACACACCCACGTGGGAGCTGGGTCCCTCCCTTCCCCACCTCCGAGCTCCAGCCCCTCCCCAGGGGTTGGGTTCTTCAGGGGAAGGACTCTGGTTGACCCACTCAGGCTGCCACTCACTGGTGCCTGTCCCTGGGGAGTGTGGCAGCTCCAGGCAGGCCCCTCCCAGGACCTGGGAGCCCCACAGCTGGAAGGTAACGTCCTGCAGAACTGCCGGGGTTGGGGAGGGGTTGGGCAGAGACCACTCCAACTCCTGGATTGTCTCCATCCCTGGCTGGTCCAGGGCGTTGGAGCTTAACAAATGACTTGGTCCAAACTCTGCCCCTGTGCGGAGGAGGAGCCTGAGGACGAGTCTCAGGCTGCCATCACCACCTCTGCCAGCCTCTGGGGCTACTGCGGAACCCACTTCCTTCTCTGAGCCTCACTCTTCTCATCTGTAAGACGCATGTAACCTGGTGCCCATCTCCCAGGCTGCCGTGTGGCCAGAGGGCAGCTGGCAGCCTTGATGCAGCCCCTCCTGCATTTGACAAAGCTCCCTCCAGATGTTTCTGCGGGCTTCCAAGCGCCCTGGAAACTGGCTGAGCTGCATTCCGGATCCCCTGGCACAGGAACAAAGGTCTCTGAGGAGGGCAGCAGGGCTGAACCTGACTGTCCAGCCCCAGTTACCTCAGGTTATTTCGAGGGAAGAGGGAAGGAGGTGGGAGGGAATGCCAGTAGCCCAGGCGCTGTCTCACCCAGTTCTTATCCCCCTGCTGGGGCCGTCGGCATCTCCATTTTACAGAGCAGAAAACTGAGGCTCAGGGAGGCACTGCCCGGGGTCATCTCCTGCTGTGTCTGGAGGGACTCCCGAGGGAGAGGGATGGGAGGCACAGGCAGAGGGTGGGCAGCGGGGCCCTTCCCAGAGGAAGTCCTTTCCCTCACCTCCTCCTTCCCACAGATGGGCCGGCCAGGGTCCCTGAGGGAGAAGGTCTCTGACACCCAGCTGTCCGGCGCCCCTGCCACGCCCCGCCATGCTCCTGGAGATGCGACCCCTGCCCCCGAGGACTCGGACCTGGTGCCCTCTGTGACCCTGGCTGCAGCCCTGGTCTTACTCTTCCTCCTGCTCTCAGCCTGGCTGGTGTCGAACAGGCCTCTCCAAAGCTCCTGCTAACAAGAGTTCCTGCGTAGGGGTTGGAGTAGCCCTGGGCTGGGCCTGGACAGGGTCAAGAGGGGCACAGCGCAAACAGAGCCAGGGAGGGGAGGCCTCCCAGCCACACCCTGGGCCAGACCTTGCGGCCAGCCACTCAGCCCTCGCCCACAGCAGCCCCAGTGGGACCCCAGGAGGCTGCCAAGGCCCCCCACTGGAGGGCAGGAACCCAGATGAGTCCTGGACTCTGCTGTGGAATGCCACTGCTGGAGCCTCACACCTCGGGACGGCCACGGACGGTGGGCTAAGAGGCTCAGGGCAGCGGAAAGTGCTCAGGAAGATCGGGCTCAAACCTACCTCATCCTGGTTTGCTTCAGGGCCTTGGCTGGGTCCCCATCTTTGCCCCACCATTCTGGGTGTTGTAAATAAAGCCAGATGACCCCTGGGCATTTGTGGGATGAGTCAAAGCGTTGGGAAATGAGAGTTCCAGGCCAAGCTCTGCCACGCTGGGCTGTGTAATGGTGGACAAGGCCCTTCTCCATTCTGGGCCTCCGTTTCCCCAGTCATCAAATGAGGATGGCAATATCTACTTCTGGGTTTTGTTGGGAGGGCTGACCAGTGGGTAGGCACTTTGTGGTCACCTCCGCAGCAGACACCCTCCCTTTGTGCCCACCCCTCTTCCTTCTCCTGAGACCCAGAGAACCCGTGGAGGAAGCCCCTCCTGGGCTGAGGCCTCGCAGAGGCGGGATGCGCTGGTCTTGGCCGCCACCTGGTGGCTGACGTCAGAATTGCACCATCTACTGTGAGGTCCCCTTGGAGTTCCCTTCAGGGCAGAGGAGGGGAAGACGTTTTATTTATTTATTTATTTTTTTGTGAGGAAAAGCGGCCCTGAGCTAACAGCTGTCGCCAATCTTCTTCTTTTTGCTGAGGAAGACTGGCCCTGGGCTAACATCCGTGCCCATCTTCCTGCACTTTATATGGGATGCCGCCACAGCATGCCGCGCCCGGGATCCGAACCGGTGAACCCCGGGCCGCCGCAGCGGAGCGCGCGCACTTACCTGCTTGCGCCGCTGGGCCGGCCCCGAAGATGTTTTATTTTTCAACGTGGAAAATTTTGAGATTGTGGATAAGCGCAAATCCCTTTTCCCAGAGAGAACTTCTTTTACCATTTGCTATTTATCTTCTTTCCCTCCATTTCTGTGTTTATCATGTACTTATAAAGGGAATCATCAGGAAGGTGGCAGAGGGGGTGGGAGAGAACCGCTGGTGCATGCGGAGGGGGCGGGGGCGCTGCGGGGGCGGTGGTCACTGCCCAGCGTCCTTGGTGCCTTCCTGCCCCACAGTGGCCCCTTCTTGGACCTTGGCAAAGGAAGACACGAGTTTCTGGGGGTGGGAGGGGCGTGGAGACCTTCAGGTTGGGACTGGAGGCTCTGGGACCCCTCTGTCACTGAACAGTAGGCATCAAGACATTCCCTGTGCCAGACGCTGTGGGGAAACAGGTGAGTGGCCCCCAGGGAGCTCGGCGGCTGCGCAGTGGCCCTCCTACTCTCTCACCAGCCTGGCGGGACGCAGGGATGGACCACAGCGGCCCTCCTCCTCAGCTCACCTCCTGCCTGTTACAGGAAGAGGGAGGCCTGATTCCTGGCACAGTGACTTCGACACTGTCCCTCCCTCCTCTCCCCTTCTCCTCCTTCTCTCCCCCTTCCCTCTCAGGAGCACCGTCCCTGGTGGGCAGATCTGGGCAGGATCAGGGCTTTGCTGTGGCGTCGAGCTCAAGGCCCAGGGTGGGAGGCAGGCAGCTAAGTGTGGCCCCCATCACCTCTGACCTTCTGCCCAGGGAGCAGGGGCCCTGAGGGGCTCTCCTCTCTGCTCCCTCCGTCACATCCCCTCCCTGTGGGAGGGGGAGAGGGGCTGTGGGCAGGACACCAGGTGCCCCCCATCTTTGCTGCCCCCCAGCTCTCCCCACCTCTCCACTTTTGCCCCCCACCCCCATGCATCTTGTCAGAGGGAGACCCTGAGACTCAGCTTCTGAGGTCAGGGGTGGCGTTTGTAACCCAGGCACAGACTGTTAGATTCTGCCAGGTAGGCTGGGCTGGGCTCGCGGCCTCTGGGGGTCCGAAGCCCCACGCTCCTCCTCACACCTTCTCAGAGGGTGCCAGAGCCAGAGCAGAATCTTTGGCTCCCTCCCTCCAAAGTGTGAGCCCCTGTCCACGGATCCCAGGTGTGCACCCCAACGCCCCCCAGAGGCAGCTTCCAGCCGGGCGGGGGGATGGTATGCAGGGAAGCCCAGGTGAGCGGAGGAGCCAGCGTCCCCCAGGGAGCAGGGCAGGAAGGAAAAGCCCCTCTGGACCATGCCTGCGGCCTCGACCCTGAGCGCCGGCCCAGAGCTAACGAGAGACACGGGCGGGGATGGTGCGTGTGCGGGCTCCGCTGTTTGCGTTTCTGACCCGTGCCCATGAAAAGGCCGTGTGGCTTCCGACGCAGTTCCAGAGGGCCGACTCCTTGTGTCCGGCCCAGCCCTTGGTTCTCACAGGACGCCGAGCCCCTGCTGCCATGCTCGGGGCCAGGGCAGGCATCCGTGTGCGGCCCACCCAGGAAGGAATTGCACCCACAAGGAAAATATTGTTCTGTGTAATTCAGTGACCCGTTGTGTAAACGTTGTGGTTCCACGTTGGGGTTTCTCCTGCTTCGACTCCCACCTCTCCTCCCCACCCCTCCAGTGGTGCCAGGGCAGCCAGATGCCTGAGGTTAGGAAAATATGTGCTCTGGTTGGTTGGATGTCACAAAGAGTGACAGGATGGGCCTGGGGCCTGGGGCGGGTGAGCCAGAGAGTCCTGGGGGGCTGGTGGGGCTGCTCCTTGAGCTGGTTGGCAAAGAGTTGCTGAAAGTAGGCAGCCTACTACGTGTGTATATGTGTGTGAGTGTGTATATGTGTGTATACCTGGCTGTGCGCATGTGCACATGTATGCACGTGTGCACATACACACATGAGTGTACATGTGTATAACACGTGTGCAGGTGTGTTTGTGCACACACATATACACGCGTGTATGTGTATTTTGTGTGTACATGTTTATGTGCATGCATACGTGCGTCCCTATGTGTACATGTGTATCGTGAACATGTGTGTGTGTATTGTGCACACACGTACATCCGTGTGCATGTAGGTGTGTATGTATGTGTGCACGAACATGTACGTGTGTGATCATGTGTTTAATCTGTGTGGCCTCCCTGCAGGGGTCTGGGGACAGAGTGGACCGGATGTCTTTCCTACCACCTTGGTTGTGGGCTGGTGGGAGTTTGCAGGGCAAGGTAAATTGGCCCCCAGGGGGCGAGGCAAGTCTCTCCTCTGGGGGAAGAGGCGTTACTGTTGTTAACGAGAGCAGGTGCGGGAGATGGCGGCCCCAGGAGAACAGGTGCGGGAGACAGGTGGCCCCAGATCCGACTGTTCCTGGCGCTCCCTGGTGTGTGTCCTTGGGAGACTTACGCGGCCTGAGTGTCCTCGTGTCATCAGTCCGCTGGGGCAGTGGGGCGGCACTGCTCTCTTCATTCCTTCCAAAAAGGGCCCCAGTTTTGTTTGGGGTGGCAATGTCCTAGCTGAAAACACAGATCCTCCAGCTGCCCTTGCAGCTAGCTGGGCATGTGAGTCATTTCTGGCCAGGAGGTATAGACGAGAGGGTCCAGAAAGAGCCACGCTTCGTGATTAGAGAGGTTTCAGGTCCTACCCTCTTCTTCCTGCCTGGAATCCCGTTGTGATGCGTGGGGGTGCAGCAGCCCTCTTGCACTCGGGAGGTGAGAGCCCAGGCTAAGGATGGCGGGCAGGGGTGAAGCAGGAGCCACTTCTACGGTGACGTCATGGAGGCTGGTTTTCTGCCTGTTGCAGCCTCACGCACTCCTGATGATACAGAGCATCGACGCACTCTTCATCTGGGGATTCAGGGGCCTCAAGACTGTAAGGGGCTGGCACGTGGGTGTGTGCCCTCCTGGCCCTGCACTCTCAGAGGAGCATCGAGGAATCGTCCTCAGAGGCACGCAGATGGCTCTCAAGACAGTCAGGGCCCTCCCGGTGCACGGCTGCCTCTCATGAGGGGCCAGCTGTCCACTCAGAGGAGAAGGATGGAGGGAGGAGGAGGAGGACAGCCTGGCCTGGCTCCCTGTTGAGAAGCGGGCGGCTCTAGGTCCCATGGAGCAGGGCCACTCGTCTGAGACCAAGTGCGCCCTGGAAGCATGGGGCCCATGCTGGTCCCGGCTCTGCTCCCCCTCATGACCTCTGTAAGGTGAGAATGAAATCCGGAGTCAGGGCTGCACAGAGGGAGGAGTGAGGGGGCGGGTGGAAGCCTCCCAACACAGCCCGACGAGATGGGACAGAGGAGCTTGCACAGACAGCAGGTGGACAGACAGGTGGACGGGCAGGTGCGCAGAGGGGACAGCATCCTTCTTCACAAGGCGGGCAGCCAGTCGTGAGGGCCGGGCCCTGGCAGGACCACTCTCTCCT
Source organism: Ceratotherium simum simum (assembly GCF_057802395.1). Classification (NCBI taxonomy): domain Eukaryota; kingdom Metazoa; phylum Chordata; class Mammalia; order Perissodactyla; family Rhinocerotidae; genus Ceratotherium; species Ceratotherium simum. The sequence continues at coordinate 4,092,346 of NC_141928.1, read as the reverse complement.
CCTTCACACCAAGGACCTGGCTGGACATGCCCCAGCGGACGCTCCTGGGGACTTCAGCCTACCCACATGTATCAGGTGCTTCCTGCTTGAGGCATGAAGAGACAGCAGGAAAAGGGCAAGGGTGAGGCTGCCCTGTCCCCTCACTGGCCATCAGCCCCTCCGCGGGGCACAGCTGCGGCCCCTGCCCTCTCTGCTCCTGAGGTCCCAGCAGGGAAGCCAGACAACCTGGGGTTGAGACCTTGCTGTGCGAGCTGGGCAAACCCCCCTGCCCCTTGAGCCTCTGCGTCCTCCTCTGTGTAATGGGGCGGCTGAGTGGGGAGGCTGCACGGGTGCTCACGGGTGGGGCCCCGAGCCGACGTCCAACATCCTGGACCGGTGCTTGTTACCTTGACCGTTTGCTTCCAGCCCTCGTTTGGACCAGGATCTGAGGCCTGGAGGAGAGGAGGTGGCTGCCTGGGATGTGACTCGGGGCTGATCTGACCGAGTGACGTGAGCTCTTTCCTCCTCTGGGCCTTTGTGCCGGGAAGGGTCAGACCCAGGTCTCCCACCCCGGCCAGATGATGCGGTGACCCTGCTTCCACTGCCCTGAGGTTCACACCCCCTCCTGTGCTGTTGGGACAGGCCAGGCCCTGGGGGAGACGGCAGGGGGAGGGCGGGGCTGGGAGTGAACCCCACCTGGCCAGCAGAGGACCCGCCCGGTCGGCCAGCCTGGCGGTTCTGCCTTCACGGCCTCAGCCAACTATCTGTGGGCCGCTGGCTAGCACACCAGCTGCTTCTCTTGCTCAAGTATGACATTACATTTTTTCGGATGGCTAGACGCTTCCTGGCTCGCAGCGTGTAAGCGATGGTCTCGCTCTGTCCCGGCCGTTCCTCTGTGGCCTCCAGTCTCCCCGTTAGTCCTGGGCGGCAGATGGCAGGGTCACGCGGAGACCCCTCCAGCCTCATGCTCAGACAGAGCCCCCAGGGCTGCAGGTGGCCCGGGAAGCCTCCCCTCGGTTATTTTTGGCTCCTGTGCTGGCCTGTGGATTTCCCGCCAAAAGCAATGACTGAATTTTCGCCTTGTTTTCTGACGGTTTAGAATATGTCAAAAATGTTCCACTGGGGGACCCGAGGGCCCCTTGGGGGGTGGGGGGTGGGGGCTTGGGAGCACAGCTGTGGCTGAGTCCCCTGGCAGTAGATCTTTGGGGTTCCTGAAGTGGTGGAGGAGGGATGGGGGCAAGCGAGGGCTGCTTATTTACAGCTGTCATTGTTGGTGCTTCCAGAACACAGTCTGTGCACACGTGGGTCATCACTCCCCTTCCTGTGACACAGTGGGATTGTTCTCTCCCATTTCGCAGAAGAGGAGACTGAGGCTCAGTGCTGTGCTGCAACCTGCCTATGTTCCACTCCTGGTAAGTGGCTGAGGGGAGCCTGTGCCCGGCTTCACTCCCTGTTTGTGGGCTGCCACCTCTCCAGCGGAGAAGTGTTCGCCCTGTTCTGTCATGGGCAGGGCTGGGGGCTGGGGAAGCCACAAGGAACAGGTGGGGTCCGCCCCGGGGGTCTCCCTCTTATGCCGAGGGCTGTGCTCAAAGTAACTGGACACCACACAAGGTCCGGCCATCTCCCGTTAAATGTCTGCACAGTGGTGGCTCTGGAATTTGCATCCTGGCCCCTTGACTCCTGCATCTCCGTCGGGAACCACGGCGCTGTCCTGGGAAAGACCACAGGGCCGTCTGAGTCTGCAGACAGGGACAGTCCTGGGCGTTAGCGTTTATGCTCCCACTGGGCAGGCTGGTTTCTGTCTGGTGGGCTTCGTCCAAGGCCCAGGCCACCCTCTGTTCCCTCCCACAGCCCTGGGGAATGTTCACTGGCCACAGGCAGAGGGCAGTGGGAGGGTGTCAGGCCTGCAGCCTCAGCCACCGGCCACAGATCCCAGGAGCTCAGCTGCCCTGACCCAGGACGGCTCCTCATCCTGATCCAAGAGGAGACCAGGGGCTGGGCTATTGCCTGGGGGTCGGGGGAGCTTCAGACCCCCCGCCACTCTGCTGGCCTCAAAGACCACCCCAGGGGAGTTTCCAGAAGGGAGGGTGGGGATGAGAGTCTCTGGGAAGAGGAGTTTGGAGCACCCCAACATCTCAGGACCTCGGTTATCTATACATCTCGGACAGCATCCCTCCCCCGGGCACAGGGGCTCGCTATCCCGCACAGAGTGGTGCCACCAGCTCTTCTCCTCTGGGTGCAGGACACTGCCTCATCGTCACCTTGAGCAGGCCCCGTGGCTGCCCTGGGGGAGCCAAGCCCACTCCACACACACAAGTGTGCTGACACACATGCACATGTATATGTGTGTGCACGTGCACGTGTGTGTCCCGTAGGTACACGTGCACACATTCACGTGCTGTGCAGTCGAGCATGTGTGTGCATGTATGTGCACGTATGCATGTGTGTGTATGTGCTCACACGTGCTCAATTGACCCACTTCCTGTTTGACAGGCTGGCTTGGTCCTGGGCGAGCTTTGTCACAGCGTCCACTTGTTAGGCAAATGCTTCTCGTGCACTCGGTGCCCAGCTCTGGGCCGAGCACTGGGATTGCAACTGGCCCTGCCCCGAGGGAGCTCTCTGTCTGGTGCTGCTCAGCAGGCAGGGGCAGGACAAACATGTGCACAGGCTCCCATGGCACACAGGACAGGAGTTGGACCCAGCCTGGAGCAGGGATAAGCATGCCTCCTGGCAGCGGAGCGCTCCTAAGCCAAGTGCAATCACACGCATACACAGGGCCGGCCGGGTGGTGGAGTTCTGGGGAGGGGTGAAGTCATTCTGGAGGCCCCAGGGTGGGAAGTGTCTTGGTTTTGGGGTGGGTGTCCCCAGCACGTGTGGCTGGAGCATGAGACTGAGCAGGGTGTCTGGGGGGGCAGTCAGGCTGTGGCGGGTGGAGAGGCCAGCCTGGGACATTCAGGCCTGGCCTGGACGTGGGGTGACACTCATAGATGTATGTGTGCACAGGGCTGTGAGTCTTGTGTCCCTGTGTCTACATGGCCTGGGCCTGGCTTCCAGCTGGTCCTGTCGCCCTGGACGGCCCACACATGTTTGGAATTACCGCTGCAATTTCACGGAAAGAGGCAGATGGGGTGCCTGCCCTCAGCTGCCCTCAACCTTTGAAGGCTTCATCTGGGAAGAATGCAGAATGTCTGCCTGAGGAGCTCTGCCCACAGCAGCTCTGTGACCCCGGAGGCTACGGAGGCACGAGATCTCTTGTCTGTGCTTTGTGGACCGACTGTGAGGAGGACTCAGAGCTGACAGATTAGCTGCCAGAGGAAGTGGCTTTTCTGAGAAGCTGGCTCCTTCGTGCAGATAAGGAGCGGGGTTTGCTTTCTGGGGCCTGGAGGATGATTACCAGGTCCTCGCTGTCCTTAAAGGGACTGGCCACGGGCTTGGAGGCAAGGGAGGATTTGGACATTCCGGGAGCGGTGTGGGGGGAGGGGCTGCTGGTTGTCGGGGTCAGGGCCTCCCTCTGTTTGGAACATTTTCTCGTCCTTTTCCCCAGGCGTAGGCCTGGCTGTGGGCGGGGTTGCGAGTGGGCTAGAAGGCTCAGGGATCGCGTCCCCGTGGCTGGGACACGGAGCCCTAACCAACGTGAAGCCTCCGGGCCTGGGCTTCCCCTGCGCCCACCAGGGGGGCGGCCTATGTGCCAGGGCTCCCTAGTCTTTCTCTGTTTCGACTCACAGGGCTCCCGGCCTCTGTCTTCCTGGGTCCCATGTGAGTGGTGGGGTCCCGTGTGAGTGGTGGTCCACATGAACATGTGATCTAGGCGGAAGGCACATGCTCAATACACGAGGGCAGAGGCAAGACAAGTTCCATCATGAGTGCCCTGCCCATCCTGGACGGAGGTCTGACACCCCAGCCCAGGAGCGGTGGCCCTAGTGCATTTCACGGGCCGAGGCTGTGAGGCTCCGAGGAGCAGCGGTTCCGTGGTGGGTCCGGGGAAGTCCTCTGACCATCTCCCCATGGCCCCCTCACTGCCTGTTGACCTGACGCTCTTGGGGGCCAAGAGCAAAGGCCTCACTGTGGGGACGCCTGCCTGCCTTTCTCTGTGCCCTGAGTGCACAAGTCCCCTTCACCTGGCCTCTGTCGGGACAATGATCTTGTGCCACTCTGTATTGTCTGTTGGACGGGCCTTGCAAGGGAGAAGCTCCAAAGTGCAGGGGCTGGCATGTGTGTGGTGCAGCCCCAGAACCCCACGGCTGGGCACCCCCACGGAGCCCGTGAGCCCCCTGTGCCTGCCGGGATCTCGTACTGTGGCAAGGTGGGAGCCCATGGATGCGGGAGCTGGTGGAGGCCCATCTCACTGCTGTCTGTGTGCATGGGGCGCAGAGCCGCACTCCGAGCTCTTCCGGGTGGGAAGGCCCTCTCCTGCCCTATGGTCTTCTCTTTCCACAGACTCTGATCTATGAGAATAAAAGTTGAGTGCCCATTGGGCCCTTTGCTATTGCTGAGAAATGGGCCCCTTCCCCAGACCGCCCACTCCAGCCTTGGCTGTTTTCCCTCCTTCTTTTTCAAAGCCCGGACAGGAGGCATCTGGGTCAAGAACTCTAAGCACGAGGTCTGGGGTTAGAGCCTGGCCGGGGGGTCTGGCCCCTGAAAGGCCAGGCGGGCAGTCTTGGGTTCATAGATGCTCTAGCTTTGAAAACACTCCCAGATGCACTTGGAATGAGGGGCTCATGCAAAGCTCCTCCCAGATCTGGGTGGAGTCAGCCCCACACCTCTCTCTGGGCAGCTCCCAGATGACGGCTGGGAGCCCCTCAGCGGCCGGAGGGCATGCCCTGGTCCCCGGCAGCCTTGCAGAGGGAGGGAGGCTGTCTGGTGTCTGAGATCCCAGGGAGCCCCCGTTGGAGGACCCAGGCTTTCTCTGATCCGTCGAGTGCCTCGAGCCTCAGTTGTCCTCCAGTTATCTTCACACTCCTCTGAGGGAGGGTGGAAGGCGGTTTCTCATGATTAGAAGGCTCCGCAGTTTCTGCATGAGGTCAAGGGCAGCATCCTCGCTGCTCAGGGCCTCCCAACACTCCCCCCGAGCTGGCTGGCCTGAGCTGTGGACTCGACAACCTGGAACAGGCCCCTGGCCTCTGGGAAGCTGAGCTGCAGCAGACTTGGCCTTCCCTCCGTCGGGAGCTGAAATCCTGGACTCCGCCAGCCGGCTGGGGGTGGAGCAGCTGGCCTGGCCTCTGGGAAGGGTTCCCGGGGCCGGGCCATTGACTGGGCTGCAGCCCTCCCGAAAGGGCCCCTTCCCAGAGCTCCTGTCCACCCCGTCTCGGCTGGGGCTGACCTGTGGCTGGGATGTGACAGGCCTGAGAAAGAACACAGCGCCCCTGACCTAGGGAGGTGATGGAGAGAGACGGCGAGGGGAGACAGGGAGGTTGCGAGGAGCGTCCAGTTCCGCTGAGGGATGGGTGTCGGTGTGCACAGCAGGGCACAGTGGCAAGACCATGGGCTCTGCAGCCCACCGCCGGGGTCCAAGTCCTGCCCACTTGACCTTGACCTCGGGCCTGTGCCCGACTTCTCCGCACTGCCGCACCCTCAGCCATAAGGTGGGTGATAACAGCACCCCCGGCTCAGGGCTGTCTGAGGATTGAATGAGCTCGCACCCGCAGCCCTGCCTGCCTGTGTCTGCAGAGGAAAAGGCCTGTGATTTCAGGTGGTCTTCTCTCTGTCCATCTGCACCTTTGAGTTTTTCTCAACACATGTGAATGACTGGGAGCGTTTTTGAAAAAAGTTAGATGGTTGCTTTGAACAAAACTAGAATTGTTGCCTGTGTGTTGCTGATGTGGTAAAAAGTAAATTAAAAATTAATAAAAATACCAGAAAGCTCTCCATCCATCACACGCTGACAGGGTGGCAGCTGATCGCAGGGCTGGGGAGCTGGAGGGGAGACCAAGTCAGTGGATGGGGTCCCGGCAGGGGCTCTGTCAGGCGGGGAGACGCATGTGTGGATACAAGACAACCCTCAGCAATGAGCGACGGACGGAGGGAGGGGCTCGCGGAAGGGGCAGTTTAGAAGGGCATTAGGGAGGCTACGGAAGAGCCAGGCTTTGGAGAGTGAGCAGGATTTTAACAGGCAGGGAGCAGAGGTGCACACGAAGGTGTCCAGGGAAGAGCAGGGTGCACGTGCACACACGCTCGTCCATTTGCACACCACCCACCCATACACACATACACACACACTCATACACATGTATGTACATGGAGGCATAAAGTACGTGCCGGGGGCAGAGTTTGCAAGGGAGATGAAACCAGAGAGCAGGTGAGGCCAGCTGGCTAGGAGGTGTGTAGGCTTCACCCGGCACGCGGCACGACGCCATGGGAAGTTTTGAAGCTGGAATGCGAGCTGAGGGTGAATGGTGACTTGGCCCCCAGTGTCCTGCTGGGCAGGGGCCAGGAGAGCAGCGGTTCTTAGCCGGGGGAAGTCTCAGCCCACAGTGGCCCATGTGCAGGGTTCTGGGGACAGGCTCCACCAACTCCTCAGGTCTCAGTGGTGGCTCCTGGGCAAGTCAGTGAGCATCACAGTGTGGGGTCCCAGAAGCTGCAACGCCCTCTCCAGCTGTGCCCCCAGCCCCTCTGGGAGGCCAGCACACCGCGCTACCCTACAGGAGTCACTGGGCTTGGGAAGGCCTCCAGAGGAGCAGCTTACAGATTCCTCTGGCCTGGGGCTGGAGATGTCCTCCCGCTGCAGGGCCGGAGGCGGGGAATGCTTTGTCAGGCTGGGACGGGGGCCAGCCAAGCCCCAGGACACGTCGTCCCCTGGCCTGGCCTCCTGGAGCAGGGCCCGTGCTGGGAATGGCGTCTGACCCTGTGTTCCAGGAGGGGCGGAGGCAATGTCCTCAGGACGCAGCTGTGTCCAGCTGTTCCCTGAATGACCTCATCCAGAAAGTCCACCCCCTCCCCAGCAGCTCTGCTGACCAAGGGACACAGGTGTCGGGGCCCTTTCGGGGACCCACGACTCTTGGGGTGACAGGCAGAGGCCAAGCTTGTGAGTTGTGGGGACAGTGTTGACTCCTAAGCCTCTCAGGTATATCAGGGGCTGAGATGGTTTGTCTATAGCCCGGTCCACGCAATGCCCTTTGCTCAGGCTTGTAAAGTTAAGGAAGTCGCTGATTTCCAGGGGAACAGCTCATAACTCCCTCATCATGACCACCAGGGTCACCGGCAGAGAGAAGCCAGCCTGCCACTGTGACCTTTGCCCTCCCTGGATCCAGAGGTATTCTGCCCAGACACTGTTATCTGAGTCCACACTGGAGCATTCACCTTCAACAGGAGGAGGGGAAACTGTAGGCTTGTGTTCACATGTCGGCTCGGCCGTGCCTTCCAGGTGCTTCTCGTGCCTCGGGGGACCCGTGGGTTCAGTGGGCCCCCTCTGGCAGCTCTCTCCCAGGGGCACGGGCACTTACAGGAGGGGTCCCAGCCTTGAGATCCAGCCCGAATGGTGCAAGTCCGTCGTCTGACGGCCACTGTTGGCCCTGCTGCCGGTTCCTCCAGAGCCTCTGTGAAGGAGGGCTCTGCACACGTCCTCCACTCCCTCCTGTGCCCGCTCCCCTGGAGTGTGAGCCCTCTGAGGGCAGTGGTGTCATCCGTCTCATTCACTGCTGTATCTCCAGCGCCTCAAACGTGCTGGGCGTCTGGAAGAAGCTCAGTCAATAGTTGATGAGTGAATGGATGAATTCACCAATTACTGACTCATTTGTTGAGAATGGCAAAGGTTAAGCGCACAGACCCTGGAGCCTGGCTGTCCCGGTTCTGAGGTTTGAGTCTGATTCACTGGCTGCGTGAACTTGAGTGAGTATTTAATGTCCCTGTGCTTCAGTTTCCCCATCTGTAAAATAAGGGTAAAAGATTTCTGTTCCTGTCAGTATGGCCAGTACAAACCCTCCCACTAACAACAGCTACAAATCCTGGATGGAATACAAGATGTCCCTCTCGAATGCCCTCTGGAGCTGGCTAGGAGTGCAGAATCCTCAGGCCAGGATGGGGAAAGAGGGGGCCCAGAGGAACATGAGACCCTCAAGCTGGCTCTGCTTTGGGTGTGAGGGGATGACACCTTTGTGCCACATCTGAAACAAAAAGCTGAATTTATTGTCTGTTGAGCCAGAGAGAGGCATAATTTCAAGGCACAGATCCCCGAGCAAAGCAAACGGCTGGCCCAGCACAGAGTTTTAGCAAGTGTCGTGCCAGGCCTGGGAGGAATTCGGGAGAGAGCGTTTAGGAACTGGGCGATGTTCAGTGGACGGTGTGTGGTTCCTGGATGTGGCTCCCGCTGATTGGCTGACTGGAGCGAGCTATCACCAGTAGGCTGGGACGGATTGACACTGGTTCCGGTGTTTATTGGTTGTAATGGTCAAAGAACAGTCTGTCTTCTCTTTTTGAATTTGAAGAACTGAAACTTTTCTATTCTCACAGGTAAACTGGAGCATCATTTTTTGGCATCTTTGGGGCTAGGGGACAGAAGGTGAAGCGCCAAGCCTGGCATGTTGGGGGTCCAATGGAAGACCACCTCCATGAATCCAGGATTCCCAGGGCTCCACCTCACCGTCAAGGTAAGCTAGAAAATCCTCTAGGTATTGCATCAACACTGCTTATCTCAGGCCTTGTTGCTGAGGAAAGAGGAACAATTCACTAAGAATTCACCGTTATAAACCGGCTCTCGTGTGTGTGCAGCCTGAATCCACATTCCCTCAATTATCCCCAAAGCTCAAACAAGGGATTTTAATTTAAAAGATTCTCAGACAGGGAGTGCCCCAGCTGTGTGGCAGAAGCAAACACAAACACTTTCTAAAGGAATCTGCCTTTATCTCAGGCCTCAGAAAATCTCCACCAAGTTCCACAGCAAATGAGAAGTTCAGAGTAAAAATTCACTAAATGCACAAGGAAACAAGGCAGCATGAGTGAAAGCTGACAGGAACAACAGGCAGTAGAATCAGATTAGCAAAAAGTTCAGATATTAGAAATATCAGGCCCAGAAGACAAAATGAATGTGTTTTATAGAAGAAATAAAAGGGACTTGAATATGTTAACAAAGAACAAGCCTACTCCTAGAAATAAAAAACATGATACTTGACATTAAAAACCAAAAGATGGTTTAACAATGGCTTAGACACAGCTAAAGAGAGAGTTAGTGAACTGAAGGATAAGGCAAAAGAAATTAGGAAAATTGCACTGCTGAGAGATAAAGACCAGGGAAATGTGGAAAAGCATGGAGAACAGAGTGAGGAGGAAAAATTTTGCTAATTAGAGTTCCAGAAAATGAAGAGAGAGAGAATAGAGACAGGGCAGTATTTGAAGAGGATTAAGGCTGAAACCGTTCCAGATCTAATGAAAGACAGTTACCCACAAATATAAGAATCCCAATGAATCTCAGGCAAGAAAAAGTAATCCACACACCCAGTCCCCTCAGAGTAAAAATGCAGAACACCGAAGACTAAAGGAAGACTTGGGAAAGAGCCAGAGAGAAAATATAGATTACTTTCAACGATAATGACACAGAGAGCTTACTCTACAATAGCAACCATGGGAGCTCGAAAATAGAGAAATGATATTGTCAAAATGCTGAGAGAAAATGACTGTCAACCTAGAAGTCAATATCAGTGAAAAGGCACAAAATAAAGACAGTTATAGGCAAATAAAAATCGAGGAAATGTCCCACGAACAGTTCGCACTTGAAGTTTTAAAGGACATATCTGAGGCAGAAGGAAGATAATCCCAGATGGAACAGCGGGAATATAAGAGGGATGAAAGTCAAAGATACATGTGGGCAAATCAAGACAAATATGGATGGTAAACATGTCACGTGGGGTTTAAATGAAGACAGAGCAAAAGTAAAAAGTAATAATGGCCTTAAAGTTAGGAGGGGAATAATTGGAATTAAAAAGTTCTAAATCCTTGTGATGTTCAAGAGGAAGACAAAGTATTAATTTAGTATAAACTTTGATAAGCAACCACTAAAAGAACAGAAATAGAGTGCAGAAATTCTAAACCAATAGAGAGAAAAGTAGAATGAAAAAACTCAATAATCCAAAAGAAAGCAAGAAAGGAGAGAAAAAGAAACATAGAAACAGAGGAATAAATAGAAAAGACAAAATAAGATGGTAGAAACTAGTCCAAATATATTGACAATTACAATATCTGGAAGCAAATAGAATGTTGCAGTTAAAAGACAATGATTTCAGGCCAGATAAAAAGGACAAAATCCAGCTTGTATTTATAAGAAACATATCTAAAACATAAAGCTGAAAAAAGATAGAATGGAAGAGTTTATGTAAATCCTAAGCCAGAGTAAGTTGGAAAGACTATATTCACACCAGAAAAATATACTTTAAGTCAAAAAGTACTACTAAACTATTTCATTGCTTAGTGATAAAAACATTTGATATATTGGCTTCCCCATAAATACATAACTGTTCTTAACTTGAATGAACCTAACAACAAGACCTCAAGATATATAAAACAAAATTTGGCAGAACTACAAGGAGAAATAACTCCATGATTAGAGTGGGAGATTTTTTTTTAAAAAAGGTTTCCAGATGCGTAATTTATGCATCATGAATCCACCCATATTAAATTCAATGAGTTTTTGTAAATTTACAGCATTATGTAACCCTCCCTACAATCCAGCTTTAGGATGCTTCCATCACCCCGGAAATTTCCCCTGTGCCCATTTGTAGCTGAGCCCTGCTCCCCAAGCTCCCTGTCCTAGGCAGCCACCCATCTGTTGCTGTCACTATAGTTTCACTTCTTCTAGAAATTGGATGATTCTATTTATGTGAAATTTTGTCTTTTTGATTACAGACTCCTAGAGGGTGTGAGGTAGGACCTCATTGCTGTCTGATCTGCATTTCACTGATGACTAGTGATGTGGAGCATCTTCTTGTGTACTGATTGGACCTTCATAAATCTTTGGTGAAGTGTCTGTTGAAATTGTTTGCCCATTTTTCCTTGAGTTGTTTATCTTCTTATCACTGAGTTTTGAAAGTTTAGTTATGCATTCTGGATACTAATCCTATGTCATATACGTGTTTTACAAATATTTCCTCCCAGTCTCTTTCCTGTCTTTTAAATTTTTCATAGCATGTCTTTCGAAGGGCAAACGTTTTAAATTTTGATCAAGTCTAGTTTATCAATTTTTTTCTTTGATGGATTACACTTTTGGTGTCATATCTAAGAAATCTTCACCTAACCCAAGGTCACGAAAATTTTCTCTTATATGCTATGCTAGAAGCTTTCTGATTTTTCCGAGTTAATTTTGGGGCACAGTGTGAGGTAAGGGATGAGGCTCATTTTTTTTACATGGGGACCTTCGTTTGTCCCAGCATCTTTTGTTTTTGTCTTTTTTTTGGTGAGGAAGATTGGCCCTGAGCTAATATCTGTTGCCAATCTTCCTCTTTTTGCTGAGGAAGATTGGCTCTGAGCTAACATCTGTGCCCATTTCCCTCTATTTTGTATATGGGACGCTGCCACAGCATGGCTTGTTGAGTGGTGTGTTTGTCCGTGCCTGGGATTCGAACGTGCGAACCCTGGGCCACGGAAGCGGAGTGCACAAACTTAACCACTATGCCACTGGCCCAGCCCCCCCGCATCCTTTGTTTTAAAGGTTGTTCTTTCCCAAGTAGGAGATTCATTCCCCGCCTCTCAGTAATTGACAGCAAATACTTAGAAGGATTAGAAGATTTAAACAACTCAATCAACAAGCTCGAGTTGATGGACTTGTACAGAACGTGAAGAGGACACATCCTTTGCAGACCCCACTGGGCGGTCAGGAAAATTGACCACATCCTGGGTCATGAGGCAAATCTTAGCCCATTTCACAGCATCAGCATCTCACAGACTGACCTCAGCACCAGTCAGAAATCAATAACAATAACAATGATCAAATAGCTTGAAAACCCCCTTCTCTGCAAATTAAGAAAGAAGACACCATCATGGAAATCAGAATGGGGGCGATCATGGTGCCTGTCTCAGAGGGTGGTTGAGAGGCTCAAGAGTCAATAGAAGCCAAGCAGCTCATGGAAGTGTCCGGAAGGCACGATGGAAGCCAGCGGCTGGCCTTCTATTCCCTCCGCCTCCTCTCCTTCATTGCTCCTTTTCTGAATCCTGCACTGGTTTATCGGCCGGGCGCTGCCTGCATGATCAGTCACGCACCAGGCTTGGGGGGGGGGTGGCCCAGGGCTCCCGCGCTGTGGGGGAGCCACCACTGCACAACGGGAGCAGTGAACCCAGCAGCCCAGTCCCTGAGCACTAGAGTACAGTGCAGCGCCCAGCGGATTGTCCACAGCGAAGTTGTGCCATCAGGCAGAGGACAAGGGAGGCCATGAGGGGCAGCAGACAGCACTCAGGACTATGAAACCCCAAGCCAAACGGGGTCAAGTCTCGGCTCTATGAGCGTGAGGTCTCAGGCACACTGACACTTCGTTGATCCTCAGTTTTCCAACCTGTGGAATGGAGACAGCCAAGATAGCCAAGATGTACTAGGATGAGGATGGGATCGCGGGTGTGAGAGCCTCTTCCAGGATGTCAAGTCTGACATGGGGGTGATTCGTGGGACGTGGGCATCGAGAGGCTCAGCAGGGATGAGCAGGCGTCTGCGGAGGGATCCACCAGCCCTCGCCACTTCTGAGGGCGCCTTTTGTGCCCACATCTTGGGTTCTGCCATTATGTGATTTCTGGAACTGGCTAGAGACCTGAGGCCAGAGAACGCCCTGTTCCTTCTGCCCCTCCCCTCCCAGCCCTGGAAGTCAGGGCTGTTGATCTGAGGCCGGCAGCTTCCCGGAGCCCAAGCCGGCAGCAGGCGCTTATCAGCTGCGGCTTTGAGGCCCGCTGCCGCGGTGCGGGGGGCCAGGGGCTCTGCCAAACGTCTTCCAGATGTGGCCACAGCTACCCGATAGCCTGGCTCCGGCTGGAGCCCTTGGCCAGAGACTCCTGTTAGCCGAGCTGTTAGGAAAACAAAACCCAATGAAGGCACGAGAGGCCCAACTTCTCGGAAGAGAAGAAAGTAATTGGGCTGGATGTGCAGTTCCAGACCATGCTGGCTTTTCCTTCCCTGCGACCTTCAGTCCAGAGAGCCAGGCCCACTCAGCCTGGCCCCAAACCTGGGGCATCTGCTGCCTGCCTCCTGGGGGAGCTCTGTCTCCCCCGCTAAAGGGGCTCCCTTGGGGGCGGGATCAAGCTGTCGTCCTTCTGCCTTTCCACAGTTCACATGGGTGGGTGACGCAGAGTTCATGCTCCTACTCACTCTGGGCAAGACGGCAGCTTGACAATATGGCGCCCATTTGCTGGTGAGATGGAGGGTCCTGTGAGCCTCTGCTGGCCTTCCTGAGCCAGACAGGTTGTCTGCAGTGGGGAGTGTTGGGGAGGTGCCGTGACCTCCATCATCCCGTTGGACGGCCCCAGCAGGATAAGCACTGGTCCCTACTTCTAGAGATGTTGGGGGCTGAAGGTCATCCAAGGTCACAGGGCTCCTGGGGAGTGAGCACTCCAGAGCCAGTTACTTTCCCAGTGCATGAGCCCCTGCATCCTGCTCCTGGGGGACAGGTCAGCAAAGGGTCAAGGCTAAGACTTCTGAGGGCACTGACTAGTCATCTCTCAAGCGTGGGCTCTTCCAGGAGCCACGAGCCTCCTGCCAGCAAGACAGCTACAGGTAGGAGAAAGGCCCAGCATGGCCAGCTTTGGCCACGGGTGACCGTGAGCACAGACAGACGCACACCAGGCCTAACCACCTCTCTCTTGTCCTGGAACACACATCGTGCCAGCGATGGAAGTAAGGACAGTCCAGCTGTTGGCACCATTCTCTCCATCGAGGCAGCTGTGGTTTTCTTGTGACTCTGACTGGAAGGAAGCAGGAGGTGGGGGGAGGTTCAGTGCACAGGGGAATGGTGAGACTCAGAACCATGGAACTGTGAAGCCGTCAGAGATGAGGCCCGAGAGCCAGGCATCTGCAGGCTCATGTGGTTCTGTCCACTTTGCTTTTCTAGTTTCAGTCTCAAACCTGCCTCTTCCAGGCAGCCTTCTTTGCTTACTTCCTTAATCCATAATAAACACTCGGTTTGAAGCATTTTGTTTCCTTGGAAAGGGGGTATTTGGTGCCATGACTAGGGTGAAAGTCCCCTGATGGTAAGGACCCCTCTACTACATTCTAGAGACCCCCTTGCTTGCTCACGATAACTGATAATGAAAATAATAATGATGCCATTAAAAAAAAGCCATTTAAAAAATTAGGTGCTAAGTGCTTTGTATTTAGTTATCTCATTTAATCTTGACATCACTCGTAGGTGGGCACTATTAAAAATGGGGAAACTGAGGCCAGGAGATCTGGGAGAAAGCAGGGAGCTTGCCTGCGGCCGTAGAGGGAGAGTTGGACCCAGGCTGATTTCCTCGCCTCTACACCTGAACCCCCTGCCCTCCCGCCTCCTCTTTCTGCCCTTTCTACTTTCCAGAGACCTTTCCAGTCCAGCCAGCCTCTGACTCAGTTCTCTGTAACAGGCCTGAGTGCCCGGCAGAGCCAGGCTGCTGCTCCCAGTCGGAGGCGAGGACGCTGGCTGCAGAGATGGGAAGAGCCGGGCCCCGGGGCAGCGAGCTGGGCGGGGGTGGCCAGGATAGCAGCCAGGTCCCCCGGCGGCGCGTGCCCTGTGTGGCCGCTAACCATGTTGTTCAGCTAGCTTTGTTAACCAGCTAACCAGCTAACCAGCAAGCCACAATGTCCGCCCTGGGGCTTCTTGCCGACTCTGCAGAATTAGTCTTGCCCACATACCTGGCCCTCCTCCCTGCAGGCCCTCCCGCCAAGCCCCTGCGGCCGAGACCAGTGCGAATTCCTGCAGCGGCAGCTTCTCCTAACTACAATCGCAGCCCCGGGAGCAGGACAGCGTCCGAGGTGGATGGGAGCTGGAAAGCCTTTTTAAAAGGGGCAATAAAAGTTTTGGGTTTCAGATGGTCTTACTGGAGAAGAGAATAACAGAGACAGGAAATTTCAGTAGCAGACACGACAAAGGCCACAGCACACAGACTGCCCTCAGACGAAAACACCTCGGCTTGTGCAAACAGAGGACACCCTGGCGGGGGCCCAGGCGCTCCCCACGCTATGCCAACCTCACCCCAGCTCCGGGGGCCGGGGGCGGGAGGCGGAGGGGCTGCTACAATAGACTGTTTTGTCTACGTTGTTGCAGATGTTTATAATACTTCTCTGTGTGGGCGGCCGGAGGTGTGCGGCGCCCTCCCCGAGCTGAGTGTGTGTGCACGGAGGGGCGTGTGCCTGGGCGCGGGGCACGTGTGTGGTCAGGCCAGGGCATCAGCTGCTTCTGCTCCTTGCTCTGCAGGGTCTAGAAGGCAAGCCCAGGCCCAGGGAGGCTATTTCGGGGCCTGTGCCCCCCACCCCAGGTTCAGGAAGGATCCGGCGAAGGGAGGACCCCATCCTGTCCCTGTCTCTTGGACCCCGCAGCCCCTCTGCCTGTGTCATTTGGCTTAACCCAGGATCCCCAACACCATATGTCCAGGGAGCTGCCCATCCACTTATCTCTTATAGATGTGCTGTCTTAAGCAGGAGCCGCTAGCACGGGGCAGCACTGTCCGATAAACACAGGACTCCAGGTCGAACCTGAATCTCAGGTGAACAGCAAGTAATTTTTTAGCATAAATGTGTCTCACTCAAGTATGTCCCAAATACTGCATGAGACATATGTGGGCGAGTTAATGACCTATCGTTTGTCTGAAATTCTAATGTAACCGGGCATCCCATATCATATCTGCAAACTTACACATGTGGCTATTTACATTTAAATTAATTAACACCAACTGACATTTAAAGATTGAGTGCCCCCATCCCACTAGCCACATTTCAGATGCTCGGGGCCACGTGCGGCGAGCGGAGCCCTACTGGACGGCAGAGCGTCTCCACCATCAAAGCAAGTTCTGTTGCACAGTGCTCCTCCAGGAGCATCTAGGACCACGTTTCAGGCACTCACTGGAGGAAATCTCAGGACTCCTGGTTCCCTAGAGCTCTATCAGGCTGGGTGGGAGGTGTCCTGTCGGAGCCCGAGGTGGGGTGGAATGCTTCGGAAGCTCTTCCTGGCACCAGGTACCGTGATTCCCAGACTCCAGGGGCACGAAGACCCCGGCACCCGACGACACTGGGATTCGGAGGTGTTTGGTATGAAGGTCATGACATCTCTTCCTTATTAGTCTGGAGGTGTCGGGGTGGCTGTTCTGAGTGGCCTCCTCCCTTTCTGTCCCCTTCCCAGGTACTGCCCTCCTGGCCCTTGGGTAGAGCTCCCAAGATGTCAAAGTGGGCCTTTGAGCCAAAGATGCCGCTGGGATGACAGGCAAGACCCCGGGCACTGCCACCAACTCAGCGGCCAATGTCCAAGGTGTCCTGGCCCTCAGTGTCCTCATCTGCAAAGTAGACTCAGGACCCGCACCCTGGGGCCCTCCGAGGGGTCTCCGTGGGAGCCGACGCTGTTTGGGAGGGGTGCAGCTGGGCCTGGAGCCCGAGAGGCGGACGGGGCTGAGGGCTGGAGCACGCCTCCTAATTGTCCATGACTTACAGACTTGGCCGGGCTCCCAGACAGCCTCATAAATCAGTGCGGCCACAGTGAGGAGCCTGTTAGTGCGGCCCTTACGCGCTTGGCAGGGCTCTTGCCTCCTCCCTGCTCGGGAGCATCCTGCTGCCTCCAATTTTCCATGTGCTGCCGCAGAGCTGGGAGCTGGGGCGTGCTCGCTGTGTGGGGGGGCGAGGAGGATGGGAGGGAGGTGATGGGGGAGGGGGTGGGGAGGTGATGGGGGCAGGGGATGGGGGGAGGTGATGGATGGAGGCCAGCCACCTGGCAGATACCTGTTTCTGGATCGATGCCCCCAGGCCACCCCGAGTGTCCCCCACTGCCCCTCTCCTTACCTCCTGGTGCT
Organism: Ceratotherium simum simum; assembly: GCF_057802395.1. NCBI lineage: Eukaryota > Metazoa > Chordata > Mammalia > Perissodactyla > Rhinocerotidae > Ceratotherium > Ceratotherium simum. Next base: position 4,075,438 of record NC_141928.1, on the reverse strand, counting down.
GAGACTTATGAGTCTCCTCTTGTGGAGCTGGGTGAGGGGCCAGAGGGGAAGACGCCAGTTCCAGGATGCCCCATCTCTTCATGGCGTGTGCGTGTACACGTGTGTGCAAATATATAAGCATGTGTGTACACACATGTGCCGTGTGCGTGTATGTGCTTGCACCTCATCACCCAGACCGGAAGCCAACGGAGGATATGCCTGCCCCTGCCCTCCTCCAGGGCACAGGGCTGGGTTGGGGAGAGGCCCCTCCGTGACCATGCCCTCTGCCCTATGATGGGGACACGTGGGGGGGGGGTGGGGGGGATGGCCCTCAGCTTCCTCGCTTGGAAAGCAGAGTGATGACGTGCTCCTGCCCCCAGGGCTTGGCGAAGACCCCGAGCGCCCGTGTGAGGAGCTGAGCGGGCTGCTCTGTCTTTAACGGGCTGTGGGGACAGAAAGGGGCCGAGCCAGGGCTAGGCTGTGGGTGTCCAGGCCCCGTGACTCGGTACCTCTGGGCAGTCAAGGGGGCTGACAGATGGGGGCACCTGACCAAGGGGCTCCCCTTGTCCCCAGCCCCGGGTGCTGGAGCCAGCTCTCTCCCAGCCCCTGAGGTGTGCAAGGGGTGACTTTAGGACGAATAACGGGCCACCCCATGTGGTGGGCATGGACGTGGGTTACTGCACGGTCTGGAAACACAAACAGGCCCCAGACAGGTGTAGGTAACTTCCTGCCTGACAGATGTGCCCAGATCGTTCCGGAAGCCGGGCTAAGCCGGGCTAGGCCGGGCTGCGGGGGAGGTTCAGGTTTGTGAGGTGATGTCTGGGAGGCCCGCTCCTGCCACCCCCCGGGGCCCGGTGCAGACAGGCTCTGGCCGGGGCAGGTTGACCGTCCCTGAGCCCAGCGTGCGGGCCCGCGGCCTCTGCTCGAGGTCCCCTCGCCCCGACCCACCTTCCCAGGCTGGGGGGCCGAGGGCAGGGCTGGAAGCCGGCAGAGTGCTCCAAGGACCAACGCAGGCGCTCACGCCTTGTGCACGGTCAGCTCCAGAGTGAGGTGGCCCGGCACGGCCCTGGGACGCGTGGACCGTGGGCTGCGGCCTGGCTCTGCTCTCCCCAGCTCTGGGCCTTGAACAAGCAGTTTACCCCAAGCCTCAGGCTTCCGTCTGTAGAATGGGAATGACACGCTTTGCTCGAAGACTTGGTTTAAGAATGAGATGAAATGACACGTGTAAAGCGTTTGGGCACAAAGTAAGGTCAATAAATAGAGAAGCATCTTAGTGGTTCTTGTTACTGAAACGGCTTGATTCAGGGCCCGGCTGAATCCAGGGGGATGGGCGGCCAAGAGACAGGCAGGCCTGAGCCAGGGACAGAGCTGGACCCCTGGCCCAGCTCCCTAAATGGGTGCGCCCCCAGCCTGCGGGCCTGAGACAGGAGTGGCAATAGCAGTTTCCAGGAGAAAACAGCGTGGGGAGGACACGGGACCAGGGTGGCAGGCGGAGCCCTCTGTGGCGGGGACTGGGCTAGGACTTTTGGGTGAGGAGGGAGGGGAGCGGGGAGGACAGACGCTGGCTCCAGGGTTCTGTGGACACACGGATCCGTCGTGGCCATGGCCCAGGAGAGGGGAGGAAGTTCTCTTCCTTCCAGCGTGGTGCTGAGCACCCAGGAGAAGCCTAAGAAGTGGGTTCTCAAGGAGCACTCCGTGAGGTACTCCCCAAGTCCCTGGGGACCTCTCAGGATCTGAGAAGGGGCGTTTCTCCTGGATGCCCTAGGGTGGGGTAGGACGGGAGGACTCTGCAGGTGTGAGCTGGGGGAGGGCAGGGCCTGGAGGGGCAGGGTCTGCAAAGTCAGACACAAGCACAGCACAGGGTGGCGCAGTCCAACTTGGCTGGGGGCCCCGCGCTTCCAGCCTTCTTGTTGGCCTTGGGCAGCAGCAGGACGAAGGACATGGCCAGGGCACAGTGGTAGAAGCTGTGGACGTAGGTGTAATCCCAGTCCTGCGGGGGCGGGGGGTCAGTCTGCGGCCTCAGCCCCCTCCCCTCCTCTCCAAGCCCCCCCACTGGCCCCCCGCTGCTCTCTGCCTCTGCCGCGTGCCAGGTCCATAGGCCTCCTCCCCAGCAACCCCACTGGTCCTCGAGAGTCTGGCCAAGTGCCTCCTCCAAGGAGCCTCCCCTCACCGTCAGCCCACGGTGGTCTTTCCCACCACCAAATCCCAAGAGCACGGAAAGTCTATGCCATTCCTTGGGCCTTTGACAATGAGGCTGGGGCTCCTTCCTACTTGCCTCCCTTCCTGCCTCCCACATCCCTTCCTCCCTTCCTCTCTCCCTCCTCCTCTCCCTCCTCCTTTCCCTCCTCCCTCTCTCTTCCTCCATCCTCCTCTCCCTCCTCCCTCCTCCTCTCCCTCCTCCTCTCCTTCCTCCTTTCCCTCCTCCCTCTCTCTCTTCCTCCCTCCTCCTCTCCCTCCTACTTCCCCCTCTTCCTCCCTCCTCCTCTCCCTCCTCCCTTCCTCCATCCTCTCCCTCTCCCCTCTCTTTCTCTCCTCCTTCTCTCCCTTCCTCCCTCCTCCAGGTGCAGGCTCCAGCCCCAGGCCCCTCTGGGCCGTGTACCTCATCTCAGACGCAAGCTTTCTGCGTGCCCCCAGCTCCACACAGGCAGCGATGCCGGTGGTGCTGGGGACGGACCATGCTGTGATTGGAGGGAGGCACCCTGACACCCGCAGGAGCGCGATGCTGCTGGAGCCTCCCTGAGAGAGCGCCCTGTCACCCCCAGACGAGAGCACCAGGGCTGAAGGGGCCCCTTGTGGACAGGCCGCTTCTCCGCCCTCCAGACCCGGTACCTCGAAGAAGAAGCGCAGCATCAGGGCCAGCGCCCCGAAGCAGAGCCCGGGGCCTATCTGCTGGGTGTAGACACTCTTGTCGGGGTACAGACCCTTCTTCTGCTTCATCTGCTGCAGCTGCGGGGAGGATGTTGACGAGAAGCTCTCAGGTCACAGCACGGGGAACTGCCGCCCTGAGCCGGCTCCAGGGGGCCCTGGGCACTGGCACCCTGACCATCCTCGGGGGAGGATGGGGCTCAGGGAGATGCTCTGACGGGCCCGGCCCTCCGGCTGCAGGACCCGAGAGAGACCACAGCCTGGGTGACTGGGCTGGGAACCCCTTGGGCCAGTCTGCCCCGTGAGGACCCCCTGCCCCTCCCTGCCTCTTTGGGATGTAAAGAGGCCCCGTTTCCTCTCCCAGCCAGAGGGGAGCCCTGGGAGGACTGGACGTGCTGATTATTTACAGCAAAGGGGTGTTGGAGAGCTGGACCCGCCCGCCAGAGTGGCCCACGGGGTGCCTGCCTGGTGATCCGCGAGACCCGTTCGTCGATTTCATAGGTAATGGACTCATCATCATATTTACTAGACACACCTGACCAGCTGCTAAACCTGTCGTTTCTCAGATACTGATGCTTAGAGTGAGGCTCAGGTGGGATTTATGGTTAAGAAAATGGGTTCGCGTACACAAAAAGATGAAGTGCACGCGGGTCCACATCCTGAAAACTTGACCCCTTGGTGATGCGGTGTTTCAGGGTGCAGGATGTGGTGGGCTCAGCAAGGTCAAGTATTGTAGGAGCCACAACGCTGGGGTGGCACCCCCTAATTGCACAAGCCTGCCGGGGGAGCACCCACAAACCGTGCATAGCCTCGTGCTGGGTCAGGGCAGGGTTTGCCACCAAATGAATGATGAAATAACGTCCGTTTTTCAGTTTTCTGGAATCTGCCATTGCCGATGAGGAATCAGGACCTGAGGTAGTGTGGGTGGTGTGTGGGTACGGCTAGTATGACCCTGCATGTGGGCGGCCGCTGCCCGGGAAGCCCTCCTCTGGCCAACCCGTACCTTCAGATGGGAGAATCCTGCCCCAGGTCACGCCCTGGACTGGCCCTGCCCTGCAGCCCCCCTTACCCACCTCTCCCAGCTTCCTCTGCCTGGGGGTTGCTGGTCCCAGCCCTGTCTCAAGGAGGGACGAGCCTCCAGGAGAAAAATCCACCCTCATTCCAGGAAATAACTGTCCTTGAAAATCCAAAATAAACTCCACGTTCAATGGTCTAGAAAACATGATTTGAGCCCCAGATGTAGGGAGCCAGGCAGCTCTCTCGGTTCTGGTGGCCAGATCCACAGCCCGAAGGCCGTGGAAGTCCCCGTGGCACTTCGTGGGGACGTTAGTGAGTGACTGCTATTCTGGCTAATTAAAGTCCAGCCCAGATTCAGAGGCAGCCAAGATCTGTAGGAGGAGCAGCCTCCAGGGCAGAACAAGGAGCCTTTCTCCCACTTCCTGCCGGGAGGAGCGAGTTATCAGACCCAGGGCTCCCTGTGTTTACGCATTCCAGCATGTTAATCAACGGGGTCCCTCCTTGGGTCCAGACGAGGCAGACCCAGCACTTCCTCCCCTCTCACAGGCGGCTCCGGCGCCTCCCGGGTCAGCCCAGGGCCGGCTTTGCTTCCCTAAGTTGGAGTGGGAAAGAGGCTCCTGCCCTTCTCTTGCTTGAAAAGTTGAGGCCTGGCCTGGCGCTGTCCTGCTGTGACTTCTCGTTAAGTCACTGACCTCTCTGAGCTGTAGTTTCTTCATTAACCAAATGGCAAAACAAATCCTCTACTCCCCGGGTGTGGAGAGGAGTGGAGTGTGTTTTGAAAGTTCACCACCAGAACTTGATTTTCCCTCCTGAGCCTCTAAAATGGGTTGGTGGGTGCCTTCCACACCAGCTGCCAGCCGGATCCCTCTCCCTGAGGAGTGCCCTCCTCTTTCCGAGTCTCTGTTCTGGTCCCTGCCAGGCTCAGCTCCTCCCCTGCTCTGGGGTCCCGGGAAATGCCCCTGGCTCCATCCTGATGCAGCATCCCTCTTTCGCTTGGGCTGGTCTGAGTCGCTTTCGGTCCTTGCAGTCAGGAAAGCTTTGGTATGTCAGAGGGTGCGGGGAGGCTTGGGGACCACATGTAAAGGGCCTTGTGGGTGCCAGGTCCCCTAGTGCCCGACAACGGGCCGTCAGTGTTGGAAACCTCTGCTCAGGCTGCTTCAGTGCTCATGAGCAGTTCCATTTTCCTGTCCACCTCACACCACATCCTCCCTCCCATTAGAACTAAACCCAAGGCTCACCCCCTCCAGGAAGTCTTCCCAGATTAACCCAGTCCATTTCCAATTGATACTGCATCTCTAAAGCAGCCATTCTCTTCAATAACAGCAACAATAATAATAATGATAATAATAATAATAAAATAGCTCGTATTTGTTGAGCACATTAGAAGCCATGTTCTGCGCAGGACTTAAGATGCATTATGTCAATTAATCTTGGAGCCAACCCTATGAGGTCGGTCCTGGACTGTTACTGTATTACCCACTTTACAGATATGGAAACGGAGACAGAGAGGTCCAGTAACTCAGGTTAGAGCCAGAGCTAGTGAGTACAGACATGATACAAACTGGGTCTGCCTGGCTTGGGCACCCAATGGTCATTTTCTACATGTTTTAGCTGAAGCCCTGTGTCCAGCCCGCCCGCCCATGAGGCAGGAGGTAAGTGGAGACCCCAAGGCCGGAGGAGTCACTGTCGGGAGGGGTGCCCCATCTGTCGAGGCTCACAGGGTACGCACCCACTTTGCCGTGATGATGAGGACGGCCATGCCGATGGGGCCCGAGTACACCCCGTAGCCCCAGCGGTCGTGGAAGATCCGCACGGCGATGGTCAGGACGCCGAACATCACCAAAGTCGACCTCTTGGGCTCGTCGAAGTCAGCTAGAGCTGCAGGGGCCCGGGAGAGAAACTGGGAGAGGTGAATGGCCTCTCTTGCCCCTCCTGGCCGCTGCTCCCCCAGGAGGCGTCCCTTAGGGGCCCAGGTGTGGTGTCACCTGAACCAGTGGGACCCCAAGGTCCCGCCTGGTCACGGAGAGGTCTGAATTGCAGCTGGTTTTAAAGGAAAGGCAGGCTGCTGCTTTCCCACGGGCAGAGCAGCCTGGTATACGCCAGCAGGAAGCGGCTTTAATAAGCGATCAATACACGAGTGACTAGGAATGACTAGTCCATAGGACCGCCGGGACGCAGACACAAAGATGTACAAATAGAATGGGAGCCAGATCTGGGTCCTCGACAGGGCCTGGTCGAATAGCAGGGAGCCCCCGTGTGACGGGGACAGTGCGTCCCGAGGTTGCCGTGAGACAAGGGCAAGTGAAAAAGAAGCTACAGAACAAGAGGCTTTTGAATGATCCCGTCTTCAAGGCCCGAGCTGAAAACTGTGTGTGTGAATGCTGGTATGAGCTTCAGGAAAGGTCCTGGGGGGCCAACCCTGAGCTGTCGGCAGCGGGTCTCCAGGGAAAGAGAGCGGGCAGAGCACGCCCACCCGTCCCTCTGTTTGCCTCTGCTGGGAAACTCGTCACAGCAAGCCTTCACTAAACGTGTAATTTTAAAAGGATGTGAAAAATGGGAATGGGGGCATCCAAGATTTGGGCAACTCTTTCTCATAGATTAAGTTCGGCTCTGAACCCCGGGAGAGGGGAGGAGGTTCTCAGATGAGGGGTGGGGGTGCAGAGTCAGCTGGCTTGGCTCCTCCTGGGGTGGGCCGGTGTATGTCTGCAGGGCTGGGTTCCCAGGGGCGGCCACTTACCCATCAGCGAGACCCACATGCTCAGTGCCGTCCCGTAGACGCTGAAGTACTCCAGCATGTCGTGACGCATGAAGCAGAGCACCGCCAGGCCGGGCCCGTCGCAGGCGTGGTAGAGCTGCCAGAAACCCACAGACGGTCAGCGGGGGCGCAGAGGGGTGCTGGAGCCACGGCCCCCAGCCAGCCAGGCACTCACTAGCTGCGAGACCCGGGGCAAGTCACTTAATGGCTTCCTGACTCAGTTTCCCCATCTGAACAAGGGGTCACTGCTGACTACCCCCTCATCGGGTCTTGTGGATGGAGGCTGGGTGTCACTCAGACGAAGCCCGTGAGGTGGGGTACCCTAAAATGTGATAGACACATTCCCTCTACACCTGGGTTTCCTGAAGTCTTGTCCGTGAGCATTCCTCTGCCAGCCTTTGGCTTGAGCCCAGAGCCTTTTCTTTGGGTGCCAGTCTGCTCTCCAGGGGCCCATGGGGCCTCCTCTTCCACAGTTTACCCCTCTGACGACTGGGCATCAGAACCCTGGGGGCTCGTGCACTTGGGTTGCTGAGTCCACCCTGAGAGTTGCTGACTCAGCAGGTCTGGGCTGGGGTGGGAGATTTGCACTTTTTAGAGGTTCACACTTGGAGCTTCTCTAGAGTGAGGGAAGATCGCAGGGCCCCTGGGCAGTGCTGCACGCGCCATCTGAGTTCAGCCCATCTCTCCCCTAAGTTCTTACAGTGGGCTCCCCAATACCTAATTTAACAGCGATTTTTAAAGCAAAATGCCTTCTTTTCAAAGCAGTCAACTCATTTCTTACAGACAACAACAACTCCCTCCTTTTGCTCACACATGTCGTCATCTTAAGTAATATTTAATTACATGACGTAATTATTTTGACAAGTTCAGCAGGCGTAAACAAGTCGGGAACCCACACAATCGGCTCTTGGTGAGCCCTGCTCGGCAGGGGGAGGAGGCGTGCAGGAGAGCAGCCCGCAGCTGGAGGTGCCAGGGCCGTTGCAGGGGGAACGGGATCCCGGGGTCACCTGGCAAGTCGAGCAAGTCGGGGTCAGTTTAGAGCTCCTACTGGTCACTACTGAATGTGACCTAAAGCCAAGGGGCACCTAGGAGGCATTAATGGAGGTATAGTGTCCAGAACAAGGGAAGAGATGGGCTTGCTTCCCTCTGTTCAGGTCAGACCCACCCAGAGAACTGTGCTGGGCTTCAGATGCTGCATCCTTGGAAGTGACAGTGGCAAAGAAGAGGCTAGCAGAGAGCAACCAGGTGGTGGACACCACTGTTTAGCTCGAGAAAGAGAAGCTTCAGGTGGGTCCTGATCAAGGTGCTCAGATCTTCGTGGGAGAGAGGAGGACCCTTGCTCCCCATGGCTCTGGCCGGCAGAGCCAGGCCCTACAAATGACACAGATGTTCTTCTCCTGCCCTCTGGCTCCTTCTAGAACTACATCTCCCTCACCCCCACTTGAGCCCCACCATCTGCTGTCTCTGCACCCCATGCCTCTCCTTTGCAGCACAGATCACCACGTGTGATTACAGACTTAATCCCTGTGAGATTCTGGGCACTGTCTGTGCCCTGCCCCCACCAAGAGCAGCAATAATCTCTGTCTGGTCCCAGCCGTGACCCCAGCTCCCGGCGAGCGTAGAGCTGGCTCACAGTCGGTGCTCAGTAAGCGTTTGCTGTGTGAATGCAGGGTCAAGGAGGCAGGGTGTGGGGCTGTTTGAAGGAGAGCTGCTCCAGGAGGGGCTTCTCCCACCAGGTCCTCAGTTCATCTCTGTTGGACAGGAGGGGAAGGTGAGATTCAGAGAAACACCACCTGCCAAGGAGGTGGGGCAGAGCAGCGATCGGCACCGGGCCTCTGTGCCTGCGAGGCCTCCCTCCCTCTTCTGATGCAGGGGGCCGACCGGGCCCAGTGAGGGTGCTGGCGGGGGTGGGGTGCAGCCGGGGGGCTGGCAGGAGAGAGCATAGCCTCCGGAAGCCGACCTAACAGGTCCTTGCCGTGGAGCTCAGGCAAGTGGCTGACCACTCAGGGCCCCCTCTGTCAGACAGGGACGAGAATACCCTCTGGGGTGGGCCAGGGGACTCCATGTGACAGAGCACATAGCACAGGGTCCAGCACAGAAACAGCAGTTGTCACAGGAGGGTCCTGGTGGGAACACAGAAGCCCTGTGGGAGGCAGAACTTGTGATGGTGCCTCTGGGGGCTCTGGGAGAAAGGGGCAGGGTGTGGCTTTGAGGACATTTGTCGCAGGAGGCAGCTGCCCCTGCCACTCCGGGCAGGGTGGGGCAGGGCTGGGTGGGCCTCTGAGGCCGGGCACGGAGGCAGCTGTGGGGCCGGCCCAGCCTCGGCAGGGAGGGGTGGCTGGGCAGTGCCTGTGGTTTCCTGGGCTAGGCCTAACATGGGCTTGGGGACAAGAGCCCTGGCTCCTCCCCCCACCCTAAGGCCCTTGTACCCGCAGTGAAGTCCATGTCCGCTCTGGCCCTCATTTCTTGTCTGTCAAGTAGACTTCCTAGCCCTCACCCAAGCCAGGGTCCCACAAGGAGCAAATGAGACGGCATTCGACAAAATGCCTTAAGGGAGCCAGGAGCTCCAGTGTGCGTCTGAGGCCTACAGGGATGCACGTGACTCAGTTTCTTCATCTGCCAAATGGGAATCACGATCCCAGGCTCGTGGGGGAGCTGAGAACACTAAATCAGATAGTGCTCATAGAGGACCCAGCTAGTCCCCCAGCCTGGACACTGGCTCGTGGCCAGCACCATTGTGACTAAGGTCTCTCCCACCCAGAGGTGGACACTGAAGCCCCAGGGAATCCGGTTCCTCAAAGGATCCAGCCCGCCCCAGGTCCTCGCTGCCTACGGGAGCACCAGCCCAAATGTACACGCAGCTTCTCCCATCGCAGGTGGGCTTGGGTTCGGCCAGCCAGGATGCAGGCGTGACACGTGGACAGGAGTCTGTAAATAAGTGTGTGCTCACAGACTTCACCACCCAGGGCTGCTTCTCGTACCCTGACACTCACCCCTAGAGGCCCTGCTGCCAGGTAGTGAGGTTGGCCCGGGGCGGGAGGCATGCGATTTTTCACATATCGGGTACTGCCACATGAGGAGTCTGGGGGAATGCTCACCTCCCCAGCGCATGCTTCTCATGGGGAGTTGGGCTTAAATGAAGGATGAGTCTGACGGAAGATGATGGAGAAAGAGAGAGCGGGGCCACTTTGGGAGTCCAGCAGTGAGGGCAGGTGGGGGGTCAGAGGGCGGCAGAGACAGGAAGGCAGGAAGGCACTAAGACATAGACGGATGATAGATGGACGGATGGATGGATGGATGGATGATAGGTGGATGGATGGATGGGTGGATGGATGATAGATGGATGGATGGATGATAGATGGATGGACGGATGGATGGATGGGTGGATGATAGATGGATGGATGGATGGGTGGATGATTGAGTAGGTAGACAGATGATTGACCAGATAGCTAGCTACATAGATACGTAGGTAGATAGACAGACAGACAGAAGCTAGAGGGATGGGTAGATAGAGCCAGAGAGACACATGGAGGGTAAGGGGGACAAAGATAGAGAGGGAGAGACCAAGAGACCAAAGAGATCAAATTCCATGGGCATATAGTTCCAGAAATCGACAGAGAACCAGACACAGAGAGAGTATGAACAAAAAGACAGATGCAGAGAGAACCAACAGAGAAACACAGGGAACGAGACCCAGAGAGAGGCTGAGAGAGGGGCAGAGAGAGAGAGAGAGCTAAGAGGCAGCCATCCAGACATATAAATAGAAAGAGAAAGAAGGACCCAGAGACAGAGATGTAGGCCCCAAGAGGGAGAGACAAGCAAATGTGAGCAGGCCTTCCTGAACTCGGGCCAGCTCCAGAATTCTGGAATCAGATTCACCAGGGCCCTACATATTCCCTAAACCCCCCCAACCCCCTCCTGGGCCTGGCTCACCCCACTCCTCCCCGCTCGGCTGCCCTTTGCGTATAGCTGGGAGAGTGGTGGGGGAGGGGAAGCTGGGGCCACCGGCGGCCTTGGGAGGTCTTGGTCTCACTCACACTAATCCCAGAGTGACTTCCTGGCACAGATGGGGAAACTGAGGTCCAGAGAGGAGGAGGGGGCCCCCCAACCCTCTCTCCTGGTCTCTGGGCTCTTTCTTTCACCTCCAAATCACTTTTCTTCATCATCCAATGCAAGAGAGTGGTGGAGAGACGGCCCCTCTCCTCTGACTCGAGGAGAGTGCCCTGTGTGAGTCCTCCCCCCAGGCCCCAGACTTACCGCCACAAAGAACATGGTGAAGAGGTAGACCATGGCCTCCATGTGGAACCGCCTCTTGGCAGCGATGCTGACAGCGGGGAGGAAGGCTAGGCTGCTGAGGGTGGGCAGGAGCAGTTTGGCCACGAGCGTCCCCATGGGCTGGGGCAGGAGGCACCGGCTGGGGAGAAGAGGTGGGTGCAGACCTCCTGGGTCCCCAGAGCAGGGAAAACGAAAAGGAGAAGGCCTGCTCCCTCGGCGGGGGATCTGGTGGCAGCTGTGGTTTAAATGCCCTGAAGGGAGGCAGGCGTATGAGCGCGTATGTTGAGCAGCACAAGGAGAGGGTCCAACAGCTGATGGACCACATGATCAGCACTTGTCTCTGATTTTTTTTTTGAGAGGCCAGAGTTGTTGATTCAAGGAGACCATACGTCTTTTCTCTGAGGCAGCAACTTTGGAGAAAAGTCTCCATGAGTATAATCCCCAACTCCCAACCACTTTCATCCTGGCCCTCTCCCAGGGTGCTCAGGAGCCCAGAATGAGGGACCAGTGCACTCTGCTGCTTGAGTCATGGGTCCACGGGTGGCAAGAGGTGAGAGAACCCAAGGTTTAGCCAATTCTAGTCGCTAAAAGGACCTTGCAGATAAGTTTCACACTTCACCAGCACACATGCACTTTTCACTGCCTGCTTTTGCCCCACATGGTTTCCTTGGTGGCCAGACTAAGGAAACTAACATTCTTGTCTACTTGATTACATTGTTTCACACCTGAAGCCAACAGACCAGGACCATCTCTATCAGTGCTCCCAAGGCAAAGCTGATCTTGCCTTCTCGGCATTCCTTGGCTGGCCTTCGGGAAATTACCCTCCCTTGTTATAAGAGGTCTTGGAGAAACTGTCTGGCAGGGTGCCCCCTTATCCCCTGGCCAAAGAATGATGGGGGTGTGTGAGCTACCCATGCAGACTCTCTCTCCCTGGACTAACGACTTGATTAATTGATTGACTGATTGATGTGTTGTCAGTGAAAGAACAGCGTTTACTTCCTTTTTATTTTTTCATCATGATATAATTCACATATGACAAAATGCACAGATTTTAAAGTGCAGTTTGACAAGTTTTCACAAGTGCACACATCTGTGTGACCACCACAGCATCCCCATCATCCCAGGATGTTCCCTTGTGCCCTTTGTAGTGAGTCCCCCCAACAGAGGCAGCCACTGTTCTGATTTCTACCATCTGTCTGACTTGGCCTATTCTAAAACCCCATACAAACGGAATCGTGCATTCTTTAGGGTCTGGCTTCTTTCGCTTCAACAACGGAAGGTCCTTGAGATGTGGCCGTGTTGTGTCAAGTGGCTGGTTCCTTTGGTTGCTAGGCAGGTGGTAGTCCACCGATGGATATGCTACACTTTTCTTCTCCGGGGAATTAGAATCTGGAGAATGGGGATGGCAGGCATGAGACCCGGAGGTGCTGAGATGGCACCTCAGAGAGAGGCTGCCAGGTGGTCCCGGACTTCCGAGGCCTGGCTGCCCCACATTTCCTTCCATCTGGAAGCTCCCTCACACTTTTCCAGAAACCTCTTTTTTGTCTTAAGTTGGCCGGAGCCCATTTCTGCTGTTTGCAGTGATACTTCTGGTCATGTTCTTCTGCTTAAGCCCTTCTAAGGCACCCACAGCCGCAGGGGGAAGTCCAAGCTCCTAAGGAGACTACTGGGCTACCTATCCCCAGCCCTGTTGCCCGTGCCACCCACCCCAGTCTCCACCATTCTCTCAGAGCCCCCCACCTCCCCTGCAAGAACATACTTCCTTTCCCTGTGTTCTGGGCAACGCCTGGCTCACTCTGGTTGCTGCCTAAACAGCACTGTCTGTGGGGAAGGCTCCCTCCGCCCCCTGCCAGCCCCCAGGCAAGTGGAGGTGCTGCTGCGCTGGGCCCCGAGCCTGCCGCGTGGTAGGTGTTCAGCAAACACTGGCTGAATGAATGACTTTATTAAAAGAATGAATGAAAGTCCAAGGAAGTGGGGCCACTGCACATTTCAGTCTGGCACCAGGGAGCCCAGTCTGTCTCCAAATGGGAAAACCAGATCCCGCTGTGTGGGCGGCTCTGGGTGAGAGGCAGGCAACCATCCCTGCGACCTCTCCGCCCCTCGGCTCCTGCTCAGCCCCAGCCCCCAGCCCCAGCTTCCAGGAGGAGGAGAAAGCCTGTGCTGAGGAAATGCGATTAGATGTCAGGTGCGAGGAGAGAACTCTCTGGAGCCATAAAACCGCTCAGCAGCAGGAAGACATTCCTCAGTCGGTTTTGTGCATGAGTATGTGTGTGCTTTCTCCGCAGCTGTAAACTCCAGGGCCAGGGCTGTGAGCTTGGTGGTGGTGGGGGGGTGGGATGGAGGAAGGCAAGAGTGGAGTTGCTCACGTGTTGCAGCCATTAAGGCGGAAGGGGGCCGAGGAGGGACTGCCCCGAAGCGGGGAGACAGGTGACTGGGCCTGGGCAGCCCGAGGAGCCCACTGCAGAAAGGCTGGGACGTGAGCTTCTCTGAGGCTGGGGAGCCCGAGTGCAGGATGGAGGTGGGGGGGTGGCCCGCGTGTGGCTCCCGTCCGAGACCTGGCCGCCTGGAGACACACCAGCTGGCTCTGGGGAGGGCGTCCAGCTCTGAACAGGACTGAAATGACCCTCGGTTCTCCCTGGAACGAGGGAAGCGACTGGCCTGGGGAGCTGGGAGAGGGAGAGGCAGAGGGGAAGAGACAGGCCGACTGCTTTGGGGTGTTGCTTTCCCGGGGGCATGGGGGGCCAGGACCGGGCTGGCTGGGGGCCACTCAACCTGGGCAGGCTCTGAGCCAGCCGAGACGTGCGCTGGCATGCCCCGTCCTTCCCGCCCTCCTGTGACCTCTGTCAGCCAGCCGGCCATCAATTCTCCCCACCCCCACCCACCCCTTACCTGCTAGTGCTTGGGCCAAACCAGACCCCACAGGCCGCATGCCTTCCTGCCAGGACGCCCTCGCTGTGCTTGCTTCCCTGGTCACACTGTAGCCCTCAGCCTTTCCTGGCCCCCAGCAGGCTGTGGTCCCTCCCTTCTAACCCCCACCAGGCTGCGTGTCTTGAAAACCGCTCACGCACACAGACACTGACTCAGCGCCGGCCACGTGCGGGGCTCTGTGCTCAGCACTCTTCCTACTTGGTCCCCTTGGGCCCTCAGCAGCCAGGGGTGGGGGTGGGGGGTAGATGCCTCTGCTCTCCCCGTTTTACAGGGAGGAGACTGAGGCCCAGAGAGGAGCAGAGACTGGCTCCTGGCACAGGCACCCGCACAGCCAGCAGTCTCTGAGCGGCCTGACCAGCCTGGGCAGCATCCTCCTCTGCCCAGCAGATGGCGCCGGTCCCAATGGGACCCAGCAGGGGCCAGTCCCCGGAGGGGCGGGGCAGGGGACCCAGGCCTGGCAGCCACAGCACAGGGAAAGGGAGCAGACTGCCTGCGCCCCCCTTCCCTCACCCCCCGGGCCGGCCGCGGAGCAGGCGGTTTTATAGAGGTGCTGAAATGCCTGGAATGCCACACAGCTCCCGCCTCCCTCCCGGACAGCTGTCTGTCTGCTCGGCCCGGCCCAGGAGAGCTGGGCCAGCTGCTGCATCTGCGTCCTCCAAGTGTTGAACACCCGACCCACGGCTCCGGGTCACCCCAGAGCGCAGCGGCCCTTGCTCTCCATGTCAGGGTCCGCGGAGTCTCCCCTGCAGCTGGTGGGATGGGGTCTGGGCTTTGATGCTCCTGGACTCCTTCCCTGGGGTCCCCAGCCTAGACTGCCATCCAGGGCCTCTGCTCTGTGCACATGTCGTGTGTGTCTGTGTGTCTGCAATAGAGCTTGTGACAGCAACCATTGTTGTCTTCAGCCGCTGGATGAAAATTAGCACTTCGACTCACCCCCAGCTCCTGAACATCTGCTGGGGGAGCCAGGTGGAGGTTCCACTCCTTCCTAGACCTAGGCGTTGGTGTGCCCTTTGCCCCCGTGGGCCTCAGTTTCCTCATCTGCAAAATGGAGCTCCCTCAGTGAGCGCTGATGAGCGGTGTGCAGAGCTCTGAGTGTGCCGGTCCAGGACACGCTGTCTAAGCATCTGTTCAGTAAACTTGTAAAGAGCAAACACACGGAGGATTCTCACCCTCTGCAAAGGGGGCCTCCTCATCTGTTCACAGGAGAATGGCTGCCCAGACCCAGGAGCTCGGGGCAGGGCTGGGACTGGAACCCAGGCTCGCCCGCATCGCACAGCCAAGACATCACCAGCTCCCCCATCGCGGCCGCTGGATGCTGCCATTCCCTGACTCCACCTCCTCTGAGTGCAGAAGGGAGAGTGAGGCCAAGAGGGGATGGAACTCCTGGGGACCCGGCCCGGCCTCGGGGACAGGCCCTGTGGCAGGGAGGGGCTGGTGGAGATACTGATCAGGGAGCCCTTGTCAGCAGAAGACCCTCCTTGCTGGCTTCTGCAGGTTTGCTGGGAAGACACCAACCTCTGCTCTCCCTGCTGGAGCCATCTCCTGTATGACCGGGCTCTGCCTGACCGCCTGGGCAGGCTGCGAAATCAGGCTGATGGCCTTGCTCTGTGGGGTCCCAGCCACAGGTTGGGGAAGACGATTCTGGCCCCACTTAGAAGCCAAAACAAAGTGCTGGGGCCCCTGGGGGCTTCCTGGAGGAGGTGGCCTTGGAAGATCATTTGGGGGGGCCGAGCATGTGCAGATGGGTGCAAAAGAAGGGCTCCAGAGAGGGGAAAGCAGGAGCCAAGACGGGGGGCTTGGAATCATTTCTTTCAGTGACTCTTCAGGGAGCCCAAGACACAGTTTGAATTACAGGAGGGATGGGGCCAGGAAGGAGCGACTCTGCTGGGTCATTAGTGGGGCTCAGTGCAAAATGGGGGGCCCCTTGTTCAAAAAGCAGGATGAAGCTTTCCCTTTCCTCCATGGCCTCTCCTGACCCATTGAACGTGGTATTTTTTATCTGCTGTGTCACACCTTCCCTGGCTCCTGGTGTCCCCCCAGATCCTCAGGCCCCCAGTGGGTCAGGCAGCAGCTGCACTCCCTGTGGGTCTGGAGATGCAGGCTCACTGGTGTCACTCGGGGGAGCCCTGGCTGGCTCCTGGAGAGAGAGGGTGGGGTGGGGCAGAAGAGAGGCAGGCCCAGGGTCACGCACTGCAGGAGGTCACAAGGCCAGGGGGGTGGCAGGCCTATCTCCCAGGCACTGTCCCCCCAAGCTAAGAGAAGGCACTGGGGTGTTTGTGTCAGTCAGCCGTGGGGTCCCTCCCAAGGGAAACAGTTAGTCACCCTGGCGCTGGCTGGGTGTGGAGCTAGAAACGCCGAGAGAGCTCAGGACTGTGCCAGGGGTGAGGGACTCTGGCGCTCGGCTGGAGGGGAGGGGATGGCAGCAGAGGCTCCCAGAGTGAGTACTCTTCCTGTATATGTCGTGTGTCTGTGAGGGGCCGGTGAGTGTGTGCGCATGTGTGTGTGTTCGTACATGTGTGCATGCAAATGTGTGTGCATGTGTGTTCTTGTGCGTGTGTGCATGTGTGCACGTGCAATTGTGTGTGCGGGCAAATGTGTGAGTGTGTGCACGTGGACGTGTGTCTGTGCAAATGTGTGGCTGCATGTGTGTGCTTGTGTGTGTGTGCATGCAACTGTGTGTGTATGTATGTGCATGTGCATGCGTGTATGCGTGCGTACGCGACGGTGCTGGGTGACAGGTTCCATCATGTCTGTGCTTCAGCACACCGACTCCAGGGGGCAGTGTGGACCTGGGTTCGAATTTTGGTTCCACTGACCATCAGCGGCCCCAGGGGGAAAATGAGATGAAGAAGCC
This sequence comes from Ceratotherium simum simum, assembly GCF_057802395.1. Taxonomy (NCBI): domain Eukaryota; kingdom Metazoa; phylum Chordata; class Mammalia; order Perissodactyla; family Rhinocerotidae; genus Ceratotherium; species Ceratotherium simum. Next base: position 4,058,765 of record NC_141928.1, on the reverse strand, counting down.
CTGCCTCCTGGAGGGTTCTGGGGAGGATGAACACCACATCAGGACCTGGTGGATGGAGAACATGTGATCAGTAAGAGCGCCGGGTCCCTGATGTGCTGTTTACTAGATGTGTGACCTTGGGCGTCACTCCACAGGCTTGGAGCCTCAGTTCCTCCATCTGTAAAATGGGGATAACAAAGATGCTGCCCTCATAACTCTTGGCACCTAGGAAGAACTCAGTACAGGGTAGTGGGCATTGCTGTTTCTACTACTGTTATTCCTACCCAATCATTCCTATCGGTGGCCAGACACAAGGCAGAATTCACCCAGGGGTGGAATCATTCTCAGGTCGTCATGGGGGCAACTGAAGGAGCTTGTCACAGTCCCTTCCAGCATGAAGGATGGAGGGGAAGAGGAGGGTTTTCCAGGTGCCGCTGTGGGCCTACATCTGTGGCGCAGAGGCAGGGGGATGGACGAAATGGCTCAGACGACCTTACAAAGTGTGGCCCTGCTTCCGCCCCCACCATCTGGAGGTGCCTCTGTACTCCAGGAAGGCAGGCGCTGGGGAGCCTGGCCTGCGAGGTGCAGGTGCCCGGCCTTGCTTGGGTGCGGCTTGCAGTGTCTTGGGTCTGCCTGGGTTGCCGGGGGCTGGAGCGCGTGCTGCTTGCCCCGTGCTCTTCTCCACGCTCTGACTCAGCAGGAACACAGGCCTGGAGCCCCACGCCTGGCCTGCCAGGAGCTGCCCAGCTGGCCCGGGCCCAGCCAGGCCGCTACACCCTGCCAAGCTTGTGCTGAACATCTGCACAGAGTTCCCCACGCCTCTCCCCACTGGCCCTGGCCATTCTGGCTGTCTGGTCAGCAGGCCGTGGGCACTTCTGTTCCTTCCCTGGAGCCCTTGGCTGATCCCTCACTGGACCTCCCTCCGTCCTTCCACCTGCATGCGCCTCTGCTTCCCAGGAGAATCTCTGGGTGATTGGCTGGGTGACCTTGGAGCATGGTGTCCCCTCTGGACCTCACATTTCCCATCTGTAAAGTGGAGCTATCAGCCTGGACGCCTTATACACCCCAGACTCCATTCTGGGGAGTGTCCAAGACTGGGCCCCCTTCTTCCCTCTGGAGGCAGAAATCGGAGAGGCGGGGGTTGGGGCTCACCTTCACCACTGCCAGCCTCCCCCGTGACCCCAGGCTCCTGGCTGCACTGTCTGGACACCCCGACACACGGTCCTGACTTCTGGACCCGGGAGGGCGGCCTCCCCGCTCGCTGCTCCTGGGCCGCTGCCGGCAGCCGTCAGCAGGCAGCTGGGCCGGCCTGGCCGGGCTCCAGAGGCGCGGAGCGGGTTAAAGTGTGCGCCAGGCCGGCCGGCGGCGGGCGGGGGAGCAGCCTGGTGGGAAGTGTGAGTTCCTCCCTGTCTGCCTGACAGCTATAAAGGCGGCCGCGCCGCAGAGCCGCCACTGGGCTGCGCGCCTCCCTGGGAACCCCCTCTCGTGGGTGCTCTTTGAAGTGGAGGAGCCGGCAGGAGGGAGGAGGAGGAAGGGAGAGAAGCAGAGCCCGCAGCTCTCTGTGCTCCGAGCCTCCCCCTGCCCGTGCACCTGGCGCCGCCTGCCCACAGCGGCTCGGCCCCTTTCTCCAGAAGGACAACCTGCTGACCCCGGGCCAGGTAGGCCACCTTGACCCGTCCGCTTCCCACTGCAGCCCTCCCAGGACACAAGATGCAGCCCTGAGGGGGCTAGGGGCAGAGCATCCCCCAGCCCCCTCAGGGGGCTGTTACATAACAGAAGGAGGGCTCGTGGGGAGGGGTCCAGACCCTCAAAATGCGGCGACAGTGGGCCTTCGGCTCCCAGCCTCGGGCGCCTGAAGTTCTTCTTTGCCCGGCAAGCCTCTCCCGCTGGCCAGTGGCTGTTTTTGGACCCGAGGGAGGGATGGATCCCGCGTGAGCGGGGCCTGGCCTGTAGCCAGCGGTGTCTGGGAGCCTTAATGAAAACCAAGTGTGAGGCCGGCTCAGCACCTGTCTTCAGCGGCAGGCAGGAGCAGGGGCACCAATTAGCCAATGGGATGGCTGAGGGGGGCTCTGTGCTTGTGTGAGGCTGGAGGGGGATGCAGATGGAGGCCTGTGGGGGAGGGGTGGCAGACAGGGCCGGGAGCTGGCAGGCAGGCAGCTGGTGAGATGGGGGGTCTCCACACTCCAGGGGGTACTGCTGTCTTGCCCGGGCAGGGACATTCTTAGGGTGCAAGGGTGTTGTTGGTGTAGCTCCTGAAAGTCTGCAGGTGCTTAAGCTGCAAGGAAAGGTGGGTTTGATGGAGGAGAGGCGGGGCAGATTTGGAGTTGGCATCAGGGCTGGCGGGGGTGGGGGGACTCTTGCACCTTCTTTTCCTGGAATTAGCCAGGTTTGCTCTGGGGTCTGGGGACTCGTCAGCCACCTTGCTGTGTGGCTTTGGGCAAGTTGGCTTCCCTTTCTGGGTTCCAGGGGGATGGGCTTGGTGGTTTCTGAAACCCCTTCTTTGAGTCACTGGCAAGTGACACTCAGAACCTGCGACAAACCCTGGACAGAGGCCACTATAGGCCCCTGTTCCTCCCTTCTGGGGAGCAGGGGTCTGTGCTGAGGAAGCAGACGGGGGAGGCTGAGGGCCCAGGAGGCTGGAGGTTCCCCTCGGTTTGACCCCTGGCAGGGAGGTCAAGTGTTTTGGGCTGGGGTGCTGACTTGTCGGGAAGGAGCACACCACACACCACACTCTAGGGCACAAGCTGTGCATCTTCCCTCTGGAGGGTGGGGGCAGAGATACCCGGGCTCTGACCGGCCTGAGCTCCCCGCGGGCCCCAGGCCCAGCACCCCAGGGGCAGGGGGAAAGCTGTGGCCAGGGAAGGGAGGGGCCTGGCAGAGCCCGTGGCATCCATGGACCTGTCCAGCAGCTCCACACGGCCGGTGGGCAGGGTCACTCTCCCACGTGGTCAGCAAGTGCTGAGCAGGTAAAAATCCCAAAGTGCTCTTGCTTGGGCCAGTTCTAGGCCAAGGTGATGGCCCAGTCCTGGTCCTCGGCTCCTTTATCCGGTGGACGAAGCCTGGGCCTACAGCCTCCTCAGCTGTCCCCGGTTTTCTCCACAGGCATTGTCCTGGGAGCTCAGGTATTCAGAGGCAAAGCGTGGCACACGTCCCCACATGTGCTCAGATCAGGAGTGGCAAGACTTAGCACACACACCACCACCCTTGTATCTCAAGCCTGTGGCAGGCATCTCTAATCACTCACTGAGCCCTCCCAACAGGGCCACCAGGCAGCCACTACTAACCGATCCCAGATCACCTCTGGGCCTCGGCACTGGGGGAGCCCCAGGGCTCTTTCCTAAAGCGGACCCTGGTCAGCTGACAGAGGAGCTGGGCCTGGCCTGGTGGTGACAGTGGCCTTGCTTCCTAGGATGGACGGCAGACTGTGGCCTTCACATTGGGTCTGGTCCCTGCTGGCTCTAGTACTCGTGGCTGGGGGTGCGGCGTCCACTGGGGCCACGGTGAGTGGGGAGCATGTCCCTCACCCAGATGGGCTGATGTGGGAGGGGCTGTGTGACAGGTGTGGGGCACGTGACCAGGGGTCCCGGGATACCTTCCCCAAGCCCGTCTCAGCTCCCAGGAACATGTCTTACAAGCCCATCAGACCAGCCCCCATGCAGGGGGCTCTGCTGCTGTGGAACCCTTACCGGTTTGGCAGGACAGGGCTGAGGGGGCTGAGAGCTTTCCTTCTGAGCCAGGGCCTGGAGTGAGACGTGGAGACGCAGTGGGCTCGTGTCCTGCAGGACCCAGGTGGGGCCCTGGGCTCAGGGGAGAAAGGAAGTAAGGACGGTCAGGTGCAGCCTCAGGATCCCACTGAGCTCCCAGGAGGGTCCAGATCTCAAGGTCGGGAGAACCCAAGGCCCACAGCTTCCTGGGAGGTCCCTCCAAGACTGCCCCGGAGATCTGAGCCCAGGCTTCCCAGTGACCTGGTCGGCGGCCATCCAGGGGGCTGTGTCTTCCTGTTCAGGGCCCCGGGACGGCCGGCCCGGGCTGCCCAGTGCTCCAGCCTTCTCTAATCATCTGTGGGGACTCTCACCCAGGACAACAGCCCGACGTCCAACAGCCTGGAGGGGGGCGCCGACGCCACCGCCTACTGGTGGGGGGAGTGGACCAAGTGGACAGCCTGCTCTCGCAGCTGCGGGGCTGGGGTGACGTCCCAGGAGCGGCACTGCCTGCAGCAGAGGTATGGGGGCATGCAGGTGGCCCTGAGGGGCTGGCGTGAGGGTGGGGAAGCCAGGACAGGAAAGGAAGGCCTGGGAGGGGGGCAGCCTGGCCTTCTGTCTGGGGCAGTGGGTGATGGGTGGGGGTCTCAGGCTGGGAGGGGGTCTTCAGTCTGAGGCAGCACAGGCCAGGTCAGCGACTCAGTCTTTTCATGGACCTCTGCTGGGGACGTGACTCCTGATGGGTCCTGGGCCATGGTGTCCCGAGGTTCATCCTGCTCTGGGGCGTTGGGGACAGCCCTTTCATGAGAAAGCAGGATCCATCTCTAGGGCTCTTTCAATGAGGGGTGAGGCCCACCCTGGCCTTCTTTTCTGAAGACCGTGTTAAATAAACATGTGGAAAAGCATATGGTGGGGTGGTTACTGTCAGGCAGACCTGGGTTCAAATTTTGCCTCTGTTACTTCCTAGCTGTGTGACCTCAGGCAAGTCACTTAACCTCTCTGAGCATCAGTTTCTTCATTGGTGGAGTGAAGATCATGCTAGAGCCCACCTGACGTTCTGAGAACACAGTAGACAATGTATTTATGCACTTTAGCCCAGGGCCGGGTACATGGCAAATGTTGTCGTTATTATTAATTCTGTGTACTAAGACCCCGTGCGATGTGCTGGGGATACAGAGGTGACTCGGATATGGCCCTCCCCTGGGAAGGGGCTGGGAATCACCCTCTGATGACTTGAATACGTGTGAGACAAGGAGGGGGCTCTGGTGGAACGGTGGGGGTGAGTGGGAAGGAAGGACCCTTCGGTCAGAGGGATCAGGGAGCCTGGAGGGGCCAGCCCAGAGGCAATCTGGAGTAGGAGCAGGGTTGGGGCCTGCAGCTCGCAGCCCTAGCTCAGAGCCCGCATCTTCCCACCAGGAGGACGTCTGTCACTGGCACTGGGAACAGGACCTGCACGGGCACGTCCAAGCGGTACCAGCTGTGCCGTGTGCAGGTGAGGCCCACCCCCCTTTTGGCAGGTCTCAGGGCGTCTTCTTGGTGGCCCTTGGGCCCTCCGGACGCTCCGTCCTTGGCCTGCCCCTTACGTCCTGTTGAAGAGACAGATGGCGAAGGCCAGGCTCAGAGCTCCCCCTTCATTCATTAAATCAAATCTGTGGCACCCACCCTGTGCTCCAGCAAGTGCAGGGATGAGGAGGCCTCGCTTCTGCTGGGTGAGCTTGAAGTGTGGCCTCAAGGTCTGAGGTCTCTGGCTGCAGCCCCCCTTTGCCCACAAGTTCTGCACCAGGTGCTCGCTGGGAGACTGACAGTCCCCACCTGTGAAACAGTCCCCCAGCAGCCCAGCTCCAGCCCCCCGTGAGCTCAGGCACCCTTAGCCTCTGCGGATTCCTGTTAACCATGAGTAGGCACCGAGGCGGTGGGGGCTGGATGGGAGGCGCCAACTCTCGTCCAGCCTCTGGGCAGCAATCAGTGGGGCCAAAGCCAATCTGAACACAAACTCTGGGGCGTGGGGCAGAGAGACAGCAAGCTGTTGGGGTCTCTGCTTGTGTCCCCATGTCCTGGCGTCCGTGTGTCTGCGCGTGTGCACAGGTGCAGGGAGTTAGGGGCTGAAGGGAGGCCAGTGGCTATATCTTCCGTGTTGGCATCACGGGTCAGCTGCCCACCTGGACGCTCACGAGCTCCAGAGGGAGACCCACCCCAGCCCAGGTTCCAGCCCCAGCAAGGCCTCTCCCTCTGCCCAGTGGGCACTTCTTCTATGAAGTCAGGTCCACCTTACTCTGTGCACTGTTCCAGGCGCTGTGGCTACAGCCGTGGACACACAGCTGAGCCTCTGCCCGAGGATGCAGCATGGGTGGGGAGCCAGCGGGAGCACAGCCAGAGCCTGGTGTCCCTTCCCCTTCACTGTGTAGCTGGGGAGAAGGCCAGGGTGGTGAGGAGATGAAGGGACCCTGCCCAGAGCGTGAGGAGAGCCAGCACATGTGGGTGTTTGAGGGACAGTGGCTGCCCTTCCTCTTGTCCTCGCTCCTTCCAGAGAGCGAGTGAGACGGAGAGAGAGAAGGAGAGTCCATCCCATGGGCCACGGCCCTGGCGCAGCTGTCCGGGCTGCAGCCACTTCCTGCTCAGCCGGGACAAAAATACCTTTGTCGGGCCGAGTTCCTCCTGGAGCCTCCCTCCTCGTCTTCTCCCTTCCCAGGAGTGTCCGCCGGACGGGAGGAGCTTCCGCGAGGAGCAGTGCATCTCCTTCAATTCCCACGTGTACAACGGGCGGACGCACCAGTGGAAGCCCCTCTACCCCGGTACCAAGGCCCGGGGACACCCAGCGGGGAACAGAGTGCGGGGGCGGCCCTTCCACATCCTGGAAGGACCCACACCCAATGGGTCACCTCCTGGGGACAATGGGAAGGAATATCCTCGTCCAGTGCCTGGGCAGGTGGGGAAACTGAGGCCCAGAGGGAGGGGTCTTGTCGAAGGTCCCAGGCAGTTCTGGCAACGGTGTAAATGAGTTGGCCTCTCCTGCTCACCGCGTAGGTGCTGGGTGCCCAGGGCTGGCAGCCCAGAGCCGTCAATTGGCTCAGACCTCCTGCAGAGGGGGAAATGCCCCCCACTCCCTGGAGGCAGAGGGTGGAACTCACAGAGGCTGGACTGGGCCAGACCACCTGCATCTTGGTCCATTTCTGCCACTGACATCCTGGGCAAGTTCCTTCCACTCTCCAGCCTCAGTTTCCCTACCTGTGCAATAGGGAGTGGGTGCTGTCTCAGTGGGAGGAAGAGGGGAAGTCCCTGATCCGGCCCCCGCTCCCCGCCCTGAGACCCCCCTCTCTCCCCCCAGATGACTACGTCCACATCTCCAGCAAGCCGTGCGACCTGCACTGCACCACCGTGGACGGCCAGCGGCAGCTCATGGTCCCCGCCCGTGACGGCACGTCCTGCAAGCTCACCGACCTGCGAGGGGTTTGCGTGTCTGGAAAATGTGAGGTTGTTAAACATTGTAGCAAAAGTACCACTGGCCTCATTGTGCCGACCGCCCACCTGTGCCCCCGCGGTGGTGGCGGCCCGGGGCCTCGGCGCCCTCCCAGCAGCCCTCTCGCCTCCCTTTCTGCAGCCCATCGGCTGTGACGGGGTGCTCTTCTCCACCCACACGCTGGACAAGTGCGGCGTCTGCCAGGGGGACGGTAGCAGCTGCACCCACGTGACAGGCAATTACCGCAAGGGGAACACCCACCTCGGTAAGGGCTCCCTGTGCCTGCAGCTGGTCCCCAGGATGAGCCCGTCCCCACCTGCAGAGTGAAAGGTCCTTCCCCTCCTGGGCCGCCTCAGCCTCCGCCCGTGCCCAGATGAGCCAGCCAGGTGCTCTGGAAGGCCTCCTTTGGCTGGGAATAACGAGCAGCTCTCTGTTGAGCACCTACTAAATACCAGGTGCCACAGTGTGCACCTGGCTTGGGGATCATGCTTGGCCTTTGCAGCAGCCTGCAGGGAGGTGTTAACACCACACTTACAAGGGGGAAACTGAGGCACGAGTCCCATCCTCATAGCTAGTATGAGATCTGTGTCTGGGCAGGCGGATTCTGGGGTCTAACCCTCAAACCCGAGTTTCTGAGGGCTGAAGGGGTGCAGAGGCTCCCACCAGCTCCAGGCAGGCTGCCATGCAGAGCCAGCCCTCCCTGCCTAGGGCAGTCCGTTCTCCCAGCCACACCCGCCTGGCCTGATGTTTGCTACCAGCTCTGGGCCAGCCCTCACGGGCGCTGGGGTAGGGGTGGGGGTCTGTGCAGGTGACAGAACCTTGTACTTTTGGAAGGATGTCACTTACAACACTCAGCGTTGGACTGAATACATTCCTTGGTCTCAGTAAATGCTGCTAGGATTAGACTGGGTTATCAGCCTCCAGATTGGGGAAGGCAGGGCAGCTTGAAACTCACTTAGCAGATGGGGAAACTGAGGCCCTGAATGGGAATTGCCTGCTTAGGGTGAGCCGGGAGAGTCTGGATTAGAACCAACCCCAACAGAGCCACCGTGGACCCAGCTGTTGGGACCCTGGCCATGTCCTGGCGGCGGGGGGAACTGCCTCCCCTACCCCACACGAGAGATAATTTCAGAGTCAGTGTTAAGGCTTGGACGTGGGAGCCATGGATGGGTGTGCTGGACTGAGGAGGGTTAGGGTAAAGAAAGGAGGGGTGTCTTGAGAGGAAGGCCCTGGGCAGAGCAGCGCACGTGGTCTCAGTAATGCGTGGCGAGTGTGGTGGGCCGAGACCACTTTCTCTGGAGGCCTCTCTGTGCGAAGGGGTGCAAGCAAAGGCGCCTTGCACTTCCTCCCTTCCTTTCGCAGGGCTTCCTGCCAGACCCGGGGCACGGAGACGGCAGGGGCAACGTGCAGGCAGTGCATCTCTTTCTGAGCAGCTGCTCTGTGCCAGGCACCACGGGCTGCAGTAAGGCCCAGTAGCCAGGGCTCATGCCTCATGGCAGTCTTGGCGTGGGGGGCAGGCTGGCGCAAAACAGCACCAACTACTCTACCGAGCACTTACTGTGCACTGAGCCCGGTCAGGCCCGCCCTGCAGCATCTACAAGGCAGGTGCTACCTCTGGCTCAATTTTACAGATGCAGAAACAGGCAGGGCAAGGTTAGGGAGCTAGTCTGAGGGCACACAGCCGGAAGTGGCAGAGCTGAGGCTGAACCCAGACAGCCTGGCTCCTGGATCTGTGGTCCTAACCACTGACCACACTCTGCCCTGACAAATGTATGTAGGAGGGCCCTGCAGGGTGCGGGAGACGATTATTAAATGCTCCGGAATCGTGAGCTGGTTGCTAATTTAAAAATTAACGTATCTAAAGCTACATTTAAATAAATTGTATTTAAACAAAGTCATCATTTCCTGATGGCCTTACCTCTGTAACTGTCTCACCTGTGCGGTGGAGATGCCGCAGCAGCGGGTGAGCCACTGTGCCCCTCTTCCCACCTCTGCTCCCAGCGACAGCACGCGGGAGCTTGAAACTGGCTGCGGTGGCAGTGTTTACACCGCGGAAATTGGCCAGTAGGACGGGTCAGAGCTCCTCTCACTGTCCCACCAAAAGAGCCGGTTGTTAAACGTTTACCAGCCGCTGCCGGCCGGGAGGGACAGGCTCAGGGTCTCCAGTGCCCTGTGAAAGGTGGCAGGCAGGGAGAGGATGACGTGCGGTGCTGGCCTGTGGGAGCAGCTCACCAGGCAGCCAGGAGCACAGGGATCCGCCAGTCCTCGTACGGGAACCTGTGACGTGAGCAACAGCCACAGCAAACCTGGATGTCTGAGAGCCCCCCTCACTGTCTTGTCCCGGGAGACTTTTCCATCTTAGGACTTTTAAATCTCTCCTTCTCCCTAGCCACCCCTCTATCCCTTCCTCAGACCTCTGCCCCCCAGGACCCTCGGTCCCTTTGTTGGGGGACTCCTAGTGGTCTCTGTGCCTGCCCCTCACCTGACGCGGGGTGTCGATGACAGGCTCTGAGCTGACCTCGGCCGGGCCTCATACTTTCTCATCAGCATCTTGGAATGTGGCAAGCTTTTAAAATCAACGTGAGGTTGTGACAAGACGGGTTTTTAAAATCCTAATAGTGACGATGCCCTCGGGGCCAGGCTCTGTGCTGTGCAGTCTCTCAACATCGCCTAGAGTGGGAGCCGTTATCCCTGTGTAGGGATGAGGAAACTGAGGCCTGAGGGCTCTGGCGACTCAGTCAGGGTCACCCCGGTGATACGTGGCAGAGTAGGACCCAAGTCCATTTGACTGGCAGATTTAAGGTCCTGGTGGCAGTGTCCCTCGGGAGGGGTTGGGCAGGTACCATTGAGCGTCAGGGAAGCCAGGTAAACCTGGGCCCCTGCCTGGGGCGGGTCAGCCCTCCGATGGCCCGGGGCATTTTGGTAGGGCCTGGGACTCACCTCTCTGCCCGGTGGGGGTGTGGTTGCTGGGGGTGGGGCTGCCCTTAGACTGTGCCCCTCACCCACTAGGAGCACGGGAGGGTGGTGACTGCCATCAAGAGGTGCCTTTACAATCGAGAGGCCGTGGCCATAGCTAGACCTGCTGGTCACTGTCGTCCCATCTCCCCCAGGTTACTCCCTGGTGACCCACATCCCAGCCGGTGCCCGAGACATCCAGATCGTGGAGCGGAAGAAGTCCGCTGACGTCCTGGGTGCGTACGTGCGGCCTGGGCAGCTGCCTTACCTGGGCTTGTGGTTCTCACGGGGCAAAATGTGTGGGTAGAAGGGACGCTTGACCCTGGATCCCTTCCTGCGGGAGAGGGATGGGCCTAGGAGCCAGAACGCGACCTGGGTGTGTGTGTGTACGTGGGGGTCATACGGAAGCCGACCTCACACCCGTGTGTGGAAGGACCTTGTCCTCGGAGCTGCTTGACCACGGAGGGGTCGTGACATCAGGTAGTGAGTTCCCTGTCCCTGGAGAGCCTGGCTGAGGCACAAGCTGGAGGTGTGGAGGTGGGGCCCCACCCCCCAGGCTGCGAGGAGTGAGACTCAGTTGGTGAGAAGGTGGAGGCACAGTGAGCAGAAGTAGGTGGCCAGTCGGAGGCCGTGGGCAACGAGAAGCAGAGGCAGGATTCAGACTCAGGTCTGGTGACTTGCGAGTTGATGTTCTTGCCACTGGATGGTCCCTGGTGGGAAGCTGTACCTTGGCGGGGGTCCTCCAACTTGAGGATTCTGCAGTTATTTGCATAGTGGCTGAGGCAGTGAGGCCCCAAGTTGGTGACAATTTCTGTAAAGTGTCCCTGTGTAGCTAGAGCCTTGGCCTGGCAATGTGCCTTGTCTGCACCCCCAGGGTGGCCTGAGGCCTTGATGGCTGTGGTAGGGAGATGCTGACACCTCGGAGCTGCCCTGTGTGAGACCGGCCGGGGACCCAGGGTGGGAAGGTGTTCCTGGTGGCTGGCTCACCTCCCTGCGTCTCAGGGCAGCTGCGTGAGAGCCAGGACTGGTTGGGGGAAGCCCACCCTTCTGAGGGGAACCTGAGATGGGTCAGGCTTTGCTAAAAGTCCTCCAGGGAGAACTCAGCCCAGGCTCTCAGCCCTTCAGACCACAGGGCTCCAAGTGCTGCAGACCCAGAGCTCCAGCCCCCGCCCCGGCAGGTCTACACGCTGCGGGCCCCAGGCCTCCGCCAGGCCGGTTGCTCTGTAGCCCGCTGGGAGGGCGTTGAGGCCAGGAAACACCGTGTTCCCAGAGCTGGCTGCAGAGCAGTCGTTGCTGCAGCAGACGCGTGGAAATGCCAGGGGCGGCCTCGGAGCACGGGGAAAGCCACAGGAAGGAAGGTCGTTACCGTCAGGAAGCAGGTTTTGGACGCGGGCCGGGATTTAACCCCGCGCACATACCTGCAAGCCGGGTGGGGACACCCAGGCCCCAGCACGCGCTCCATCACGCACGGCTTGGACTCCCATTCTTGTAATTTTTTAACTACGTTGAGGGTATTTTTCCAGCAGACACGTCCTGCTTGTTGCGTCTGTCTGATAATAAATTAATTGCCCGGCTCCTCTGCCCGCGTTGCATCAGGAGCCTTGGACGCCGAACTCTTCCCTCCCTGGGGCCAGTCCCTGGAACTGACTCTAAGGACACCTCTGGAAGACACACTGTCCCCGCGTGTGGAGCCCGCCTCCTCACCCTGGCCCCCGGCCCCGTGCCTCCAAGCGCCTCCGCTCACCCTCCATCCTCAGCCCCGGGGAGGGCAGCGGCCCCCGACAGTCACACCAGCGCTGGGCCGTTGTTCCAGCCTCCAGGGCCTGCGGGAGACGGGCTGCTGGGGGTTGCATGCACATTCTTTCTGTCTGGGCGTCGTCAGGCTGCAGTCAGGCCCTGGGAGCGGCCATCCTTCTGAGATCCTCTGTTCCAAGTGTCCACCCGCACCTCACCTCAGAGAGAAGGCTACAGAGAATGTTCCCTGGGCTGCTGTCAGCCATGCCTGGGAGAATGGATTCGTGGGGCAAATGGCCATCCAGGTTGCACCAGCGTGGCAGCAGAATGTTATGGTTCCCAGTGAGAATACTGAGCTGGTCAGCTTGGGGTGGTCTGGAAGGGCCTGCTGGGGCCGCTGGGACAGCCCTCTTGGCCAGCCAGGTCTGCAGCATCATTCAGTGTGGACCCTGGAAGGGGCACTGAGGTCACCTCCCCATTGTCTGGGTGGGAAGCTGGGGACGACGACTCGCCTGGGGTCACATGGTGAGTCTGCAGCAGAGCCAGGCTAGATGGCCCAGCCCCGACCTGCCGACACCTGTCGTCCGGTGTGTGCCTTCCCCAGGTGCTGACCCTCCTGGTCAAGACCTGGCTGCTTGGTCCTGATGCTAGCTCATCACCTCGCAGCCCCCAGGCCCTTCAGTGGCAGCCAGAATGACAGGACAAAATGGGCCCCGGGCCAGCTATCTCCAGTTGTCTAGACGAGCCCTTATTTAGTTTAGGCTGATAGGAAAGTTCATTCACGCCTCCTCAGCACTCACTGGCCAGGGCCACAGGCTGGACGCAGACAGAGCGTCTGACTCCTCCGCGACGTGGAGTTTCCTGTCTTCAGGGTATCTGGGGAGGGTCCCGGGGACGGGCTGGCCACGGTTCCCTGAGCACGTGATGCTGCTCCTGCCTGCCCCTCTGTCCTCCCTCCAGCCTGTCCAGCTCACGTGACTGGGCGGCCTTGCCTTCAGCTCTTGCAGATGAAGCTGGCTACTACTTCTTCAACGGCAACTTCAAGGTGGACAGCCCCAAGAACTTCAACATCGCCGGCACGGTGGTCAAGTATCGGCGGCCTATGGACATCTACGAGACGGGCATTGAGTACATCGTGGCACAGGGGCCCACCAACCAGGGCCTGAACGTCATGGTGCGTGGGCCGTGGGCTGCGGGCAGCAGGGGCTGTGGGTGCCGCTTCCCCAGGGAAGCCAGCAACAGGCAGGGGGCTTTGGGGCCAGCGACACCACGTGGTAGCCCCATAGTGTGCATGCACGCGGCAGCGTCTCCATTCAGCTTGGGGGGTGCCTCATTGGTTCACTCACTCACTCATTCATTCACTGATTCATGCCCTCCTTCATTCATTCACTCAGATTCTAATTCCTTCACTTAGCCTCCCATTTACTCATTAATTCATTGATTCAATTTGCCATTCACTCGCTCACCCAACTACCCACTCTCATCCTCTCACTATGTAACCATTCATTCATTCATTCACTCATTCCCGCTGTTAGTACCCCTGCTGGATGGGCATAGCAGGAGGTTCTGTGCGGGTCATCAGGATCTGCAGGGGAGGCTAAACACAGACAGCTGGATGGAGGTGCAGGGACACAGGACCCACTCCCCACTCCACAGTTGGGGTTTTATGCCCTCCGTGTAGTTCCCTACCCCGCACCCTGGACACTGGCATTTCTGCCAGGTCCTCAATGCTGAGGGACCATGGCAGGGTTGTGGCCCTTGGCCCTCCCCAGACCTTGGCCCTGCCCCCTAGGATGCTCATGGCTTCTGGGGGCAGGGCACGGGTGTGAGCAGAGGGCAGGAGGGAGTTTGGGTCTGTCGTGCCCAGCTCGCTGGAGTTTTCCCATGGCGGGTGTCTGGTAATGAACGCCATTGCAGCTTGGTGCCCCAGCACGGAGAAAATGTAGAGGACTTGTCACCAAGATCAGATGATGTCCAGATGGGCAGTTCTGCTGCTCTTTGAGGCCTGCCGGCTTTTGTGGAGGCTGAGGGGCTTGGCGGGGACAGAGTCAACCCCCCTGAGCTGTTTGGATTTCCAAATCCCACTGTGGCGGGTGATCGCATCCTCACTTTATAGATGAAGCAACCTGGCACAGAGAGATCAGTGACTTGCCCAGGCGTTGACTCAGAAGTGGCACGAGTGGCCTTTGAACCCAGCTCAGTCAGTTGCCGGGGCCAGTGGTTTGTTGAACTGCTGTGCTGGAGGGGTCTCCAATTACGGGTGCTTCCTGCACCTCCCACACTGCCTCTCGGCTGAAGAGCATCCCTGGGTGGCCTCAGAATCTAGTGGGGCCACATATTTCTACATCTTCCCTTGCTGCTGCCCCCGAGGCAGACTGGCCCCCTGGCCTCACCCCCTGGCGGAGGAGCTGTGCTGTAGGGCAAGGTCCCCAGGAAACAGACTCTGAGATGCATGTCTGTGTGCAGGAGGATTTGGGGGCGTGGTCTCAGGAACAGCATCTGTGAGGGGTGAGGGGTCAGGATGGGGCAGAGGGAGACGCTGAGCTGTGATACGGCTGTGACAGGAGCCGCAGCTGTGACAGGAGCCTCGGCTGCTCCCACCGGGAGCTCTGGGGTTTCAGTGGCCCCTCAGGGTCGTTTCCAGTAGAGGCACAGGGTTTGGCCTAGTCCCTGTGTGCCCCAGAGGGAAGGGCATGACCTTGGGAGAGGCAGCTCTCTGTGGCTGAGGGAAATTCCTGGGGAGTGACTCAGCTGTGAACTGTGGCCACTCTGCCCCAGGCAGCTCGCGAAAGGGTGGGGCCTGAGGGCACACGACAGCCCCCACTCCAGTGCATCCCTTGTACTGCTCAGGTCCATTTGCTTTGCATAATGAGTTTGCCCTCAGTAGGAAGAGCCCCTCTTGAATTCCGGTTGGTTTCTTTCCTGGGGAGCCTTACACCAAGGCTGGTGGGGTGAAATGCGCTGGTCTGGGGGCTGCCGCTGACTCCCATCATTTCCCTCCTCCACTGCCTACTACAGATTCCCCTAGCCTTGGCCAGCACCTCTGCTGGTCCAGGTGGCTTACCTGGCCAGGTGTCTCAGTCCCTCTTACCTGGGGGTCTGGGATCCTGGTCTGGATGCCAGTCCAAGGTTGCTCACTTGTCCAGTTACCATCAAAATTGGACAAGGGGAGGGCCCGGCCCGGTGGCGCAAGCAGTTAAGTGCGCGTGCTCTGCTGCAGCGGCCCAGGGTTCGCAGGTTCGGATCCCGGGTACTCACTGACATACCGCTTGTTGAGCCATGCTGTGGCGGCGTCCCATATAAAGTAGAGGAAGAGGACCACAGATATTAGCTCAGGGCCAGTCTTCCTCAAGAAAAAAGGGGAGGATTGGCATCAGACGTTAGCTCAGGGCTAGTCTTCCTCACACACACAAAAAAAATTGGACAAGGGGATACCAAGAGATGCCCATGGGAGCAGCAGGGAACCAGACGTCTTCTCTGCCACCAGGGTCAAAGCATCCATGTCTGTCCCTGGTGAGCAGATGTCACTGCCAGCCCAGTGACCCTGCCGCTGCTCTCTTGGCACAAGGTGCCCAAACAGACCAGCTGGTAGTCATAGCTTACAGTTTAATGAAGCTCTTGCTGTGTCTCCTGGTAGAAGTGTTCTCCCCCTGGGAATCAGGATCTCTAGAGCCACAGACCCTAGAGCTGCAGGGACGGGAAACCCCAAATCCCTAAGTGGGTCCCTGGGACTCACAGCTGTTGCTACTCCCACCTCTTGGTTCCCAGGCCCGCCGGGAATGAACACAGCACCACAATATGGCGATAGATTCAGAGTAGGTGTTGCATCATGGGGGGTTCCCTAAGGCCCCAGCCCCACAGGGTCCTGTTGTCCCTACACTGCACCTTGGCTTCACCTGCCATCACTCTAGCAGGCTGGCAGTTTCTGGGTGATGCAGCATTTGTAGGCCCATGGATCTCATGGTCATGGGCAAGCTATGGGTCCCTTTGTCCAATGCAATGTCATGTGGTGTCCCGTCTCAGTGGATCAAATACTCTCAGAGCCCTTGGATATTGGGGGTGGTGAGGCCCTGTGGCCGGGAAAGGCAAGCTTATATTCAGAATAAGATTAATCACTTGCCCTCCTAGGATAGAAGGGGTCTAATGTAATCAATGTGCCGTCATATAGCTGATGGTCTCCTCGAGGGAAGGTGCTGTACCCCAGGCTTACTGTTGATGCTGGAAGGCTGGACACTCAGTCGTGGGGGTAGCTGGAGCAGCCTTGGTGAGTGAGAACCAATCTCTTGGGCCTGTGCGTGGTTCCCATCCCTGCTACCGTGGCTGTTCCATTCATGCACCCATTGTGCCATCAGTGGGGTGACCAATGCCACAGGCTGGCCTGGTGTCAACTGGCAAAGCCATTCTATTACTCAGTTGTTTCATGCCCATCCCATAGTGCATTAACAAGGGATGCAGAGACCTTCACATCTTATGCCCACTCCATTGATCCATTCACACGTATCCTCTAGACGTCCTCATCCCAGGTCTTAAAATCTTTCCCATCCAGGCTCTGGACCAACTAGCCAAGCCATTTGCCATGGCCCATGAGTCAGTGTATATTCTTACCTTGGACCACTCTGTTTTCCATACAGATTGATGATCACATCACTTGCACTGCCTGAAGCCCATCGGGAGGAGTCTCCTTCACTGCAGTTTTTCAGGACCGCCCCTTAACAGGGTTCTAGTGAGCTAGACCCCATTTTCAGCTTCACCCTCTTACCAAGCTGACCTGTCTCTGAATCCAGTTTGGCCCTTTTTCTCCTCTCTGACTTCATCGTAAGGGTACCCAGGCAGCCCTAGCTGTGAGCTGAGAGAGAGATGCAGTGCAAGAGTCTGAGGTGATGGGAATTTGAATCACCTGCTGATGCAGCTTTCTGTGTCCTCTGCCCCTGATTGTACCTAATCCTGGATGTGACACTTCCATCTTATAATGGATCACCGCTGGGCCCTCCCAACCACGTAACTTAGTGGAGTTGACAGGACTCATGTATAACCTTCAGCTCTGGCTACATGGGTCACTTGATGTCTTGTGGTCAAAGAGTTCTATCTCTAGTAGGGTCTGGTAGTATGCCTGAGCTCTTTGTCGGATAATGTATAATTATTTATTGCAGGTGACATGACCTTGCTCCAGAACCCTAGGGGGTCTACATTATCATATTCCTATCAAGGCTTGCAGAAACTCCACACGACATCCTCCCCACCACAGATATCTCTATGAGTGTAGGGTCAGCCGGGTATCACGGCTCAGGTGGCAGGCTGCTTGCACCACAGCCTGGACCTGCTAAAGAGCCCTTTCTCCTCAGGATGCCGCTCAGAGCTGGCAGCTTTTCATGTTGCCCAGGATATGGGTTGGACCCATATTCCTTCATGTGGACTATGCTGTGTTCAAAATTCTTCTTCATGATGGAGGGTATGAGATGCAATAATTTGCCTTTTACTTTAAAAGGATGCCCTGGCATGCCCTAGACTACTGGACCCTGAAATTTTCAGTGATGTGGAGGACACTGAATCTTAGTGGGAGTTAATCTCCGGCCCTCTGGAATACGTATGCTTTACCAAGTCCTCCCATGCCACTTCCTGCTCATCTGGTCTGATAACATGTCATCAATACAGAGGAGCAGTGTACTGTTCTGTAGAATGGTCCAGTCCCCTTTGGACAGTATTCTGACAGGGAGTGGAGGAGTTGGCATAGCCCTGGGTCAAAACTGTAAGAGTATATTGTTGTCCATCCCATGCGAATGAAGACTGCTTCTGCTCTCTTTCCCGATAGAGGGAGAAAAGAACATATTTGCCAGATCAGGGGCCACGTGTGATCGACTTGAGGCCATGTGGGTCTGCTCTAGGAAAGATACCATATCTGTCACAAAGCTGCAATTGGGGATCTTGCTCAGTTGAGTCTATAGCAGTTCACTGTCGTCCTCCTGGGTCTGTCTTGTTTCTGTAGGAGCCAACCTGTTGAATCAAATGGAGGATATGATGGGATCACCACCCCTGCATCTTTTAGGTCTTTGAGACTGGCTCCAATCTCTGTGTTTTCCCCCAGGATGCAACAGTGTTTTTGATTTATTCTCTTGCAGGGAGTTGGGGGTCAGGTTCACAGGCTTCCACTTAGCTGTCCCTGCTATGGTATCTCCTGCCCCCCAGGTCAAGGAGCCAACGTGAGGGTTCTGCCAGCTGCCCATTATGCACTGGGGCACTGGGTGAGCCTGGCATCTGGTGGACGTACTGTGAGCCAGACTGGGGCCATACTTGGGCCATTACTTGTCAGCCACATGCTCTCACAGTAACAGAGGGGCAATAATGATGCTTTGTGTTTCTAGTTAACAATGACAACTTGGACTGTGGCTCCAGAATGTCTAC
The DNA here is from genome assembly GCF_057802395.1 of Ceratotherium simum simum. Taxonomy (NCBI): domain Eukaryota; kingdom Metazoa; phylum Chordata; class Mammalia; order Perissodactyla; family Rhinocerotidae; genus Ceratotherium; species Ceratotherium simum. The sequence goes on along the minus strand of NC_141928.1, from coordinate 4,040,540 downwards.
TCTTTTCTCCAGTGAACAGTTAACCAAGTAAATGGCTGTAGGATCTTTAGGGAAGAACTGGGAAAATCATTACCGTGTAAACTGGTTGTGGATCCCTCTCCCTGGGGACCTGGCTGATCTGTTGCTCAGTGGATTCTGGGTCTGAAAACAGGCCCAGGAAATTGGGTAGGGATTGTGGCTTTTATGTGGCAGCTGTCCTCCACTTCCTGATCATCTACCCTTGATCTCACAGACAGAGAAGCACATTTTCTGGGCCAATCTATTTGCCCCCTGAGAGTCCTTTGTTCTACCAGCCATGTCCAAAGGTCTCTGGGGGTCAGGCCTCCTGGCTACCATATCAACCTTGTTGCTTATTACAATACTTGTGCCCCCCTTGTTCTGATTATTGTGGGGAGTCTGGTTGTGACATAGCATCTCCTGCCATCAGGCTTGGCCTGTGAGGACATCTAACACGGTCCTTCTGAGTGATGTTGGTGCCTCCTCCTATCACATTTCTTTTCACTCTGGGGAGCAGAATGTCCTCCAGGCCCTCCTGTAGAAAAGAGTCACCTGGTGGAACTTCCAGTCTTTTCCTCACTCTTCCATCATCTGCTAGCAGTCCTAGCACTTGTCCTTTGCTTAGTAGAGGATCTTAGTTTCTCCAAGTTTCCAAGAACCATCCTAGTGGTGTGTGAGCACTTTCTCCCAGAGTTCTCCCAGTGTGCTAAGTCCTTTAACATAAGAGAGTGCTCCCATATGGATAAACTCTCCCTCATCCAGGTTGATCCTCTGCTGTCTTTGATCCTGACCCCTGACCCTTGGCTCCAGGCCCACAGGTACTCTCCTGGGCTCTGCCAGTTCCGGTGGGTTCGTCCTATAGGTCTGTCAGTGTATCGTCCCTTCTCCCCTGAGCAGCCCCAGGGCCCCCCTGACTGGTGAGGATGGGACTTAAGCTGAGCTTTTGGCCTGGTGGCCAGGAGAGGAGGTTGGGCAAGTCCTGAGGGAGGCCCGAGGAGTCTTGAAGGCAGAGGTCTCTGTGCCATCTTCAGGCGGGGCCAGGGGCTTTAATGGGGAGGAGCCATTTTCAGGCCCAGAAGATTCAGGGGAATCTGAGATTTCAAATTTCTCAGGCGTATTGGCTCAGACCCCTACGCCCCAAGTCTCAGGCCCACTCTTGTCAGGCTCCTGGCAGGATGGGAAAGCCGGCCTCCTCTGCTTCTCTTCTGCCTTTTCGGCCCCCCGGCTGGAGGACACGAGAGTGTCCTTGTGTAATACCAGCAGGCCCTCTGGCTTGGCCTTAAAGTGGACATTAGGTGGTGACCTCACTATCTTTCTCCCCTGCACAGGATTCCACAGTCCCTTATCATTCCAGCGCCCACCCCACTGCCAGCCAACTCCCAAACACTCGAGACACAGTACCCACTAGCGCATTTTCTTCCGCGGGTATCCCATCCCAGTTCACCACTGATGGGGTCTCAGAGCTCCACGCACCACCAGCGTGGGCTCCCGTGGCTCCTGCTGGCCAATGATCCTGCTCCACACTCCCAGCTGAGAGTCTGCTTCCTAGGACTTCTCCTGACACCAGCTGACTTAGGCTGGAGTCCCCGGGAAAGACCTTGAGAAGACTCATGGGGAGGGGGAAGCAGGCCTGGCAGGGGGAGAAGTGGGGCTCAGCAGAAACTCAGCCCATCCCACAGCCAGCTCTGCAGCTGGATGGCCTTCCGGGGCTGGGGCCTGGGCACGCCAGCTGTGGACGGCAGTGGAGGTGCTGGGGGGAAGGTGGTGGGAGTGATCTGCCATTATTACTTAGGATTTCCAGCACATAGTGGTGATACAATGCGGGTTGGGTTGTAGTTGGTTTTATTACTTTGAAAACCTTCTCTACACACAGTCCCCCCCACTGCCTGTACTTGGGGGGACCACTCCCTCTGCCCGCTCCCTGGGTGTGCTCCCGTTGGCCAGTCTTTGCATACGGCTGCCCGGTGGGGCAGGGTGTAGCCTTGGGCCAGGCAGTGTTCTTCCGTCGAGGGTGAGTCCCCAGGAGTCCGCAAGGGTGAGTCCCCAGGAGGGACTCAGCTGAGAGCCACAGCAGGGAAGGCTCCTGGCAGCACGGGCACCGGAGTGCTTTGGTCTTAAAGGGGCTTGTGGGCGATGGGTCCCAGCAGCCACACCAGGCCTGTGGGGAAGGGGCTGGAGTGGGGAAGGGGCAGGCTCCCATTTCTCCTCCTCCTCAGGTGTGGAATCAGAACGGCAAAAGCCCCTCCATCACCTTCGAGTACACGCTGCTGCAGCCGCCGGACGCCCGCCGCCCCCAGCCCATCTACTACAGCTTCTCCGAGCCCGCCTCCGAGAGCGCAGAGAGCCAGGAGCTGGACGGGGCCGACCTGGTGGGCTTCCTGCGGCACAACGGCTCCCTCTACGGCCAGGCCTCCTCGGAGCGGCTGGGCCTGGACAACCGGCTGTTTGGCCACCTGGGCCCGGGGATGGAGCTGGGTCTGCCCAAGGGCCAGGAGACCAACGAGGTGTGCGAGCAGGCCAGCGGCGGGGCCTGCGAGGGGCCCCCCAGGGGCAAGGGCTTCGGAGGTAACCAGGAGGAGGGGCGGGGTGGGGCCGGGGCTTCCCAGGGAGAGGGGCCTTGGGTAAAGGGTCTTCAGTCCCTGCAGCCTGCAGAAGAGGTTGATGGAGGTGCCAGTTCCTTGCAGGTGTCCTTGGGCAGCCACAGTGCAGGCCCTTCACACACGTCCTCTTTTACATCCTTTCTGAGAGGTGGACACCCTTATCCCCATTTGACAGATGGGGAGACTGAGGCTTAGAAAGAGGGGGACTGGCCTCTGTCACGCAGTCCACCATGGATGAGCTGGAGGATGATCTGACCCCAGAGCTCTTGCCCTTGCCCATTCAGTGGAGACAGACAGACAGGCAGACAGCATGGCAAGGAGTGGCAGGAGCTCAGGAAGGGAATAATGGGCAGCTGAGGGGGCAGGGAGAGGACCTGGAGTTCTCAGGGAGGGTGACCCCTGCCCTGAGGGCTCGGGAACAAGTGACAGTTAGCTGGTGAGGATGTGGGAGAGGGTTGGGGATGAGAGGGGACCAGCGAGGGACAGCCTGGCAGGGCACATTCCAGGGTAAGTGGCAGGAGGTACGGCTAGAGACATAGGCAGTGAATCCAGAGTCACGGTCCCCGAGACCCACGTGCTCCCAGGGGCATGAGTGGGTCATCAGGGTTGGTTTGGACCATCACTCCTGCAGAGGAGCAGAGGCTGGACCAGACTTGGGAAGAATCCCCTCACTAACTTGGAGTGCACGTTTCTAAGACCCTCAGAATCTTCAAGTGGAAGACACATTGGAGGTTATATTTGTTTCCCAGGGCTGCTGTACAAAGGACCACAAACCGAGGGGCTTAGAACAAGAGAAATGTATTCTCTCCGAGTTCTGGAGGCCAGAAGTCCAAAATCAGGGTGTCGGCAGGGCTGTGCTCCCCACAGAGGCTCTAGGGGAGGGTCCTTCCTACCTCTCCCAGCTCCTGGTGGCTCTAGGTGTTCCTTGGTTTGGGGCAGCAGCCCTCCAGTCTCTGCTCTGTCCTCACATGGCCTCTCCTCTGTGTCTGTGTGTCCCCTCCTCTTCTTTTAAAGACACCGGTTATTGGATGTAGGTCCCACCCTAACTCCATGATGATCTTATCTTAAGACACTTAACTAATTACATCATTGAGGACCCTATTTTCAAATAAGCTCACGTGCTGAGGTTCAGGGCAGACATGAATTTGGGCGGAGCCCCATTCAACCCACTGCTGAGGTCAAGCGGACTCCCTCACAAGAGATTGTCCAGGCCAGCCTGCGCACCTCCCCTTGATGATCCGTGTGCTTCCATTGGGCAGAAACCTGCCTCAGGGAGCTTCCAGCCTCAGCTCTTTGCTTCAGCCCCACTGGTCCGGGCCCCCCCCCAGGGCAGCCCTTGCCCCCCACTCGAGGGACCACTTGAGGTTGAGCCACCTGTCTCCCTTGCAGACGGCAACACCACCGGGACGGCTCTTGTGGGGGACAAGGAGGACCAAGAGGCCGACGCCCGTTTCACCTCCCAGGAGCTCCTCTCCGCCAACGCCATCTCCGACCAGCTCCTGGGCGCAGGCTCCGACTCCAAGGAGCCCGCCCTCAACGAGACTGTCAACAGCATCTTTGCGCAGGGCGTCCCGAGGAGCTCCCCAGCCGAGACCTTCTACGTGGACTACGAGGAGAGCGAGGGAGCGGGCGCTTACCTGCTCAACGGGTCCCACCTGGAGCTGAGCAGCGACAGGGTGGCCAACACCTCCTCCGAGGCCCCCTTCCCCAACATCAGCGCCAGCCTCCCCACCGCGCCCGGGAACAGGACTCACAAGGCCAGGTAGGACGTGTGTCCCTGCCCTGCCCAGGGGCCGCTGGGGTGCCGCCCAGCAGGTGAGGCCTCACTACAGGGTCTGACCGGAAGGACCAGAGGGAAGTGGGAGAGGGCCACTCCAGCCCATGGAGCTGGGCAGGAGGCCTGGGTTTTATGTGTTCTTCCTGCAAGTTAGGCCCCTGGGTTAAAGCCGTGCCAAGGGCCCATGTGAAGCTCTGACCTGGGAGAGGGGAAGAGGAGGCTAACAGTTCTGAGTGCCCAGCATGAGCCCAGCTAGGGGCTGAGCATCCTATGTGCTTAGAAACGTTGACTTGTCACAGCCACCTGTGGTATAGGGACGGTTATTAGGGCTCAGAGAGGGAAAGTGATGGACTCAGGGTCACAGAGCCCGAGGGTCTGGGGTCCCTGGGTTCTCAGTCTGGACGATCATTGCACACAAGGCCACTGAACACGAGGTGGATGCCCTAGGCCACCAACTGTCACTGCAGTCCAGAGAGGAGACTGGGGAAGGGTCCAGTGGCTTCCTTAGCCAGGGGCCAGACCCTGGAATCAGGCAATAGGAACAAGGCCTTCTGCTGTGGGGGCCGGAGCTGCCTCTGGGATGGGCTTGTGAGAGTCCACCTGGGGCCAGGCCCCCAGAACCAAGGACACACATGGGGACACCTGGGCAGTCACAGCTGGGGATGCCTGGACAGCCACCCCTGGGGACACCCAGGCAATGACACCTGGGGACACCCAGACAATGACAGTTGATGATGCCTGGGGACTCAAGGCGATCCTGGAGGGCCCTGAGGCCAGGAGCTTCCATCCCCACTAGAGGACAATCCCTGGTGACAAGCCACCTGAGCTGGCAATGACCACCCTGAAGGATCCCTGCGCTATTCCCCAGAAGCTCACTGGGCAGCGAGGCTGATTGGACCAGATGGAGCCGGGCTCTGCAGCCACTGGTGGTAGGCGGGGATTGGAGGCAGGAACGGGCCCACTGGGGTTTGTTTCATCTGGTTTTCTGAGGACCCACCCAAAACCCTGACTTTAGACAACAAGCCCGAATTGAGCCCCAGCCAGGGCTGAGGGTGCAGAGGTGAGTGTCCTCGGGATCTCGGGGGACTGGGTTTGGAAGATTTGGGGTTCACTCGAGGCGATGTGGTTGGGGCGACCCTCTCACCCTTCCCCAGGGGACAAGCACAGTGAAGCTTGCCCCCCATGAGCCACAAGGGCCACAGGAGGGTGCCTGCCCCTTTTCTCAAGCTGTTTTCTGAGGCCCCCGGCTCACATAAGATAGCCCAGGCCCTAGAGCTTGTGGGGCGCATCCCAGGCATTTCTGACGGGCTCTGGGTGGAATTCTTTGCAAATGTGGATGGAGTGGGAACTCTGGAGCCTCTAGGGCTGCCCTTCTTCCCACAGGGCCATCTGCTCACCCCGACCCCGGGGCCCAAAAGCTTGCAGGGCGTGGGGCCCAGTGGCTGGAAGGGAACAACGGGCTTTGCTTTGGGGTGCAGGGTCTTAGTCTGAGAGGGGAGCTCATGGGCAAAGCGCCAGGGTTCAGAATCAGCCAGCCTGATTGTCTGTGTGACCCAGGCCAGTTGCTTAAGGCTCCCAGCCTGGTCTCTGCGTCTTCAGCCTGGACTCCTCTGGCCCCGGGACTGTCTGGAGGATTAAATTCTCTCCGGTTTGTGAAACACCTAGTGAGGACTCAGTGAATAGAAACCGTCAGTAAAACACCGAGCCTCCAGGGTTGGGGAGGGAGTGTTCCAGGCCCCACGACCTGGGTGCTGGAGAAGGCCAGCTATCTGACGCTCAGAGCCCCTCTCTAAATAGGTTTATCGGGGTGGCACTGAGGACCCGCTGTTTAATTTGGCTCAGGGCACAGAAAATGCTGGAGGCTGTGTGGTGCGGTGGCAAGTGCAGGAGGGAGCCTGGGGAGACGTGGGTCAGCGTCCCAACTCTGCCCGCCATGACCTCTCTGGGCCTCGGTTTCCTCATCCTTAATGGAGGGGCTTGCCAGAGTGCCTCGGGGCCTGCCAGCTCAGGTATTCAAGGATTCCCAGGCCAGGTCATGGCAGGAGCTTTTGGATTCTAACCCACATTTTGAAGAGTCTCTCCTGCCCCATCCCAGTGGAATCTTCCCCCACCCACTCAGCCCCACAGGATAGTGGGTTTCCAGCACCTGTCAGGGAAGCAGGAATCAATACAATCAATTGTCAGCACTCCGAAAATCCCCACTTGGTGAGATGGGGCGGCTCCCCCACCGGGCTGCCATCAAAGGAGGCTGCCAAGTAGAGACCAAAGATGGTCTTTTGAGACAAAGGGCTGAGGGAGGCTGCGGGGGGTGGGGGTGGGGGGTGGGGGACGACTCCAGGCCAAAATAGCCCCGTGGCGGTGAGCTGTCCAAACACAGGAAGTCGTGTCTGCTGGGAGAGAGGGCGAAATCAAAGGGGCAGCCCAGAAAGGAAAGGTTATTTTCATCTTAGAACAGACTCAAACAATCAGGGGAGGCCCCCAGTCACCAGACGCAGACGCTGGGAACAAGCGTCTGAGACACAGAGACGCAGGGTCCCTCTCCCAGCCCAGAGGGGAAGGAAAGCAAAGAGGCTTTCTGGGTCATTTATAAACAAACACGGTCATTGCAGAGCCTCTCCTGCCCGGCTGACCGAGGATTGTATCAGCCTGTGCTCGCCTGGCCGCTGGGCAAAGGGCCGTGGGGACACTCGATTTGGAATCCCAGCCGTCACCAGTCTAGTAATTCTGCCTCTCTTGGCTGAGAGGGGCACTCTCTTCCTTCCAGATGGAGGCGGGTGAAGGGTTGGTGGTTCAGCGATTTCCTGGGTGTCTTTCTCCCCACGCTACTTCTAAGAACAGAACCTGTTAGGCAATGCACTGTTGTGCAAATATATGCGGCGTTGTTTCATGAGTTGCATATGCTGTGCGCGGTATATGCTGGTGCTCAGACTGACGTGTGGGCAGCCCCTCCAGAAATACCTTTTGTGCTTAAAATCTGAAGGGTTATTTTGAACCGAGCCTGCTCTCCCTGGAGTCAGGGGTGAGTCACGCTGCCTGCTGGCGCTCGGAGTGTGTAATTAGATAAAGATGGTGCAGTTTCTCCATGGGTGGGGTGGCGGGGAATGGGTTGGATCTTTTCATCTCTTTTTGTTCTCGGGGGGAATTTAGAGCCGCTGAAAGGAGGGTGGGGGACCCAATCAGCACAGCCCAGTGTTTTCCGGTCAAGCATCAGGGATCCATCTTCCTCCCCAGAGGCCTTGCTCATGGGAACTGGGTGCTCTCCCAGGTTTCCACGGGTCCTTAGTTTGAGATGACAGGGACTTGGGGGTCCATTTTAAAGCTTCCTCTCATTTTTAAGGAGGAGGGAGGGGGGACCTTCCCCTTCCCCCTGAAATCTGTAAAAGGCTGGGGCAGGCTTCTGCTTGTGAAGCTACCACGTGAGGGGTCCCAGCAGGCTTTGAATAGCCGTGACACCAGTCACCAGCTCACCGCCCATCCTCCTTCTCCTTTGTCCCCCCACGTCCCTCCCCCTCCCTGGGTTTATGTAGCCACATCAGTCAATTCATTACTTCAGGTCCAAGGGTAGATGATTTCCTGGTTCTCAGAACATGATGGGCAATGTCCAGGCAACAGTCAGTGCAAAGGTGGCTCTCACCGACACGTGGAATCCCAGAAGTCGGACCAACTAACAAACTGTGAGCTCCTCGTTGAATCCAAACCAGAGTCTCTATCACAGAATCGACTGGAAAGCCTTTTAGAATGTATGCCCTATAGCCCTCATCTAAGGCTGACCATGAGGGGACAGAAGGTCCCAAGGAAAGGACCTGGGGATGTGTCCAAACTTAAGCCCTGTGACAGGGTGTGAGCTCCAGAGGTCTGCGGCCAGCCCCTCCGGGCCCGAAGGGAAGTGGAGCTGGGCAACGGGGCCTGCTGCGGGGCCCGTGGAAAAGGGAAGTAGAGGCCTGAATGATGTGCCATCAGCTGGGCCATCACACCTGGTCCCCTTCCCTGGCCCTGAGGGCTGCAGGACCCTGTGGCCCACGTTCAAGCAGCCTGCATCTCAGAGCACAGGCCTGTGCCATGCCCTCCACCCCTGCTGAGTCAAAACAAGCCTGCACATTGGCTCTGGAGGCTGGGCCCAGCACACCAAGTGGTTCAAAGAAGCAAACAGTCCCAACAATTGTTGGCTTCGGCCACCCGAGTTCCGGCCAAGAATCCTGGCTGGCCGCTGGCGGGGACCCAGCATGCCTTTCTCCTTGCACAGCAGCCATCGCAGACCTGGGCAGAGGCGTCTGGAGGGGACGCGGCCACTCCCCCGTCTGTAGCTAAGCTTTCTGTTTTGATAATTGGAGGCCGAATGGGGAGTGTCCCCATTGAATCAGAATCCCAGCTGAGGGAGGCAGCAGGAGAACATTCTGGCACATTCTCAGCACATAAGTGCTTTCTGAGGTCCCTTCCTAGGGAGGGATGGGGTGGAGAGAAGGAATCCACCTGCCCGTGCTAGAAGGTAACACTGTGAAGCCTGTGTGTGTGAAGGGAGTGATTATGATGTTGGTGAGCCCCGAATTCTTCACCCCCTGCCCCCCAGAAGCAGCTTTGACAGCTACAACGCAGTGTGTGGGCTGAGGCATTGAGGTAGGAAAAATGTGCATGTCTGTTCCGTATCTGTGCCTCCCTGTGGGTGCCCCTCCCGTTCTGTCCACTGCAGGCAGTGGCGCTCTGACCCCAACAGGCGGGGGTTCTGCTGCGGCTCGGGACAGGTATGCTGTTCCACAAAGTGCACGCCCTCCATCGATGAGAGCTCGCTCTCCACTGAAAACTCACGCCCATCAGGGAGCCCCGAGGCTGCTCACCTCCTTCTCTGCTGTGTGCTTTCAGGACCAGGCCCAAGGTGCGCAAGCAAGGCGTGAGCCCGGCGGACATGTACCGGTGGAAGCTGTCATCCCACGAGCCGTGCAGCGCTACCTGCACCACAGGTACTGACCACGGGGTCACGGGCTGCCCACAGGCAGCGCCCACTGAGCCCACCTCCACGGAGCCCCAGACTACCCGTGGGGGCCTGTCTAGTGATTCCCGGCCTGGGAGGGAGTGTGACGTGACAGGAGTTGGGGTGTCCTTGTGCTGATGTCCTGCTGGACCACGAACAGTCCAGCCTCCTGGGTGCTCTGCAGGCCCCCAAATGTTCCCTTGTCCGTTGCTAGCCATCATATCTTGTTAGAGCAAATATCCTTTTGGTTAAAAGTAAGAAATCTCACGTGGTGAGGATTTGACTTTTTTTTTTTTTTTGCTGAGGAAGATTCGCCCTGAGCTAACACCTGTGCCAATCTTCCTCTATTTTGTATGTGGGTTGCTGCCACAGCATGGCCACTGACAAGTGGTGTAGGTCCGTGCCCAGGAACCAAACCCAGGCCGCTGAAGCAGAGCACGCCAAACTTAACCACTAGGCCATGGGGCCAGCCCTGAGGATTTGGCTTTTGTTTACAGCAAACATAGGAAGGGAGAGGTAGACCCATGCAGTCTATGATGGAGGCAATGGGTTGGATTCTAGGACCTCACTGGGGAGGAGGTGGGACGGGAATGGAGACCCCTTGGTGGCACCTGACAGACAGACACATGTAATTACTAAGTGCTGAGCAAGGATTTGAGACCATGTCTGTCTGCCCACATGGTTGGCCACCACCACCCTGAGACGCTGGCTGCATCCACTGGGGGCTGCGGCTCCGTCTGCTGCCAGCTCTGGTTCCTGGCCCTGGGGCTGGTACCAGCTCAGAGGTCAGACCCAGTGCCAGGCCCCAGGGGCAAATGGTGTAAGGAGACCCTGAGTGTCGCCTCGTCTGTACTTGGGACTTTGTGTTTGGGTTTGGATACACCTGGATGTGCCACTCAAATGTACGATGCTCCCCACCCGGCCCCGGCACCCCCCACCCCCCGCCAACAACTGGCCAGAGCTTTGGATGCTCCAGAAGTCTCTGGCCAGTGAGGAGCATGAGGCAAGCCACTGACTGGACCTTGGGCAGCGGGTAGTCTGGTTGGCATCTCAGAAGAGGGGGCCGAGGGAGGAGGAGGAGGTGGCCCTGCTGGGCTCTGAACAGACTATGGGTCCTTCTGTTCTGCTCACGCTTATCTCCCCCTTGGGCAGGAATCTGGGGCACCTCCTTCTGCTACAAGAGCCCCCCCTGAGCAGGGCATGGGACACGCTGAGTTTGCCCCCCTGCAGGGCACAAGGCAAGCTTTGTGAGGTGTGTGGTGAGCACTTAAGATGCACTTTCTGGTCCAGCACACCATGTGCCCTTGGCAAACTGCTTAATCTCTCCAAGCCTCAATTTTCTACCTGTGAAACAGAACACATGTCTCTCCAAAGGTGGTTGTGGGGATGGATGTGAAACAAGAAGTGAGCTGTCATGGCCAGAGCTCAACATGTGGGCGCTGTCCCTATGGCTGCCACTGCCACCGCCTAACACAGGCTGAGGCCTGCAGGGCTCCCAGGAGCAGCTGAGCCACTGGTCTTGGGAGTGAACAGCGTGAGCCACCTCACGGGGCTGGCCCGGAGGAGGCTGAGCGTGGTGGTGGGTTGTTGGGGCAGTCTGCTTTGCCAGAGCCTGTCCCAGTAGGCACGGACCTGTTCTGAATTGAGAGCCCCAAAATCTTCCCCCAGACTCTCTGTGTGCTGAGATTGTCACAGAACACACGTCTGGGAGCATCTTCCTTTCCTCTCTGACACGTGGCTGCCTGGTGAGGTGACGTCATTTGAGATACCTCCAGGGCGAGGCAGCTTCGTCATTTGAGATACCTCCAGGGCGAGGCAGCGTCGGTGGTGAGGGACCTGCTGCCTGGCCTGAGGTGGAAGACAGTCCCCAGGGAGGACCCAGCACCATCTCTCAGCACCAAGAGAGTGGCCAGGCATGGGGATGGGCTGGAGCTGTCCTGTGTGGCCCAAGGTGCAAAGTAGGAAGAAAGAAGGAAGGAAATAAGAAAGACAGATTTGGGCCCTGCTACAAGGAAGAGCACTCTGTTAGATGAGGCTGTCCAGGAGGGGAATGAGCCACCAGGGAGTGAGTGCCCCATCACCGCAGAGGCACCACGCTGGGCCCAAGTGGCACTGGGGAGAAATGGCAGAGTCGGGTCCCTGCAGAACGGCTATCGGCCACCACCTCCCGCACACTCGCATTCGATGCTCACGACTGGCCGGCTACTCTCAAAATCCCATTTTATGGGGCACCGAGTCCAGGCTGGGGTGGTGGGGGGGGTTACAAACCTTCTGTGGCACATGGCATCGGTGAAAATATCCAGCAGTGTCATCGGCACACAGCAGGGCCCGCCCTGCCTCTGCCTTGCCAGGAACTCATGTGGAGGCTGTTGGACAATGCGGCAATCTCCTGACCCCAAACATCAGCCAGATCAGGGGTCCTCTTTTTGTTCCTTAAAGACACTTTTTGGAGCAGTAGAAATGCAGGTGAATTGATCTGGACTCTCAGCTCGTCTCAAACAATGATTTCCAACCATTGCTTGGCGCCGCCGGGGCACAGGGGTGAGGGGAGTGGAGCCAGGGGACCCTGAACCTCGTCTTCCCACGAGCGAGTGAGCCGATCCTGTTTGTCTCATGTCCTGGGGCTCCCGGCTCACTTCCCTTAAAGGAAGGGCTCCCTGTCTAAGAAGGTTCGAGAAGGACTGTGCTCAAGACTGATGTCCTGCAGAAAGTGTCCAGAGACTTGCTGTTGTGACTCTCCCAGCATCTCTGGGGGGCTCCAGTTTGGGGGATGAGCAAGCTGGGGCCTGGGGAGTCTGATGACATTCATGTCACCCCACCAGGCAGAGACTGAGCGGGGACGTGAATTCCAGTCTCTCTCGATTAGGACCTGCAGTGTTTCCACTGGATGACGAGGAGTGCGTGAATAATCAGGCACTTGGCAAGGCTCTGCAAGTCCCCAACCCCGGACCTCCCTGGGCCCCAGAGCTGGTGTCTCTGAGGCCTGGAACATTCTGCGCAGGGCTGGCCAGGAAGCCAGCCTCCCCCTCAGAGAGGGCTGAAGACTACACAGCCCGGCGCTGGCAGAGAGGACCCAGTGATTGCAGCCTGGCGGGTCCTTTACGGAAAAAAGGAAAAATCCCCATGTGGGCTGCTTCCCAGGCTGTTTCGTTCAGTCCAGGGCTGGGGCTTGGAGAGGCAGGAGCCGCTGGCTTTCAGACACGCGCCACTGGCGTGGGAGAGTGAGGTGGCCGGGGCTCTCCACTCTGGGGAAATTGATTTCCTCCTGGGGACTGGCAACCCCCACAAGGAGGGTTCCATTATCGGCAAGATTCCGGAAGGTTGGGTCCCTCTCTCTCTCACATACGCACACACACAACAGTAACAACAACAAACCCTAACCCCACCCCGGGCCTTCACCAATGCTGACAACTCTCCCTGAGTCATCCTGGCTCCTTGGCAGGGACCCACCCACTGTTTAGCGACTTTGGCCTGTGTGTCAGCTCAGTGCTGGGCACAGGGGTGCAGGGGGAGGAGGACCAGAGAAGTTGAAGGCAGAGGTGGGCTCAAGGAGTTAACAATACTAGGCGAGGGCTGTCCCTTTACATACACCCCCTGATGGGCTGTACAGAGGACTGGGGAGCCAGAAAGGGAAACACACACAATAATGATTAAAGAAAGTTCAAGAGGGTGTTTGAAAAGGACCGGGGCATGCCACAGGAGGGCAGGGAGGGTCTGAAGATCTCATATAACATCTGAGGAGGCTGGGGGCTGGAAGGGTTAGACTTTCCACCCATATCCACCCATCCATCCTTTCACCCACCCACCCATCCATCCACCCATTCACCCATCCACTATCCATTCATCCACTCATCCATCTGTCTATCCACCTACCCACCTACCCACCTACCCACTCATCCATCCATTCACCCATCCACCCACCCGTCCATCTACCACCCATCCATCCATCCATCCATCCACCCACCCACCCACCACTCACCAACCTATAGATGGGTAGTTGTTGAATGACTGAAAATTAGTGCCACCTGGCTATATTTGCTCTCTGCCTCCCTAAGGGCTAATTTGAGTTTATTCAAAGCCCAGGGTTTGTGAACTGTGTGCCCAGCCTGGGCTGGATGGAGTGGGGTTGGGGGTAGAAGTGCACAGAGAAGAGGTCAGACCCTGGGACGTGGGCAAGGGGACAGTTCAGAGCCACAGAGCTGTCCTCACTGAGCTCTACCCACAGTCCCGTAAGCTGGCTACTGTCATCATATCTGATTTAAACCAGGAAGCTGGGCTCTGACAGGTCGGGTGACTTGCCTGTGGTCACACAGCCTGTCTGCTGGTCTTGAAGGTGCTCGCGTGTGGCTCATGGGCCCTTCCCTTGTCCTGAACCCAGGGGTCATGTCGACCTACGCCATGTGTGTCCGCTATGACGGCATCGAGGTGGACGACAGCTACTGCGACGCCCTGACCCGTCCCGAGCCCGTCCAGGAATTCTGTGCTGGGAGAGAATGCCAGCCCAGGTACCTGCCACCCAGGGCCCCAGGCAGTGTGTGTGTGTGGGGAGCTGTGGCTCTGCTTTGCCTCAGCCAAAGGGAGCACTGTGGGGCTTTGGGGGGCCTGCGGAGAGTGGGGGTACTGGCCTCGCCTGCCAGAGTCCTCTGCGACTTCCCATGCTTTGCAGTATGTCACTGCGCCTTGCACACTGTCGGTGCTCAGTCAATGCCTTCCACTGCAGGCTAAGAACCCATTGTGAACATGATTCTGTATTAGGGTGACAGCTTTGCCCCCAGGTCTGCTTGGAGCATCTAGGATTTTTATGAGCCAAAAGGGATTATTCCCAAAATTCCAAGCTGACTGGCTGTCCCAAGATGCAGGGGGAGGCCCTATCTTTCTAGCCCCCAGGCCTACTGTCCTGCCTCACAGACGGTCAGAGACCGAGCCCTAAGCATGTCCTCTTCCCTGTCACAATCAGGGCAGGAACTGGTGCAGGGTCCCCAGAGGAGCCCAAGGGGCCAAGGGAGGAGGAGCAATCTCTCCTGGGAGGCCAAGCCTGTCCTGTTCCCCAACACAGCCCCATCCGTGGCTTCTGCTCCATCCGAGGCTGCTGCATCTGGGGGGGAGGGTCTGTTCCATGGGAAGAGGGTGAGAGAGAGAGAGAGAGGGAGAGAGGCTCTGCTTCATCCAGGGCCTCTTGCTCCATCCGGGGCCTCTGCTCCCTGCCCATTTGCTCCTTTCTGAGAAGCTGGGTATGTGGCTCTGGGGACCTGCCCTTCCCCTCAGAGTCCCTGTGGCAGGGCTAGGGCTCTGGACACTGGGGCGTGATCCCAAGTTGGAGGAAGAGGGCGGGCAGCAGCAGGAGGGGAGTGCACTCCAGAGGAGGGAACAGCGCGAGTGAAGAAGCCCTGGGCCCTGGCTCCCAGAGAGGCTGGAAGACCAGGCGGGGGGTCTGAAGGTGAGCTCAGGTGGAGGCGGCCTGGTTCCTGGGCAGGCAGGCCCAGCGCAGGCTCTGGGCACCAGCAAGCTGTCGGTGCCCAGCCACCCCCCTGGTGGTCTTTCCTGGAGAGCTGCGGGTGGTCACTGCAGCAGCCTCCGCTGTGGGGCCTCCTCGCCAGCCTCGTGTGCAGCTTAGCCCGTTGTGATCAGACCACACGGGGAGGGAGGGAGGGGAGCATTCTCTTTGGGGGGTGCAGGTGCATCGGGAAGGAAGGTGGGGGTCGCTGAAGGCCGGCCGCCCTCCCGAGGCAGGTGGGAGACCAGCAGCTGGAGCGAGTGCTCGCGCACCTGTGGCGAGGGCTACCAGTTCCGCATCGTGCGCTGCTGGAAGATGCTGTCGCCCGGCTTCGACAGCTCGGTGTACAGCGACCTGTGCGAGGCGGCCGAGGCCGTGCGGCCTGAGGAGCGCAAGACGTGCCGGAACCCGGCCTGCGGGCCCCAGTGGGAAATGTCCGAGTGGTCCGAGGTGAGTGTGGGCACAAGCGAGCGGGGGTGTGGGCCTCGTGCGCTCAGGGTCCGGCGCCTCTGGGGCAGACCTGACCCCCTCGGCACCCGGCTTCCTCGCAGTGCACGGCCAAGTGTGGGGAGCGCAGCATGGTGACCAGGGACATCCGCTGCTCGGAGGATGAGAAGCTGTGTGACCCCAACACCCGGCCCGTCGGGGAGAAGGACTGCACAGGCCCCCCCTGCGACCGCCAGTGGACCGTCTCCGACTGGGGGCCGGTGAGGGCAGGGCCCCGGGTGCGGGCTTCGAGGGGTGGCCAGGGCGTGAGACTACTGAGACTGGGTCCAGACACTTCACCTTGCTGTGCCTCAGTCTCCCCATTTTTCTGGAGAGAGGATGTGGAGGAAGAGGTGACCTTTCTCCTCCGTTATTATGGAGAATCAAGACCTTTGTCCAAAACAAGTGGCCACATCACGATCCCCTTTTAGAACCTCTCTGTCTCTCTGTGTCTGTCTCTCGCTGGGAAGAGACACTCAGATGCTCACCGGGGTCCCCTCTGGGTTCTGGGTGCACAAATGGCCTTTTTTGGGTGTTTACGTGTGTTTTCCTCTGTGTGTGTTTTCATTGAGCATGCAGTGTTTCTGTAATTAGAATAGAAAATGTTATTTAAAAAGTGGTTACCATGGTAACTGCTCCTCCATGCTGCAGGGTGGGGAGCCATTCCTCTCTTGGGAATGACCTCGGGGAGAGCTGGGAGAGGGCCCTGCCTCTAACCCTGGGCGTCCCCCTGCAGTGCAGTGGAAGCTGCGGGCAGGGTCGCATGATCAGACACGTGTACTGCAAGACCAGCGACGGACGGGTGGTGCCCGAGTCTCAGTGCCAGATGGAGACCAAGCCTCTGGCCATCCACCCCTGCGGGGACAAAAACTGCCCAGCCCACTGGCTGGCCCAGGACTGGGAGCGGGTGAGTGCCCCGAGCCTGCGCAGGGCCCCCGTCTGTCTGGGAGAGCATTTGGCTGAGAGAGCCAGGCGGCCGGAATGACAGATTGGTCAAAATGAGGAATTAATTGCAAATTATGATGGCACAATTTACTAAAAATTAACTCGAAATAGAAAAAGCCCAGAAGGTAGGAAAACACCTTACAACGTCTTGAATCTCAACAGGCAAATGCTCCATGATGCGTGCAGAGTTGGTATTGCCTCTCCCCCCAACCCCCCCAACCCCCCCCTCCCCCCGCATCCTGCTATGTGGAAAACCGGGGGCAGGGGTCATTCTGCTGTACTTGTTTTCGGCCCAGAGGTCCTGTGCAACCGTCTGTTCTCATGCCGCCTGTCTTCCCTGCTGACCCGGCATGGTCACCAGTTGGTGGTCTCAGGGGAATTGTTCTCAACCAGACTGCTTCCAACCAGTTGTTTCAGGCAGATCACTGTTAGCCAAGTCATTTTGGGCCAAATTGTCATTAACCATTTTGTTTCAAAACAGATGGTTTTCTGCTAAATTGCTTTGATCAAATCCATTTTGGGCCAAATGGTTATCGACCAAAGAGTTCTCAGCCAGTTTGCTCCCGATCTAAGTGTTTTCACCCAATTGCTATTGACCAAGCCATTATCATCGGAGTCGCCGCGGGCTCTGTTCTGCTGCTCCTGGCCTCTGGCCTCTGACCCGGCCTCATCTGTCCCCTGGCCCCAGTGCAACACCACCTGTGGCCGAGGCGTCAAGAAGAGGCTGGTCCTGTGCATGGAGCTGGCCAATGGGAAGCCGCAGACGCGCAGCGGCCCTGAGTGCGGGCTGGCCACGAAGCCCCCCGAGGAGAGCACGTGCTTCGAGAGGCCCTGCTTCAAGTGGTACACCAGCCCGTGGTCTGAGGTAAGCGCCCGGGCAGGCCCCCTCTGAGGCTGCCTGAGGCCACAGTTCTGGTCCTGCCTTGGTCCCTCCCCTCCTGCCCCGAGGGCCCTCACACCCCCTCCTCAGCCTCCTCCAGGGCTTGCTGTCCCAGGAAAGCGTCTCAAGTCAGCTGGTGCAAGAGCCACCTCCTCCAGGAAGCCCTCTCAGATCTCACCTCTGGGATCCCTGCAGTACTCGCCCTGGGCCTTTTCAGCCCAGGTCGCTTCCGGCCTTGCACTGTAGCCTTTCAGCTGTGTGTTTGACAGCACGTGCCTGACACCCACCACGGGGGGCGTGCGGGGCTGGGTCAGATAGGGCCGTGGCCCTGGGAGCTAGAGTCAAGTCAGGGACACAGGATTAGGGATGCAGAAAGATGGCAGGACGTGAGAACTGGGGGCAGAGGGAAGCCAGAAGGAAGGGCAGGGACTCTCCTGACACAGGCCTGCCCCTCCACGGTCCTGTGGGGTCCTGGGCCTCCGGCTGTTGGGTTCACTGAGCCAAGATCTCGCCTCTACAGCTGAGAGCAGAGCCCTTACCTCCTGGGCCCCGAGGCCTGTGTGGGCAGGCCTGGGCCCAGCTCTGTGCCGGAGGGGTCTCCTTTCCTCCTCTCAATGAGACCACGAGGAGGGGGCTCTCTTTCTCATTTTATGGGGGAAGAAACTGAAGTTCAGAGAGCTGTCTGACCTGCTCGGGTCCTGCAGCTACTGGGAGGGTGGGTGTCGCAGACAGTGGGGCCTGAGTCTGTCCACTGTCCCCGGCGGAGTGAGGAATCCGCAAAGGGAAGGGGCACCCTGAACCGGCCCGCCCCAAGGAGACAGGGCAGGGCCCCAGGGGACGTGGGACTGGCCTGCCAGAGACGGAGCTGCTGTCGTCTCACAGAGTGGGTGGCAGGGTGGCAGACGCCCCCCACCCCAGTTCTCCGGCAGAGCAAAGCAGGCCCATTTGACTTCCTCTGTTTTCCTCTTCCGCCCCCTTCCCGTGGAGGCCTCCTGGTGTGATTCCAGGGCCCCGGGGGCTTGTAAGCACCCCCAGCCTTTCCTACAGCACAGAGGCGGTCCCGTCCAGACTGCAGTTTTCATTGATCCACACCATCTCCTCGCTATTTCCTTAGCAGCATCGCCCCTCCTGTGCCCTCAGTCCCCTCCCCACCTAGTGAAGCCACAAGCGTTCAAGAGAGGCAAGTGGAGAGGCCCAGGGTGGTCTCTGAGCATCCCCAGGTGGGCATGGGGCACAGGGGTCCTGGCCACAGTGCTGCCGCTGCCAGGCTGTGTGACCCGGCCTCTCCCGTGTCCCTGGCCTCCGTTTCCTCATGGGCCAACTGTGAATCCTAAGGAGATGACAGAGGGTGTCACATGGGACTGGGAGCCCTGGACACCGACTGTGGTGTTCCACAGAGTGTCTCAGATGCCCAAACCTGAGGCTTCCGTGGTCTCAGCTGCTACGGTGGGTGAGGGCCAAATGCCCACATTTAAGAGTTCAAGTGAAGATTCTAAGAGACTGTGCAGTGGGGGTGGGTCTGAGGAATCCGTGGTGCTGCCCTAACTTGGAGTGGGGGGGCTGGGACCTCCAACCCCTAACCCCCCAGGGCTCTCAGTGGAGAGACAGGGTGGTGTCAGGGCTGAAACCCGCCCTAGGGGGGACCTCTGCTCTCGCCCGAGCACATACACGTTCAAGAGCAAAATCACACACATTCATTCCATGCTGCCCACAAAAGGAGCCCCCTGGGAGAAGGGGAGCCCGAGGGTGGGCCAGGGGCTTCCCCAGGAGGTGTGGGGGGTGAAGGATGAGCAGGCATCAGGCAGGAGTGGGTCTAGGGGCTACGGAGAGCCAGGCACGTTGCAGGGAGAAGGTCCCCCGAGAATGGCCGAGCCCAGCTGGGAGGTGAGGGTGGGAAGGGCGTCAGGTGGGGCTGGAGAGGAGAGTGAAGGTTGCCCGGAGCTCCAGTCCCCCAGGAGCCCTACTGAGACCTGCACTTTGGACAGTGCATTGCTTCAGAAGATGGGAGGGCCACAGTGGGGCGGGGACCAGGACCTGCTAGGTGAGGGTCCTGTGCCAGGGGCCAAAGAGGGGAGGACCCCAAAAGCACAGCTTGAGAGTGCTGCAGGAGGGGCATCCCCATCTTGCCCTGATGACAGCGGGTGTGGAGGGGTGACCGGCACGGATGGACGATGGGTGTCTGGACCTCCATCATTTTGTCCCTGGTCAGGGCAGCACCTCCTTCCCCTGTGGCTGCCCCTCCCCAGGATGCCAGCTCGTAAGAGTTCCTTCCTGCTGTCCCATCTGCTCCCCAGGAGCAGAGGACTGGACGCCAGGGCTGGTCCAGTATGTGTTCCCTCCAGAGGGGGCACGGCCAGAGGCTCCACAGGGCATCCACCCAAGGCTGATTGTCCTCTGTGCTTGGTGCCAAGCTCGCCTCTTGTTGCCTCCAGATTGGGCCAGCCCCCCGAGCTGGGAGGGAGCATGGGGCGTGACCCTCCCCGCTAAGTCTTAATCGATTCTCCCTGCGCCTCTGCAAACAGAACCGGAGGGTGGGCCCAGGGCTGGGGCCTCCCACCCCCCCACACCTCAGGAAACCCCGGACTCAGGTCCCAGACGTGCCTGGGTGATCTGGGGTCACCCACATCAGTGGGGAGTGAGAGGGAGCCACTGCCTGTAGGATCTTGGCAGACTGGCAGGACGACGGCGGGGTAACTGGGGTCAGCAGTTGTCCCTGGTGTTCCGGGTAGCTCAGTGGGGTTTTCCAAGGGGAACATCTGGACTGGGGAGCCGCGGTGGGGGGTGCTTTGGAAGATATGTTTAATGGACCCACAACAAACACAGCTTTTTACTGGAGAGGGAAACCAGTGTTCTCCCTCCTCCGTGGCCCCATGTGTCCTGAGTCTTCTGCATCGCATGACTCAGCAAAGCTGGAACCAAAGGACCCACGCGAGGGGACAGTCGAGAGAAGAGGGGCCCCCTCACTGTGCAGATGGGGAACCTGAGCAGGGATGGGGGGGATGAGCGTCAGTGTCTCCCGATGGCCAGCCAGTGCCCTTTCCTCCCCTCGTCCCCTGAACCTTTCCTGTGTCCCATGCCAGTTGAGGCCCAGCAGCCTGGCGAGTGGGGTGGGGTCCCCCTTCTCCGGCCAGGCAGGGGCTGTGGCCATGCTGTCTCTCCCCTATCAGTGCACCAAGACCTGCGGGGTGGGCGTGAGGATGCGAGACGTGAAGTGCTACCAGGGGACCGACATCGTGCGAGGCTGCGACCCGCTGGTGAAGCCCGTTGGCAGACAGGCCTGTGACCTGCAGCCCTGCCCCACAGAGCCCCCAGGTGAGAAGGGGAGGCTGAGGGCGGGCCGGGGGCTTCCCGAGGTGTGGGCAGAGCCAAGGCCTGAGGGATGAGCAGCCATCTGCGGGGTGACCATGAGGGTCTGGTGGCTACGGAGACCAACGCATGTCGGGGAGCACGGGTTCCCCCTGGAATGGCTCAGTCCGACTGGGAGGTGAGAGTGGGAAGGCGGCAGGGGAGGCCTGACCGGGGCTCGGAGTCCCCAGGAGCCATGCCGAGACCTGTGCTTTGGAAAGAGCATCTGGTTTCAGAAGATGGGAGGGTGGATGGCGGGGGACAGGAATCTTGGCAGGTCTCGGCCTGAGCAGCCCTGTGCTGGGCACATGGGAGGCAGGGAGGTGGGGGCTGAAGTAGGGCCTCTGGCTGGGGTACCTGGAAGATGGACGAGGGTGCCAGGCGCTGAGTGGGGCACCAGGGGCAGGTGATGAACTCTGCTCTGGACCTATGGATGGAGGGGGCACCTGTGGGCCTCCTGGGGATGTTCAGGCCACTGGGCTGAGATCAGTGGCTCCTCCAAATCCTGGTCCCGGGGCATCACCCTTCCCAGTGCACAGATCAAACCACTTGGCAGGATCCCTGACCTCCCTGGGGAGGGACTGGGAGCAGGAAAGGGGTGGCAGAGAATAGAGTGTGGCGCCCACAGTGGGGCGGGAGGCCCATTGCCCCTGCACCTGGGAATGAGCACGGAGGGGTCACACCTGTCCACAGGTGCTCTGCCACCTGGGCTGCCCTTGCGCAGACCCAGCTCCCAAAGTTGAGGAGAGGAGGGGGTGGGGAGGGGTGGGGTGAGGTGGGGGTCCTGTCCTGTTGAGTTTTTGCCTGTGGCCGCCTCCTGATGCCCTATGCCCCCTGCTGTGTCCCTTCCTCAGACGACAGCTGCCAGGACCAGCCGGGCACCAATTGTGCCCTGGCCATCAAGGTGAACCTCTGCGGCCACTGGTACTACAGCAAGGCATGCTGTCGCTCCTGCAGGCCCCCCCACTCCTAGGCCTGGCAGCCGCCGCTCCTCAGAGACCCAAGCGCCCCGTCCCTGGGGCCACCGCAGCTTCTGGGGGCCCCCCACGGACCCCCTTCCTGCAGGGCGCCCCGGGCTGTGAAGACGTGACACTGAGCCTCTGCTCTCCCCGGGAAGGAGAGCCCCCGAGCGCCCATCGGCCCTCCCCGGACAGCGCCGCCCTGCCGTGGAGGCTGTTCTGAGAGCCATGAGGATGGCATGTTGGTGGCTGCACCCAGCCCAGCACCCAGCCCTGCACACGGGGCCTGCAAAGATCCTCTCTCCCTCCAGGGCTGTGGGGCCGAGGAGAGAGAGATGGGGCCGCCAGGGAGATCCAGGTGCCGCCTGGACCCTCACCCTGTTTAGGTGCACTCCTTCCAGAGGAACTTTTATCTCACAACTTAGCATCCCTGCACCCCCTCGTCCGGAGCTCTTGCACACAGAGGGACCTGGTGCACCTTACGCCCGGGAGGGACGAGGCACTGGATCACAGTGCACTTGGACGTGGTGGCGTCTGTCAGCACCCCTCTGTATGTCAATAAAGTGGCCGTGTTTGTGGCGGCACCGTGGGCTCTTAGTGGCTCTGGCAGGAGGGGCGGGCCAGCTGTGGGGCTTTGAGAGCCAGGGGAGGCCATCCAGCTCACACATTCAGGAGGATTTGCTGAGGCCACGGGTCTGGGACGGGGCTGGGGGTCGGGCTGCAGCGTCTCTCTGAGGAAACGGCAGTCAGGGGACGGCAGTCAGAAGGCAACAAAATGAAGGGAGCCTGCAGGGAGCAGGGTTCAGGGGGCACCAGGACTCGGATGTTGGAGTCAAACTGAGCCAACCTCGCGCCAACCAAGCGGGACCTGGGGGGTGCCTGGGGGGACCCAGCGGGAACTCCATAACCTGAAACCGGGGAGAAAAGCACCCCCTTGGGGTGTGTTGGGAAGAACAGACGAGATAAGGTGGGGAGGCGGGTGCTCAGGAAATCGCACCACCATTACTGTTTCTAGACCACACAGAAGGGCTACTTAATCTGGAGCTGTGGGTGCAGGGACACAGGAGGGCTTCCTGGAGGAGGTGATGTTTAGGCTGGTTCTGCAGAGTGGCTCTCCCAGATGGGGAGGAGACAGCATGCACAAAGGCTTGAGGGAGTGTGTGGGCATGTCGAGGAGGCTGAAAGCAACTTGGTTTGGCTGTGGCAGAGGGAGGGAGGACGTGGCGTTCACCCGCGGTGGGAGTGCAGGCCTACCACAGGGCCAAGGATGCCACAGGGAATGTCTCCTTTGGGGACAGGTAGCAGGGAGGCGCGCGGCTCCCAGGCTCCTTCCCCAGGTCCCCAGGCTGGGACCTGAGCAGGGTCCACCACACAATGTTGATGGCATCAAGGGGGCCGTGATTGGGTGAGTGATGCTGAAGGTTCACTGAGGCCTGTGGGATGGGCTTGCTAGAGGTCACCGGCTCCGTTCCAGTAGAGGTAAGTCACCGTAACCCAGGCGGGCCTCCCCGATGCGCCCCACCACTGTGCCCTGTCATCACCCCCTGATCTTCTCCCGCCACCTCCCCCACCTCCCTCTCTCCTATGTCCTTCCTCCCCCGTCCTCCTTTCCACCAACACTTATTGTGTGCTTACTGTATGCCAGGCTCTGTGCTCTATCAGCGCTGGCTCATTTAAACTTCCTAAGAGCCCTGTGAAGTCGGTATCATCAACCCATTGTGTTGATGCTAAGACTGAGGCCCAGAGACATCAGTCACCTGGTGTGATGGGTGACTCAGCCCATCACCCCAACCTGCTTTCCAGGAGCTCAGAGTTTGGGCCCCATCTTGGAAGATCGGCACAGCCACCCGGGAAACTCAAAAACAAACGAGCTCGCTGTGGCTGGCCCCTCTGGGCAGAGCCCTGACCCACGGCTGGACGGGAGAGGAAAGGCCAACTGCTGGCACTGGGCTGGACACGGCCCCTTCCAGAACTTTCCAGAGAGGGGCTGGCCTGGAATCGCAGGCAGACTGAAGACCGTGGCGTGGTGGTGTGGGAGACGGGTTTTATTGGCTTTCACTTTTCCCAGGGAGCAGGCAGCTCCCACAGGTCCCCTCGGTGGAGCTGAGCGAACTCACATGGACGGGTGCTTGCTTCACTTCAAATTGATCTAGGAATCTACATGGAGGAGAGAGACCAGCAAAGGAAACAGGAAACCGGAACAGAGCAGCCACAGGAAGTGCCCACCTCCTGGCGCTCACCCCCCACCCCGGCCCACCCCCCAAGCTAGTGCATCAGAAACAAACCCATGGGGTTCCACAAAGGAAGCGGGGAAGCTCAGGGGGTGAATTCCACTAGCATGTCCAAAACGAGGCAGGAGGAGAAAGGAAGAAGAAGAAAATAATCCAGAGTGCTAAAAATAGTAAGTCTTCGCTGACTCTGCTCACGTCCAGGTCCAGATGTCTCCACTCCTCGGCGCTTTCCAGTAAAAGCAAGGAGCGAGGTAATCAGGCTGCCCGCGGCTCAGAGACCCTCAAAGGTTTGTCTTTCAGGAAAGTGGCTTAGCTGGGGAGCGTGGTCCACCTTCCTGGGCAGACTGGGGCTACCCTACCCCAGGGTCCACGCAGAGAGGGTGGGGGCTCTTGGGGCCATGCTTCGGAGAGAGGAAATACTGCCTCTGACTGGGTGGGGGGAGCTGCGTTCCCTGTGGCGGGGCCCCTGGGTTTGCCATTGGGCATCATTTCCCCAGCTGAATGGAGGGAGCCAGCGAGTGGGCTCCCAGGGAGACCCTGGCGCCACTGGGAGCTTGGTGGACAGTGGGTTCAGCTGAGGTCTTCACATGGAGCCAGAGCAGAGAAGGGGCAGCCCGGGCCTCGCTCCCAGACCCCCCTGAGAAATGGGGGCCGGTGGGAGAGCTCGGGTCTGTCTCCGCTGGGGACCAGAGCTTGAAGGGCCCCTGGAGGCTGAGGCCCTGGGGTGGGAGGGCCTGTCCCAGGGCTCCTGGGGACTTAGTGCGTCTTTCAGCCCCTGGTCCATGGCTCTGTCTGTCCTGCCAAGTCAGGGCCGAGGAACGGGCTGTGTCGTTCAGTGTGGACACTCCTGAGGCAGGTGGTTGGCACATGCCTCTTTCTCCCTTTCACCAAAAACCAGTTGGGGCTGAGGATCCCCAGGGCCTGGCCACCCCTGAAACTCCTCCTTCTAGGGAGATCTGCAGGGAGGCCAGCTCAACCAGTGTCTCAGCCGCCAGGCGCTTAAAGCCGGGGGTGTGCGTGTGGGGTTGGGGGGAGGAGACGGAGGCCCCCGTTCTGGGTGGAGGGACAGAATACTTGGTCCGCAATTGCCAGGGAAGGCTTGTGCCTTGGGACCTAGTGTCGTTGCTGCCAGCCCTTCCTTGAACAGGGAGCAGGCTGAGGCCCAGCGAAGGAGTGACACAGCCGGCCACGCAGCCAGAGACGGCCAAGCTCCTGGGGCAGAGATGGAGGCCACTTTCCACTACACCTTTACTACCTGGCAGCGTCGGGAGCCTGGCGTCTGTGCTCCAGAGCCCTGCCTCGCTCCCTCTGCTCTGCAGTCCGTCATCTGAATGTTACCGCTCACGGGTGCCTGCAATGCACCCACCTCCCTCCAGCCCCAGGTCCCGGAGACCCTGACCCCCGGGGACCCCTACCCCCAGCAGCCACGCTTGTGCTCACTGGGCCTTATCCTTGCAGGGAGCCCCGGATCTCCCCGACGGGGCCCTCTGAAGACAGGGATGCAAGGAAGGCCGGGCCAAGCCCCAGTTCAGGCCCGGAGCTGGGCAGGCGCACCATGGGGACCCCACCATGGTCTCAGGACCTGCAGGGCGGGTGCGGGGCACGGCTCAGACGTCGGTGCTGATGCTGCGGCTCCGCGAGAAGGCCTCCCGCATGGCAGAGAGGCGGTTGGGGTTGAGCGCCTGCAGGCCCCCGAAGCTCCCGGGCGGCAGCTCTATGTCCTCCTGGTTGATGCTTTCGTAGGCCACGCGCTCCCCGCCGTTGCGCACGCCCTCGTCCTCCGGCTCCTGCAGGAAGAAGGTGGGCGGCTCGTAGTGGGAGCAGCTGCGGCAGAGGGCACGGGCCTGCGGGGACTTCTGGCTGAAGGAGGTGGAGGCGGCAGGGTAGAGCGCCGGCCCGGGCCCGTTGGTGAGCACGAGGTTGCGGTTGGAGTGCAGCGGGGGCAGGTGTGAGTGCACGGCGAAGTCAGGCTCCTCCTCGTCCTCCTCAGACTCCTCCTTCCTGCAGCAGTAGTACTGCGGGCAGAGGGCGGGTGACCCTCGGCTCCCCACCACCTCTCCCCACCCACGCCGGGCTCAGACACCCGCGTCCCCTTAACCACCACTTACGGGGGCTCGCTCAGGCCAGGCACCCCGCTAAACACTCTGCAAGGAGGGATTCGCTCATTTCACCCCCAGCAACCGGAGGCAGGGGCCGTTGTCGCTGCCAGTTTGCAGGTGGGGAAATTGAGGCACAGAGGGGTCAGGCAGCCTGAAAGTGGCAGAGCTGGGGTTCCAGCCCAGGCAGTGTGGCCCCAGTCTAGTTTATGGGTGCTGCCTTGCCCCGCGCATGTGGCTTCCCTACCTCTCTCAGGAAGACGTGGGGGCCTCGGTGGGCCCTAGCGTATGGGTGGGGAGGGGATGGCACAGGTGGTGGAGAAGCATGGCCCCAGCGCTCCCCCCTGCTCTCTGCTTGGCAGCTGTGTGCCACTGGCTGAGTCCCTTACCCGCTCTGAGCCTCGCTGGCCTCACCTCTCAGTGCGTTTGGGAGGCCCTGGGCGAGGAGAGCCAGGCGGCCGTCATCACTAAGCCCCCACAGGTGAAGTCCGGGCCAGGGCTGTCTGCTTTGCAGGTCCCCTTTAGAGACCTGACTCTTCCCTCCTTCCTGGGCCCGGGGCCCTCGTGGGGGGTGCCCTCCCTCTGCAGGGCCACCCGCGGGGGCTCCCTCCCCCCCCCCAGCCTCCCCGGGGGTACCTGGAGCCGGCAGTAGCACAGGACAGCGATGATGCACAGTAGAATCACAGTCGCCAAGATGCCCCCGGTGATGACCACCGTCCCGGCTGTCATCCGCCCCCTTCTCCATCAACAGCCTGCAACACACGCCACCAGCTTTACCGCACCATCGCTCCCTCATTGCAAAAGCAACCCGTGCTACATTAGAAAGTAGTGAAAACAGTCCGAGAGGGGAAAATAAACATCCCGGGGCGTGCGCACAAGAGGAGGGGCTGGGCCTAGGAGTGGGCAGGACGAGATCCAGGCTGTCTGCCTCTCCCTCTCCCAGCCTCAGTTTCCCCATCTGTAGAAGGTGATACCAAAAGCAGGTCTCCACCCCCGCCCAGGGTGTGTGTGAAGATTTTGTGAGCGTGTATTTCAGCGCCCAGCGTAGCATGCTCGCAATGAATGGTGAGCCTTTCCAGCCCGGCTCTGCAAGGTCATGCACTTTCAAATTTACCTAAATGCAGTCAAGCTGAACATACGGTTTCGTAACCTGCTTTTTCACGTAAGAAAAATCATCCTTATTTTTCCAAATCATTAAATTTTCTTCTGCAACATAATTTCTAACCACATTCTGTTGTATAACATAACTGATCCCTTTTCTTTAAAATTTTTAATCGTGGTAAAATATACGTAACATAAAATTTGCCATCTGAAACATGTTTAAGTGTACAGTTCAGTAGTGTTAAGTATATTCACATTGTTGTGCACCCAATCTCCAGAACTCTCTCATCTTTCAAGATTGAAAACCAATTCTTTTTTGATATTTAGGTTGTTTACATTAAAAAAAATGTTTTAAGTGGATGTTTTAATAAGCGTTTTTGTAGCTAAGTAATTGGAGCCACTGGAGGTACAGGACCTACTTCAATCACTTTTTCAGGATAAATTCTTAGAAGTGGGATTTCTAGGGCTAAGGACATGCCCTTTGTAAACTTTTTCTTATGGAAAATGTTAAACAGAAGCAGAGAGAATGAACAATGCTGTCACCAGCTGCGCTCTTGTTGGCTTTTCTGTCTGTCCAGCCAGTGCTGATAAACCAGTTCTCAGAATAAAAGCCTCCTGACTTGCAGCATCTGCTGATGCTCGTGGTGTCAGTAGTCTCACAACGGCCCGTTTCAGGTTCCTGAGGTTTACCGACTGGCTTGCAGAACTCCTGGGTGGTGACAGTCACCTCTCACAAACCAGTGGTCACTGGCTCCAGCACACCTGCCTCAACGTCCCCCCTCATTTTATTTTGCAGTGGATGGCGTGGGGGGAGATTGGAGTATTTTAAAAGACACCTCAGAGCATATCAGTTTACTCATAAATAATTCATCGCAAAATCTGACAGATGAGGACTCGAAAAAAAATTCCCAGTCTGTGTTTAGCTTTCTCCAATCATCCCCCAAATGTCTTTTTACAGTTGGTTTGTTCCAATCAGGATCCAGTTGTGTTTGGCTCTTCTGACTCTAGAACAGTTCAGTTCCCATTCACTCTCCTCCCCCTCCCCTACCCACCTTGTTTACAGAAGAAACTGGGTCATTTATCTTACAGAATTTTCCAT
Organism: Ceratotherium simum simum; assembly: GCF_057802395.1. Lineage (NCBI taxonomy): Eukaryota > Metazoa > Chordata > Mammalia > Perissodactyla > Rhinocerotidae > Ceratotherium > Ceratotherium simum. Next base: position 4,012,564 of record NC_141928.1, on the reverse strand, counting down.
GTACTAGAGCTGGCTGGGCTTCCTCGCCAGGTGTTGAACACGTTCCTCCATCCCTGTTTCATCCTCTAAACGGGCTTCCTATCGCATCCCTTTCAGGGGCCGAGACTGCTGTCCCTCTCGTCGTGATGTTGAGATTAACCCGTGGGGTCAGCTGCTGTCAGCCCAGTTCTTCCACTGTAAAGTCCCCATCAGCCTCCCACCTGAGCATTTCAGCAGCCGTCAGGGATCACTACCCAGATCCATTATTTCATTAGTGGTTGCACATAGTGGCTTCTCAAACGCTATCATTTCTTCTGCATTTATTAGCTCTGGTTCTTCTCCAGAGAACTTTCCCTATTACCAAGATGGGTACCCTAAAAGACAGTCTTTGGAGGAAAGGCACGGATGCTCAGCTCTTAGCTTTATCATTTTCAGCCACAAGTTGTGTGGTTGTTTTATGGTATCATTGGGATCTCGCTGACTTTTATATATTTGATGTGTTTCAATCCACTGCAGTCATCATTCTTTTTGATGTTCAAATGATCCCACTGGGATGGCGGGTTTGGGGGCCCCTCCATGTTGGCTCCTGTGTCATTTTGACGGGACTGCACTGATTCCTGGTGGTGTTTTGCTTTTAGGCACAAGCTGTCCCGGCTCATTTTGCCCCTGATCTGGAACCTGCTGTTCCTCAGTGACACCCTGGTTCTCTTAGTGGGAAGCGGTTTGCAGAGAACACAGTCTGGCCCTAGAGGTGCTAAGTGCTCCTGGTTTCATTGGTTCTAGACTTTTTCAGCAACCAGAGCTAGAGAATACTTTTTGTATTTATTTTTTAGGAAAAGAAAAATAAAACATGGGTTTATACTGGCATTTCCACTTAAAATTAGAGATTATGGGGTCTTTGTTAAAATTTGATGTCTGCATAACGTTTACAGTGAAAACCTTGTTTCCTAATAACATACATTTCATTACTTATTTACTTTTCCCATTATATATGATAATTTTAAAATAACATTACCAATATTTTTACTAACAAGTCTGCTGAATGGAACTCGAAATTTATTTGTTACTTTTTTGTTCTTATCCCCTCAGGGATGTATAATAAAAAGACTGTTTCAAAGTCATTTGAAATAATTCTTAGTAGTGTTTTTCCACCAACTTGATACTCAGGTTCATGTATTCCAGCTAGTTTTTACGTATTTTTTAAAAAATTGATTTAATTTTGGCTTTTAATTGTAGAAAACATTTGGTTCCAAAGTCAAAAGCACAAAACCGCTACAGCACAAAATTGGGGCTCTCTTGCCCAATGTGCATAAAAAAGCAATTATTATGGCATCAGCTCTTAGGAAAAGAAATCAGCTTTTTTGCAAGATTGGTCTGCAAGGAGACAGGGGCGTATGCTCTCAGATCCGTCTCCCCGATCCAGGGCTTGGGGCACAATTTGTGGGATGAAGGGCGGGGCGGTCTGAAGTGTGGAGATACATGATTGGAGGTGAGGAAAAGTGAGGTCATTGACGATCTGCGCAAGCACAGTCAAGCTCCATGCCCTTTGTAGGACACGTGGTCACAAAATGGCAGTGTTACCATGATCTGAGGATCGAGTTTTCAGACCTTTGACGTCAAAAAAGTCACTTATCTGACATTTGCGCAGGCCCAGCTGATGGGTTGGTGGTCTCAACTGGCCTGAACTGGACAAGGGGTCTCAGTTCCTGAAAAACCACTCTTAATTACTCTGTTGATAAGATGGGGTCAGTGAACTGACCCCAGGGCCGTGACCAGATGGCCCGTGGTTACAAAACCAGGTGCCTTCCGAGGTCTTGTTTCCATTCCTGCCCCTCCCCCTTTCTGCCCCAGAGATAACAACTTTAACTTAGTTCTGGGTTTATCCTTCTACTGCTTCCTTCTAAATATATAAGCAAATATACATTCCCTTCCCCCTTTTAAGTGAAAGTGGCATTCTATATACACTTTCGGCACCTCCCCTTGTTTCACCCAGCAGTCTATCCCTATAGGAACCATATATTCCCTAGATACATGGACTATCCCTACGGATCCCTCCAGAGCCACGCGTAGAACTCGGCTCGCCCCTCCTCGCAGTTGCATCGCGCTCCATCACGAGGAGGAGCCCAGCTTACCCCACCAGGCCCTGCCGGGGGGCATGTGTGTTACCTCCCACTTTCTGCAATTACAGGAATGTGCAAGGAAGAGCTTTGTGGTGTGCACGTTTCTAAAGTTTTCCATAAACCTGCCAAACACTTGCTGGAATTTGGGCTGATTTTTTCTCTTTCAGGAACATGTGAGAATAACTGACAGATGGGATTTTTGTTGGGAGAATCAAGATCTGGGCAGTTGGTGGGTCAGGGGTGGGGGGGCTGAGCCCCTCGCTGGGGCAGGGGTGCTGGGAAGGCACGTGGCGAGGTCGGAGGCATAGTGGTTTCCCTGCAGACTCTACAGCCAGAACAGGGAGGGTCAGGTGGCCTGGGAGGGGGCCTGGTTGGGCAGAGATGACTGGGACCCTCATCTACAGATAGAGGAGGACACAGATGTGTACTCACACGGAGAGTCTCGCCCAGGCGACGCTGTGCGTCAGAGGCAAAGCTGGGATGAGACCCAGACCCCAGACAGACAGACAGAAAGGCAGATCCAGACAGACCCAAAGGGAAGAGACACAGACTCATAGACAGCTCCAAATTCAGACAGACAGAGGTGCAGACAGGCAGATCCAGACAGCGGGACGGACAGGGCCTGAGTCAGGAAGACACAGTGCAGGCCACACAGACAGACAGAGCAGGAGCCCCGGGGACCCCCGCATTCCTGGGCACCCTGCCGGGCAGCTCCGACCCGCCTTGGCCCCGGGGGCAGCTGAGGCCAGCTGGCCCGCCGGCCCTGCCGAGGGTGCAGGCCGACCCGGGGCCGGATCCAGGGAGCTGGGTGTGCAGAGGCGGCGGCCGGCAAGGGGATGCTGGGCGGGGGCCAGGCCTGCTGTCCAGATGCATTTCACGCATTTCGCTGAGGTGAGGCGAAGCAAAGCAGGCAGCCGCTGGGGGAGCGCTGGGCCCCACTCCCACGCCCTTCCCTCCTATGGGACTCAAGGGGACCCCGCAGGCTCGCCTCAGCCTTAACCTGGAGCAGCCAGAAAGTGGGCAGCAGGATGGACCCCAGGCAGCCTTCCCGAGTCTTCACGGTGGCCGTGGGAGGGAGGAGCAGGCCCTGGGACCCTGACTTTACAGATGAGGAGACTGGGGCTCAGAGAAAGGGAAGCCGCTCCTGGGGACCCAGCCCAGCCCCTGCACCCCGTCTGGGTGGGCTGGTCCATGCGTGTCATTCTGGCAAACAGGCCCCATGGCAGCCAGAAGCCAGGCACGCCCCACTTCCTGCCACAAGGGATCCAGGGCCCTCCCAGGCCCAGAGGGCATCAGCGCCCCTGTCGTCCCATCCAGCTCTTGTCATGCAGGCCCCTTCTCTGAGCCCCTCGGGGTGTGGTCCCCATTTTTGAAGATGACAACTGGAGGCTGGGAGAGGAGAAGCGCTCAGTCTCAGCACCAGCAGTTTCGGGGTTGAGGTCAAGGCCGGATCGGCCTTCACCATCACTTCTCGGAGCAGAGACATGCCCCACCGCCCCTGACTGCTGAGCCCCATGTCTCCGCCGGGTGAAGCCTTACAGTCCACAGCATCTTCGCGGGAGTGCACTACGGCAGCCGACGGGTTTTGGGGTGCCAGCCCAGCCCTGGCCCTCCTCTCCGGGCCCTGCCCCTAAGCCTCCGGCCGGGCAGCCGCATCTGTACCCCCGGCCGCTACCCCTCCGGCCACAGCTTGCTGGGGTCCGGGCGGACATGTGCCCAGGGTGGGCCAGCCCTCTTCTCTCTTCCAGATAATGGAATTGGGACCTGGACACTGGCCAGTCCCTGCCAGTCACTTGACCTTGGCTAGTGACACAGATGCTCAGGCTGCAGCCAGGGGCACTTTCAGCCACGTGTGTGGAGAGCCAGAGGGGCCAGTCCACAGGGGAGAGGAGGACACAGGCGCCTAGAGGAAGCCAGGCTGTGGTCCTGAGCCTCGGGGTTCTGGCTCCCTCCCCTCTCTGCAGAGCGCCTCTTCCTGTGAGTACGTCACCTTGAGTGCATTTCTGCTATTTGCACCCCAAAAGGATAATTATGGTCCCACTCATCAACGAGGGAACTCACCGAGCTTGGGAGAAGTCAAGAGAGGTCGTGCTGGGATTAAACTCTGTGCGGGGAAGTCCAGCGCCCCAACACCCCTGCTGGACCCCCACCCAGCTCTGCCCCTGGCTAGTTGTAGGAACAGGGCTTCAAACGCCTCCCTTTCTCTGCGCCTCACCTCCCTCCTCATAAAATGCAGAGGACATCGAGGAGTCCGCCAGACGGCGAGTGCACTGTGCTGATCCCTGTAGTTAGCATCTGTGTCCCTCTCTGCGTCTAAGCCCTCTCTCCGGCCCCTGAGGGTGTTGGGGAGTGGCCATGCTGGCCACGGAGCCTCTCTCCCAGGTCTGAGATAGAGACAGCCCCCCGCTCCGCCTGGCTCTCGGGGGGGCCCCCTCCAGCGGCCGGCAGCCTGGCGGCGTGACGGGAGGGGAGCCGGCGCAGGCCAGGCGCCCAGCGCTGTCAGCAGCCCCAGCTCCGACACCCGGGCCCCGTCCAGCTGGAGCGTCTCAGCCTCGCTCTGCAGATACATGCACGCCGAGGGGCAGCAACGCCCACGACGGGCGCCGGTCCCGGGGCCAGGCCAGGCCAGCAGACGCGCACGCCGCTGGCAGCTCCGTTCGCGCCCCAGCCTGACATCAGTCCACAGTTAACTCCGAACAGCCCCTAAGAGCACATGGCCTCCCTCGGCGCCCCCACCCCTGCCCTTGCTGTGCCCCACTCCCAGGATACCCTTCCCTCTGCCTCTCTAGGGCCTCCCCTATGGTCAGGGCCCAGATCATGCCTCCTCCTCCAGGAAGCATTCCTAGACTTCTCCCACCTCGAAATGCCAGTGAGGGAGGGACCATGTCCCACCATTCCATTTAAGGTGGGCAGTAGGGGAGGCTGAGGCCAGTGCAGGGGGCGAGGGGTGACTCATTCATCACCTTACACAGCAAGTTAGCGAAAGAACAGCAGCCAGAGGCCTGTCCCCCCAACTCCCACACCTGGCTGTCCTCACTGAACTATCGCCCTTCAGACTTCCTTCCTGTGCCTGGAGACTCTGCCCAGCTGGACACAGAGGTGATGAGCCCAAGGGGCCTTTGTCCTGCCCAATATGGGGGGCAGGTGGGGGAACATCCTGCCATACACTGGCTGGTAAGCCTGGGTCAGAGGCCTCTCCCTGGGCCTCAGTTTCCTTATCTGTAATACGCATACAGCAGAGTTTAGGCAATCGATTCCTGCCAGCCCCAGACACGTGGGATCCAGCCCTCCCTGCCAGACTGACGTGCACGACAAGGTTGGAGGATCACAAACGCAAAAGAATGCCAGCTGCTGGTCCAGACAAGAATCAAGATGGCATCCCCCGAGGGTGGGCAGAGAAGGGAGGGCTGCAAACACTTGGATGCATGCTTGCCTGGGAGCTTAGAGGAAACCCGACTGACCCAGTGTCCTCTGCACACTTGTGTCCTGAGAATGGCTATGCTGAGTGCCCAAGAGACCAATGAAGGGCCTTGGAGCTCAGGGCTGGAGATGGGTGGTACTGCACTGGGGGAGCCACACGGGGGCTTCCTGGAGGAGGAAGCTTCTGAGCTATTCGGGAAGGATGGACTGGCTGGGCTGGGAGAGGAAGGGGAGGGCTGTGGGTGGAGGGACGGCACAGGCAAAGGCTGTGAGGCAGAGAGGTGCCGGCAGGCCCAGCGACAGCCCGGTGGAGGCCGCCGTCTCTGCTCCTCCAGCTCTCCCTGATCTCCGCCGCGCTGCCAGCCAAGACAATTTGGCGAGGACCGCGCTGAATTGTTAATCTGTCCCCTGGGACCATAAACGGTTTTAAAGCTTTATAAACGGCTTTGCTTCCCTGTCCCCACTCCCAAGCTGTGCAGGGACAGGCTGTGAGATGGGGCCCCTCTATGCACCCCCATCCTGACCTCTAGAATCTGCAGAGAGGGGGCTGGGCAGGCAGCAGGCCCCTTCCGATAGCCCCTAGCCCCATGTCTCCTCGGTGGAGGAGGGCGGGGGGGCCAGCCGCTTTATGAGCTCGGGTCCAGATCCACTTGTCGCCTACAGCCTGAAGACCGAATGGAGCGGTGCTGAGGGGTGGGGAGCAGGAAACACCTGGCAGCCAGACGCCCGCCCTCCACCTGCCTCCCCCTCGGAGCCCTCTCCCCTGGCGGAAGACCCCCTCACGGCTGCCATCTGGACCACATGTCCTGCACTTCGTTTCAGACTCTTTTATTTTCCTCTGTTCCTCTAGCTCCATCCCACCCCGCCGTGCCTTGAAGACTGCAAGGACCGAGTCTCCATAGTCTATTTATTTTGTGCCCTCCCACCCCAGCGCCTTGCGTGGTGCAAGGCGCACAGCAGTGCTTGATGAGGGCTCTGTCTGCCTCTGCCCACTGTGTTCACCTGAGATGCCCAGCGCTCCTCTTAGGAGCCAGGGAGAAGCCAAGCCCTGCACCTCTGCACTGGTCAGGCCTCTGGCTCATCTAGTCTAGCAACTTCCAAACCCATCGAGCACCAGAACATGGGGGCACCTGGTAAACATGCAGATGCCCAGGCCTCGGTGGGTCTGAATGGGACCCTGGAATCTGCTTGCTTAACAAGCAGCCCTTCCAACCAAGCAATGATGATGCCGCTTATTTCCAGAGGAGGAAACCGAGGCTGGGGGAGCAGAGGACTGGTCCCGGGGGTGCCTGGGCCGCGGTTGACCACTCTGTTCCCAGCGCCTCCCTGTCAGGCCTCTGCCCATCCCGGTGTCTTGTCGAGCGCTTATGGAGAGCCAGCACGCCTTTTCCTCCACAAACATCTGTCTGGTTACAAAAGTACCCCCACTACCTGGAAGCCCCAGGGCCCCGTCGTCCGCGAGCGAGCGGCCGCGGAGTTCCTGTCTAGACCTCCTCCACATTTGTTCCTAATTTCACGCTCCGCGGGCTCCCAGATTCCTGCGTTTGGTACTAAATAGACGTGGAAGTGCTCAGCAGCGCTGTGGCTGGTCTCCGAGATATTATCCAGAGCCTGGCTGGGGTGGGGTGGCGGGAGTGGGGCCTGGGGGCCTGGAGAGGCAGTTCCCAACAGCACCTGGGGTGTCTCCCCTCCGAGCTCCATCCTCAGCCCAGATAGCTCAGCCTTAGAGCGCCTGGCTCCTCAGGACTGCAGGCCAATCAGGTGCCGGGGCCCAGCGAGCCGGGCCTGTGCCCTCTCGGTCTCTGGGGCCAGAGGATGCCCATGGCATGGGGATCCGATGGGTGCTGTCGGGAGGGGCGGGGCTGGGCGGGCCGGGAGTGGGTGATCAGGAACCACCATGTATGCCCTGGGCTGGCCCGCTCTGTGGCCCGGATTCCTTGAGGGGCCCTCAGAAAGAGCACAGGGGCCGGCCATTTCCAGGGTTCATGGATTCCAGAGGCTGTACCCAGACTCCCGCTGAAGAGCCCCGTGGGGTCAGCGTTGTGCGAGCAGGGCCTTGCCGGTTCTCCGCTCTGTTCCCGGTGCCCAGCCCAGAGCAGGACGCAGAGTGGGTGCTCGGCAAGAACGGTGAATGAATGACCTGTGGGGGCCTTTGCGCTCTTGAAGAATGAACCAGACCTTCCAAGATGGACCCAGGCAGAGCTGGGGAGTGGGGTGGGGAGGAGGCTGGGGGTGTGATGGGCGGCAGCGGGCCCCTCCTTCCTCTGGGCCTCAGTTCAACGACATCACAGTTAAAAAGAACAGCGGCGGCCACAGCACAGTGCCGGGTGCATCTGACGCGCTGATCTCATTCCACCCCACCACTCCCCAAGGTGGCATGACTTCCCCGGGAGGGACCAGCAGCTACCCACTGGGACCCACCCACACTCCCCCAGGCCATGTGGGAAGCAGGGCTTGGACGCATCTCTGCAAGATTTTCTACCCACGTTTTCTAGGGGTAAACTGAGGCTGGGAGAGTGAAACAACCCTTGGATCAAGCAGAAAACTCCATCCAATGGACACCCTGTCTGTGTGCCCCTGCCTGGTCCACCAGGGATGCTGGAGCTGGGGAGGGAGCATGCTGCTCTGGACCAGGAGGAGAGGATCCAGGGCAGACCCCGGGGCCTGAGTGGCCAGGAGGCCCCAGGCTGTGGCCAGGAAAATGGAGGGAGCAGGGGTTGTGCCCCACCTGGGCTGGCCAGGGGCTCAGCTTCCCCACTGCTTGGAAAACAGAGCACCCCCAGCTGGGTGGCCTTCCTGTCCCCCGTGGCACGGTCCCCAGGCACTGTCCCCGACCTCAGGAACCTTCAGGAAGGACAGGGAGGAGCAGGGGCAGCCCCTTCCGGCCTCCATCAAGGAGCTGTGCTGAAGCCACTGGGGTCTCCCTGGTCCTTTGGGGCGGCAGCAGCTTGTGGGAGGGCCGTGGTCTTGCCAGTGGGAGGCCTGGCCCATGCGCAGGCTACCATGCTGTTTAGAGGCCTCAGAACCTGCTCCAAAATTCAAGTCCGAGTTGTCGCTGCTGCTGTCAGGCCCAGAGTTCCCGCCTCTGCTCACCATTCTGCTCGCCCAGAGGAGCAGACACTCGGGGGACACTGAGGTGTGTGGTCAAACGCTCAGGTCCTCTGGCTCTGTGGGGGCCAGGCCAGGGGTGCAGAAGGCTGGGAGCCTGTTGCTGCCCCCTTACTGTGCAGATGGGCGGCTGTGCTGCCCAGAGAAGGAGCCTTGCCCACGGTCACCTTGACATCTGCCACAGAGTGAGGGCTGGGCACAGGCCAGCCGCCCTGAACCGCCTCCCTGGGCCCTGGGGGGTGGTGGGAGGAGGGGAGGGGATGGGAGGAGGGCGAGGCACCCGGCTTCTGGACGTTGAGCTCAGCAGTGTCTCATCGAGCCCCAGCAGCCCCCAGACCTCTGCTGTCTGACCTCCTCATGGTCTGAAACAGAGAAGCAGCTCACGGTTCACACCCATCTCTCTGGTGGGCCCTTCAACTGTGGACGCCGGTGACTCCAACACAGTAGAGAAATCCAGTCTTCAGCACAGAGGCTACCCAGTAATCCCAGGACTGGGGGTTCCTGCCCCACCCTCCTGCACATGCTGCCCCCCCGGGGTTCCTGAACGTGAGTCTGGACAGGTCACTGCCTCCCTCAAACACCTGGGTGGCTCCCCAGTGCCCCATCGTCCTGTCCTGAGCACCACCCCTGTGCCAGACAGGACATGACACCCTTCACCAACATCTCCTTTAATCCCTAGGGAAGTCTGAGCAGGCATTAGCATCCCCCCATTTTGCAGACAAGGAAACAGAGCCGGAGAGTGGCCCATGAACCAGGTCACACGGTTAGGGGCAGGGAGCAGGGGTGAACTCGGGTGTACCACCCCAAAGCCAGCGTGTTGCCTTTTCCCTCCTTCTCCCAGCCTCCCAGCTTGCCTACAGGTGGGAGGGACAGGGGTGCTCTCACCCCCTCACCCCCATCAGACTGTAAGCCCCCTGAAGGCAAGAACCTTCTGCCACGTTCTGTAGTCCTCCCGCCACCAGGGGTCAGTACAGCACAGGGACACAATAGGGGCTCCAATGGAGCAGATCTGAATGGAGTTGGGGTCCATTGGCAAGCCCACACTGAACAGGCCCTGAGCATGGGAGGGGAAAAGATGGGGTCTCGCCCCTGTGGCCCCCACCTCCTGCACTTGCCTGCCCCTGGTGTTTCCCGGGGAAGGTTGGGGGGGTGGGGGTCCTGGTCAGGAGAAAGGCAGATGAGATGCACCATTAAAGAATGTTCTGGGGCTGTGGTGTCCCTACCCATGGGGCAGCAGGCAGCGTATCAGGAAACGGGGGGTGGGGGGGTGTGCGGGGACGGGGGGGAGTGGAGTGGGGGAGGGGGAGAGTAGGGGGAGCTTAAGACTCCGCGAGCCCCAGCTCAGGGGCAGACCGTGCTGGCTTTTTCTCTCCCTTAAAAATAACAATGTGCAGAAGTTGAGTTTGCAAACACTCTGCTGCTTGACTTAACTTTTTTCCTTTTTTCTTTTCAACTTCCTCTTCCAAGAACTGAGCGCAGCTCCTGGTCCCAGTTCAGGGCTTGGACGGCGCACAGGAGGGAGCGCCGGGCCAGGACTCGCTGGAACCGTCGGAGCTTCCATTTATTAAACACACACCATGTCCCGGCGCTGAGCTAAGGGCCCTGCCCTCTGAATTCACTTAACCCTCACAGGCATTGTCCGCACAGGTGCCCAGTGTCCTCACGCAAGGACTGGACACTAGGCACGCGCGGGGGCACGTCCGGGTCCGGCCGCGAGGAGGATGCACAGTCAGGATCTGGTTCCAGGCCGCTGCCCGTCACCGCGGTCCGCGCCTCGAGTTTGATGAAACCCTGACGTTCTGTAAAAGCCTGGTGACTCAGCCTGGCAGAGCGGAGCAAACAGAGGCTCAGGGAGACTGCAGGGACGCGCCCCGTCCCAGGGGATTCAAGGCCTGGGCGCCTGACCCCTCGGCCGCTCGGCTGCCCAAAGTGGGAGAGACGGGGCTTTCGGGGCGAGGTGTGAAGGTGGGTCCAAGGTGGGTGGGCCTCTCTGCTGGAGGTCCCGTGCCCACAGAGCGCTGGCCTCTGCCCTGGCCCGAGGGACGACAGTGATGTGTGGGGTCCACTGAAGAAGGCTCCACAGCCCATTCTGTGCCTTCACAATCGCTGGGTGGTACCACCTGGGCATCCAGGTGAATCAGCCACTGCCACTTACACACCAGCTTCCCACCCCCCCCCACTGCCGAGCCTGACCCCGGCCCATGTCCTGTCCCGGCCGTTCGCCTGCTCGCTTCTTTAACACACCGTCAATTGTTTGCCTGGTGGTGGAAATAACAGCCAGTGAGGCAGGGCCCTGCCTGCCCGACTCCCAGTCCAGGGGGGTGACGCCTTGTGGTGCCAGCTGGAGCCCAGCGGAGGGGCTGCAGCTCTTCCGGGCCTTTTGAGCAACAGGCCTGGGTCCCTCCTGCTCTTCTAGAGGAGGGGGCCCAGAGCTCCCTCCCTGTGGTCTGGGGACGCCCTCCCTGTGGCCCCCTTCCTGATGGCCGGAGCTCTGTTGAATCCCTCCTGGGCCAGGGACCCCCCACCCCACCCCAAGACGAGGAATGGGAGAGAGATGGGGTAATGTGGAGGGGAGGTCTGACTCCAGGCCCAGACGCACCTGGGGACACCAGAGGGGAGGCCAGAGGGCCCTGCAGGCTTGGGGAGACACCGTCCCCACCGGCAGTGCGGCCCAGGAACTCTGACCCCCACTTGTACAGACTCTTCTCTCTGTCCACGGGGCCGACAGAGCAGCAACCACGCTCAGAAGACGGGACCTGTGGGGCCGGGTCGAGAGAGGACCCTGGTCACCCTTCAGAAAGTAAATCTCCAGGTCCCGAGAGGCGCCAGCTCTGAAATGCTCTGCTCTGCCTCGTGCTGTGCGGCAGAAGGACTCGCCTGGGTCCCTGGCAGGCAGGGCTCTGAGAAGGGCGGGGCCCAGTGCACCGGGCGTCCTGGCCTGCCCTCCAAGGTCAGTTCAAGTGCCTCCACCTCACCTGCCCGGCCCGGCTGGCCCTGCCGACCCCACTGGGTCTCCCGACTCGGCTGTGACAGCCATCTGCGTGTCCGCTCCTCCCACCCCTCTGCGAGCGGCCGGCACTGTGAGACGTCGGCAGTGCCCCCCGCAGCCCAGGTGTCTGCGGCATCTCGGCACTGGACCCTGCCCCCCACCCCCTCCACCCCGAGCCCACCACCGTGGCTTTGCATTCCTGTAGGATGGGGTGCCCAGGCACCGTTCTGGATTGGGGAGATGCCCAGGCCTCACCTCACCTCATCTGGATCGGGGGGACAGGAACTGCGGCTGAGACACCACCACAGCGTTCTGTCTGCACCGCTCGCATTCGCGCTGCATCCTCCCCTGTCCCTGGCTTGCCTCTCTGCATGTCTCACAAGTTCCCAGCGGGGGCTAATGCTGGGTGGCCAGGGACCACTCCTGGAAAACTACTGTCTGACATGGTGGCCCCCCAGGCGAGTCTGCCCTAGCAGGGGCTCCCAGTTGCCCCTGAATAAAGGCCACACTCCTCGGGACCAGCCCTCCTCCCCACCTCTGCTTCAGGATGGGACTGTCTGTGGATGCTCAGGGCTGTCCTTGGCCCCCCATCCCTTGGCCTGGGATGCCCCTGGGGCCCACCGTCCACTTCCTTCCAGGTAGCTCATTCCTTCTGATCCTTTACACGGTGCTCAGGTCCCGCCCTCTGCAGGAACCCTTGCTCCTCCCTGCTCCTCTGAGCGCCTGGCCCGTCCTACCCTGCTGTTTCATTGTGAGCTGCCCCGAGGGCCTGGGGGCCCCATGAAGACCACACCATTGGCCTCCCCTTGAAACACAGGCCCTGGCAAACAGCAGGCACTCCGTAAATGCCTGTGGATTGAGTCACTGGCCAAGGCGGAGCCCCTGGGAGCTGAGCACTGGGGGAGGGGATGCGAGATCTTAGAGCCATAGATGATTTACAGGAAGATCAAGCCAGCTGCGACAGGGGTAGGGAGGAGGGAGACTGAGACCTATGGGCCAGGAGACCCTGACTTCAAATTTGCTTCTGCTCCTTGCCTGCTGTGTGGCACTGGGAAAGCCCCACCGTCCCTGGGCAGCCTCGTTTGCCTGTCTGTGAAATCAGGACGGCGACGATGCCTGCCTTCATGGTGCTCTGCGGAGAATGCATGCGTCACCCCCTCCACCATCACCTCGTCCTTGGAGTCGGCATTATTAACCCCATCTTACAGATGAGGAAACTGAGGCTCATGGAAATGATGACACTTGCCCAAGGGCACACGGCCAGTGAGAGGCAGAACTTGGGGCTGGGCTAGGGGTCAGGGGGCTTTTCCAGAAATGCCAACTGCCTCCGGCATGTCCCAGGGCTCCGCCTGACTGCTCTGGATAGCAAGCAATCAATTATTGACAGCCAGTCTCAGTGCTGGGCCCCACTTCCGGGGCCTGGAGAGGGCTGGGGAGACTCAGGCAGCAGCCCCATGCCCGGGGAGCAGAGACACACGGTGGGAGCAGTTCAGGCTTTGGTGGGGAGGCAGGACCTCAGCGACAGGGAGCAGTCAGCAGTGCCTAATGCCCAGGGGTGAGGGGAGTGAACTCCCGTCACAAAGAGCCCGGCTCTGTTAGGGCAGAAACACCTCCCTCTCAGGCCGAGGACCTGCCTCTGCCCACTTTCTCCACTCTCTTCACCTCGCGGCCTTGCAGACAGTCACTTGCCCGAGGCTGCTCCTGGCCCGTGACCTCTTCACTCAGAGCATCCTCAGCGTCACCTGGGAACCTGGTAAAATGCAGAGCCTGGGTCCCACTCAGACCCACGGAGTCAGCAACTCTGGGAGTGGGCCTAGCAACCTGTGCCTCAGCAAGCCCCCCAGGTGAGCAACAGGCTCCCCGCATACTACACATCAGGGCCACCTGGGCAACAGTTAAATCCCCCCCATTCCCCGGCCCCACCCCAGGCCAAGTACACGAGAGTCCCGGCCCAGGAACCAGGACATTTAAGCTTTACAGGGGGCTCCGGTGTGCAGCCCAGGCCGAGGCTGCTGAGACGGGGACACAGAACACCTGCGGGCGCGGTGTGCTCCCTGCAATGCTGGTGGGCCGTGCAGAGCCCCTTCCTGAATGTTCACAGGCGCCCAGGCGGTGTGAGACCCGACAGAGGCTTCACCTCGCAGCCCTCACTGGTCCACGGAGCCCAGTATGGTTGTCCCCATTTTGCAGTTGAGAAAACAGCGAGCGGGGTGCAGCCTACCCGAGTGCAGCTAGTGGGTGGCAGTCGTCTGCATCGCAGCGTCGCCCCGCTCGGCATCCACGTGAGACGTCCGTCAGCGCCATTTCCTCCCTGCAGCCAGCCTCCTGCGATCCTGCCCATTTGTCTCCTGATAAGCCTAGCATTGGCAGCTTCAATCACGCCCTTTGCCGTCCCCTAGCCCAGGCCACCCCCAACCATCCCATCAGAGCAGCTGTGGTTTATTACATACTTTCCCTGAAGGAACCCTCACTGCAGCCCCCAGTGGAGTCCTCCCACCCGGAGGCCCAGCTCCGATGCCTCCTCCTCCGGGCAGCCTGGGCTCGTGCCTGTGGGTGCCACCTCTCCCTCCCAGCCCTCGTCTGCCTGGGAGTCAGAAAGATTTGGGTGCGAATCCAGGCTCTCCTCCTTAGTGTCAGGGAGATCATGGGCCTTGGTCCCCTCTTCTTTAAAACAGGATGTTAATGCCAATCTCCAGCTCCCTCCCCGCCTTTCCTCCCTCCCTCCCTCCCTCTCCTCCCTCCCCCTTTCTCCTTCCCCTTCCCTCCTGTCCCCTTTCCATAAACATCTATTGAAAGCTGGCAGTGTGCCAACCACTGTGCAGTGTCAGGGACACGGTGATGAATAGGGACAGGGTCCCTGCCTCCTCCTGGCCCTCAGGGAGCAGCACTGTTGGTTAGGCTGGATGCACGCCCTTGGCCCAGAGCCTTAAACGCTGCCCCTGGCCTGGAGACGCTGGTGGCCTCGAGGGAGTACTCACCGACCTCCTCTCCTTGTATTTCCATTCGGAAGTCTGTGACTTCCCTTCTCTCAGGCTGTGAGCTCTGCAGCAGGGCTGTCTCGGCCACACCCAGCCCCCGCACCCAGCCCAGGGCCTCCGTGAGAGCCTCTCAGATGAGCGTTGGACCTTACGGGGTGGGCGGGGTCTGGAGGGCTGGGGCATTTCTATGAGTATACTAACAGGTATTATTTTGATTAATTTTTAACAAAACGAGATCATTCCACGTGGACCGCGCTGTGGTTTATTTTTCTTTTCACGTCAGCACGTTCAGAACCACGTTCTCCTCTGCAGGGCACCCCAGCTGTCCATCCAAGTGTCCCCCTGGAATGCAGTTCTGAGTGTGACTCTCCTGGTCTAGGCCCCAGACATCTGGTGTTCCTGGCCCTCCGAGCTTGTCCCTGACTTACTTTTCCAGCCTTTCGCTTGCTCTCTCTGCAACGCTCCTGAAATGGGTCTGGCTGAGAGGTTTGCTCCCCGGGCCTCCCAACCACATACTTTGCGTTGTCTTGTCCCTGGGCCTTTGCTGCTGCTGTTCCATGGACCTTGAACTCCCTTCCAGTTCTACTTATTGAATCCCCGGCCATCAGTCAGCATGCTCCTGGAACAAGCCTTCCCTGACCCCCAGCCCCTGGACACGGCTCCCTCTTCTGGGATTTAATAGCACTCAGTGTCCACACCGTGCACTTGGCATTTAAAACTTATCAACAATTCAACAGCAAATATTCATTGAGCTCCTGCTGCATCTCTGCCTTTGTGGAGTTTTCAGTCTTGCGGGGGGACACAGATGGGGTGTAAGGAGGGAGCATGCAGGGTGCTCATGGGGTGATGGCAGCCAGGAGAGGCAGCCCTGAGAGGATGACCTGGATGCTGAGACCTGAAGGATGAGTGGGGGACAATGGGAAGGGGAAACTCATTGAGGAAACAGTACGTGCAAAGGCCCAGAGGCAGGCAGAGCAAGGTGAGCTCCAGGAGCTGGAGCATCAGAACAGGAGGAGGAGATGGCACAGGGGGAGGTCAGCCCCTCCTGTCTATCCACACCTGATCCAGTCTTCCTGGAGGCCTGGTCCTCATCTCCCCACCTGCTGCAGCTTGGTGCCCCTTCCTTCCTAAAACACTTTCTAGATCAGTTGTCCTCACATCAGATGTGCATTGAGTCTCCCTGAGGTCAGAGAAAGAACCACTTGAAAGGCTTCTAGGGCACAATACTCGAAGCTCACTCATGTCTGGGAATAGTTCCTGCTCCCACCTACCAGAAGGGAGAACTTCATAATTCAGGGGGCACTGGGGCGGGGGGCACTCAGAAGGGCTCTGACTAAGTGTTGCCCTGGTCTTGCCTAGCAAACCATAAAAGCCAGAACTGAAAGAATCAAACTGTTTCCAAACTACAACTGATCCCAGAACAAACCTCACAGATATGTATGGGGTCTACATCCAACAAGGTCCAGTTCACAATGTCTGGCATCCTGTAAAAAACGACCTGGAACACAAAGATGCAGAAAAATACAACCCATGATGAAGAGAAAAATCAATCAGTTGAAACTAACCCAGCAACAGCACAGATGACAGAATTGGGAGACAAGGACGCTAAAATAGCTATTATAACTGTCGCCTGCACGTTCACAACACTGGAGGAAAAACCGGGCACGTCAAGTAGAAACACAGAAGACGTTAAAAAGAACAAAACCATATTTCTAGAGATAAAAAAAGCTACAAAGTCTAAGATGAAAAACACGCTGGATGAGATTAACATCAAATTAGATATTGCAGAAGAAAAGAGAAGTGAACTTAAAGACAGCAACAGAAACTACCCAGAATGAAACAGAGAGAAAAGAGAAAAACATACGGAAGTAAACAGAGCTTCAGTGAGACGTGGGGAACTTCAAGTGGCCTGATTTATGTGTAACTGGAACCCCCAAAGGAAAAGGGATGCAGGAAAATGATTAGAAGAAATATGGGCTGAAATTTTCCAAAACTAGAGACCCACAGGTCCAAAACATTCAACAAACCACAAACACAAGAAACATGAAGAAAACAACCCCAAGAAACATTATAATCAAATTGCTTAAAACCAGTGATTAAGAGAAAATCCCAAAACCAGAAAACGGCCCACAAATTGTAGAGGAATGAAGACAGGCGTGACAGCCGACTTTGCGTTGGAAACAATGAAAGCTGGGAGACTGTAGGGGAGCATCTTTAAAGCTCAGAAAGAAAAAATATCAACCCAGAATTTTTTGCCCAGAAAAAAATCTTTCCAAAATTAAGGTGAAATAGAGAGCAGCATTAGTATTGTCTCCCCTTTTTGACTATAAAGTCCTGGAGGGAAGGGCCCACACCTCAGCTCCTTGCCAGGCTGTGCTGTTGGATCCATAGCTGGAGGGTTCTTATTTTCTCACAGGGTTTGAGTCCCAGGGGCCCAACCTGAGCAGTGGGTTGGGGAGCCAGGTGGGAAGTTCTCTGCTCACAGGGGACTAGGTAGAGTCTGGCTTGTCTTCAGGGAGGCCCAGGTTGAGGGAGCAGTGGCCCTTCAGGGGCTCTCCCCACTGGGACCCCAACTTCTTGGACCTTGGCCCTGCAGAGTGAGCACAGGGGGTAGGGGTGCGAGGCATGTCCTGCCTGACAACCTTGTGCCTTGTATTCACCTCCCCTGGCTCCACAGGAGTGTGAAAGCAAAAGAGAAATCCATGCAATGTTTTAAAAAACAACAAATCAAAAAAATACATATTTTAGCTGTTCACAAGGTACAGGAAGTTTCCATGGCTATTGCTGTAAATTGCGTGTGCCAGGTGAGG
Organism: Ceratotherium simum simum; assembly: GCF_057802395.1. Taxonomy (NCBI): domain Eukaryota; kingdom Metazoa; phylum Chordata; class Mammalia; order Perissodactyla; family Rhinocerotidae; genus Ceratotherium; species Ceratotherium simum. The sequence continues at coordinate 3,995,160 of NC_141928.1, read as the reverse complement.
AGGTGGAGCTCTCCTTAACCTACAGAATGGGGCACCTGGACAATTTCTGCCCAGGAACCGGGTGCCTGGCTGCTGGACTGAAAAAGGGAGGCAGGGAGCGAGAAACATCGGCCACCTCTCCCCACTCTCCCCCACGACTGATTTCAACGGCTAACTAGAATGACACCTGTATCTTTACAGCTCTCTACGATTTAAGCTGAGTTTTCAGGTACGGCATCTCTCCGGAGAGAGCAGTCCTAGGAGTTAGGAAGACAGGAGTCCTTATCTTATTCACAGGTGGGCTCTGAGGACCAGGGGTGGGTCACCCAGGAAACGGGGGTCAGGGAAGTGAAAACTCGGGCTGCTGGTTAACCTGTCCAACTCTCAGGACTCCTTTCTGTGTCACCACCTCAGGCTGCCCAGCACACACTGGGATGCCCTGAAATTCCCACCCCAGCTGGAGAGAGCCCAGAGCAGGTGGAGGGGGCCAGGGCCAGGCCCACCCCACTGCATTCAGGCAGTGCCACCCCCTTGCCCCAGAGACGTGTGAGTGTGTATGTGTGTGTGTATATATGTGTGTATGTGTGTGTATGTTTCTCTGTGTGTACGCATGTGTGTATATTTGTGTATATGTGTGTATGTGTATGTGTCTGTGTGTGTATATATGTGTATGCATGTGTATTTGTATGTGTCTATGTGTGTGTGTATATATATGTGTATGCATGTGTGTGCATGTGTGTATGTGTCTATGTGTGTGTGTATATACATGTGTATACATGTGTATGCACGTGTGTGTGTGTGTGCAGTGTTGACGGTGAATGAGGAGCAGATGAGCAGGAACAAAGCTGAGTCAAGCAACCTGGTTGTTCCAAAGAGACTGGCTGGACAGTCCAGCAGCCAGGGGAGGGGTGAGGGTGGCATCACCCAGTCTAGGCACCCCCCTTTCCGTTCAGATGCCCTGAGACCTGGCCCCTACCAGGGAACTCCCCCCTGGACTCCCGCCTCAGGGCCTCTGTCTGAGCTGAGTGCAGCTCATTTACAGGAGGCTCAGCCTCCACTCGGAGCTCTCAGCAGGGTCTGCAGCGGGGGGGGCAGGACCAGCGGGTGAAGGCCGGGGCACAGCAGAGACCCCATGGAGCCTGTGGAGGAGAGGTCAGTGTAAGGTTGGGAATCGTGGCTCCCAGAATCTTAGAGCCACACATCTTAGTCTTAGAAAATCAGAGCATCGGAACCTCGGATGCTTAGAATCTGACGGCCCCCAGATCTTCTTCTCTTCGATTTGGAAGGGACTTTGGATGTCACCTGGTCTAATCACCCACTCAATGAACAGAAGGGAACGTTTTTTCCTCTTGAAATCAAAATTCCTCCAAGACGGTCAACCAGAGCGGTGGGATCTCCAACTCCCCCTAGAGACGGGGGGAGGGTGGTACCCCCTCTGGCTTCCAAGGCTTTTTGCTCCTTCCCAGGGTCACCCCAAGTTCTCTCCCAAGTAGAAGCCACGAGGACCCCTGAGGAGGGCCCCACCTGTCTGTGCACACCCCGTCCTGGGCGCAGTGGCCTCAAAGGGCAGCTGTCAACCCGGGTCCAGCCCTCACCTTCCAGGCACTCACTCATTCACCTGACCCAGTTCACGGAGCTCGACTGCCCCCCGGCCTGCCCTGGGCCCGGGGTCGGCAAACTCACACCGGGCCCTCCTCCCCCACCTCTGCGCTCTCTGCAAGGCTCTGCCACTGTAGCTGATTCAACGGCCCCATTAGAAACTTCTGGGGGCCACTGAGATGCCCTGAGTGGTCTTCGGTGGCCCAGGCTTCAGCAAAGACCCTGCCTGCAACCATTCGTTTTACATCAATTTTCCTTTATTAAAAAATTAGGCTCAGCCATTTTTAAGTGAGTGTAGGCGTGTTGTTGAAAGGGCCCGTCTTGCAGAGTAAATGATTTTTTATAATTGGGTAGTTGTTGTCAGTGAAGAACGGCAGCATTAACCCTGAGGCCTGGCCACATGAGACCCGGAAGTGCCCTCTGATGATGAAATTCTCACAGCTGGAACATGACGGGCGCTGCACGGTACAGGCCCTGCTGACCCCCCATGCCTCGCCAATGGCCATGCTCCTTCCAGGCCGGCTGACTACCTATTTCTGGAACACTCTGAGCCCCTTCTTCCCTAAACAGATTTTGAATGTTTGGAGGTGAGACTTTGAGGGGAAAATAGATGCCATTTGTGGCTCTAAATGTGAAGTGTCTCAGTCCAGGGAGAGGCCGGGCAGAGGCCACTGCACATCCCAGCAGACGAGACTGGCCCTCAGAATGGCACCAAAACATCCTGCCATCTGACAAAAATCTACCAAGTGCCCCAACCTGTGGGCCTGGCGCTGTGCCAGGTGCGGGCTCAGCGATGAGCGAGATCACAGGTGCTGTCTTCAAGGGGCTCCCCAGTCCTGTGCTGCAGATGGGGACCAGAGGGGACGAGCCACAGAGCCAGGTGTTAATGGGTGGCCCAAGAGCCTGACATGGGGCTGACCCATGGGGAGGCAGCGTGGGGTCAGGAACACTTCCCTGAAGGGCTGACAGAAGCTGAGACCGGCACTAGCCAGGAGGAATCCTCCAAGCAGAGGCCAGTAGGTGGGAGAACCCCTGGGGGGAAGGGTCTTGGTGTGTTCCCGAATGGGAAGTTGGCCAACGTGCAGGCGCAGGGTGGGGGAGAGAGGTAAGTGATGAGGTTGAGCACGGTGGTTGGTAGGGTCTGTTCCATGCAGGGCCCTGTGGACTACACTGGGGGCTGGGTTCCGTCCTCAGCTGGGACAGGTTTAAGCAGAGTATGGACCCCCAGTCGCACGTGATGACAGGAAACCTGAGTTCCACCACAGGGGCTTTGCCACAGGCCTGCTGCCCACCATGCCCAGAGACCCCAGAGACCCCCCCACCACCATGCCTAGGGACTCCCGAGTCCCCCATCATGCCGAGACCCCAGAAGCCACCACCACGCCCAGCGATCCCAGAGTCCCCCATCATGCCCAGAGACCCCAGAGACCCCCCGACAATGCCCAGAGACCCCGCAGACCCCCCACCACGCCCAGAGACCCCAGAATCTAGCACCAGGTTCCCTCTGTCATGCTCGCACCAGGGGTCCGGGGTCTTACACAATGTGATGAGAGCCCTCACCACCACCCTACAGGACGGGTACAACCATCCCCATCTACACGGACCAGGAAACCAGGGCACAGAGAGGTTTAGTGATGCGCCCAGGCTCACCAGCTGGAGGATCCGCGTCGGGGTTTGGGTCGAGCCTCTCTTCCCCCTAGGGTCTCAGGTTCTCCGACTCGGATGTTCCCAGGAAGTAAAGAGTGGATGGCGGAAAACAAGACACAGGCCAGCGGTGACAAAACTGACCACAAAAGAGAGTATTCAAGACACTGTGTCGTAAAACAAAATGTTTTTTTGAAATAGAAATCTGTTTAGTAATTCCAGGGAACGCTCAAGTGGGAAGTTCCGTGAAGGTAAAATTAAAGTTGACTGTATTTTTAATTTTGTAAATGGGTTCCTCCTGAGCCAGGAGCCTTCTGCATAATGAGTGTTTTAACCAAACAAACTCTAACGCCAGTAAATACCAGAAGCTTGCAAGTCGGCAGTGTTACCAAGAAGCTGCTGTTTTTCTGGTGAAACGTTAGACTTTTTTCACTGTCCTCTTTTAAACCAGAATTGGATCATTATATCCCGGAATCAGCCCTCTCAGAGCTGCTGCTGGTTTCGCAACAGGGCTGCTGGGCTCCGGGAGCCCATGGGCAACGGACGGGAGGTCCCCCTGTGGAGAAACGGCGTCTGGACCAGGAGCTCGCCTCTGACCCAGAGAAATGAGCATCTTTATTTGCCTTAAGAAAATTCTCCAACGTATCAAGTGGGAGTGCATCTGCCAACACCAAGTGGAAGAATTTGGAAAACAAAGTGTAAACATGACACTTCAAACCCTTCGAGGTGAGGCCCTTGACACACGTTCAGGATGAACTAATGATGCTTCCCCGGCTGCTCCCTCCTGTAGCCGCTGGGGCAGACGTGTTCCCCGCGCCCGCGGCTGCCCCAGCCTTTCCTGCCTCCTCCTAGCACTCTTGGCAAAATAATCCAAGCCAACGCTAGGGGGATGCTTTGGCAGGAACTGCAAACCCGTCCCGCTCGCTGGTGAGTCCAGGCAGGGCCATGGGGTGGGGGGCGTGGCTCTGCAGTGGGTCCCTCACTTGTCGGCAGAGAAGTCCCAGAGCACCAGGGGTGGGGCAGAGCCTCTTTAAGCCTGGCAGAGACACCAGAGGATGACAGTGCAGTGACGCCTGGGAAAACAGACCTCAACCACAACACAGATTTGAGGCTCAAAACCAACCAGACCACCAGGAAGTGGCCTGGCTGGTTCTCTCCCCACCCTCACAGGGAGCAGCGAGGTGGGGAAAGGCAGGCATCTTCAGGGGCCACTGATTATCAGCCCAAGTCAACAGACAGGTGCCCTGCATCCCAGCAATGGCAGAAACGCCCCATCTCTCCACCGTCCCGGCTCCTCCCCACTCCGTACTCATCCTTCAGGGCTTAGCTCAAGTTCCACCTCCAGGAAGCCTTCCCTGACTGCTCCAGCCCATGGGATACCCTCTTCTGAATCTGGGACGCCTGCCGCCTTGCAACCGTGTTCCAGTCCATGGAGAACTGCCCTTGCCCTGCTATCTCATTCTGTTCACACGTGCGTGACTCCCCTGCCATGAGAGCCTTCCTCGCGGAGACCACACCACTGGACAAATCTATAAAAGCCACACAACAAACGTGGAGGCCCGGGATGACCTCTCTGCCTGTTTCCTGACAGGGTCCAGGTAAATAAGTAGAGGATGGGCTGCTGACGTGGAAAGAAGATGGAGATCTGCTGACAAAGGGACAGGGGAGGAACACACAAGCGGACAAACCCCTCGGTGATGCCCGAGGCTGCCAACACACAAATGAAGGGCGGTGCTGAGCCATGGGGGGTGGGGGGAGGCAGCAGGGAAGCCGGGGGCTTTTATGGTGTGCAAAATGAACAGACAAACAAAGCTGGATTTTTTTTTTTTTGCTTGGTTTTCTTTTACAGAAAGTACGCATGTATCTTATTTAGTTAATATTTATTAAACTTGATACATATTAATTAAAAACATGAGGAGCATGAAGGAGACAAAGTCATCTATGACAGCCCGGTGCAGGTAGAACCATTTCTCCGCTTTGGTGCCGGGGATTTTCTAGGACAGAGTGTCTCAGACTTCACTGAGCACGAGAGTGACCTGGGGAGCCTGTTACAGCAGAAGGTCTCGAGGGGGCCTGAGAATCTGCATTTCCAGCAAGTCCCCAGGGATGCTGGGTCTGCAGACCACACCTGGACTGGCACTGTTCTAGATTCTGCTTACACGCTGTGTGCAACTAAATACAGCAAATAATAATTATAATAATAAAAGAGAGAGGACTATTCTCCAGGGAGCCAGCACCTGACCGCAGGCCCAGCCACCAGACAGGGTCAGCCTGGGAGTGCCCCGAGGGGCCACCTTTGCCCCTGCCATTGCACACAGAAACCGTGGACCTGGATGGAAGAACCAAGATGCAGGTGGCAGGCAGGAAGCCAGTGTGGTCCCACAGTGTGGCGTTTCCCTACTTGTCAGGGGCAGCTCCAAGGCCAGTCTGCCCCGAGGCCACGCTGTGGCTGAGCCAGGAAGTGAGCACCAGTGGGGACTGCATCAGGACGGACCTGGCCTGGAACAGAGGTTTTTGCCAGGGCTCAGCAGTGCGTGGACTCCCCTCCCGGGTCAGCTGGCTGAGACATAAACTGGCACATCCTGTGAGGTGGATATTATTACTGTCATTTTATGAACGAAGAACCCGTGGCCCAGAGAGGCTAAGTAACTTCACTAGGGACACACAGCTTGGACACAAACACGATTCTGGTCAGCCTCAAAGGCTGTGCTCTTATCCACTTGGCCACACTGCCAACCTGTCCTCAGCAGCCAGGGAATGTGGCAGATGAGGCCACAGCTCCGAGAGCCTGGCCTGTTCTGGGACCATTGCCCGGGCCCTTGACCAGTCTCCACCTGGGTCTCCCAACTGGCCCAACTTTCTCCCATCTCTGCCACTTGGGAAAGCTGAGCATAGGGGTACACGTGACTGGCTCAGCCCTGCTGTGGCCCCTCCCACAGAAACCCACCACCCCGAGGTGGCTGGATGCATGTCCAGAGGACAGGCAGTAACACTGCACCAGGGTGTGACCAGTGGATCTGACACCACGTTGCTCCTGGAACAGAAAGTCCTACTCCAGGCCCCCAGGTATCCTCGGGTATACTCCAGGGTATCATCCTGCGCAGCTGGCCGTGCTCCCATCTCTGGCCACGGTGGACATCTGCCCGGGCCCAGCGTAGAGGAGTCTTATAGGAGCGATATTTGTTCAGTCCTGGCCATCTCCCATCCCCCCAACACCCCTGCCTCGGTTGTTCGGTTGTTCCTGCCACTTCTTACTCTCCTGCTCTGGGCCTCCATCATTTCCCCTCTGGCTGGACGCAGCGGCCTCCTCCCAAGCCACCCTGCCTCCAGCCTCGCCCTCTCCAAGGTTCCCTCCACACTGCAGCCCAAGGGTGTCCTCTAAAGGCCAGATCTGGAGTGTCCCTCCCGGGGTCACACTGCCTGTGGTTCCTGCAGACCTCCAGAGAAAGCCCACCCATGGAGCAGGGCTTACAAGCCTTGTCTGATGTGACCCCGCCTGCTCCCCCCTGCCAAAGCCTCGGGGCTCTCACCAGGATTGTTTGTTTGATCCTCCAAAGCCCCCGGGGAAGTAGGGGCCACCATCTCCCTTTCACAGCCCAGGAGCCTAAGGTCCAGGGTCCCACAGCCAGGAAGCAGCAAAGCCAGGTTTGGAACCCAAGCCTCAGTCTGAGTTCAGGGGGTCTTGCTGCAGCCTCCCCCCACCCAGCACAAGCTGGTAAGTTCCCCCTGCAGCGCCCTCCCTCCTCACACAGCCCCCAGCAAGGGGGCTGGCCAGGGCCTGGAAGAGAGTTCACCAGCTCCAGCCTGTTCGGGGAGGGGACCTAACTCCAAAGGGAACAAAGAGCTTTGAAACGAGAGACAAGTGCACCCCATACCCAGGAGCCTCTCTGCTCAACAGTGGAAGGAGAGGAGCTGGCAAATGGTGAAGATGCCAGGCTTGTCAAACCCCCCTGGAGCAAGTCCAAAGGGACCGAGACACTGCAAGGAAAAACAGCACCGAGAAGAGCAGCAGAGCCAGGCTGAGAAGCACCCCAGCCACCTGGGGCTCAGGGCAGCCGACCCTGTGAACAGACGCTGGGCCCCTAACAGCTCCAGCCAACAGGTTTCTCTGATGCCCGCAGGGTGCTGGTGGGGCAGGCAGAAACATCCCCACTTTTGCACATGGGGAGGCTGAGTGATTTACCCAAGGTAGCCCGGAATCCACTTGCTCCGGCACACAAATTGCTTTTTTACTGATGCACAGACGTGGACTTGCTACTTTGCAGAGTGGCGGGGCCGGGAGCTGTGCGGAGGACAGGACAAGGGCCTGGCTGCCCTCTGCCTTGCCTCCTGCGGGAGAGCCTGGGTCAGATGTAATTGACTGAGATGTAACAAATCTCTCCTACAGCTCCACCCACTCCCGTGCCCCTCCTGGGTGTGCAATTGCTCCTCCTGGATCTCACTACCATTGCTCTGTAGAGCAGGCCCACCAGGCAGGAGCCCAGAGGCCTCTCTGTGGGAGTGGGTCCCAGTGCTGTGTAGCCTCCAGGCCCGCAGGGTGGCTCACCCAGAACCAGCACCAAGAGTCAGCAACTTAGAGCCGGCCCCCAAACATGCAAAACTGGGGGGATCGCTTGAGTGGAAAGTGAGGTTGATGGGATTGGGGGCTTTGGCTCAGGTCAGCCCCAAGGTTCCAAAACCCCTCCAGACTCCCCAATACCACGGCTCCTCCCAGCCTCACCCACTCTGTTAGAGGCTCAGATGAACAGAGCTGCAATGATCCACGGGGGGCATAACATGATCCACCCCAGCATTTCACAGATGAGACTGAGGTCTAGAGAGGGAGAGTGACTTGTCCGAGGTCACCCAGAAAGGGGGACAGAACTGGGCAGCTACGTCCTGGCCCCTCCAGCTGCACCCACCTTTCCCGAGTGCCCTTGTTCATGTCCAATGATGTGTCTGGGGGTTGGAAGCCTCGGAGGCTGGGAGGGGCTCTGTGGTGGGCGGCCCCCATCCCTGCTGCAGAGGCCAGGGGAGAGAAGCCGCAGCACCTCCGTGGGCCGCTGCTCTGAGCAGAGAGCGACAGCACGCTCCAGGGAGGCCGGCCGATGCTCCCCGGAGTCCCCGCCCCCACCCCCATGGATCCCAGGGGGCACTGAGGCTGGGAGAGCCTGGGGGTCCTTCCCAGATCCCCAAACCCTTCAGGAGGCCATTTGCAAGTGGAAACTCAGTTGATGGGGAGACCAGAAGTCAGCAGGATCTGGGCACAGGGTTGGCCCTGTCTGTCTCTTTCATCCCGTCACGTGGGTGCTCCACAAACCACTGCCAAGTGAAAGAACGAACGAACAGAACCCCACACTGCCTGTGGCCCAGCCTCAGGGGCAAGACAGATTTTCCTGAAGTTCCCAGCACCCAGGCCCTGAGAAAGCTCGCAATCAGTGCACAAAGGATTAAAGCCAGCCCCTCCGCCGACCCAGGAGGCACGTAGGTAAGAAGATCCCTGGTCACCCGGGCTCCACCCTCAACACCACTGGAAGAGGGGCAAGGTGGGAAGATGGGCATGTGTGCTTCCCCAGCAAGCCTGAACTTTTGGGGGTGGGAAAATATCATTGTGCCCAGAACCCCCAAGAGCCTGGCCTGGCCTGGGTAGAAAGGAATGCTGGGGGAAGGCTGGCAGGGTGTCCCCTCTGGCTCTGCTCAGCTCCAGCTTCCTGGGGAACTTGGAAGAGGGGCATGCTGGGGATAAGGCCTCCAGATGCCTCCTTATCCCGGAGAAGGGTCAGTGAACTTGTGCCTCGAGATGCTTGCCTCAGAGCCATAGGGGCAGCCACGAGACGCACACTGGCAGGACCACTTGGGCCCACAAAGTCCCTGGCTTTGGGAGCACAGGACACTGAGTGGGGTGAGATGGCAGAGCCAGGAGGGCAGACAGGAAGTCTGTCCTGGAGTTTTGGTGTTTGGAGAGTCTTTGCATTCCTGGCTGAAAGACCCAAATGCCAGTCTGGTGCTCCCCCTCCCCCATTTAGGCCGAGATTTCAGACAAGGGTGAGTGCGAGGCAGGTGGCAGTGACAGAGGCTGATGTGTTTGAGGCCAGCTCTACCACTGACTGGCTGTGTGAGCTTGGACAAGTAACCAAACTTCCCTGAGCTTTAGTTTCCTCATCTGTACAATAGGGCCAATGCCCCCTTGCTCACGGGTGTTGGGCAGATGGAATCGACGGTTACGTGCAGGGTAAGCACCCAGCACAGTGTCTGACAGAAAGCAAATCTCAGTAAATGAAAGGTCCCAGCTCCTGACCGCAGAGAGAATGGGGGCCACCTCCTCTCGGAAACTTTCCCTACCCAATTTCCCTCAAGTCCAGCCTACGAGAGAGACACGGCGTCCCTTGGCACAGTGGGTCCCTGGCCTCTCCCTCAAGCCCTCGCTCCCACCTTGGTCTCCGTCCGCAGAGGCGCACTTTGAGAGCGGTCCGAGACGGGACGGGGGACGCCGGCCCCGGCCGCTCCGTGGGGCAGGGACCCGGCGCAAGGCGGCAGGGGCAGGCTGCACTGGGCGCTCCAGACGAGGTGGGCACTGAGCCGGGCTTCACCGCCTGCGTCCTCTGCCCTCACGCCTCGTGACCCGCGCGCCCGCTCGTCCCTTACCTTGAACCATGGGAACGGCGCTGCCCCGGCCGGCCGAGGACTTGGGCGCACGTGACCGGGCGGTCCGGCGTCCGTCCTGGGCAGGGAGCAGCTAGTAGCGACCGCTCAAGCCCAGGCCACGGCTGCGGCGCTGCTGGGGCCGGGCGGGCGAGGCGGGCGCTGGAGAGGCCCCAGAGGTCCGCGGGAAGCGACTGCGTGCCCAGGCGGGAGCCCCCTGCCAGCTCCGGCTGCGGTCGCGGCTCCGGACGCCCAGGCTGGCTCCCTGCGAGCGGCACGCGCGCAGCTCCAGCCCCGTCCCCGGCGCGGGGCGCGCGCGCTGGCGGGGAGGGCGCGCACCCGAGGCGGGCGGGGAGTGCGCGCCGCCGGCCCCGCGCGCGCCGTCGTCGGGGGCTGCGGGCAGCGGCCCGGGAGCTGTCCCTGGTGCTGACGGCTCGTCCGCTCTGGGCCGAGGCCACGCGACCTCCCTCCGGCGCCCGGGCGCCCCCGCCCCCGAGGCGGGGCTCCCGTTGCTCTTCGCCTGCTTTCCTCGCGCTCCCCGTTTCCACAGCGTTGGGATTTGGAGTCAGGCCGACGCTGCTGCTGCTTATCAACAGTGCGACCTTGGGACAAGTACCTTACTTGAGTCCCTGGTTCTCATCTTCAAAATGGGCCACAGCAGCGCCTGTGAGGTTGGTCTGAGAATGAAATTCAACGACGTCTGGGTGCCTGGCACACCATGAGAGCTTAATAAATGCTCCCCTTTGTCCTGATTTGTTTCCCGTCCCTTGGTCAGCAACCACGGAGCAAGTGAGAGAAGGGGTAGCGCTCATTCTGCTCCTGGCTGGCAGGGTTTAGGGTATGGTAGCTGCCTTTGGCTTCCCCTTTGCATCCATAGCGGAGGGGAGCACACCTCTTCCTCAGGACCCCAAGGCACAGAGTTAGGCCCAATGGCCAGAAATTAAAGTGAGGCAGATTTGGGCTGGGTACCAGGCAGAACTTTCTGTCATGAGGTCCTTCCACCTGAAAGGGATGCTCTAAGAGGCAATGAGTGACCTCTCTTACTGCAGATACTCAAGAGGAGGCTGCAGCCAGAGGGACCCTGAACTGAGAGAGGTCTGGAATTAAAAAGGCTTTGAGTTAGAATACGTAAAACCTAAGAACCATGTCTGGCACATTGAAACTGCTGCATGAATGTTTGCTTTCTTGACCGTTAAGTTCTCTTTGAGAAACTGTAGCCTGGTAGGAAGAACCTGTTACTTCACCCCCATTCTAGAGATGAGAATACTGAGGACAGACAGAGGGGGATAAAGAGACCTGCTTGGAATCCATCCCACTTCCAGATGGGCTGAGGACAGAAGGGTAAGCCACTTGCTTGGAGCCGAGAGGGTGAGAGCTTACAAACCAAACAGACAGAATCCAAAAGTCCAGCCTGCACCCCCACCCCCCGCTGGGTCCCCTAGCAGAGGTCGCTGCCCAATTTCCCAGAGCTATCCAAGACATTTTGACCCTGGACAGTTTCCTTATAACAAACCAGACAAGTACCTCATTCTTCTTAACTAACGGGAAGAGCCGGTGCCTGCCCCTGTGAGCATCTCTGTCCCTTCCAAGCAGGATCATTAAAGTCACCTGCCTCGTTTCCTAAGGGACCAGTGGCTGTGTTTGATTCATTAATTAACTGTGCGCAGTACCTGCTTCCACCAGGCACTTACCTCGTGATAAACATCACTCATTATGTGCTTCATGCGCTCCAGACACAAGGCTAAACACTTTGCCTACATCGTCTCACTTAGCCCTCTCAACAGTCCCCTGAGATAGACACTGCTGTTATCCCAAGTTTGCAGGTGAAGATTTTAGGCTTAAGAGCAGCAGACTGGAGTTGAGCTGGACTGACTCCCAGACATGTGCTCCCAACACCCTCCTTCCAGATTTTCCACGTTGTCCCCAACCTAGGAAAAACGATGCAAACATTAATAGAAATTCCATATAAGGAGACAGAGAGAGAGAGAGCCAGGAGAGAGACACAAACCAGCCAGACAATCCATGCCCTAGGAGTCGGCATAGGAATCCTTTAAATCAACATTTTCAGTCAAAATCCCCATTATAACAACTGAGCAACTTGGTTTTTTAATTTCAGGATTCCTTAGATCCTGGAAAATGTGTACCCAGAATTTTAAAAGGAGCATCACTGCCAAAGCCTATCTTCACATCCAGCTCCGTGGCCCTCCAGTTCTCCCCCGTCTACTTTTCATTCACACCCTGCAGGATCTCGCCGCTGTGGGTCTGGGCAGCTGCAGACTCTGGAGCCCGCTCAGGCTCCGGAGCTCCGGACCTCGTGAAGCACCGGTTTCTTTCCCGTGCTGCGCTGAGTGGTGGGCTCCCGGTGCTCGTGCTGATGCAATCCGAGCCCATTTGATTTAAACCAGGACTGAATATTCCCCACAAAGTAGGGTAGGTGCCCCTCTTAGCCTCACTTCATAGATGATAACAGAGGGGTGAAGTGCTTACCCGTGGTCACACAGCCAGCAAAGAGGTGGCTGCACTGAACGGATTTCATTTGAATGACCATGCCCAATGGTCACCACCAAACTCGTTCTCTGTGTGACCAAAGCATGGCCTGATTTTAAGCAAAACCCCATTTCCAAAAATAAAAATAGGGGGGAAAATGAGGAGTCACTGGCCTGACTTTATAGAAACAATTCCCCATCAGGTTTCCTTAAATAGCATGTTCTCCTGGTGCCTGCAAAACAGGATTGGAGCCACACACAGTTCTCACAGGTTGGCCAAACAGGCTGGGGGTGGGAGGAACCGCGGTGCGCTGCCCAACTGCTGTTCTTTCCACTACAATATGCTTTTCAGTTGCGTGGCGACTTCAGGCTACGGTGGCTATGACGTCCCCATCCTCAGCATCTTTCCACAACGCAGAGCTTCACAGACATGACTCAAACCAACAGATGCCCAAGCTGGTGGAAAAAACCCCAACATACAGGAACGTGCGTGGCAGTTCACAAGCATTCATTTTCCACTGAGGCAGAATGGGGCTTTTGTAAGATCAGCCTGATGCTGTACCTTTATGTCCACATGTTTCTTGGGGGCAGGTGTGGGTAGCCTATAGGGGAGGGGCCATGTTTCGACCAGCATCTGTTTCTCTCCAGGGCTCTGCAAGTGCATGTGCCCACTAACTTGATGTAGAGGGAAAAATAATAGTAATGATGTGGGGATCTCAACCTTCTAATCACAGCCACACGCCATGCACAGCCACAGAACTTCAGATACAGTGAATCAAGCTCTTGGGAGTGAAGGGTATGTACCCAGCTGCTGTTTCTGACCCGACTCGCATCTGCTGAGAGAGAGATGAGCAAAGTCCTCGAGGAGTAAAGTTTCTGCCAGGATCTAGAAAGCAATGGCGGAGAGCCTTTCCGATTCTCTTTCTGGGAACCTTCAGGAGGGGGTGAGTTCACCATCTCCAGACGAGTCCAAACAGCGGCTGGCCATCCACTCACAGCAGAGATGAGCTGGCCCGGGGGAACCCTTCCAGTCTGGGAAATCCATGAGATTTCAGAAGGGGCCCCTGATGGGCGTTCAGAGTGGGTGCCACCATCCCCCGCCTCCATTCCAGCTGCCCAGTGGATCTCAGGGCATCAAAATGGGCCCCATGTTGAGTCTTCGAAGTTCTTCTGTTCCCAAGTGGGCACTGGGCCAAAGGACTGAAGAGGCTGCCATTTCCACCAGAATGTACTGATGGAAATTGCCTGGGCCTTTGGGCAATTACTAAATTAACCTCTGTTTGGTCATTGAATTGTTTTCTTTTCCCACTCTGAATTCCTGTGGGGTTTTGCCATGGATTGAATGGGTCCCGTGGTGGGTCCATCTATGTCACTAAACCTGGGTCTACCGAATTCCAAATCATCTGTCCAGGTCAGGACCATTTGGAGAATGGGTGAATTGTTTTTAAATCTTGAGAGATGGGCAACGCCATGACACGGCGATTATTTTGTGATGTTGGCTAGGCAGAGTGTGCTCACGTCCTAGATCAAGGGCCTGGGATTGGGCGTCATTTAGACGTGACCAGGAGAATAACAAGGCATCAAAGTGTGCAAGAGAGAGCAAGAGTGACAGGGTTAGACAACCAAGCGTGCACGGGGCCTGGAGTGGGCGGGCGTGTGGGTGTGCACGTGAGCATTCCGGCACACACTTGGCATGTGCAGTGTTTCCATTGCCCCAGCTTGAAAAGACAGCCTCGTGTGTTTGAACAGAAATTACTGATGGTTTTTAATTACTGCAACATTTTAAAACGTTGTGACAGCAAGCTTGATATGTGCATTCTTTAGGAATCTTCAAGGATGACGGATGAGGAGGAGACAGAGCTGAGTGAGGTGCTCGGAATCAGTCAAGGGTCCCTCAGGGCTCCTTGTGTGAATCACAGTTCATCCTGACAAGTCCTGCCAAGGCTGGGGGTGGAGGGGTGATTCATGGTTACCTCCATCTCAGGGATTTGTTACTCCAGAGACGCGTTCACCAGAGCTCTCGTGATCTGATCTTCACTTTCCCGGGCAAACCACTTCCCCTGTCTAACCACTTCCCCCAGCTTGAGCTAATCCAGGTAGTGCATTCATTCATTCATTCATTCACTCATTCACGTGCCACCCACTCTGGGTACAGAGACAGAGGCGAAAGCCCCTGTCATCTGGGAGCTCAGAGGCGGGAGAGGTTGCCGATGTTGACGAGACAGAGCCCCTGAGTGGGGTGGAGCTGGACCCAGCACTGTACTGTGGTCCCTACCATTCACGGAGGCCTTATTACCCTCTGGTGCTCCTGACAGCCCTGTGAGACAGGAACTGTTCTCTTCTTTTACCCATTTTACAGTGAAGAACCTGAGATTTGGAGAAAGTGGATGGCCTACCTGAGGCCGCGCTGTGGCCAGGACCCATCTGACTCCGAAGTCCTCAATGAGCCTGGCCTCTGCTGCCCTCAGCCTAGCCTGCTCGAAAACAGGAGATCAAAATAAGAGTGTGCCTGTCTGGGCTGTGCGAACCTAAAACTAAAGTGAGCTGCCCATAACCTGTCTGCTCCTGTTAGCACAGGCTGGCGGAGGATGCTGCATGCTGTTGGTTTTAACAAAAGGATCAAGACGGAATGCCCACTGTGACTGACACTTGCAAACATCGTGACCCAATGGCAAGATGCTGTGTGAGGTTGGAACAGAGAGAGAGCAGTGCCTTCCCTCGGGACAGTCTTTGAGAAGATGCTGTGTGCCATTCTGCTGCCCAAGGCCCTCCAGAGGGTGACCTTCTCTGGGCACAGAGACTGAGCACATGGACTCGGCCCTGCTCTCCTGTCAGAATCCATCACCGCCACCAGCCCCCGGTGCCCTGGCTGATGATGGCGGATTTGGATCGGGGCGAGGAAGAGGGAGGGTGCGGGAAGAGAGAAAGGGGGGAGCAGCAGGGATAGACGTGGGGAAGCAGAGACGAGGATGGCAGACCAAAGACGAGGCCAGTGCTCGGCCTGGGAGGTGCAGGGGTGAGGTGTGGGCATCTGGGGGATGCCCAGGCTCCCTCCTGCCCTAGCCCTGCCGCTTCCTCCCCCACCCATCTGGGTGGCCTGGTGCGGCCTAAAGAGCGTCACCTATGAGTGTGTGCTCAAGTAAATCACCCCTGCTGTCCCAGTCAGTCTCCACACGGTAAAATGGGGAGATACGCACGGCACTTTTGTAACCCACTGAAGAAGCCTAGAGGACGAATTTCATCCTCAGCCTCCCCTGCCCCGTCCCTCTCTGTCCAGCGCCTGTTCACTTTCTTCATGGCCCTGATTCCTGGGCACTATCTCACTGTTGGCTTGTTCACTCTCTGCACTGGGATGGGAGATTTATGAGGGCAGAGCTTTGTCGCTCTTGTTCTCTGCCATCTTCCACCAGCCACAGCAGCTGTTTGTTGAATGAATGAAAGACCTTTGCACGAGAAAGCATTTGCCTGAGGCTCTGTGCTGGCCCTAGATTTTCAGCCACCCAGATTAGGGGTGGCCAGAGCACAGCTTCCTTCTGCTCCCGATGCCCCACCCTGAGACACTGGCCAGCATGATTCTTCCTGTCGGGCTGATGAGGAAACGAGGCAGTGAGGAGCAAGTGACTGGCCAGGGTACAGACTTAATGAGCTCGGGGTGACTCCTGGCCCAGAGGCCCTCCACCCACCAGGCTCCCTAGAGAGGAAAGGCAGAGCCCGTCTCAACCCATCTGCCCTGGGGACACTGGGGCCACTGCAAGACCCCTAAGCAGATCCTACCCCCAAGTCCATCCCATACTCGTCCGGAGCTCTCTCACAGCTCAGACACCAGGGAGCCCCTTCCCTGCAGGAACCCCCTGTCTGCTCCCCTTCGCCTCCCGGCTGGAGGCCAACTTCAGCTGTCAGTGCAGATCAGCCCCTCCATCCCTCTCCAGGCCTTCAGCCCGGCCACACGCCACGACTGGCCATTCACAGAGCACTGTTTACTCTCGAGTCTCACTGCCTTTGCCTGTGCTGGTCCCTCTGCCAGAGATGCTCTTTCTACCCATGACCATCTGATGAACTCCTATGCACCCTACAAGGCCCAGCTTGAATGCTACAGCCTCCAGGACACCAAGAGGGTGGACCTCCTCAACCCTTCTGTGCTCACATAACACTTTGATCAAAATTCTAACATCACCTTTTTTTGCAATTGTTTGACTCTATTTGAGCATGAGTGCCTTAAGCCTTGGGGCTGAGTCAGACTGACTCATTTATGGAGCACCTACTGTGTGCAGGCACGGTGGTGGGTCCTGGGATACAGAGGTAAACAGGACAGGCCCAGCCTCCTTCACCCTCTCAGAGTTGGTGATCACAGGGATTGGCTGCAGCCTCCTCTGTGCTGACCCCAGGGTCCGATTCGAGGTCTGGGCTGCTCCAGAATTTGGCCCTGGGTATGTAGATAGGGTGGTGGCCACACAGCAAAGCCCCCCACTGCCCTGGGGCAGCGTGGTGGGAAGACAAGCGCTTGGAGGTGGACAGAACGGGGCTGGATCCTGGCCCCCTGCTTACTAGGTGGGTGAACGCAGGCCCCTCACTCACCTTCTCAAGCCTCAGTTTCCCCATGTGCGGTTCTGAGCCACGCAGGGTGAGGGTGAGGTGATCCTCGGCTTGCCCAGGCTAGGCTAGGCCCGACCCAGCACCGACGCTCTGTGAGCAGGAGCTGGAGGAAAAGGCTGTGGCCATCCTGGCAGCAAGGGCACCACCTCCCACCCCTTCCTCCCGGGGTTCCGGCCTGGGGCCTGGGTGCTGATCTCAGGAGCCCCAGTACTGCTGGCTTCACCCAACCTGGGTGGGTGAGCAGGGGAGCTTTGGCCAGACGGCCTCTCTGCCTCTGATGGAGCCTGGAGAGGGGCTGGCATTCCATCCTTAGCCCCCTGACTACGGCCTCGCCCACTGACCACTCCGTGGACTTGGGTATACCCTTCACAGCCCTGCCTGCAGGCTTCCCCTCCTCCGCTGGGCTATGGAAAGGCGTTTGCATTCTCCACCTTTCCCTTGGCAACGCTCTGGCTCCCTGAGGCTGGGGGCGGGGAGCAGCGGGTGCCTGAGGCTTTGGGGAGAACATCTGGAGACTCATTAGCATGCGGCGCTGAACCGGGGCGGCCCTGCACCTCCAAACCAGGGCCAATCGATGCGCCAGCTCCCGGCCCAGGCCAGTCTCTACGCCATGGATCTGCTCTCAGAATTGCAGCAGCAAACGCGACAGGGAGGGGAAGGGCCAGCCATGGAGCCTGCCCTCCTCGTGCCCTCCATCACCAGCCTGGGTCTCCTCACTGACTCATGGTCACCCCGAAATGAGGGACGCACATTACAGGCGGGACAATCTTGTCTGGGGGAGTGAGTTCTGTCTGTTGGCAGTTCCTGCCTCCACCGCACCCTCCACGTCCCCCTTCTCAAAGCCTGGGGTGCGCTGTGGCTCCCGCGTGCAGGAAGGGACCCCTGGGCCACTGTCCCTGTCATGGAACTATAATTACACCCGGCACCGTAGCCCTCCCGATGCCTGCGCCCCCTCCACTGCACAACCCATTGGATTTTGCTCTGTTCTGCTTTGATGAGAGTTTGGGGTAGTTCCATCGCCACAAGACACATAGAACAGTGGCTTGTGTTTCACACGGCGGCTTCGCATGCTCTGAGACCCTGTCACATTTGTGAGACCTCCGTTTCCCCCTCGAAGGAGCTGAGACATGCAATCTGCTGCCACCAAGCCTGTCCCTCAATTGGGGACCCTCTCCGGGGGCTCCCACCCCGTGGGCCAGGTGTTGGGGCTCTGGCTAGAGTGAGCCTTGCTTGGGCTGAATGTCTGTTCCCTCCCCTGAAAGCTGGCACTGAGGACCCCCCGCCCAGGCCCCCTTTACATGTGAGCCATGAGAGTGGGTGAGAAAGAGAACGGTGGCTGCTTCCCATGTGAACGTCAGTGACAGGCTGCTGTGCCTCCCAGGCATGGCCAATGGCGGCTCCCACAGCGGCGGACGTGGAGGCCAGAGGGGAGAGAGGTCAGGCAAGGCGTTTATACGCCTGGCCCTCTCTCTGCAGGGCCACGTCAGTGGGGTTGTATCTCTCCATGTCACGTCCCAGCTCCTCTGACCCAGCTCTCTCCTTCTGGGGCCTCCCCACTTCAGGCCTTCCAGTGGGAACAACACCTGGGTACTGCCTTTCACCTTGTGGCTTTCCTCACCTTGCCCACTTCTTCGTGAAAGCCCCTTTATTAAACCCTCCTAGAGCATTCTAATCTGAATGACCTGTTGTTTCCCCTCTGGGACCCAGCCTGATGTGCCCTCCTCCCAGCCAGGCTGGACAAGGACCGTCTTCCCACATCCTCACCAATACTGGATGTCATTAATCTGTACAGTTTCTTCTGATTTGTTCATGGAACAAATGGCTGTATATACCTCATTGGCTGACTTTGCCTTTGCCTGCCTGCTGGTGAGGTCAAGAATCCTTTCATACATCTGCTCATATCTTTTTCCCATTTTTTTCCATTCCTGTCTTTGTGTCTTCATATTGATCTGTAGATGCTCTTTATATATGCAGGATATGAATCCTTCCTCTGTGTTATGGGTTGCAAATATTTCCTCCCAGGCTGGTGTCTCTCTTCACCTTGGTTTCGGGTCTGTCCCCCTGCTGGAGCTGACAGTTTTCATGGGGTAGATCTGATGGGCTTTTCCTTCAGGGCTTCTGGGAGGCTGATAAAGGTAGACAATATTTTCCTTACTGTTTATGTAATTTTGATTTTTATGTTTAGTTTTTAACCCATCTAGGATTTTTGTGGATAGGAGCTGGAGGTTTACCTATTGTTGTTTTTATTTTGTTTTGACATGTGAAGAGCCAGTAGTCACCTGTTCCCTGTTGAAGTGAAAATTGCATTCAATCACAAATCACATCTCATATATGCGGGGGTCTGGTTCCAGATCTTTGGCTGTCCTGTCGATCTACGTGCCTGTCCCTTCACCAACATGTGACAGACACGACTTTTACTGCTCTGCGGAACCATTGTTATCTAGACAGGCCAGATGCCTGTCCATGTTCTTTTATCTTGCTGTCAAAATGTTCTCATTTCTCTTCTGAATGATCTGTATCATTCACTTGCGAGGTTGGGAATCCATTGGGGGTTTCCATTAAGATTGGATTGAATCACAGACTAATTTGAAGAAGCTCGACATCTGGAGACGAAGAGCAGAGTGGCAGAGACTCCAGGACCAGGTGGCATGGGTTCAAGTCCCAGCTCTGCCCCTCCCTTGGCTGTGTGCCCTTGGACCAGTTGCCTGACTTCTCTGTGCCTCCGCTTCTTCACCTGTAAATGGGACAATAATAACACCAATACTGCTCGTAGGGTTGCTGTAAAAAATAAATGAGCTGAGGTAGGTAAAGCACACGTTAAATCAGACATCATCTCTTCTAAGA
The DNA here is from genome assembly GCF_057802395.1 of Ceratotherium simum simum. Classification (NCBI taxonomy): domain Eukaryota; kingdom Metazoa; phylum Chordata; class Mammalia; order Perissodactyla; family Rhinocerotidae; genus Ceratotherium; species Ceratotherium simum. The sequence continues at coordinate 3,975,394 of NC_141928.1, read as the reverse complement.
AAAATCAGGGACCGGCCTAGTGGTGCAGCGGTTAAGTGTGCGTTCTCCGCTGCAGCAGCCCGAGGGTTCGCAAGTTCAGATCCCAGGCGCGCGCTGACGCACTGCTTGTCAAGCCATGCTGTGGCGGCGTCCCATATAAAGTGGAGGAAGATGGGCACGAATGTTAGCTCAGGGCCAATTTTCCTCAGCAAAAAGAGGAGGATTGGCATTGGATGTTAGCTCAGGTCTATTCTTCCTCACACAAAAAAAAGAAAAATCATTATCGCTTTTACTACTAGAAAGGGAAAAAAAAAAACACTACCAGTTAAGCTGTGATATGCCCTTGATTGTAAAGTATATCTCGTCTCAGCGATGTTCAAATGTGAAATGCGCGTTTATTAGAATCAATACGAGAGAGTGTTGTCTTTACAATGTTACAGTATCTTCCCATCAACGAACCTGGTTTTTATCTTTGTTTAGGCTTTCTTTTTTTATCACTCAGGAAAACTTTATAGTGTTCTTACATAAGCTCTTTAGGGTCTTCAGTAGTTTTTAGGAGGTGAAAGTGGTCCTAAGCCAAAATGTTTGAGAACCGTGGCTCTGCATTATCAGAAAGACAGGGAAACCGTAGGATCATCTTAATAGATGCTGAAATAGCAGCTAACCCGTCAGCACCTATTGCTGACTGAAAAGAGATGGAGAGACGCTTGCTGGCCTATTAGAGTGTATTTAGCGACAGTCTACAGCAGGCCTCCTGCGTGCGGGGACACAGGAAGTGCTCAGGGACGAGCCGAGCTGTGCACCCCGCACCACCGTGTCCCCCGTGGCCAGGGAGGCCCGGCACATCCGCACGACAGAAACGGGCGTAAAGACACAGATGTTGAACGAGAAGAGGCTGACTGTGACTGCTCGCTGACGCTGGGGAAATTCCACTCGGTAAATTCAAGCGAACTCAACGAAGATTTATTAGGACAATTACGAGTTTAGCAAGTTGGCCAGATACAAAATAAACATTTTAAAAAATCAATGTTTTTGTCCTCATTACCATAACCCAATTAGATATATGATGAAAAATGGATTTATTTTGAGGAGAGGTACAAAGGGGGCTTAATTGAACCTGTGATATCTATTTATTTTTTAAAAATAAAGCAAATATGACCTAATAAACATATGGAAGATCTGGGTGGTGAGCACATGAATATTTGTAGTATCATTCTCTATATTTTTCTTATGTTTGAAATATTTCATAACACAAAGACGACAATAGATCCCATTCCTCATAGCAACAAAATTACCCAGACTTCACTCTACGGTCCACTAGGTTGTATCTCCCCATACTTTCTTTCGTCCCTTGTCTTCCTCTTTCTTGGGTTAAGATTTTTGTCTTGTTAGAATATACCTTTGGGTAATTCTTTCAGAAAGGGGAGTGGTGGTAAAAATCTCTTGCATGTTTGAATGTTTTTATTTTGCCCTCAAACCAAAATGCTGGGTTTGGAATGATAGATTTAATAACATCTTTCACAACTTTGCAGGAGAGATGTCTCCTGTCATTTTGTGTTGCTGTTAAGAAGACTGACGCGGATCATATTCCTCCACAGGTAGTTCTCTCTCTCTCTCCCTCTCCCTCTCTCTCTCTCTCCCCCCCTGCCCCCCCCCCCATTCTCGCTTTTGCTCTCAAGTGCTTGCTCTCTCATTCTCTCTTGCTCTCTCTCTGGGAGCATCATCTTCACTGTTTCTGGAGATCTGGAGACGTGCCACCACGTGTCTAGAATTGTGTGTGGTCACTTGCTCTTCTCGGCACCTGGTGAGTTCTTTGAGAATAAGAGGGATGTCTTTCTGTGGCTCTGGGTCATTTGGTCATTTTCTTCCCTCGGTCCTGGCTACTCCACTTTGGGAGCATCCATTAGGTGCTGTGGGCACCTGGCCACCCCCAGCTCCCCCACTTTGCCTGTCTTTTCCATCACTTTGCCCTTTAAGGTGAATTCCTCGAGTAGTGCCTGGCCTGATCTTCCAGCTCGCTGATTTGCTCTGCAGATGTTTCAGTCTGTTTATTTTAAATTTCTAAGATCTCTAATTAGTTCCTTTGTATAAAAGCCCATTCTTGCTTCATGAATACGATAACCCCTCTTATCTCTCTGAAGATAGTAATTATACTTCTTTTAAAGTCTCCTTCTGTTGACTCAGTCAACGCTGCTTCCCTGGGTGATGGAGTTTCTGTTCCTGAGATGATGGCTCTCTTTTCCCGGGTCTCTCTTCCTCCCAAGCTTGGTCATGTGGGCAGTGAGCCTATGTCTGCATTAGATTCCCTGTTCATCTGTCCGCTGCTGCTGCGTCTGCTTCCAAGCTTCTGGCAGAGGTCAGGGAGGTCCGTGCATCCCGGCGAGGGGCGGGGGAAATTGCTCCCTTGGATTGGGGGTCCCTATCTTTCATTGAGGTCGGTGGTTCCCTGGCACTGTCCTGCTGTGGTGACCACTCCCGGCTTGAATCTCAAGGAACCACCCTGATCGTTGTCTCACCCCTTAGCTCCATGGCTCTGGATGTGGGGCCTCCAGTGGCTTCTGTGACAGTCCTCTCTGAGCAGCTTTTGGGATGTGGTTTCCTCCAGTTTTGTTTCTTTGTGTCTTTCTGTGATTCCTACAGAATTCTGATTCCCCAAAGACTCTTTTTTCATCGTTTTGAACCAATTCTGCTATGATTTTTTTTCTTTTAAAATTGTCTTTCTGACACTTGGTAGGTTTTTTGGGGGGAAGATGCTTAGTTTCCCATTTGACTGAAGCCTCAGAGTGTTAGTAAACACACCGGGAGGAGCAGTTTGCCCTGGACACCCGATAGCCCCCTCTCCAGGGCGGGTGGGGCACCGGCACGCCCTGTGCAGGGAGCACCGGCGGCCGAGAGGCTGCAGTATCCCTTCATGTTGGATGATGCTTTTGAATTGAGACTAAAATTTGGATCTGAGACCACGCAACTGAAATAATCAAAATGCCAAAAACACAAAAGTAATTGATGACTTCCAGGGCTTTTCTCTGAGCCCAGGATGGTGACATCTACTCCCCAACGGAGAGGCCAGCTTACCTGGGGTTCCCCTTTGCCCCCCAAGGTGCATCCTGAAGCTTCTCTTTGTCCAAGTGTGGGGAAGGTGGTTGCTGTTTTGGTTTAGAAGACTCACCTCTGTGCTGTGATAGTGTCAAAGGCAACACAGGAGCTCAGCCTCGGGGATGATAAGATCAAGCAGACCAGACAAGGAGATTGGCACCAGGGACTCAGGAGCTGTGCTCCTTGACAGGCCCATTGAGTGGAGCACACAATGACCTCAGGGGTCCCACCATGCCAGGGGATTTCAGATGCAGACCTGTTGTCCAGGGATGACACAGCCCTTTGGCAGTGACACTCAGCCCAAAGCCAGCCCTACCAAGACATCCTGTCCCTCTAGATATGGACCAAGTGCCACTCAGAAACACGTACTCATCGGCACCTGCTGTGGCTCACGCCACCTCCTCGCCTCCTACGTGCGGCGGCTCGTCTCTGCCCTGGTCGTTTTAATTCGCCTTTTCCCCAGTGCATCGTTGGGCAAGTCTCTCCATAACTTGATCAGCGGTTGGACAATTGGATCAGGGTGTGCAGATCACTGCCCCCTTCCTACCGCGTGAATGTCAGAGGCCCCCGGGCACGCAGACCTGCTCGTTTCCAAAGTCTCATCTTTGAAAAGCAGAAGGCGAGCCCTGGGCTTTATTGAATTTGCGTTCATGTCTGTGATGCATCTGATTGTAGCTGGAGGGCGGCTGCCCGGTCCAATAGCGCATTTGGCCCATCAACAAGGTGGAAACCTACTTACCTGTAAGAAACGATTTGTTCCAGGGAGGCGGTTTTGCCTTTAGTGGGTGGCAGAGGAGCCAGTGGCTGAAGGTTCTCCTTGCCGAAGGCCTGTTGAAGCTTGGGAGTAACTTCAATAAGGAAGCCCACCTGCCTTTGGCCCCACCGTTCCACTTCTAGGGATTTATCCTAAGGAACCACAGGCATAGGTACACAAGGATATGTACACGCATGAACATACATGTACATGCATGAACGTAGTTGCACCACTGCTGCTACTAGTTTAAATTAAAAAGCAAACAATGCAAATATTTACCAACAGGGAGCTGGTTAAGTAAATTAGAACAGAGTCATATGATGGGATATTGAGAGTTATCCCAAGGAGCGCAGTAGTGCTGGGCATGGAAGGGGAAAGGCCTGTGGGGGAACAGGCTGCACTAGGCCATTTAAGAAAATAGTGATGGTTCCTTGAGAAATAAACATAGAACTATCATATGATCCAGCAATTCCACTCCTGGCTATAGACTGAAAGACGAACTGAAAACAGAGACTTGAGCAGATATTTGTACATCAATGTTCATAGTAACATATGCACAAGAGCCGAATGGCCATCGACAGATGGTGGATAAATAAGAGGTGGTCCAGCCACACAATGGAATATTATGCAGCCTTAAAAAGGAAGAAATCCTGACACCTGCTACCACATGGATGAACCTAGACACGATGCTCAGTGAAATAAGCCAGACCCAGAGGAACAAAGTGATCCCACTCATGTGGGGGCCCTAGAGGAGTCAAACCCATGGAGACAGGAAGTGGATGGTGGTGCCAGGGGCTGGGGGAGAGGATGGGGGTGAGCGTTTCATGGGGACAGAGTTTCAGTTTGGGATGATGAGAGAGTTCTGTGCATGGATGGTGGGGATGATGGTACAACAATGAGAATGTGCTTAATGCCACTGAACTGTGCACTTGAAAATGGGTAAGATGGTCAACTTTATGTTATGTAATAAAGACAATAAACAAATAAATATTAAATAATGGACAAAATGTAGAAAAATGTTTTAAATAGTGAAAAGAAGTCTTGAAAGACTATGCACTGAGCTGTTAATAGTGGTTATTTTTTGAGGGCAGGATTCTGGGGACTTTACCCTCCGTGTCACATATTTCGCGCGTTTGCACTTTAATAACAACAGAGAGCAGCACTGACTCAAGTGCTGTCCCCGCCCCCCAGCCTGCCTATGAGGGTGCTTCCACCACCGTCCCCCCACAAGACGAGGAAATGAGGTACCAAGAGGTTAAGGCGTGGGCCCCTGCCTCTTCCCACCTCTGTCACTCCCACAGGCGCAGGGACCACGTCCCTGCAGGTGACGATGATCTAAACGTCAAGGCACAGGCTCCCCCGGCCGTGCCCCCAGCACCCTGGGATGCGGTGCAGCTGCTCTGAGTAGTCTGCGCCCCGAGAGGGGCCTCAGATGTTGTTCTCCGCTGAGGCCGGTGGGACCTGCACAGAGCCTGCCAGGCACCGCCCCGCAGCGTCTCTCAGATCTGATCTCCAAATCTGCCCGGCACCAAAGTGGGCATGGGGGGTGGGGTTGGGCTGGGGGCTACTATGACCTTGGGGCCAGGGCACTTTTTCTTGGCTGAGACTTAAGGAGTGGGGGCAAGTCAGAGGCGGGCACCAGCCTGATCCATGGTGCTCTGAGCAGCTGGCAGGGATCGTTGGTGTCACGTGGGGTGTGGCAGCCCCGAGCTTGAGGGATGTGGGGCGGTGCAGCCCGTGAGCTCTGAGCTGGAGTCTGAGGGCCAGTCATCCAAGAAGCGCCCACCGCTTGGCCAGGCAGCCAAGGCGGCCCCTGCTTGCTGGCTGGCTTGCCGAGGCCATCATGTGGGTGGGCAGGGCCCGCATGGGGCTGCCACAGAGGCTCAGGAAGGCCCAGCCCTTCCTGTCCCTCTCCTCCAGGGTCCCTGGATTCCAGCAATCTCTCTCTTCCAGGCTGACCACCCTCTGCCTGTGGCCTTGCCTCTTGCTAAGTGTCTCTGGTCTCGGGGTCATCATCCGTGAGATGGTGGTGGTCAGGGTCTCCGTGGGGACTCTGAGCGGGGCTCAAGGTTCGAGAACATCCAGCACAGGCATCACTGTCGGAGCCAGGTGGGCTGGGCCCGAGCAGAGGGGCATCGCGGGACTCGGGACCCAGACCACAGCAGTGTGACAGCTGTCACCTGACCCGACTGGCCAACTCTGGGCCAACAGTGGGTGGCCGCATTTCCGGCGATGTGTTGTGTTGGCTCTCGTCTGAGGTGACTGAGCTTGTCGACATGGATGAGTCATGGCTTCATGCAGGGGTGGGCACAGGCCAATGGAGGCGGGAGGGGTAGCCTCACGTCCTGGAAGCAGCAGTCAGAGCTGGCCACGCCGGGCCCAGGCCCCCTGCCAATGTCATGGCTGAGTCTCAGCACCGGTCACCAAGCGCTCACCCGCTGGGCGCTGTTCCTATCCTACAGATGAGGAAAGCGAGGTTCAGAGCAGTCCGTCCTGGTCATCCAGCCTGGAAGCATCAGGGCTCTGGGCCCTTCTGGGCTGCGGTGTGGTCTGGGGCTACCGCCTGAGTACTGGCCACTCTTCTGGCAGTGGTCCCCTGGAAAAAGCTAAAGACACACAAATGGGGCACTCACACCTCCTCCCAGGCTCCCCAAACCCAGGAAAGAGGATGTTTCCTCATCTTTACAGAGGAAACAGAGATCAGGACCTGGAGGATGTTTTCCCGGTGAAATTCCTCAAGGGCCCTGCAGGCCTCAGCCCCGAGTGTGTGTAGCCACCTCCACACCCACTTGTTAGAGGGGTCTGTGTGGAGTGAGCGTGTGGCTAGGGGCAGGCCTGGTGAATTCCCGGGCCCCCCCTCCTTCATCCCCCTGTCACTGACACATCCTACAAAAGAGACTGAGGCCAGAGAAGGCACGTGCCATGCCCAGGCCCCTGTGGTCAATGACAGTGGCGGCCTGGCAGCCAGGCTTCTCCGGGTCGTGCAGGGGTGCTCCTGGGTCCTGCCACGGGCCCTGAGTCTGCTAAGCAGGTTCCCATAGGAGCGTCACCCCCAGGCCCACATGACCAGCCCCTCCTGGAGTCAGCATCCTCTCATCCTTGGCACAGAGCTCGGGGGCCAGTGGGGGCTCTGGCCCAGCAGCCAGGAAGGGAGTGGGGGGGCAGGGAGGAGCTGAGATGGTCCGGGGTGTTCTGGGCAGCTGTGTGCCTCCAGCCCTCATGCTGTGGCCGCCCCACTCAGTGCCCTGGGCCCTGGGCATCTCAAGCCTTGGTGTGTGTTCCTCACCTCAGGGCTGCCTGCGTTTACCAGCAGACATGGGAAAGAGGGTGCGGCCTCGTGCTCTGGGAGAACCCGCTGGGCGGAGGCGCGTTACTTAAGAAGGGCGTACTTCTTAAACCTCACATCACAACCAATCATGCTCAGAATGACAGAGGGACACGGGAGGGAGCTGCCCCAGGGAGATGTGTCACCTGGAGGTGGGCCTCGGTCTCCCAGCAGCCCCAGGCAGCCCCCCTCAGCCCGGTTTCCGTGGTTCTACCAGCTAGATTGCTGGATTTTTCCTGCCGTGAGGAGCTCCCTAGGCCGAGGGACACTGGCTGCAGCCGCCCTGTTGTCCCTGGGGAGTGGCCTGGCCTGTCTGGCTCAGGGCCCTGATCCAGCTTCAGTGCCCCCACTTGCTCCAACGCAGGCATCAGAGAGCCAGCGGGAGCCGGCCTCACGTGGCAGAGGCAATGGGGGATTACAGCAGGCACAGTGACAGCGTCAGAGCGACGCGGAAAAGCAAGGGGCTTGTTGAAACACTGAAACTGGTTCCAAAGGAGATCAGCGCCTAGGAGGAGAGCTGGGCGCTGAGCAGCGAACAGCGTTTACGTCCTGACAGGGCGGCGGTGACGCCCCGGGTGCCACCCCCAGCCCACCCCCACCTTTGGAGGGCAAATGGCACCCGAAACACTGGAGCTGGGGAGGGTGAGAGCAGGGGGCAGAGCGCCCCCCTACCCCCACCCCCAGGGCACACGAAGGAGGCCTGGCCAGCCCAGGCTTGCGTCCAGAGGGCGCCTGGGGCAGGCAGGTGTCCATGTTCCATCCTCCTGCCCCCCCCCCGCCCCGCCCCGGGTCAGGGCCGGACAGCTGAGCACTGCTTCCTTACCTCCGGGTCAGATTGCTCGTTTTTAAAAATCCATTAATGCAAGGAATGGCACATCGCGGCAGAGGCCGTCTGATTGGACCAGCTCCCTCCCACCCCCGGCCTGAGCCCGGAGCCTCCCAGCTTTTCTCGCTGGTTGCTTTTCTCATCGGTGCATCCGTCCCTTCCTCCTGTCTCCAGTGGAATCTCCCTGACCTTGGCTGCCTCTGAGCACAGCCCCCCTGGCTAAGAGTGTGCTTTGGGGTCCTTGACCTCAAGCACGTTGTTTACCCTCTCTGAGGCTGAGGACGGTCACAGACCCGACCCCCAAGGCTGGTGGGAGTGAAATGAAACAAAGCAGGTGAAGGGTGGGGTGTGGACACACCTCCCAACTGCTGTTAATTACTAGTACTTGGTAATTATTATTTCTGAAATCAGCTGGATCGGTTTTGTCAGATGCGAGAGGAAGGCTGGCCTTCCAGCCCAGTTCTGAGCTGGAGAAAGAGAATGTCTTCTGAATCCTGTTAGAAACAAACACGCGCACACAGCACTCTGCTGTTTGCTAAGAGCCGCACAGGCCTTCGCTCCTGGGCGCTCCGAGCCACTGCGGATCCACCGCATCCGGGGAGGGAGGGAGGCCGGAGGTTTGCTGAGCTGCCCGAGGTCACAGTCAGGGCTGACGCTCCGTCCCAGGGCTCCGGACCCCAGTCCTGGGCCCTGGCTCCCAGGCCTCACCGCCTCCCACTCCCCAGACCCAGTGGTGGACTGGGCAGAAAGCCCCGCCCCATAGAGAACAGCGGTTTTGGAGTCAGTTCCATGACTGTGGCGTTCCCCATAACCCAATGGTTTCTGCACTTGGCTCTCGTTGGCCTGGGCCTGTGAGTTGGGGTGAAGGTGCCCCTCTGTGCACAGTTGGGGGGTCCCCGGGCCTTTTGTTACATCTTTCTTTCTTCTGCCCAGTTTGGCTTTGCAGGACGGCCTGGCCGCTGTGAGGCAGAGAGCACCTCCCGCCAGGGCCTGGGAGGGCTGGAACTCTCTCCAGACTTTATCTTCATGCAAAGACACAGTCGTTCCTTCCTAAGGAGCAGAGTTCAGAGCAAAACCAGAGCCCGGCATGGCCTGCTCAGGGCTGGCCCGTGCAGATATTTGAGGACTTAAAGTCGGGGGCCAGCTGGTGACATCAACGTGTTCCTATGGTTGGCTTCTTGGTTTCTCCAAAGAGAGGAGGAACAGAAGGAGGAAGAAGGTAGGAAGGAAGGAAGTCAAGTGCCTGGGGGGTAGGGGCCCAAGTTCAGAGTAGAGAGGGTGATCAGGGAGAACTTCCTGGAGGTGGCAGCACGAGTCCACTCTGCACAGAGGACGGCAGTGAGCTGGGGTGCAGTGAGACTGACACACAAGGCTCGCAGGGCTTATGCAAAGGCCATGTGGTGGGTGTGGGAGAAACGGGTCTGTGCAAAGGCCTTGTGGTGGGTGTGGGAGAATCAGTGCAATAGGCCGACTGCCCTGGGAGTGTTGAAATTCAGGCTGGGTCCGCTCTAGGCTGGAGGACGTCGTTGGTTTGGAGACAGAAAAGCAGGCCTGTCACTCAAACCCCTTTCCACAAACTCTGTACCCCCAGCGGCGTGCCCTGCAGTCTACCCCTCAGCAAGGTATCGTGAAGTCTGCTCCCCAGAGACGCACCCACAGCCTGCCCCCCCAGCAGCACACGCAGTGCTGTCTGCCCCCGCCCCCCAGCAGAGCACCCACTCTTTCTGCAGCAGCCGCTGTGCCAGCTGGAGCCTGTGGAGAAATGGAGGAGACAGAGTGGGAACAGCAGGCCGCGGAGAGAGTGTCTAAACACAGGGCTATTTGGGGCTCGTCTTTTGTTCTTAGTTTGGAACTGGTCCGCCCTCCAGCATTGGAGGAACGGCTCCCTGGGCCAGGCCCACAACAGCGAGGTCTCATTACTCACTGGTCACCCCAGAAATGACCTCGGGGCCTCAGTCTGCCCATCCGTGGATGGGGTGGCACAGGGCTTATCCGTCAGCAGTGCGGAGACAGGACCAGACAGCCCGCCTGGTGGTCAGCCCGGTGCCTGGCTGAGGGCATCTGAAAGGCCTTTTGGCTACAGGGAGAAGCCGCTTTCCGGACAGCTCTTCTGAGACAATTCAGAGGGAACGCGGTCAGCCAGTCTGCTCCAATTCCCACTGATGATGTCCATGTGTCATTAGTGCCAATTACGAGAGCAGGGAGGCAAAGCGTTTGCCCGGGGCAGGGGCTGGTGGGAGGGTCAGCGGGACAATTGAATTCCCCACCAGACAAATATGATTACCGGGGTGGCCTGGACCCACCCCCTGGAGGGCCCGGACATAAATGGCCAGGTGGGGCGGCCAGTCTCACCCAGCCATGCAGGTCCCCAGCCCCAGCGTGCGCGAGGCGGCCTCCATGTACGGCACAGCGGTGGCCGTCTTCCTGGTCATCCTGGTGGCCGCCCTGCAGGGCTCAGCACCCCCCGAGAGCCCCTTCCCCTACCACATCCCCCTGGACCCCGAGGGCACCCTGGAGCTCTCCTGGAACGTCAGCTACGTGCAGGAGACCGTCCACTTCCAGCTCCTGGTGCGGGACCTCAAGGCCGGGGTCCTGTTTGGGATGTCTGACCGTGGTGAGCTGGAGAACGCTGACCTGGTCGTGCTCTGGACCGACGGAGACAGCGCCTATTTTGGGGTAAGTCTTTCCCCCGCCCCAGCGCTCCTGACCTGGCCCTGCCCCAGCCCCCCGCTGGCTTCATCCTACACTGACCCTCCTTCACCCAGCAAAGAAGTCTTTCTCTCTCCTCTCTGCGTTTACTCTGATCTTAGCTTGTGTCCCAAGCTCAGACGTCTCAGGGACGCCAATTTGAGGGTAAAATGGGAAATAGATGCCTTCCATGGTCCTCGACTGCACGCCCCAGAACCCAGTGTGCCCAGAGTGTAACCACATCAGAAGGACAGACACACCACGTAGACACACGCTGCTCCACCCGCCCCACCCCCGTGAGGGCAGACCCCACGTCCCCAACTCGCACAGACAGTGCACCCACACCCTCCACGTGAGCCTACTGGTTGCACGTGCCCAAGCCCAGCATCTGGTGTGCACACCCACGAGCACCTGGCGTGCACACCCACTGCCCAGGACGCACAGACCTAGTGCTTGCACACACGGGGATTGAGCAGGTGCCGACCACCCCCCTCCCCAAACCGCGGTGGGGAGAACAAACCCACAGAGCTAAGCGCGACACTGAAGGCGTGCTCTTGACTCCTGCCTTCAGCGTGTACCCCTGTTCTTGCCGTAAAGGGCGGAGAAAGCGGGAAGTTTCCCTTCCAACTACAGAGGCTTTGGGGCCCTCGACACGCTGAAGGGAGGTTCCCGGGGGGAGCCCAGCTGCCCCGCCCTCCCGCCCCCTCCCCAGATGGGCCTGGCCACCAGGGCCTCTCTGGGGACAAAACTCAACTCTTTCCACGAAAACAGACGCAGGAGGTTAAAACAGTTGTCTTCAGTCAGGAGGTGCTTTCCTGATCTGTGCGTGGAGGGGCTTTTACTCCGGTTAAGTGGGGAGCGCGGCAGGAGTTCCGAGCCAGAAGTCAGGAGAGGAGAGTCTGACTGGTGCAGCCAGCTCCCCGCTCCTGGCCTCGGCGTCCTCATCTGAGGAGTGGGGAGAATGATCCCGCTCCCCCTTTTCGGGTTGTGTGAGTTCACATGAGCTGCTGATGGCTGATATTTCTGGATCCTGACTGTCCTCCATCCAATCCCCCCACAGCTCTGAGGGCAGGCGCTGTGCCCATTTCACAGGGGAGGCTGGAGGCTGCAGGCTGGAGCCATTTGCGGGGCCACCCCGTAGGACGTGTGGAGCCTCCTGGTTGGGGCCCAGCTCTGGCCCCTGGGCTGCCTGCCTCCTGCACACAAGGACGGTCAGTGGCTCAGGGGGTCACGGCCGAGAAGGACCTGGGGCAGCCCCGGTGGTGAGCTGTTCCGGGGGAGCAGCTGAGCCCCTGAATCAGGGGGATTAGCTCACCCTCCCGCGGGCTGCGAGATTAATTTGCACAACAAATTCCTGTGCAAACAAATGTCAGATTTCTTTTTCCCCCTTTAGCAATATGTTCAACAAATACATTCTAGATTTCCAGCTGAAGGATCACAAGCTAACTTTCTGCTGCTGTTTAAAATTAGTCCCTCTGCAGATCACAGTGTCCCCCAGCAGGAGCTCAGTGTTGTGTTTTTCTCTAGGGAAAACTTTGCAAAATCTTTTGCAGGTTTCCTTTTTCTCAAGAAAATTAAGAAAACATGCTTTAGCCCTGCGTGCAGGGTTAAAAAAATTCTAAGGCCAGGGATGCGTGGTGCTCCCGAGTGGGACCTCAGGCCTGCCTGCGGGGGCCCTTCCCTCCCAGCCGCCTCCCCGGGTGGACTCCTTTCCCTGCACTAGCCTGGAGCCCCCAGGTCACTGAGCCTCAGAGCCAGCGGGGGAAAGCAGCTGGGGTAGGGGAGGGCAGGGATCGGGCCACATCTGCCACCCACTAACATCCTGGGAAAATGCAGCAGGTCCGTCTCCTCCCGGGCCTCAGTTTACCCTCTCCAAGCAAAGCTGGGACGAGGAGGAGGCAAGCAGAATGCCCGGTGTTCAAGGCAGTGCTCACTCTCGGGGATGTGCAAGTGCAGGGCGGGCACTGGGTTTCTCGCTCACCTACCCCACTGCAGCCCTGTCTCCGTGTCTCCCCTCTCCAAGGCTCCGTGGGCTGTCACGACCCCTCCCTCCACAGACCAATGGGAACAGTATTTGTAAAGGCCCCCGTTGCCAATCGCGGCAGCTTCTTAGCAATACAGACCCCTGGGTCACACTCAGAGGTCTGGGAATCTGCACGGCCAGTCAGTACCCGTGAGTCCTGGTGGGCACTGGCGAGCCCTGGTTCAAGGCTGCAGAGGAAGCGAGTGGACTTATACTGTCTCCAGGCAGACACGGAAATGGGGAGTGAACCCCCAGCCCTGGGCAGAACCCCTGGGATCCACAGGGAGGGAGGCCCAGCAGCCCCCAGCTCCCCAGGTGTGTCCCATGAGCCCACTGTGGGATGCCAACCTTGACCTCTGGCCATCCGGCTTGGCCCTTGTGCTCAGAGCCCACACGTGTCTCTGCAGGATGCCTGGAGTGACCAGAAGGGGCAGATCCACCTGGATTCCCAGCAGGATTACCAGCTGCTGCGGGCACAGAGGACCCCGGAAGGCCTATCCCTCCTCTTCAAGAGGCCCTTCAGCACCTGTGACCCCAAGGATTACCTCATCGAGGTGGGTAGTAGCCCGAGTACCCGGGAGATCGCGGGGTGCGTGGACCACTGCCCATGCTGGGGCTGTGTCCCTGGGCCAGTCATGCACAGATAAAGCCGAGGAGGGATCCCAGAGGTGGCAGGTGGGGACACGGCTGTCGGGGAGAGACTGACTCTGCTGTCAGCCTCTGCTCCCTCCAGGAAGTCCTCTCGGTGGGCACGAAGCCGACAGGTTTCTAGACGCAGGTCTTGCCCTGAAGCCTCTCACACTGGGATTGGGGGATCTTGCTCCTGAGTGTCTCTCTCCTCCTGGTGATCATCTTCAGGTGGAATTCTGGAAAGAGCCCAGGAGACCTGGCTTCCCAACCTGGCCCTGTTGCCAACTTGCTGTGAAGCTCCGGGCAAGTCCCTTCCTCCTCTGGGCCTCAGTTTACCCATCTGTAAAGTGAGGAAGGGAACTAGATGATCTGTAAGGGCCGCCCAGCTCTGTCTAGGAGTTCATGGCCACAACAGATCCAAAAAATCCTTAGCCTTGTCACGTGCTCCAAACCTCCAGATAGAGAGAAACAACCCACCTTGCCCTTGAAGACAAAATCCTTTTAACTTTCTCGCGCACTTTGACATCAGTCCTCTTGTGTAATCTTTACGGCATGGCAGTGACACGGCTGGCAGTGTGCCAGAGGAAGAAACTGAGGCCCAAGAGGGGAAGGACTTGTCCAGAGGCTCATGGCACGTGGGGGCAGAGCTGGCGCCGCAAGAGGTGTCCTTCCAGCAGGCCATCTGAGTCCTTGCCGTCCTGGCCCACCTCCCCGAGGGTGAGGCAAGAGCAGGGGCTCTGAGACGCCCTCTGCGGACAATAGCTCGCGGGGTCCTCAGGTTTATGTGGCCAGAAACTCAGAGCACAAATTAGCCGCCCACCACAAATATGAACACACAGGAACCACGGAAGGCATTGACAGTGCCACATCCCACACATGGATGCGAGTTTACATTCACCGCCGCACGTGCGAGAGCCAGCCCCAGCCCCCTGCCCCCTTGAGTCTGTCTGCAACCTCTAGCTCAGCACTGGCTAGAACTTTCTACATCTGCATTGTCCAACCCCCGCAGGGCTGGTGGCGGCTGTATCAGACAGCACAGCTCTACGAGTTCATTGTGACTGTCGAGAAACCTCAGTTTGATTTTTTTCACTTCATAGAGGTGTTGACTCCTCAGGCTGAGCTATTGACTGGACCAGAGGAGATGACCCACACTTTGTCCCCAGTGCCCTTGGGGGTGGTAGAGGGAACAAATGTCACAGATAGACCAGCTGGCCCTGGCTCACAGCGGGGGCCCAGTATTCCCTAGTTGAATGGACGCGAAATGAAAGGAAATAGAACGTATTTAGAAAGACAAAGTGTATTTGATGCCTGTCGCAAATGGCGGGCTCTGGGTGCAGTGGGCCTGGGATTTAATCCCAGCTGGGTCCATGTGTAGCCGCAAAGATCCCTTCCTTCACAGAGATGAGAACCAGGCTTGTCACCTGCCAGGCAAGGGTGGGCAGGGACCTGGCAGGCCCCAGTTATCAAGGAGCCCAACTCTGGGGGTCTGAGTGGGTGAGAGACCGGGCCCTGTCTCGGCTGCAGGACGGCACCGTCCACCTGGTGTACGGGATCCTGGAGGAGCCGTTCTGGTCGCTGGAGGCCATCAACACCTCGGGCGTGCAGACAGGGCTGCAGAGGGTACAGCTGCTGAAGCCCAACATCTCCATCCCGGCCCTGCCCTCGGACATGCGCACCATGGAGGTCCGCGCCCCCGATGTGCTGATCCCCGGCCAGGAGACCACGTACTGGTGCTACATCACGGAGCTTCCGGAGGGCTTCCCCCGGCACCACATCGTCATGGTACGTAGGGGTCCGGGACCCAGGTCCTCGTCCAGCTCTGCTTTCCACCCAGTGCCTCAGAGGCCTGCGGAGAGCTGTCCCTGTCGTCAAGAGCTGTCCATGGTCCTGCTTGAACCAGGTGTCCTCTTACTGCCTGAACTCCAGCTGGGCCACACACACGCTCTGACCCCCATCGCCCTGCTCGCTCCCCACCCTCCCAGGGCCTCTGTGCCCCCGCTGCCCAGCCTGGGCCAAAGGCAACTGATGTCTTGATTTCTGTGTCTTCCCCTGGCCTGGATCGGCTGTCTGTCTCTCTGTCAGGCCACCTCCCCCTTCACAAAAAACAACTCAACTCAGAACTCAGTAGCTCTAAACGCCCACGGGGAGACACAACAGAAATGACAATAGCTGTTGAATGTCCAGTATTTGCCTGGCCCTGTGGGAAGGCGAGGTGGATCACCCACTCCGTCACCACAATAGTCTGCACACAGTGCTAGGTATCATCATCTGTTTCCGGCAAGGAAGTGCAGCCCAGAGATTGTGTGAGAGCCCTGGGGTCACACAGCAGGAAGTGGCCAGCCTGACTCATGGCTGCGCCTGGGCCCCTGGGATCAGGCTCAGCCTCGGACAGCCTCTGTGTCCTTGTCCATCCACTACCATGACCGCATGAGGACAGCTGCCTTCCTGTCCCCACCTTATCAGGAAATGACTTGCCTGGGTCCCCTGTTCCTTCGCTCTGGAGCTCGTCATGGGCTTCTGGCAGATTCTGCCTGGTTCCAGGTTGGTGGCTCCGCCCTCAGAGCCCCGAGCCCCAGAAGCGCCCCTGGAAATGGCCTCGCTCCACCCTCCCATTTTACAGATGGGCAAGCAGAGGCCCATGGAAGGGGGCCGCTGGGCCAGAGCCCCCCATGGGTGTGAGCAGGCTGGTGGGTGGGTGTCCCCGGCCCGGGCTCAGCGCCTGTCTCCCGCCCCGCAGTACGAGCCTGTTGTCACCAAGGGCAACGAGGCGCTGGTGCACCACATGGAGGTCTTCCAGTGCGCCGCCCAGTTCGAGAGCTTCCCCCGGTTCAGCGGGCCCTGCGACTCCAAGATGAAGCCAGACCGCCTCAACTACTGCCGTCACGTGCTGGCCGCCTGGGCCCTGGGCGCCCAGGTGCGTGCCCCGCCGCCCCTCTCCCCCGTCCCCCGCCTCTCTGAGAGGCCCCAGGGGTCCAGAGGGTGCTCACGAGGCCGCCAGAGAGGCCCGTGCCCCGAGCAGCCCCCTTGCCTGTGCGTTGTCTAAACTCCACCTCTTCTGAGCCACGAAGGCTTCGTCCAGCCTTTGTCAGTTCTATAAAAATGCAGAAGCCCCACGAGCTTATGTTCCCCGTGGGTATCGACCTCGTTTCCCCCCTGGACTTGGGGGCTTTGTGCACAGGGTGGTCCTGGGGCCGGCTGGTGGCAGGGCTGGTTGATGTGGCCTCCATGGGCTGCAGCCGGGGGGTTTTCGTGGGCTTCCTCCACCCACCCAGAGGAGGGCCGGGCGGGGCTGTGCGAGGGGCTTGGGCGGTGGGCTCGCCTGGGGACACCAGCTCCCCTCACGCCCTGACATCCGTGGGGGCTGGTAATGAGCTGCCCGTCAGCCAGAGAGCATCATTCTAATTTGGCTGCCCCACCAACACCACCCACGGCAACTCAGGCCCCAACAGTTGGGTGGGCTCGCTCCGACCCCGTCTGGGACGCCCCTGGTGACACACCAGTCTGTCTGCCTGGGGTGCGGCACCTAAACGCCTGACATCCCTCCTTCCCCCGCCCCTCAGGCCTTCTACTACCCGGAGGAAGCTGGCCTTGCTTTCGGGGGCGCTGGCTCCTCCAGATTCCTCCGCCTGGAAGTTCACTACCACAACCCGCTGAAGATAAAAGGTAGGGAGCTCTGAGCGTGTGGCTTTTCCGTCCCTGCCTCCGTCCTCTCCTCCGAAACCCTTGGCCTCGGCCATGTCGAGCCAGGAAGATAACTGGGGGTCTGTTCAGCACTGGACCCCCCTCTCCAAAGTCTCGCCTCCTTGTTCTACGACGCCTCGCGGAGCGTGTCCCTCTCGTGTCTCTCCTTCACTCTCCGTCTCCCACCACTGCGGTGGGTGCCCCGGGCTGGCTCCTCGCTGCACCCCGGACAGCGGGGGCTCACCACCTTCTCCCGTCTTCCTTGTAAACACCCACTGCCGTCAACGTGGCACTGTCCCAGGCGCCACCCCCGGGAAAGGCAGGTGGAGGTGCCTTGCACGCCCATTTGGCAGATGAGGAAATTAAGGTCCAGTGGTGAAGGGACCCCACCGGGGCCGTGAAGTGGGCAGGCGGGGCCAGGGGTCTGGGCCCGGGCCATCTTCAGGGCCCGGGTCTCGCAGCCCTGCGATGGCTGAGCCCACACTGGAACCAGGCAAGGCTGGTCTGACTCCAAAGCTATGAAGAATCACAGAGGTGGTGGACCCCTCTGAGTAAATGCAGCCCCCCTCTCACACTCCTCCCTCGCTTTGCAGCACCAGCCAGAGCAGAAAGCTAGTGTTAGGGCATGCTAACCAGTGGGTTCAAGGGCAGCAGGGAGAGGCCTCTGGCCAGAGCAGTGTCCCATGTGCCGTTTCCTGGGAAGTCTGACTTCTCTGAGGCTGCTCAGACCAGTAGCTGCCCCTCATCCCGCCTGCCCATCCCCGACAGGGTAACCCGCCAGCACCACCGCGCAGTGCCTCTGCCCTCCCCAGAACAGGTGGGGCCGGGACAGGGCACCTGGCAGGTGGCAGGAGGCAGGGCATTGCGGAGCCAGTGTGGTCCCTGCCCAGAACCCATGCTCCGGTGGCCTGACCACGGGCAGGCACTGCCCCCGGGACTGTCCTCAGCAAGGGAAGAGCCCTGGCTCAGTTGGCGGCTTTTCCGGCTCTGAGCTTCCCACCTGCTTCTCCAGACACTTCACAACAGACTACGTTCCTGCGGTGAGTGTGAGTGTGCGACGGGGTTTCCTATCCACGTGTTCTGTGTCGGGGACAGCACACGCGGCTTGCTCATAGGGCCTCTCTAACCAACCCCCAGGAGAGGCGCGGAGTGCCCAGGGAAAGGATCTGGGCATGCGTTTGAGCGTCCGGTCAGCTCAGAAGGGCTGGGCAGGGGCGAGGACCCCTCCGGTTGACCTCCTGTTTTCCCTGCGCGGTACCCACGGCCTAAGAAATGCAGACGCAGGCTCTTCACTCGTCAGTATGTACTGAAGGACTCTCAGGCGACGTTGTTCCAGGCTCGGAGGGGAGACTTGAGATGAGCACGACCCATCCATGCCCTCAGAGAATTCTGGAAGGCAGAGAAGACCCGCACTCACACCTGCGCGCACGCATACACACACACACATACTGGCAGGAAGCAGCCAGGCCTTTAGGAGGGAGACACAAGCAAAGTGCAAGAAAGTATAAGAGGAGGATCCATGTGGCCTGGGTGGCTTCCTGGCGGCATTTGACCTGGGCCTTGGAGGACGAGGAGAATTCTCACAGCGTAAGCTGCCAGGTGTCGCATTCCAGATCGAGGGAATCGTCTGTGCACAGATGAGGAGGTGGTGAATGGAGACCATGTCCCGGGAACGTGGGCGGTCCCGTCTGGCTGCAGCGTAGGGGATGGGAAAGCCAGCTGGGGGCAGATAGTGGGGTCTGCTGGATCACCCTGTGCCTGAAGGTGCACAGCCAGAGTCGGTCTTTAGGATGGCAATGCCAGTTGATGTTGTATCAGGAACTGAAAATATTTCCCTCTGTCTGTTGCACCAGCATCTTCCACTATATAGCCACGTATTTGTCTTCTTCTCATTCTCTCTTAAAAAAAAAGAGGGCCGGCCCGGTGGCACAGTGGTTAAATGCACGCGCTCCGCTGTGGCGGCCCGGGGTTCGCGGGTTTGGATCCCGGGCGTGCACTGACGCACCGCTTGCTAAGCCATGCTGTGGCGGCGTCCCGTATAAAGTAGAGGAGGCTGGGCACGGATGTTAGCCCAGGGCCAATCTTCCTCAAGAGAAAAGGGGAGGATTGGCATTGGATGTTAGCTCAGGGCTAGTCCTCCTCACACAAAAAAAGAAAAAGACATATTTTTACTTGTGTAAGTGAGGGGCGGAAACAGCCTGAGATAAGAACACCAGCTCCAGGCTGGGTGTCAGCCTGTCCCTTCCCAGCTGGGTGACCCTAGGTGGGTGACCATGCCCCCTGCTGTGTTTGCTCACCTCCCACAGCTGTTCCGAGGCTGGGAAAGCTCCCCGACGTAACGCTCCCATCCGAATGTGGGCTGCCAGCGACTTTCTTCCTGGCGGCATAACTAATACTTTCTGCCACCGTTGAAATTATCTACAGTGTGCACAGAGAAGGGCATAAGTCAGCCAGGGCCTTAGCATGATACAGGATTTATTGCTCGTTTAAAACCTGAAAGCAAATGGATTTTTGAAAACTCCTTAAGCATCCGGGAAGTCTGTCTCTTCCTGATTATCTGGTTGTATTTATGGATCCTTTGCCAAATATAAGGATGCTCCTGTCACTTCACAAATCTGGAGATGGGCCGCTTTTCCATAAATATCAAAATTCCACAATTATTTCATTATTTCATCCCCAACTGAGTTTTAACCAACCACGTCTCCCTTTTTATTATTATCCTCTGATATAATCAGCCCGGAGACATAGAGCTGGGTTTGGACAGTGCAGGGGGAGCATGGAGGAGGAGGGAGGGAGGCAGAGGCGAGAGGGGGCGCCCTTGGCTCCACCTGGGACCAAATGAGCAGGGAGACAGCCAAGTTCCCGGACAGCGCCCTGGGCTCCCATCCCAGCTCTGCTGCTTCCCAGACCTGCGATCTTGGGCGGGATCTTCAGCTCAGGCCTCAGTTTCCTCTTCTGTAAATTTGGGAGGATGACTCTTCAGTGACACAGGCTCCCCTGCCCGTCTCCCAGCTCTACGGTACATTCCGAGATTCCGAGGGGTTGGGCCATGTCCAGCCCCTCGTCTCTCCAGTGGGACCAGCCCAGTCCTCCGCCCCGAGGTGCTCAAGGCCTCGTCACTGACTGATTCCATGCAGGGGTGGGGCAGGGTTGGGGCTACCGAAGATCACACGGTTGTGTGGCTTAGCCTGTGGGTGCCGGCACCCCCGGACTGCTGACCATTGTATGACCGCTGGGACGCCTGCCCAGGGAGCTTCGGGACTCTCCAATCGGCCAGCCGCAAGAAGAGGCAGCAGGCGTGGCTGGACGGCGGCAGGCAGAAGCACCGAATTCTCCTTTGGAAGAAGCCCTTGCCTGTGCACCCAGAGAGGCCCAGAGAGGGACAGTGACTTGTCTGAGAGCACACAGCACAGTGTTGACCAAGTGTGGCCTGGGGCCGGGCGTGAGCCAGGGGGCTAAACCCTTAATGCCGGCCCTGCTCCAGGGGTCCACCTCCTGCTCCGGTTTTCCCTGAGATGTCTACTCAGTAGACGCGTGTCCTGGGTCTGCCTCGATCCTGCAGGGCAATAGTCAAAGGAGCAAAGAGGGAAGCCGTCAGAAGGAGGTACCGTCAACGCTTCTTGTCAACGTCCACACACAGGTGCGCTCTCACTTGCCCATCTCTGACATGGGCCCGAGGCTCCTCTGCCGGACGGGTTGGCGGCTGGAGTTCCATGCCCTCCTCTCTGCCCAAACCATGCCTACAGGTCGTCCTGTGGGCTGATTCCAGCTTAGATCCCTTTGAACGTGGAGGAAGATCATCAGAGCACTTGCAAAGCCACCCGAGGTGTTTGCCAGCTTCCCAGATCTGCTCCAGGCATCTCACCCCACGTGATTCCACAGCGGGTTTTCGGGTTTTCGTTACCTGCCTTTATCAGGTCGTCCCGCAGCGTGCAACTCGGTTTTCATAGAAACAATGGCTCTTTCTTTCCATGGAGGTATTACATGGTGCGAGATAATTGATCCTTGCAATAGACCTGCCCGGCGTAAACAGGTGTGGGGACAAAAGCCCTTGGAACACACCGCAAGTGGGAGCAGTGTAGGGTGACGGGCACCGCCCCCCGGCTGAGGGCCGCTGGGTGTCAGTCTGAGGGGACGGCGGGGGAGCTGTGGGGCTGCCGCTCACCTCCGTCCTGCCCTCTCCCAGGCCGCCGTGACTCCTCGGGCATCCGACTCTACTACACGGCCACGCTGCGGCGCTTCGACGCGGGCATCATGGAGCTGGGCCTGGTGTACACGCCCGTGATGGCCATCCCCCCACAGGAGAAGGCCTTCGTCCTCACCGGCTACTGCACGGACAAGTGCACCCAGCTGGTGAGTGGCTGGGCCTGGGCTGGGCCGGCGCTGTCCGGTTCCCCCACCAAGGTCCTGTGGGTGGCAGTCAACGAGGGAGGGCATGAGTGGCTTTAGTCCCCCCACCCTGCAGAGCTTGTAACCGTGGCTCCCACTTAGTCACAGTGCGTGCCAGCACCTCCACATGCCGCATTTTCAAATACACTTTCACTTTCTCTCCTATATACTTCTACGTGCCCTCGTATGGGATGGAAAGACAGAGTTTTGTTTTGTGTTTGAAAACAAACCGAATGGTAAACATTTGTCCCGTGACTTCCCTTTTAACTGCTGCCCAGCCTCACGCAGCGTGATTTTCACTGGGGGCTTCTCCCGGGCGGGACCAGGTGAGGCCAGCGAGGGACCCAGGGCGCAAAATGCAAGTGAGCACGGGTTCTCCGGGCTGTGCCAGGGCGGGTGGAGCACGGGTCAGCCTTAGATTTGGAGCAAACAGTGGGGACCCAGCTTCCAGAGGAGCAGAAGTGACCCCCACATTCTGCGCCCTCGGTGCCCACTTGCCTTACCCAGTCGGGCCTGTGTTGAACTGTCCCCTTGTCACCAGTGTCCAGGCTGCTGTTAACTTCTCACTTATGGGAAGGTAGATGTCTAGAAGTGAAATTGCTGTGCACAGAGCACCTGACCTTTAATTTGAAGGAATCTCGAAAAATGCCTCCAGAAAGCCCATTCCCGTCCTTCCTCCCACACACAGACCCGAGGCTGCCCACTTCCCCTGACTTCCCGACCCACCATATTATCAGTATTTTCTCAATCACTTGGGAGGAAAATATTTCACTGTGGTCAGTTTGAATTTCCCTGACGATTTGCAGAGCTCCAAGATCTTTTTTTGTGTGTGCTGAGGAAGATTCGCTCTGAGCTAACATCTGTTGCCAATCCTCCTCTTTTTGCTTGAGGAAGACTAGCCCTGAGCTGACATCTGTGCCCACCTTCCTCTATTTTGTACATGGGACGCCAACACAGCATGGCTGATGAGTGGTGTATGTCTGCCCCCGGGATACCAACCCACAAATCTGGGCCCCCAAAGCAGAGGGCTCGAACTTAAACAGTAGGCCATGGGGCCGGCCCAAGCTCGAGGATCTTTTCACTGTCTCTGGGCCATTTGTTCTTTTCTGTGAAAGTCTGCTCACAACCTCTGTCGGTTTTTCCAGTGGGCTGGTTGTTGGTCCCACTGTGGGTTTCTGGGAGTTCCTTTTATCTTACGGACATCATCGCACAGCCGGTTGTGAATGTTGTGAGCACTTCCTCCTGTCCACACCTTTGCTTCTCGCAGTGACCCGCAAGGTGCAGTTAACACCCCCACTTCCCGGATGAGGAGACAGAGGCTGCCGGGGTCTCGGTGCCAGCAGCTTCGGAGTGAGGGGTCCCATATGGGCCTGACTGACTTCTAACGCTGAAGCTCGCTTCGTGATGCAGTTACGGTGCATTTCCTTCTCCAGCGAGTGGATTCGCCAGGGTTTGTTCCTCATGCGGGCTCCCCGAGCTCCCCAGTCTTCTGACCGTTAGGCAAGCAAAGTCTTCCTGGGGCTGCAGAGAGACAGAGCTGTCGGCCTGTGCAGGGCACGCTTGCTCCTGCAGAAGATCAACTCCCTGGGTCTGAGGCCAGGGCCAAGAAATTGTCACCACACCCAGCAGCTGGCATTGTCCCCCGTGTCCCCAAAGCTGGCAAAGCCGTGTGAAAGGCTCCGTGCCCTCGGGCTGGGGCTGGGAGTCACCTCCTCGGGGCTCACCGGGAAGAGTGGCCCCGGACCAAGCAGCATGTGCTGCCGGTTGCCGGGACCCAGGTCACTCTGACCTGCTGAACTTGAGAACGCCTCTCGCCCGCCTGGAGGTCAGACCTGCCTTGTCCGGCAGTCTCCAAACGCTTCAGAGCGATGAAATGAAAAGAACTCAATTTGCTCTTCCTCTCCTTCAAACCGTGCACTCTTTGAAAATCCCATGTATGTGGAATACTCACTGAAGGGACTCCCATGGTGTTCGGTCTTGCATCTCTGTAAGCAGATCACCGAAGGGCATGAATTCTGCAGTCAGAGGTTTGGCGTGGTCTGCACATCTTGTCCAAACAGACAAGCCAAGAAAAAGTGTAGTGTCTTGGACCGTAGGCCCCAGGATGGCGCATACCCCTCCCCCATCAGACACCAGCATCTCTGGGCCAGTGGTCAGCCTCTGGGGGCTGGAGGGGCGAGACCCAGGACCCCGTGTGTTAGCAGGCCCAGCCCCAGTCATCACAAATGTGGCCATAAGGTTTCCCAGTCCTCAAGGGGGCCAAAAGGTATCGATAACGACAAGGGCAGGGGCAGCAGCTGGTGGAGAAAAGGCGGAAGTCAGAGACTTGCAGAGAGCACAGTGGTCTGGGGTCACTCAGCGACGGGGCGATGGGCCAGGGACTCCCTGGCCGGCAGTGAGCTGCCGGCAGTGTGGATGAAATGGAGCAGAGCAGGTGGTGTGTGGTCAGGGAGACGATGAGTTGTGAAGAAGACATTTGACAGGTGTAATCCATTTTGTGAAGAAGACACTTGACAGGTGTAATCCATTTTAGGAAATGTTCTATCCAAACAGAGTTAACATCAGGTTGGGGAAAATGTCCATTCTCTGGAAAATTCCCTCATGCTCTGATGGTAAAGGGAGGGCTGGCCCATCTCTCCATGTTGCTGGCCGACAGCTCCGATGGGCAGTGCTGTGGCTGGAATACAGGGTGACGGTGACAGCCTGTATTCCAGGGTGAAGGCTGCCTGGGGCCGTGCAGGTGAGGCGACGGCAGCCGCAGGGCAGCCAAAGGGCCTGCCGGTGCATGAGGGTGGCAGGGGCTGGACAGGACGGCCATCATTTGTGGTCCACCAGACGTGGGCCTGCAGAGCAAGGAGGCCACGTTGCACTCACCATGGCACACGGGGGGCTTGCCTTAAAGTCTGTTGAACGAAGGCAGAATGAACTGATCCGCCTGAGGGGGCTCGAGAAAGGACCAGAGGGAAGCAGTCCACACCCGAGTGAGCCTCTGGGGCTCCAGGCCCGGGCTGCTGCTCGGGAAGACCTGGGCTCTTACAGTGACATCTCTCTTAGGGCAGCCCATTCCCCGCTAAGTTTTCTGATGGGGGATTTGACTGATCAGTGAGAAAGACGAGGCCCTGGCAACACAAACGTTCTCGGGAAGCAAACTCAGCATCGCTGTGCTGTGGCCCGTGGTCAGTGCTGGGAACCAGCCAAAGGGCAGTCGTCAGGATCCCCCACCTGGGCAGCCCTGACCCTGGTGCCCCTGCCCCACAGGCCCTGCCTCCCTCGGGGATCCACATCTTCGCCTCCCAGCTCCACACGCACCTGACAGGGAGGAAGGTGGTCACCGTGCTGGCCCGGGACGGCCGGGAGAGAGAGATTGTGAACAGGGATGACCACTACAGCCCTCACTTCCAGGTAGGGACCCGCCCCGCCCCGCCAGGGCCTGCCCAGGGCACGGCTGTGGGCCTGTTTGATCTCCTCTCTCCTGATGACCATAGAAACACCCCTGATCTGGGTTTCTTCTCCTGGGCCAGGCCCAGACCCCTGAGGAGCGCACAGCATCCAGCCCTTTCTCTCTTGATCTAAGGGAGGGATGCTGGTGGTAGATTCTGGCATGTGGCCAATGGCGGGATTTAGGGACCCGGGCAGTCTGATGGTAACATCCGTCTTGGTTAACCACCTTCTTGTTCTAATCCCTTCCTGGCCAGAGGCCTAACTTAGCCAGTCTTGGCTCCCCCAGAGGGGCTGGGACCAGTGGACACCCC
Source organism: Ceratotherium simum simum (assembly GCF_057802395.1). NCBI lineage: Eukaryota > Metazoa > Chordata > Mammalia > Perissodactyla > Rhinocerotidae > Ceratotherium > Ceratotherium simum. The sequence continues at coordinate 3,950,254 of NC_141928.1, read as the reverse complement.
CAGGGGGTTTCAGGGAAGGTGGCTGGGGGTTGGGTGCTCTCTCATGTCTCCCCCTTCCCTCCGCTCTACCCCCCCCAGGAGATCCGCATGTTGAAGAAGGTTGTGTCTGTGCACCCGGTGAGTGCCCAGTCGGGGCCGGGAGGCCGGGAGGCTGGGAGTACCATCCCCAGAGGGGAGAGAGACAGCGATGGGGGAGAGCAGAGGCCATGTGAGGGTCTTCCGAAACCACGTCCACGCAGGGCAGGGGCCAGGGCCGTCCCCTGGTGAGACTCTCCAGGACGTCACAGAGAGGCCTCGGAGGACAGGACTAGACAGCTCTCAGGGTGACGTGCGTCCACCCACCTTATCAGCCTACCACATACCCCCAGAGCTTTAGGGAGAGATGAGGGCACGAATGTCGCCGGTGGGCCCACTGACCATGCAGAAGGGGAATCCCAGGCCTGGTAGGGGCTTGCCCAAGTTCACCCTCAGGCTGGGACATGACCAACCAGCCCGCACAAGCACCTTCACCCAGGGGCCACTGCTGGGTCCTCGGGAGCCGGTTGATGACTTAGTGCCTGGCGGGCGCTGTGGCTCCGTCACACGTGGGGACGGGCCCAGTGCACCTGTTCTCCCCAGGTGGGCAGACGCTGATGGGTGTCCGTGGCTTGGCTCCCCAGGGGGACGTGCTCATCACCTCCTGCACATACAACACAGAGGACAGGAAGCTGCCCACCGTGGTGAGTACCTGACCGCTCCCTGCTGCCTGCCGTCGAGCAGGCGCGGCCTGGGCATCCCTCTGGGGACTCTCTGCACTTTCTCGAGGACAAGTCTTCACTCCTCCCCTAGAGCATAGGTTGCTGGAGGGCGGGGTGTCCTCCCTCATTCACTCCACAGGCCAGCGGTCTCAGGTGGGGTCCCCGGACCAGCAGCGTCAGCATCCCCTGGGAACTTGATAGAAACACAGACTCAGGGCTCCACCCCGACCCCTGAGCTGGAATGCGGGTGGCGCCACCCAGCCGTCTGTGGTTAACAAGCTCCCCTGCCTGAGTCGGAGAGCCACTCGGATAAACCCGTGTCGGCACCCGTGTGCCGACGCTGGGAGAAGGGCCTGAGGTTGACCCCGTCCCCTGGAGCTCAGTCAGCCCGGGAGACGGCCTGCAACACCTGTGCAGGCAGCAAGCAAAGTCATGATAAAAGCCAAAAACCAGGTGGAGCTGGCGGTGGAGGAAGGTAAGTGAGGGCTCCAGGCAGGGGGCTGGCGTGCAGGACAGCCCAGAGGACAGAGAACATCCCCGGACTTTAGGTGCCACACTTGCAGTGGCCTAACAAACTGTTAATCAGCAAAAAGAAAGGGGCTACAGAAACCCTCATCTTTACGCTGTTTCCCTCTGGGCTTTATTGCCGACAGTCCTGTGTAATGCACGGTTGACCCTGCTCTGCAGGGACGCCACACGGATTCATTGGGCTGGACTGTGGACAGCCGGGGAGGAGGATCTGTCCGGGAAAGACTGTTTTCCAGGCTAGTTGTGCAGGCACCAACAGATGGGCGGCCACACAAGGTACCATCCAGCTGGGGCTCTTCTGCGAGTGACAGGCGATGCTATTAATAACTGTGCCCAGTCAACAGGCTCAAACCACACCTGTCCCGGGCAACTGACTCCCTGCTCCTAGATCCTGCTGGTTGTCCCCTTGATCACTGTGGCTCCCAGTAAACAGCCTGTGAATCACGTGGTTCTGAGTGGACCCAGGCTGCCCCCCGCCCCCTGAGACTCTGGTCTGTAGCACTGCTCAGCTCTGCGTTTTCATTCAACTGAAGTTTATCAAATTCCTGCTCTCAGTCTCATTTAGTTTTTTTCCAACAGCTTTATTGTGAGATAATTCACATAGCACACAATTCACCCATTTAAAGTGTGCAATTCGATGACTTTTAATATATGCACAGATCTGTGCCCCCATCCCCAGTCACTTCCAGAACATTTCAGCACTCCAAAACAAGCCCCGGATCCTTTAGCCATCCCCCCTCCACTTCCTCCCTCCTCACAGCCCTAAGCAACCCCTGATCTACCTTCCGTCCCTGTGGACTACCTCTTCTGGACTTTCAGATAAATGGAATTACGTAACCTGTGACTTTTTGTGACCCGCTTCTTTCCCTCAGCATCATGTTTTCGAGGTTCATCCATGTTGGTGCACGTCGGTGCTTCATTCCTTTTTATGGCTGATAACATTCCAGTGTACGGATGGACCACACTTGTTTATCCATCACCTGTTGATGGACCTTTGAGTTGTTTCCACCTCTCATTTAGCTTTCACACCAGTCTCCAAGGTAGGAATCTTTGTATTTTCACAGGTGAGCAACAGAGGCTCAGAGAGGGAAGAAACTTGCTGGAGGTCACAGAGCTGATCACTAGTGGGCTGAGCTGGGATTTAACCCAGGGCTGTGTGCCTGCAAAGCTCTTTCCACTCGCTTCCTCCCTCCCTCTGGATTTGGGGTGACAACTGCTCTGGGTCCATGGTCACAAAATCGGGGGGCAGGAGAGCTTTCCAGGCACACAACCCCCCCCTTATGGTATCTCGAGGAGAGGCTTGGGCTATAATTACAACAGCCGCTAACGTGGAATGCTTCCCCCACATGGAGGCCTTGGCACTGAGCTAATAACTCATCCTGTCCGCACTCCAAGCCTCTCCAGGACGCTGTGAGGCAGGTGTCACCAGGAAACAGTGAGGTGAGACAGCCAAGGGCACCCGGCTAGCAGGGAGCGGGGCTGGTCCAGAGGCCAACCCCACACGTGCCGCCTCTTGGCAGAGAGCTCCTTATGCGTGAGTAAGGCTCCAGGCAGGACCACAGCATCTCCCCATTCTCCAGGTGAGGCCACTGGGGCCGCAGGAGGGGGAGAGACTTACCGGACATCCCATCAGCAAATAGTGAAGGGGAGCCCCCCAGGCTGACCCCCACCCAGTGCTACCTCTGTGAAGGCCAGGCCTGGTAAGCACCCCTGACATCTCAGACCCCCACCCTGTGTAGGCGCCCAGGCCGACCTGCGCCCTCCGGTCGGTCTTGGTGGCTACATCACTGCGCCAGGCAGGATCAAGGAAGAGGGCAGCTGGGCAGCTCCCAACAGCAGAAGGGGCTTCCCATGCTCTGACAACCCCGTACCGGCTGATCCGAGACAGCGGCCTTTGAAATGCGACTCCCATCCCCAGGTGGGGACAAAGGGAGGGCTTCTGAGAGCAGAGCCGGCACAGGTCAGCATTCCCTTTTGATGTCTAAGAGGCAGAGCAGTAGGAGGCATGGGAATTCATTCTGAGGCCAGGACGGGACAGGTGACAAAAGCTGAGGTTGGTCCCCTGGGGCCTTGGGAAGTGAGGGAACAACACAGGTAAAGCCCTGCCCAGAAGGTGCCGCTCCGGGGAGCCAGACAGATCTGCTTACAGGGAATTTCCTTTTTCTACCTACATTGGGACAGGGGCACTGAGGTGAGCCCCAGCTGGGCTTTTCACAGTCCTTCTGTTCTGCCACAAAGTAGCAAATGCCTTTCTTCTCTCAGACGTTCCCACTGCCAGCTAAAACCCCCAGACCCACATCACAAAGAGCTGAGAGCTGGAGGCCAGACAGAGGTGGGCCTGGGGCCGCACCCCACCCCACCGGCCCTGCTGGGCTCTGAGACGGCTGTTCACTCCCCAGCTCTGCTCTCTCCAGCCCGGCTCCTCCACACACACACACACACTTGCGCGCTCGCGTGCATCCCCCTCCTCCTCCTCCCCCTCCTCTCCCTCCTCCTCCTCCTCCCCCTCCCCACCCCCAGGCTGGGCTCCACCCTCACCAGCTCAGACAGCAGGGACCCCTCCAGGGGCTTAAAGCTGACAGTGGACGAGGACTCGGAGAACCCTGCTCTGCCCACTCCCACACAACAACAGAGCCACAGGGTTGCCCTGGGAGACTTCATAACGGCCTCTGGTCACCTCTGGTCACCGTCTCCCCTTCTGGAGCCCCTGGTCCTCTCAGAGCCAAGTTCCAGAAATGACTGGTGGATGGTGCGGGGTCTGCAGCCCTCCCTCTCCAGGCCCTCCCTGGAGGCCGAGAGGGTAGCTCCCGGCCCAGGTCTGGAGGCCGTGTCCCCTCAGGCCTTGCCACTACGCAATCTGGGACTCAGTTTCTGTATCCATGAAGTGGGCCCACTAACGCCCGGTCTGCTTCCCTCTGGTTCTTCTCTTCCTCACACTCGTCGCCACCTGAGCCCCGTTTGCCTGACTCATCTGTCATCTCCCTCCTGTCAAGGGGGAGAGATCCAAGAGGGCAGGGACTGGGCTCCTTCAGGACACTGCCTAGCACCGCTCAATGAATGAATGAATGAATGCATGAATGCAGTGACCACACAGAAGCGCAGTGAGCCGACAACAGCACTGGAGAGGGCAGCGCGATGCTGATGGCATCTCCTCCGTCTTGCAGGGCGGCTTCGGCATCCTGGAGGAGATGTGTGTCAACTACGTGCACTACTACCCCCAGACGCAGCTCGAGCTCTGCAAGAGCGCTGTGGACCCCGGCTTCCTGCAGAAGTATTTCCACCTTGTGAACAGGTGATGGTGCCTCAGAGGGTGCCTACTGTGCTCTCTGACCCTAGGCATGGCAGGGGAACCCCAACACAGAGACCCCCATGCCCTGGTAGGCAGCCGGGGGAAATGAGGAAGCCAGGCTAAGTTCTCAGAGCAGGGTGAGCATGGGTGTGGCGACTGTACCTCCATTGCCCCTTAAGGTGCCTGTGGCAGGCATCACTAATCAATCCCCGCACTCATTTCATGCTGAGCTGGACTTGGTCTGAGAAGCCCCCTCAGGCCAGCCCTGGAGGAGCCATTCCCAACCCACCCAAGGTGGCACGAGAGATGAAGCCCATTAGCCATCGCTGGCGTGGAGGCAGGGCCAACATAGCATGTTAGGATGTCGTTGGGGGCAGCAGGGCTGGGGAGGAGGCGACCTGAAGGCCACTCTGGGGACCCCACCACGTCTGCAGGGAAGCATCAGTTCCCTGCCCACCCCGGATGGGCTGTCCCTTCTCCACCAGGTTCAACGCTGAGGAAGTCTGCACCTGCCCTCAGGCCTCCGTCCCTGAGCAGTTTGCGGCTGTTCCCTGGAACTCCTTCAGCCGCCAGGTGCTGGGGGCCCTGTACAGCTTCGCCCCCATCTCCATGCACTGCAACAAGTCCTCGGCCGTGCGCTTCCAGGTGCGCCCTCCCACCCACCGGGTGTGTCCCCTCACCCCTCTCCGACGCCTGGCAGCGAGTCCTGCAGCTGCCCCCCTCTGTGCCCCAGATCTGGGAGGCAGAGTTCCTGGAAGCATCTGGGAGCTGGGTTCATTGCTAAATCAAACATTCCCCACACCCAGGGCAGGGCTGACACCGGCCCGTCTGAGGGTGGTGTGGGGTGGACATCTGAAGTGGTTGAAAACGTGGCCTTTGATGCAGCCTTGCCGGGGAGAAATGGCTAAAAACTCAGCCTGCGCCGGGAGCACTGGTTGCTTCGTTTGGGTGGTGATTGAAGTGAGGGTGAGCAGGGAGGTGGGGGCCCAGGAACTCTCAGGTGAGGACCCCAAGTAGCCACCTGGGGCGGAAGGGTAAGTTTGGTTTGAGACAAGGTGAGTTTGAAGGCAAGAACCCAACAGCTTGTTGGGAAAAGTGGCTGGGGAGGTGGTGTCCCACCTCACGCCTCCAGCCTCAGTTCACCTCCTGGTTCCTTCCTTGCAGGGTGAATGGAATCTACAGCCCCTGCCCGAGATCATCTCCAAGCTGGAAGAGCCCACCCCTCAGTGCCCAGCTAGCCGGGGTCAGAGCCCCACCGGCCCCACCGTCGTCAGCATTGGTGGAGGCAAAGGTTGAGTGGGGGGCCATTTCCTCGCTGCCCCCTCCATGCCATCCCTGTGGACTCACGCCAGCTCTGTGCACCCTCACTTTGTGAAGACCCCCATGCAACAGCTCTGTGTGCCCAGGAAGAAGGGGCTGGCCAAACCCCTGCCTGGGACCATGGTCCATTCCAGTATCCTCGCCTCAGGGACCCCTTGCATGGCTAAGAGGATCCCGTGCGAGCTCCCCGTTGACCCACCCAGGACTGGGCAGACCAAGACCCTCTCCACACCCTTTTGATGCAGAGTGAGGATAACCCGCCTCGGTGGTCTAGAGTCCAGTGCCCAGAAAGCCCTGTCCGTCTCGCTGGGAGGGGCCGGTCCTCCTGGGAATGAGCCACGCCTGGCTGCGGGGCAGACTCACCCGAGACAGCCCACGTCCCCAGCCCCTGTTGATGGCGGTTTGTGTTGGTGTGTGGCGGGTGCGAGTGCTACTTAAACATTTCCCAGCAGGGCGGCTCGTTTGTCACGGTGGGCGTCTTCCCTGCGACGGAGGCAGGACAAGCCACTTAGCTAGTTAGAGACGTGCCTGGGGAAATTGCTCCACTGCAGGGTAAATAGATATTTTCGCCCACCGAAGGGGAAACCTAACAACAACTCTCACCACTACCAGAGACGAGACGGCAAAGATCCAGACAGGAATTGGGTGCCAGCTCCTTGGGGAAGTGGAAATATTAGCCCAGATTGCTTCTCTCCACGGTGGAACGAGTGGTCAGTAGACCATCCTGGCTCTGGAATCAGACCCGTTAGAAGCCCAGTTCCACCTCTCGGTCAGGGTGTGACTTGGGCAGACCGTTTCACCTCCCTCACCCTCGGTTTTCTCATCTGTAGAATGGGGCCAGTGCCGCGCAGGTTGATGAGATGATGAAGCCCACACGTGGGCCGGCGCACAGGGAAAGCTAATGCAGGGTGGTGTTGCTCCCCCAAGAGACAGCCTTGTCTGAACCTCCTCCCCGAGCCAGTGCTCTGCCCCATGGTGCAACGGCGACGTGCCCCACGCTTCCCCAGCCGGTCTCCACCATCCTCCCCTCCAAGCTGCCTCCCATGTAAGGCAAGTGCAGCTCTCTGATGGTTCTGCAGGGAGTAACAGATGAGGCTGCGTTCAGCCAATTCAGCAAAACGCTGCGCAGCCTCTAGGGGAGAGAGGGTGATGGATGGGCCTCCGAGTCCCCCTTACCCTCCAGCAGACGTCAGCTAAGCGGCTGCTTCTCAGTTTGTGAGCCACTTCATTACAGACGGGAATAAACAGGCCCGGACGCTCTGCACTGCGGCGTATAAATCACGGCTTCCCGCGCCGTAAGTCTCAGGGCGTGATGGCTGTGAAATGCCAGGGCCCGACAGAGGCTGGAGCGCGGACAGGCCCTTCATCATCTTTATGGCCTCAGGTGACAGGTGGAGAAGAGGCCCCTCCCCTCAAGGGGCAGGCCTGAAGCATGCCCAGCCTCTGGCCTTGATCGTATGGCCCAAGAGGACCCGGTCCCTCTGATCCTGCCCGACTGCCAGCCCGGACAGGGGTCCTGGTCAGCTCCGAGCTCTGGGAGGGGACGTGAGATAGACCCGCAGGCCTCGGGCAAGCCTGCCCCACACCCGCCGAGCCCTTCCTTGCTGGCCACTGCCCTCGCCTTGTTCCCCAAACACCCGGGAGGCACCTGTGGCATTCCAGTCTCTCCGACGAGGGAACAGAGGTTCACAGAGGAGAAATGCTTTGCCCTGGGTCCCCCTCCGGAGGATTAGTGGGAAATCACAGCCAGTTCCCGAACCTTCTACCACCCACAGTGACAGCCCCCCCCACACACATCACTCACTCTCCTGCTCTCAGGCTGGTCATCCTCTTCCTCCTGGGGGCAGCCTGATGGGCTCTCCTACAAGACCACAGCCTGTTCCCCGCCCCGCCCTGGCGCCTGGCTCCCACAGAACCCCACCCGGATGACTGAGTCCAGTGTCATTGATAATAGTTGCCACAGTGTGCACACTGGTTCCGTGCTAACACTTCCAGCACACCTACGACACACGGGCTGTTTCTGCTCCCATTGACAGATGGGGAAACTGAGGCTTAGAGATCTCAAGTTGGGTGCCAAGGTCACCCAGAGAGCCGTGGAGCCCAGCGGTGGCCCCGGTCTGACGGCTGTCGGGGCTCTCAACCTCCGTTTCCTTATTTAGGACACAGGCAGAGTCCCAGGCCCCTGTGAGGACGAAGCAAGGACCCTTGTGGGAAGGGCTTTATTACCTGAAGACAGCCCGCCAGGGCGAGGGGCTACCTTGGCCAAGCCCTTCTAGCGACTGTCGAGGCTCACTCATCTTCTGAAGGACTGGAGTGGTGGGAAGAGCGAGGCGAGGGTCTAGCAGCCTGGGTTCCCATTCCTCCCTCTGCTGTGTGGCCCTGGGCAACTTGCTTTCCCTCTCTGGGTCTCCATCTCCCCATCTGCCCCCTGAGGAGAAGGTTCCCCACCCTCTCTGGGGTGGGGGCTGCTAGGGTGACACGACCCGTCAGCTGTGAGGTGCCCAGAGTCCCAGGCCGAGGTGTGCTCACGCAGGACCAGTGTTGAGAGGGCCGGGGGTGGAGGAGTGGGGGTGATCCCAGGCTGCAGGCTCCAGCTGGAGCAGACGGGTCTGCCTGAGCCGATCCCAGGATGCTCTGGGGCTGTGCTGTCCAGTAGCCTTTAGCCTCATCTGGCTATTTAAGCTTAATTTTAAATGAATTAAAATGATATAAAATGAAACATTTGGGGTCTCGGTCACACCTGCCACATTTCAAATGCTCACTATGGACAGTGGCCCTTGGCTACTGTACGGGACAGCGCAAATAGAGAGCATGTCCATCATCGCAGACAGTTCTACGGGGCCGTGTTGCCCTGGGGGCCATGGTCCCAGACAGCGCCAGCTTAGCCGAGCTGCAAAGGGGTGGGGGGCACACATCCTCAGAGCTCTGTGCCTCTCCCCGCCGGGCTGCCGCGGCCCTGGCTCTGGCCAGCTCTGGAGAGAGCAGCTGGACCATGGCAGGGGTGCGGGGGTTTTCCACGGGGGTCATTTGGCAGGACATCTTTGTGGCTAAGCATCGTCCCTCCTGCTTCAGAAGACTCCCGGGCCCCAGCACAAATCATCAGCAGCGCCCCCCATTGTGACCACCAGAAATACCCCACAGGCCTCCCAGTGCCCAGGGGGAACGGCTTGGATTCTCCCGATTGTCATAGGATGTCTCAGTCCCCAGCCCCCACCCCCATCCTGCTGTGCAGATGGGGAAACTGAGCCCCAGGCGTCCCTGGGTGCTCCCACCTTCTCTGCTCCACTGCGGCTCAAAACATTCTTCTCATTATCTCCAAGCGCCCTAGTTAGTCCCCTCCGGCCCTTCTAAAATGCACTGGAAACCGCCAGCAGTCTCCCAGGGACACGCACTGATCTGTTTTCTGCTGTCTCTCTAGCTTCCCTCCCACACGCCCGCCCACCCTCGTGTGCATGCTCCACACTCCCCTGAGGTTTCAGGAGCTTCTTGGACGGAAGGCAGCCCGCTGAGCCCCGTGAATGCCAGGCCATAAACTTCTGTTTTTGTGGAAGATTCCTAACAGGGACTTGGGGAGCCTTCAGTGGAAGATTCTAGACTAGCACCAGGAGGCCCTCACGCCGTGCTTCTGAGCTTCAGAGGGGCTGGATCATGGGCCCCCTCGAGAACCCGATTTAAGTGGGGTCTAGAAGCTGCCCTCAAACACAGTTGCTCGTAAACAGAGGAGGTCTGGACCCAGGATGGACCTAGAACCATCACAACTGCCCCCAAGTTGGCCCCACTGTCCCCCAGTCCCTCTGCTCCCGGGTCGCACTTCCCCCAAGCCCCATTCCTTCGTCCGGTCTGAAATACTCATCCAGTGCCAGCCATGGACCAGGCCCTATTGCAGGCCCTGGGGACAGAACTGTGAGCAAAATGTGCCACCTCATGGGGCTACATTCCAGTGAGGGAGACAGACAGACAGCAGACAAGGAGGAGAACACGCAATATGGAGAGGGCTAAGTAAATCAGAAGGGGGGCATGGGGTGTGCGGAGTGGCTGTCAGGGACAGCCTGGCTGAGGAAGTGACATTAGTTAAAATCCTGAAGGAGATGAGGAACTGAGTCCCATGGGTATCTGGGGGAGGACCTTCTGGCAGAGAGACCAGCTGTGCAAAGGCCCTGAGGTAGGGGTGAGCCTGATGTGTTCCAGGAATGGTGAGGAGGTGGGCGTGGCTGAGCAGAGTGGGGGTGGGGGCAGCGGGAGGAGACGTGGGAGGTGAGAGAGTTTGCGATGGGGAGGCAGAGGCCAACGGAGGCAGTGCAGTAACCAGGGGCAAGTGTGGTGACATGGACCAGAGAAGCAGCAATGGGGGTGCAGAGACCGGGTCAGACTCGGGACACACCTGGAAGGGAGAGCCAATGAGACTTGCTGGCAAATTCTAGAACGTGAGAGAGGATGAGGGACATCCTCACACAGCCTTCCACACCAGGACTCATCCTGCAGAACTCAGCCAGTGGGCCAGAGGCCTGACTTTGTGACCCCGACGTCCAGCGGTGGGCGCATTCCGTCTTCCCACCCCTTGTCCTGCACCCAAGTGCTTGCCTCTGTGTGGGGCCTTCGCCTTCTGTCCCTCTCCCCAGGCGGAAATCAAAGCTTTGCCCTGGGCCCCTTCCTCATCTGAAAGGCACCTGCTCTTCTGGAGGCGGGAGGAGGAGGAGGAAGGGAGAGGAGGGAAGGAGACGGGGTGGGGGTGGGGGGGTCAGGGGGATGGGAGGATGCGGTTCAATACTGCCGGCGGTGGCAGTTGCTAGGAGATGCCTGGAGCGCTCACCGCAGGAGGAGCCAGTCCCTGCTGAGCCCAGGCCCGTGGGGACAGCCAGAGGGGCCATCACCCGTCTCATGGCGTGGCCTGCGGAGCCCGAGGTGGGCGTGGGGTCCTGAGTTAGCCCAGCATTTGGAGGGTAGCATATTCACATGCCGGGCCTCGGGCTTTAAGCCATTGATCTGGGGAGGCCGAAGGATAAAGCCGAGAGGGGATCCTGCTCATGTTCTGAGGCCTCCCAGCACGGCCGCGAGCCCCCAGGAACGGCTGTCAGGCCAGCAGCCGGGCTGTGCAGGGAGGAAATGAGGCAGGCGGCCTGGCAGCCTCCCTTCCCCAGGGGCTGGAAGATGCAGGCCGCTGCGTGTCTGGACATGACAGTGCCCCGGTGAATGCACCGGGCTCACAGAGGCCGTGCTCTGCTAAGCCCTTCACGGCCACCAGCGTCTGCTCCTCCCCGCGGCCCACAGGAGGCCCCACGCTCCCGGCTCATGCAGCTGGGTGAGGACCCTTGGAGGAGCGAGGGCCTTGCCAGGGTCCCAGGGCTCCCGCCTGGTGGGCCCTCTCCATACTCACTTCTGAGGGACCCGGAGCCAGAGGGCTCAGCTGCTCACCTCTCCAATAGAGACACGGGCAGGACCCCGCTGGCTGTCCTCTGGCAAGGCCTCTGGCCTCGCCCCATGGGGTAAAGATGAGATGAGCACTCGGGCCCCACCCAGGCTGGAAGGCACCTCCGTGGGAGCGCAGAGGGTCTTCGGCAGGCAGGAGCTCCAGTGGAGGCATCCCCAAGCTGAGGCAGAGTGAGGGTGCATGAGGGCTGTGCCCCCGAACCCCTTTTGCAGATGGGGTAGCTGAAGCCCAGGAGACACTGCCCAGGTCATGTGACAGGTCAGGGCCACCCCAGGACCTTAGCACGTGATGGGTGGGTTGTCCACAATCACTTAAGTCTGCCCCTAGCACCTCTGCTTTGATAAATGCTATCATTGCCACTTACATCAACTATGTTGGAGGGAGGTGGGCCTTGTGTCGGCTCCACGCAGGGGAGGCGTCTGGGAGGTGAGGGAGCTGGGAGGCACCTGGGCATTCCACTGTCAGGCCCTTGGTCCTCCCTGGGAGATGGGCACCTCATCCCTGCCAGCTGGTTCCTCCCCGCTTACCACACGGAGAGGAGACCCTCTGTCTGCCAGAGTGCTGGCCGCTCTGATGCAAACGCCCTTGCTGGGTGCAGGGATCTGGGACCCGTGCGGCCTCTACCGGCCCAGGTGCAGGCAGCCTCGGCCGCCTGCTCAGGCTGATGGACAGGAGCTAGCAGGAGAGTTGGGTAAGAAGGGTCCTGCCATCTGCCCTCGGCAGGGGCACCACCGCGCCCTTCCAGGGGCCTCTGAGCTCTAGGGACTGCTAAGGCTGGGACGTCCAGCCAAGCGCTGCCCAGAATTCCTGACAGGCCATATTCAGAGCCACCGTGAGGGCCCTGGTGCTCATTTTGTCCAAGAAAACCTTCAAAAGTGGATGCAGCAACAGGTATCTCTAGATTAGGGTAGGGTACGACTGCCCAGGGTCACTGGCATGGGACGTGTTCCCAGGGGAGGGTGATGTCATCCCTAAGTGGCCCAAGCCACATTCTCGGGGCCAGGGCTCTGCTTGGACCTTACTGCAGCCAGCAGGATCAAGCAGGTCAGCTCGGGAGGCGGCTCCCAACGGCCTCTCTCACGTCGTGACCCGGTGCCCTCTCCAGACGCACGAACGGGAAGGACGCATGTGACAGTTTCTGTTTCTGAGCTCAGCCCCAGAGGAAGGAGTCAGACTGGGACCCGGGTCCAACCTCCCCTCATCCTTAGCCCCCCGACAAGGACAGGCTGTGGAATCAACACATCCAGGGGCCCCATCCAGGGATCTGTGGCCAAACCACAGAGCCGGGGGAAGCGAGCCAGGCCATCGGGGAAGACGCTCCCCTCCTCTCTCCTCGTCAGGCCCCCCAGGGCCCCCTGGGCTTCCCCTAGGCCTCTTCTGCAGGAGCCAGTCCCCCCCAGCAGGGGGGCCGCAGGTGTTCCTTGGGCACGAGGCGTGTGAAAGCCAGAGGCCCCACTCCCCGGCCTGTGGTCTGGCCAGGGGGCCAAACAGCTCTCCATAGGTCATCTGAAACCTGAACATCCTCCCACGGCTTCAACTTTATTAGCCTGACCTGTTCCAGCTCGGTCCACAGCCGGGCCGCAGGGTGTGAGCCTCTGGAAGCAGCCAGGGCCCCCCAAGGATTGCCTGCACTCCAATCACCCCACTGCTTCTTGCGAGCGTCTGCGGGAACCCTGTGCCCCCAGCGCCTACCACCTTCTGCTCCCCAGAGGGCGGGCCTGTCTGGGCACGACCACGAGGTGCAGTTTTGGGGGGGCTGCCTGGCCCCCCTGGGCTGCGCAGTGGGCAAAGAAATCCTGCTGGCGTGAGCTGGGGTGGGGGGCGAAGCGAAGAGGGAGGGACCGGGGCACGTGGGCAGGGTGGACAGACACCCAAGCCGGGCAGGGAGGCAGGGTCACCTGGGGCCGTTAGAGAGTTCTGAAGAGCCAGCGAAGGGAGGGGCGCAGGGGAGTCACCCCCTTTCAAGGCCCTGTACACGGTCCCTCCCCTGGGGGCCGGAAGAGGAGGGAGACAAGGGCAGGAGCTGTGTGCCAAGCAAATGGCGAGGTCAAAGGCCACCCAGGCAGGAGGATTCCATCAGGTTCTTAATCGCCTCACGCCCTTCTTCTCCAGACCTAGTGAGCGAGGGGCTCTAGGGGAAACTGAGGCAGGAGATAGGGCATCTGCATGGGTGAGGGAGGGCACCCCGCTCTGCTCCCCATCTCAGAAGGCTTTCCCGTGAAGAACCGAGAGGTGGGGCAGACAGCACTAATCGGGACTGGATTACAGCACTCTCCAGCAGGGTCCTGGCAGCCCACCAGCCAGGCGGCTGGGAACACTGGGTGAAGCTCTTGCCTCCCGGCTTTTACTCTGGGCCAACCAAGTGTTTACCAAGCACCTTCTCAGGGCCGCAAGCCGGGGTCCCTGAGCCCAGGACATTACAGGTTTGTGTTTTGGGGTTGGGGGTGGACTAGAGACCACCCTTTGGTCAGTCAGTGCCGGGCCACTGGGTCCTCTTTCCACTCTCCCTGTCCGCATCCGTTTGGGGGCTGGGAGGCCTGGCCTGAGGGCAGGGAGGACCCAAGGTCGGGGCCCAGGTCCTGGGGCCCAGGGCGGAGCAGCCCCGCGGGAATCCAGGGCGTGGGGCGGCTCCTGAGCAGCTGAGGCCCCACCCTGCAGGCCCCGTCAGTAGATTCCCTTCACCCTCTTGTTGTCAGGGTCGAAGGGAGACTTCAGGTGAGCGCGGGCAGGGTAGGTCACCCCCATCCTCTCCAGGGCATAGTCCCCGCTCTTCACGAAGTCCAGCGAGACCTGGGAGCAGAAGAGGAAGGGGACACGGCTCGCTCATTATCGGTGGGTGCTGGGCCCACACCTACCTGCTTCTCAGAAGCGGGGTCTTGGCCTCGCTTCCTCCCCTGTGGGCAAACCCGTCACGTGCCGAGGGCCTTCTCTGAACCGAGGAGCTGCCCAAGCAGGCAGATGCCGTGACCCCTGTGCCCCTGAGTCGGACTTGAGCACTGGGGTCCAGCAGAGCCAAGGTCTGGCAGCCAGTGAGACCTCTCCCACAGGATGGCACGCCTCCCGCCCCAGTAACTCCAGGTCCCTGGGAAACAGCAGGAACAGAAACACGGCCTGACCCTGGGTATGCACAGCAGCTGCAAGCAGAGTAGAGCCGGGTGGCCCCGCTGGGGCACCCTGTTCTCCCCGTACAGGGATTATGCCCAGGGCTGGCCCACGAGGAAGGTGTCTCAGGGCTCGGCTCTGGGAGTCAGAGGACCCCTCTCTCCTGGCAACTCAGGACTGGATGAAAAAAATGAAAAATAAGGCTTCTGTGTGACTGCAGCATTGGGAGTGATCAGCTTCTAGACCAGGCTTCTGAGCCATGGTGGCACCATGGGGCTTAAAGCTCTGAGCCGCCCCCACCAGCCCACGGGCAGGTGGCACAGGCTGCTGGTGCCTTCAGAGGTCTGAAGGAGTGGATAACTCAGAGCCAACTCGTGGTCCTTGCTAAGAAACCCCCAGGAGACCCCAAATTCTGCTCCTACCTCCACAGCCTTTCCTTTCAAGGGGCAGGTTCTTAATCTTATAAAGGAATCTGGGCTATCCCACTGGCGTGCTGGTAAATGTTTAACAGCCAGCTCTCCGGGGGGCTGGGATGGGGCAGTCCTGATGTGTAGCGCCTGCCCCTTCCCGTGGTGTAAATACTCTGGACATCCCTGACGGAGGAGCTGGGAAGAGGTGGACACAGTCACAAGCGAGCCTGAGCCGGCCCCACCCTCCACCCTCCACTGGTCATCCCTGAGTATCCCGGGCTACCTGTCGGGCAGTGGTAAGCTCTCCTTCCTCGGTGACCTTAGTTACAAACCCGTCCCCGATGGAGGAGAGTACCATTCTCCGAAAGAAGAGGTCGCTGGGCCTGCACCACCCTCACCCAGCGCAGGTGAACACGGGGCTTCAGCCAGGACCCAGGGCTCCGTGTCTGGGGGTGTCACAGAAGGTCCTTTGTCACTGCCCAATGTCACCACCAGCGTGGCAGCCTCATCATCACAATTGCTGCATATTAGGTCCCCACTCTGAGGGGTGATTTGTATGACGGCCATGTGAGGCAGGTGGAAGTCTGTCCCTGCACAAGGGCAGGGTCATGGAGCCAGTCAAGAGCAGAGCCCTGAGGCTGTTGGTGCCAAGCCTGTGTCCTGAGCCTCCCAGTCCACCGCAGGGTGCAGACCCCCACTCCCCAGGACTTGCTGTAGGCCGAGGGTGGCAGCCACTGCGCTCTTTCCCCCTGGGGCCTACACACCAGGTCCAGCATGTCCCCTGCACCCCTGCCTGGGCTGGTCTGACGCACTCCCTCCCGCCTCCTCCTGGCTGCTCCTCCCAAGTACTCTTCCAGTGGAGACTCAGTGTGGGGAGATGGGGAGAGGCAGCCCAGGGTCCTCCAAGACTGTCAGCCGGAAAGCTCTGGAGCCAGGCCCAGCTGAAGGGGCATCCCAGCCCCCACGGTCAGAGCCTCTTGGGGCCTCAGCCTCTCAGCTGACTCCAGGCTGGTGCAGGACTCCAGGGAAATAAGCAGGCGAAGCCACAAAGGTGCTGGGAGCGACCATGAGCCCCTCTTCTTCATTCACCTCTCACCACCCATCCACACCACACGCCACCCTCTGTGACCAGCCCATCACTGCACAAGCGTGGAGACCCCTCACTGTGTTGAGAGCCCCTGCAGCCCCTTTCTCTGCGCCCCCTCCCCCGCCAATATGGAGGAAGGCATTTGTGGTCGGTGGGAGATGATTTGAGTTTATAAATGGTTGTTTGGGTAAAATGTTTAGATTTTCTCCACTCAGAACACGCTGTCCCTTCTGTCTCATTCCCAAGCTCCCGAAATGTGCCTGTGTGTGTGCATGTGTGTCTGCGTGCCTGTATGCATGTGTGTGCATGCACGTGTGTGCTAGACATGCGTACTCTCACGTGTGCACACAACCGTGTGCATGCACATGGGCGCCGCCTGGGGCGTGTCTGGGGTGAGGAAGGAGAGGAGGCAGGGAGAGGAGGAATGTGGGTCTTGGGAGGATTCGAGTCCGGCCTCTGCCCACCCTGGAGTCCAGCCCCGGGCACAGGATGGGCAGCAGCTGGAGGTTTGGTCTTTGGCTCCAGGGAGCAGAGGGTGTCAGCCCCGGCCCAGA
Source organism: Ceratotherium simum simum (assembly GCF_057802395.1). Lineage (NCBI taxonomy): Eukaryota > Metazoa > Chordata > Mammalia > Perissodactyla > Rhinocerotidae > Ceratotherium > Ceratotherium simum. The sequence goes on along the minus strand of NC_141928.1, from coordinate 3,933,799 downwards.
GCCTGTTTCTGATCAATAGAAGCCCGGAGCTTCCAAAGTCAGATCCTTTCAGAAGGAAAACATAGAAACAGCTGCCGACTCTGCCCGGAGACACGGCCCATTTGTCAGTCGCCTCATTGTGTTCCTGTCCCCACGCCCAGCACACTCGGGGGGCGGTGACGGGTACTGGTGCAGAGCCTGGAGAGGAACTGGGGCTCCCCCGGGCAGTGCTGGGGAACGGACTCACCGGCCCGCCGCTGGGGTCCCGGATGTAGCCGTAGGCGAGGGTCTTATCGATGGTGAACCCGAAGTCGGCCCTCCGGACGTGGCCCACCACTTGGCCATTTCTCCAGATGGCCTCCAGGCCGAACATGGGCACTTTTCTGTAAGAAGCAATAGAGACAGCTGGGACCCCAGAGTCCCCAGAGGGGGACACCTGCGCTCTGGCCTGGCGGAGAGAAAGGGAAGCTGGAGCGTGCCCACCAGACCCCAGGCTCCATCCCTGAGCCCTCGCTGACTCCCAGAGCCCGGCCCGCCCGGGGACGCCGGGGCACAGGTCTGAGCAAATAAATGAAAGTACAGAGAACACCCCACCCAGGATCTGACGTCTATGTCTGTACAGACAGGCCCGTATGTATGTTTGGAAAAGGCCTGTCTTCAGATTTCTTTTCCACTTGACTTCTGAACGGTTTACAACATTACACCATGCGGCTTGTTCTGCTCTGTTGATTCTTCTTTTTTTACAGTATATGTGTAATTTATTAAAAGCACTTTTCTTTGTTACACGTTAGGTACAAATGCTCACTGTAAGACTGAATTTTTGAAAATTCAAAACAGAAAACAAAGAAAAGATTGAACTTCAATCACAGAGGTGCCAGCACCAGAGGTGACCGGTAATGTTTTTTTTTTTTTGTGAGGAAGATCAGCCCTGAGCTAACATCCATGCTAATCCTCCTCTTTTTGCTGAGGAAGACCGGCTCTGAGCTAACATCTATTGCCAATCCTCCTCCTTTTTTTTCCCCAAAGCCCCAGTAGAGAGTTGTACGTCATAGTTGCACATCCTTCTAGTTGCTGTACGTGGGACGCGGCCTCAGCATGGCCGGAGAAGCGGTGCGTCAGTGCGCGCCCAGGATCCGAACCCGGGCCGCCAGTAGCGGAGCTCGCGCACTTAACCACTAAGCCACCGGGCCGGCCACACTGGGAATGTTTTGGTGCAAATCTTTGCAAACCTGTCTCTCTTGACACTTCATTGGTGGTGTTTATCAAGGGCCTGTTGGGCACAAAGTACTGTGCTGGGTGCTGGGGACGCTGCACAAAACAGGGCAGCAAGCGCCTCCCTGGCCTCAGGGCCCCTGAGGGGTGGGTGACAAGGCTGTGCTGGGGGCAGCCGGGCGTGGTGGGGGCTGGTCTGGTAACTGGAATCGTGTGAATCCTACAGTGTGAAAGAGCCTGGACGGCGTGTGGGGTTCCGTGGCCTGGAGTGAAATGGTCTGGGCCCCACCTGTCCCGTGGATGCGGGAGGGATGGAGGGAGGTTTTGTAAACATGTCCTGTGTCCTCTGGTCTTACCCTAGTCCTACAGAGGCAGTGCCATCTCCATGTGACAAAACACGCTCAGGGAGGCCGCCCGCCTCCCCCAGGGCCCCAGAGCAAATCAGCAGCAGTTCTCTGTGACAACACAGCCGGCACCCTGGCCGTGTCTCTCAGGACTGGGACGCCCAGGCTGCGACACTGGTGGGCTTTGCAGAGATCACCTGAGCAGGGTGGGCTGGGCTGGGCCTGGCGCCGTCCGAGGCTGCTCTTAGAGCCAGACCACAGGCGCTTCCTGGAGGCCGGGCGGCAGAGGGGCTGCGGACACCCACTCTGTCTGCCAGGGGCCCTGTCAGCCCTCCCAGCCCCTGCGCCCGAAACTAGAGCTGAGCCGCTCCCGGGAGATGGCCCAGCAGTCATGTGGAGAGGCAGCCTGACAGGAGCCCAGACAGAGGCCGCAGGATGACGGCAAGCCCCAGCTCTGCTCACTCTCCCCTCCCATCCCGTCACTCTTGACTCTTCGTCTGATGGCTCCAGAAATCTGGGAGAAGTGGCACCATTTGTGGCTGACTGTCAGCTCCGAATCAACAAAGCCCAGAGCCACCGGCAGCCCTGGAGACCGTTGCTACTCGGGTTCCTGTGGAAGCCACGGCCGCGCTCACGCCTGCAGCGTCATCTGACAGTGACTCGGCCCAGCGGAATCCAGGTGCCTGGAATCCAGGGACAAGGCGGGCCTGGCTCCAGGGACATGACAGCGACGTGCTCAAAGCCGCCCCTTGGAGGAACAGAAGGAGTCGGATCCCCGACAGGGCTCTCCTTCCACCTCGGCCATGTGACTGGGCATGAGGCCCCCATCCCTGGGCACCCGTGGTCTCCATTTCTAAGCAGGGATGATGGCCCCAGCCTGGCCCTTCCCCAGACCATATCCCAGCCCGGCGGTGGGGGGATGTATCCGGAACACACGGGAAGGTCGCAGTGACTGGAAACCAGCTCATAGGAAGGGCTCCCCCACCTAAGGCCCTTGGCCTGGATCCACCCACAGAGAAGGGGCTTGGTTGGGCTGTGCTTCTCTTTGAAAATCTGCGTTTGAGGATGGTGTGCCCTCTCCACGTCCCCACGGGCCCTGCTGACCTGGGTTTGCCCCCCGCCCGGCCCTGGAGGGGTTTAAGTCTGCAGCCTCAGCTTCGGGCTCAGGCCTGGCCTGGAGCCCAGCTCCGCCTCTCCCGGGCCTCGGTCTCCACATCTGTAACGGGGCTGTGGCGTGAGTTCTGGGACAGGGGCCTGGCCATGGGAAGAGTCAGTGCCCAGCGGCTGACGAGAGGAACCAGGAGGCGCTGCCTGCTTCAGCTGCGGACAGTCACCTCCAATGGGCCCAGGAGCATGGGACACTCACTCGTCCACGGTGAAGCAGACCAGGCGCCGGCGGAGGCCCTCGGCCCGCTGCTTCTCCAGGGCCTCACGGCCCAGGAAGGGGACGGCGGACTTGAGCTTGCAGGTGAAGGCCAAGCCCGCCTCCAGGGGGCTGTCATCCGGCCGCAGGTCAGAGTGCCAGTGCCGGTAGCCTGGGGAGGGGAGACCACAGAGTCAGTGCCCAGCAGCGGGGGACTACCCCACCCTCAGCGTTGCTTCTTGCCTGGGCCAGTTGCGGGGAGGGGCATCCTCGACTGCAGGGCATCTTCCTCTGGGTGAGCCCCCGAGCCCAACCATCCCATCTGCATTCCCTCCTCTGCACCATCAGGCGGGGGTGTTGGGGAGGGGGCTTGTGAAGGGGCCAGGCAGCACGATAGGCCCCTTCCACTCTGATGTTCTTCAACTTTTCAGGGAAACTTAGGCACTGGTCTAAATTCCGCTCTAGCCCCAGCTCCACAATGCTGGGCAAGCCCCCACTTCTCCCTCCGAGTGTCGGATGCCAGCACCGTCCCTGGCCTGCGTGGGCAGTGAGGGGTCTGGGGACCGGACAATGTGGGGGAAGCAGAAGTGTACTGGGACAGGAGAAGCACAGGTGATGGACATGGGGGCCACAGCTTCTCTGCCCACCAGCGCCCTCCAGACCCTGCACACACCTTTCTCGATGCTCAGAGAGTCGATGGCCCGGTACCCCGCGTTGACAAGGCCATGCTTGGTCCCCGCTGCCATCACGGCCTGGTACACGGGCATGCAGGACGGCCCTGGGATGTGCAGCTCCCAGCCCAGCTCCCCCACGAAGGACAGCCTCATGGCCCGGACCTGGGGGGACAGGGCACAGCTCAGACACCAGCTGAGCCTAGACGACTGAGGTCAAGGCCCAATGGCCCCCTATTGGTGGACAGTTCCTACCGTCATCATTATTATCAGCTGGCCCTGGGCCCGGGCCGGCTGGCCACCAAGAAATGGGGTCTCCCAAGGCAAGTCCTCAGGAACACTCTGGAAATCTTTAAAAGGAAGGGGTGTCAAAGTTGGGAGAGAGAGAAGGTAGACACGCGGTTCCCAGGCCTCAGCTCTTCTTTTCAGTGACTATAGGAGTGTCCTGGGGCCGCCATCACAAAGTACCACAAACCAGGTGCATTAAAACAGCAGAAGTGAATTCTCTCCCAGTTCTGGAGGCCCGAAGTCCAGAATCAAGGTGTCAGGCAGCCGCTTCCTCTGAGGGCTCTGGGGAGGAGCCTTCCTGCCTCTTCCGGCTTTTGGGGGCCCCAGGCAGTCCTGGGCTGGTGGCCACACCACTCCAGTCTCTGCTCCGTCACACGGCCTCTGCGGCTGCCTTCCCTTCTCTCCTTTCTTATCAGGACACTTGGCCTCGGATGTAGAGCCCACCCTAATCCAGGACGATCTCATCTCAAGACCCTACCTTAATTTCATCTGCAAAGACTCTGTTTCCAAGGTCCCACTCACAGGTTCTGGGGTTAGGACACAGATGTCTCTTTGGGGGTCCACCATTCAGTCACTGCAGTGAACTTGGGCAAGCCTCTTAGCCTCCCACTGACCTTGCTTCCTCATCTGCAAATGGGGTGAGGAGCCGGGCCTTGTCAGTTTTAAGACGCTCTGGGTGAGTCAGTGGGGAGTTGACGGGAAGCCAGCAGCACAACTCACAGTCGCCACGGCTGCACCTGGCGGAGTCGGGGCGTCGAGAGGGGAAGCAGCTGGGCCCTGAGTGAGCGTTCCGATCGCTCCCCACCTGCTCAGCCTCGGCCAGGTGCTGGGATCTGAAGACAGACAGCCTCTGCCCACCCAGGACTCGAGTCTTAGAAGGACTCAGCATAAGCCAGTCCTGCGGCAACCACACTCCGGGTGGGCACAGTGCCTGGAAGGAAGGACCCTGCCTGGGAGGGACGGACCGGCTGGCAGGTTGAGAGGAGTCTGCCACGGCGAATGGAGGAGCAGGAGCAAAGGTGCAGGGACAGAGCCCGCGTGCCGGGGGGACGGGAGAGAAAGGCCTTATGCCCCGGCTGCGGGCAGCTGATTATGAAAGCCACTTGCGTGAGAGCTGGGTCCCAGAGTCCAGGAAAGGGACTGTGGGCCCCCAAACCCCATGGAAATGACAGTGCTGTTTACGGAGTGTCCGTGGGCTTAGCTCTTCACGTACATTACGTCCTCGAACTCCTTCATGGCCCCACGCGGTGGTGGGACCAGGCGAGGATGCAGAAATGAGCTGCAGAGGCGCCCTGCCTGGCTGGAGCACACGCAGCTCTGACGGGTTCAGCGGGTCCCTGGGTGCGCTGCACCTCTGTGTACCAGGCCAGCAGCTGCATGGAGGCCACCACAGGCACGGAGTGCCGCCCGGCCTGGTAGAATGCGCCTCTTCCTGCAGAGGCTTGGTTGCATGTGATTTACACACCCAGCAACTGGCGCCTGCTCCCTGGCCTCCAGGCAAACCCTTGAAACCATAGCGTCGCCATGCGCAAAGCCTGAGTGCTTGGCCCTGGGACTGTCCAGATCACAAAAGGGACATCAACAGCGCGTCAAGTCACAGAGCTCAGGGATTAAGGAGCCCGTCCCATTACTGCTCTGAGCTCAAAGGTCTGCCCGGTGCAGCTCTCACAGGGATAATGTCTGAGCAGAAAGAGCAGGAGGGTGTTCTCCCCACCACGGAACCAGCTCCTTATAACTCTGACATTCTAATCGCCCCGCGCCGAGGGGCTGGATTCCAAAAGCTTTTGAAACGATGCAAATTTGCTCTGAGTTGCCGTTTGCTCGGGCCTCTCAAAAAACTCAAAATTGACACAGAAAATGTACTGCTGACATTTCCCTGTTTCCCTGGTGCAAGCTGTAGGCCCCTGACAAAGACTGCCTTGTCAACAGGGTTCTAATTTTAGACAGCCTATGGAGGAGCTTGGGGCTCAAAGCCAAGCTCATTCTGAACCAGGAAAAATCATTTTTAAAGCTCATCCATTAATAGTCCAGGATTGAGGGTCCGAGTCAGACACACATGCCCCCAGCTGAGTGCAAGGGTTGACCGCAGGCTCCACTTGAATTCCAGGGTGGAATGGAGCTATCCCAGCCCCGTCCCCAGGTCCCAGGAGCCCAGCAAGGCCGGGGGCTGGCTGAGTCGGGCCCTCACTGTACCGCTGTGCACAGGCCCGGCCCACAGCAGGGCTGAATCAACACATCCAGGATGAAGGAGAGAAACAGGGGCGGACGGGCCTCTGGTTTCTAGCAAAACGAGGGCAAGAGTTTGGGGAGTTCCAGGTGTCTTTCTAAGTTTACAGAACCACTAGTTCTCTAGACATCTTGCATTTTTCTGCACTGAGGCAGTGGAGTTGGGAGAGCCCTCATTCCTTCTGAGCGGGGACACGTAATGTAGGAGAAGAACTAAGAGTGGGGAGGACTGGGACATGGGCTCTGGGTCAGCCAGACTCGGGTGGGGTGGGCAGCACCAGCACTTCCCAGCAACTCCCTGCCTCTCCCACCCTCAGTGCTTCCACCTGATAAATGGGCTGAGCCAGTGCTTGTGAGCACCAAGTTCGTGAAAAGCACAGTGCCTGGTATCCAGTCACCTGCCGGTCAGTGTTGGCTGGGATGGACTTTAAGTGCAGGCCCCAAACTGAGGCAAACCCCCCACAAAGCAGAGCTCTGCACTCCTGCGGGAAGCACTGGCTGTGGACAGAGTCACAGAATCGTGGAAGGTCGTCAGAAAGGGCCTTAGCCAGGTTTGGCTTCAACCTTTCCCTCCCCCTAAAGACTCCCTAAAATACTGTTGGAACTAATAAACAAATTCAGCAACACTGCAGGACGCAAAATCAACACACAAAAATCACTGCATTTCTATAGCCAAACAACAAACAATCTAAAAAGGAAATCTTTAAAAAAATTCTGTGTACAATGGCATCAAAAAGAAGGAAATACTTAAGGATAAACCCAGCCACGGAGGTGAAAGACTTATACATTGAAGACTATAAAACATTGCAGAAAGAAACGAAAGAAGGTACAAATAAGTGGGAAAACATCCCGTGTTTATGGATTGGAAGACTTAAAATCCTTAAGACCCCAATACTACCCAAAGTGACCTACAGATTCAATGCAAGCCCCATCAAAATCCCGATCACATTTTTTGCAGAAATAGAAAAACCCACCCTCATGTACGTATGGAATCTCAAGAGACCCCGAATAGCCAAAACAATCTTGAAAAAGAAGAACAAGGCCAGAAGACTCACACTTCCTGATTTCAAAACTTACTACAAAGCTACAATAATCAAAACAGTGTGGCAGTGGCATAAAGTCAGACAAATAAACCAATGGAATAGAAAAGAGAGCCCAGAAATAAACCCTCATGTGTGTGGTCAAGTGACCTTCAACTAGGCCGCCAAGACCATTCAACGGGGAAAGGACAGTCTCTTCAACAAATAACAACAAATTGGACAAACTGAATGTCCACAGGCAAAGAATGAAGTTGGACCCTTATCTTACACCATATACAAACGTTAACTCAAAGTGGAATAGAGACCTAAGTGTAAGACCTAAAACTGTAAAACTCCTGGAAGAAAACATAGAGGAAAAGCTTCATGACATTGGACTTGGCAATGATTTCTCGGATATGACAGCAAAGGCACAGGCAACAAAAATGAAAGATGGTCAAATGGGACTAGAGCCAACACAGAAACTTCTGGGCCTTGAAGGACACAATCAGCAGTAAAAAGGTGACCTACAGAATGGGAGAAGATATTTACAAAGTGTATATCTGATAAGCAGTTAATATCCACATATATAAAGAACTCCTACAACTCAACAACAACAAAACAAATAACCTGATTAAGAAATCAATAAAGAACTTGAATACACATTTCTCCAAAGACGAGATACAAATGGCTAACAAACGTGAAAAGGTGGGCAATATCACTAATCATTAGAGAAATGCAAATCAAAACCACAATGAGATATGACTTCACACACACATTGGGATGGCTACTATGAAAAACAAAGCTCCTAAATGACTAGTAAATTTATATTGTTTTTCAGTGGGAAAAAAAGAAAAAAAAAAACAAGGAAACCTCAGATGTCGCCATCTTATCCATAATATACTGATACGAATTAAAAAAAAAAAAAAGCAAAACAGAAAATAGCCGGTGTTGGTGAGGAGGTGGAGAAATTGGAACTCTCGGGCACAGCTGGTGGAAATGTAAAATGGTGCAACTGTTAAGGAAAACAGTATGATGGTTCCTCGAAAAATTAAAAATAGAATTACCATATGACCAGCAGTCCCACTTTTGGGAATATATCCAAAAGAATTAAAGATCTCAGATAGATATTTGCACAGCCATCTTCACAGCAGCACTATTCACAATAGACAAGAGGTGGAAGCAACCCGAGTGTCCATCGACAGATGAACAGATAAACAAAATGTGGTCTATCTATACAATGAAATATTATTCGGCCTTAAAAAGGAAGGAAATTCTGTCACATGCTACAACAGGGAGGAACCTTGAGGACAATACGCTTAGCAAAACAAGCCAGTCCCAAAAAGACAAATCCCAGATGATTCCACTTCCATATGTAAAGTAGTCAAATCCATAGAAACAGAAAGTAGACGGGGTTGCCAGGAGCTGGGGGAGGAGGGGGGATGGGAGGTATTTAATGAATATTGAGTTTCAATTTTGCAAGATGAAAATTTTCTGGAGATCTGTTGCACCACAATGTGAATGTAGTTAACACTACTGAACTATATGCTTAAAAATGGTTAAGATGGGGGGCTGGCCCCGTGGCTTAGCGGTTAAGTGCGCACACTCTGCTATTGGCGGCCCGGGTTCGGATCCTGGGCACGCACTGACACACCACTTCTCTGGCCATGCTGAGGCCGCATCCCACATTCAGCAATGAGAAGGATGTGCAACTATGACATACAACTCTCTACTGGGGCTTTGGGGAAAAAAAAGGAGGAGGATTGGCAATAGATGTTAGCTCAGAGCCGGTCTTCCTCAGCAAAAAGAGGAGGATTAGCACGGATGTTAGCTCAGGGCTGATCTTCCTCATACACACAAAAAAATGGTTAAGATGGTAAAAACAAAACATTCTTTTCTCCCTAGATGGGCACCAAAGCCCAGAGGGCCTGAGTGATTTGCACTTTCCTGATGCTCTGGGCGCCAGGAGTGAGGGAGAGAGGCAGGAGACCCAAACCCAGGACCCCAACACAGGGAGGGAAAGTCCAGGGAAGCAGATCCGAGACAAGGAGCCTAGGTGGGAAGCCCCACCTGTGTCCAACAGAAGTTTAAGGAGATTCTAGAGAGGCTACGGAAAGGACAATCTCTGAAAAGATAATGGCAGTGAATTTTCCAGAATTGAAGGGGGCCAGTCATGAGCCCTCAGACTGCAGAAGCACAAGGAGCACCGAGCAGGATAGATAAAAGCAAATTCCTGCTGAGAAAACGTGGAGGTAAGAGCAGACATCAGAGAGAGAGAGAGGTGAGCAGGGAGCGAGAGAGACAGACAGAGACAGAGAGACTGAGAGACAGGGAGGAGACAGAGAGAGAGGGAGATGATCGGCAAAAGCCACTCAGCTGACTCCAGGTGACTTACTGGCAACAACAGATGCTGCTCGACTTAGAACAGTATCTTTGAAGCAGAGCCTTGAACATGTCTGTCAGCCTAAAAATCCATACCCTTCGAGAGGGAGGGAGAAATGACGATTTTTCAGAAAAACAGAGCTTATCACTCACAGTTCTTGGTGAAAAACTTTTCGAGGACGTACTCCAGCAAAGAGGTAGACAGAGCACCCAGCACCCTGAGAATGGACCGCCACTTCGACCTGCAGATCCAGGGTGAACCCTGAGCAGAGCCTCGGCCAGGTGGAGGTCACCCTGGGAGTGAGGCTGACCGAGGCAGGGCCGACTCTGCGTCCAGTCTGGAAATGGGTGCTTGGCGACCAAGCCCACCGAGAGTGGAACTAAGGAGGACGGCTAAATCTGGTCACGTGGCTCCCTGGCCATAAGCATCCTGTTATCAGCAGACAGATTTAGCTCCGCAGATGAACGGCTGGCGCTGGGCCTTTTGTGAGGCAGCCCGCTGGCCCGGTGTGCTGCTGGGGGCTGACGGCCTCTTCTGCTTGGCCCAGCCAGGGTGACGACTCAGGAATCAACAGGGCTTGGCCAGTGCCCATCTTTCCAGTGGCCAGTGCTGTTCTGGCCAGTTTGTCCCAGAGAGGAAGGAATCACTCCTGAAGCCAGCAGGAGCCACCTGCCAGCTGTGGCCCTCTTGGAGGCTCAGGCTCCTGGACCAGAGAATGGGGACCCTAGAGGACCCCTCTGTGAAAAGACATCACACCCGGAGAGCACAGACCCACCAGGTCTCCACACGTAGGTGAATGTTGTCACCACTGTCACAGTTCTTTTCCATCCCAAGTTGGCCCAAGGACCCTCTCCTTTTGGAAGGTTCTGGGCTTCAGACCCTCCACCAGGACCTGCCCTGGAGGGATTCTGTGGGAGCTGCAGACAACTCTCAAGAGTGAGAGGATTCTCCCCTCTGCCTGGCCCCTGTTTCATTCAGGCCACTAAGGTGACCACCGAGTCGGTCAGCAGGGCAAGCTGCGGGAGGCCCCTCCCTGCCCTGGGCCTGGCACCGTGTCCCCGTCCTAGGCGGCCTCCACCGCAGCGGACTCAGCCTTCTCTGCCCTATGAGGGCAAGGTTGGAACCTGGAACCCGAGACATGGCTAATGCCTCCGAGCTCCCAGCCCAGGGCTCTGCGCACAGTAGGTGGTCAGTAATGTTCACTCGTTCTGCACAAGGTCGCTTGCCCCAGACAGAAGTGGCAAACTCAGGCAAGACGAAGCTTCTAGCCACCCATTCCACAAACACCCGTGCTCAAACATCCCACGGGGCCCCGGCACTCTCCCAGGCTCTGGACCCTCCACAATACCAAGGATGCTGCCCAGCCCTGCTGGCACTCACAGCTGATGCAGGGCAGGCGAGGGGCCAGACACTCGCCGGAGCAGGCGCCACAGTGGCCTAGAGTGTGGCTTAGGACGACGCACACCTACTCGGTTTATTTATTTTTTATTTTTTATTTTTTTTTATTTATTTTTTTCCCCCAAAGCCCCAGTAGATAGTTGTATGTCATAGCTGCACTTCCTTCTAGTTGCTGTATGTGGGACGCGGCCTCAGCATGGCTGGAGAAGCAGTGTGTCGGTGCGCACCTGGGACCCGAACCCCGGCCGCCAGCAGCGGAGCGCGAGCACCTAACCGCTAAGCTACAGGGCGGGCCCCTCACCTACTCGGTTTAAATCTAAGTCCCAATGTTGCATCCCTGGCGACTGGACTCCCTCTGAGTCTGTTTCTGCAAACCTTGGGTGGTAATAGCGCATCCCTCACAGGGCTCATGGGAGCACTCAGCAAAGTCATCGCCGTAAAGACCCAGGCAGGGTGCTTGCTGTTAGAGAGGTAGGTGCTACCAGCACACCCATTTTACAGATAAGGAAACTAGGACTCAGGGAGGTCAAGGCACTTGCCAGAGGCCCAGGGATGTCCTGGAAAATGATTGACAGACAGTTCGTGGGGGCGGGGGGGGGTTGTTCTGTAGCATTTACCACTTTCTGTGGTGTGAATACTCCCACCGTGGCTGATTTCAGGCTCATTTTCCTACAGATTCAGTGGTCAGCTCTCGAGAGGTGACACACAGTGTGGTCCCGCACACTCAGAGGAGGCCGTGCAACTACTAAGTGGCAGAGCAAGGGCTCAGCCACGTGTCTCCTGTCCTAACACCATAGGACCACGCTCCCGGCCCCGGACTGACTCATCGAATATTCTTGGGTGGGAGGGGACATGCTCAGGTGTCAGTAAAATGCGGATGGGGGGCTTGATTCCATGCTTGGTGCATCGCTGAACTTCCCACCAGCTTTCCCTGGAGACGACTCGAATCCAGGGAGGTGCTGAGTCCCAGCCACTAAGGTCACCCAGACGTCCCAGGCAGGAGGCCATGTCGCTACTGTGGAATGCTCTGGGCACATGTATCATCAGAACAAGCCCGGAGTGCGCCTTTCTGGGTAAATATCACAAGAGGGCTCGAGTGGCTGCACCCAAGACGTCAGCCGGCACATCCGACCTTTTCAGATCATATTAGCTCAGGGAGGTTTTACAAGTTTCCTGGGCGTTGGGTTGTGTAACAGCACTCCCGACACCAGGCGCACCCTCCAAACTCAGTCACCCCTCAAATAGACGAGGATCCCAGGGGCCCCGGTGGCAGAGGAAGGGCAGAGATCAGAGCATGTGCAGCCCTCTGCAGGGGCCTGGGCCCTCGCTGGGCGGGTAGGGCCGAGCCTGGTGCACTGGAGGCTGCCTAGGATGGGGACATGGTGCCGGGCCCAGGGCAGGGAGGGGCCTCCCGAAGCTTCCCCTGCTGACTGACTCAGTGGTCACCCTAGCGGCCTGAATGAAACAGGGGACAGGCAGAGGGGAGAATCCTCTCACCCTTGGGGACCTGCAGCATCCCACAGAACTTCTCCAGGGCAGGTCCTGGCGGAGAGTCTGAACCCACTGGAGAGGGAAGAAGCAAGGTGGTGAGAGGTTGGGAGAATCTTCATTTTTCAAACCCTCTGGACACTCCCAAGACACCCTTGATTCTAAAAACATTCTGCTACGGAGTGCCCCCCCTCTCCTAGCGGGCTGGCCCAGAAGGCTAGAGTGTGGTGATGGTGGTGGTTCTGGTGACAGTGACTGAAAACCAATTTTCCAAGAATCAGAATAAATAAGAGGTGTGATGCTCAAACCACACTTCACAAACTTGACCCTCTCTGAGGCTCTAACAAGCTCTGCAGAAACTGCCCAATCCTCAGGGCTCCCCCTCCAGCCCACGGGAGTGCTGGGTCAGCCACAGACCCCCACCCCCGACGCTCCTGTGAGGATGTACACATCCTCGGCCGGGCGCCCCTGAAGCTGCAGATTTCAAGCCACTGATAAAAGCCAAGGATCATCCTCCAGAAAGACCCTGTCTGCACCCCCAGACCATGGCAGGGGGCTGCAGAGTCAGAGCACCCAGCACTCCCTGCAGATCTCTGAAGCGCACACCCCGGGATCCTTCAGAGCCCCCCAACCTCACTCCAGCCACACCTGTCCTTACACTGTCACAGCCAGAAGACGTCACTGTCCCCCACGAGACACCTTGAACAGTGGCCATGGTCACCACGTCCGTCTCAGCTACATCCACAGAAGCCCTCATGGCCCGCAGCTCTCTAGGGCCACAGCGTTTTGCACAGGCTGTGCAAAGCGACTTTTCAGGCGGCGGCTGAAGCCCAATTGGCAAACGCAGGCTCTGTGAGTTCTGGGCCTCCCGCGACCGGAGCCTGACTGTCTGTGTCACACGTGCAGGTGGGAGAACGTTCCCTCCGGAACTAATCCAGTCCTGACGGTGCCACGGCAAGAACGCCACACCATCAGGAAAAGAAATTCAATTTCCTTTTGACCTGAAATTAATTTTCAGAAGAAAATCACTTTATCACTGTGCCTCACAATGAGCTTTGAGCCCAGCGCCTGCTGCTTTCCAGAGGGGGCCCCATCCTCGGCCGAGGCGCCGGGAACACCGTGTCTCCCCCGGTAACCAGGCCAGGAGAGCACTTCCCACTAGGAACCTCGCCGGCTCTGAGGCCAACATGTGGGAGGCAAAGACATCTGGTCAGTTGGCCGCCAAGGGGACCTCTTCCCCGCCCCCTGTTCCTCCTCTAGGAATGCAAGGATCCCGGGAGTCTGGGGCTGGTCCAAGCATCTCAGAGAATTATTACAAAACAACAACACCGCTCAGCTGGGGACACCGCTCAGCTGGGGTTGCCCACCCATCTGTTTGCTGTGAGCGTGGGTCACCGAGGGCAGCAGCAGGGTCCTCGCCCACTCTTGGGCCCGGGCTGCAGTTCCAGGCTCTGGCCCTCATCACTCCGTGCACTGCGACCAGGAGGCCTCGCCAACCCCACAGGCACACACATTCCTGTCCTGCATCTGGGACAGGGTGGCTGGACTCCAGCGATCTCCCATAAATATTTGGCCCAGCCCGCTCTCCGGCCCCAGCATCTCTTCACGCTGAGGGACATGGCGTCAACACACGTGGAAGCCAGCACAAGATATTATTTAGGAGAATATGAATTCCCCCTGGACTCGGAGACAATTCAGGATGTCTGGACAGACGGACAGGGCTGCCCAGAAAGGATTTTAGACATTGTCTAGTCTTTGTGCTATGGATGGGAAACTGAGGCCTGGAGTGGTGGTCCCACAAAAGGCTGGGCGGGACTAGAAGCCAGGCCTACGGGCTCCCAGCTCTGTTGAGCACTGGGGTGACTCTGCTCCAGAGCCCGTGGGTTCTGTGCTGAGCCGGCTCCCACCTCCCCACCTGTCTGTGAGGCCACCTCGGGCGGGGGCCCAGGGCTGCAGCCAGCCCTGCTCCCACAGCCTGAAGTCCTGTTGGCGGCTGCCTCCCCCACGCCTCTTGCTGGCCAGTGAAAGGGAGGTCATTGTATCCCAGGCTTGGACCGTCTGGGAACATGTGGCCTGGGCCACTGTGAGGTCAGTAAAACCCGGAACATCAACACCAAGGAGCCAGAATCTTTGCTGTTTTGCCCTCACCTCCGCAGTCCTCAGGAGAAGGCGGGTGGCTGCAGCAGGATTCCGCGCGCCTGGGGCCCCGGCCGGGCACCGTCCCACCACAACCTCGTCTCTTGACTTTTCTGGCGCTCATCTCCCACAGCTCACGGGAGCTGGGCCCACCTGGCCACCCGGGGACTCTGAGCCCCCTGAGAGCAGGACAGGGCCCCCCCAGCAGGCCACAGAGCAGTAACCTGCATGGACGTGACATCTGGCCCCGCCAGGCTGCCCCCAAGAGCGGCAGGGAGGAGCAGTGGGGATGAGAGAGGCCTGATGCTGCTACCCTCTGCCGGGTGTCGAGTCAGTTTCCAAATGAAGACAGTTAAGGACCTGCGCCTGATGGGCCCCACAGTGTCCAAGGACACAAGCCCGTCAATGACCCCGCAGCACCAGCTGATGACATTAAATCTGTGTGTTCTGAGATTGGCTGGCCCCTCTAAGAGTCAGCCAGTGACCCCCTGGCCCTTGGCGCTGGCTGCCTTTGTGGCCTCGGGGGACCCACGGGATAAGTTTCTGGCTGAGGCTGTGGGAAGAAGTCTCTGCTGGCCACCCCAGGGCATCTGTTCCTCTAGTCCTGCCAAGGGGGCCAGGAGGCAGGGGGATGGGGCCCCCGTGGGGAAAGGGGTGGGATGCTGGCTGAGGTGGTAGGGAGGGGATGCGGGAGCTCAGGGCCAGCTGCTTTAAGCCCCTGGCTCACCACTGTCCACCTGGGGGCAGTCCTAGGGCAGAGGTCCCTCACAGCACGGGCCAAACGAACGAGCACGTTCATGGGACCCTCCTCACTTCCATGCCAGCGTCTTGGGGAGTGGCCGCCACTCAGCGCCCAGGCCTCTCTCCGACTCAGGCTGGGCTGTGGCTGCAGGTTCTTTCCTGACCCCGTCTCAACTAGGCTATAGGCTCCTAGCAGGTGGGGGCGGCATCTTCCATCCCAGAGCCCCTGCGTCCGTCTCAATGCCCAGCATCCGACGGGCTCCAGGCCAACATGTCCGAGATTAATTCTAGAGCCAGGCTTGCAGTGGGGAAGGGGGACTGTGGAGAGAAGGGTGGGAGGGGGCAGAAGCTCAGCATTGGGAATAGATCCTTCAGGTTAGGATAAAATGCTAAACTGAGAACTCAGCTGAGAATCCAAATTGGCCAGATATGAGCTGATGGTGTCAAGTTCCCGCAGGCAGGGACTGGCTTGGAAAGCTCTCCTAAAGGCCCAGAACAGCACTGGGCATGGGGAGGAGCAGAAAATACCAATGACGGGCAAGAACACACCACGGAATGACCCGGAAGGCAGGGACCGTGTACCCGGGACACCGCTGTCTCTGGGTCCCGGTTCTGAGGAACCTGTCTTAGCTCAATAATCAGTCATACAGGAGCATCATCAAAGGAAACTCATCCCAGGGCCGTACAAGGGGAAGAAATGGCCCAAACGCAATGTCCACACTGCTCATGGAGCCATGAGAGGACGACACAGACGCTCCAAGTGGTTCTCAGAGGCTATTTAAAGGAACAAGAAAACTATCACAACGTCGTAAGAGAATAACGCCACGTGTGCAAACCACGTGTGGGACAATCTTGCTTCTTTTGTAAAATCTGTAGACAGAGGTGAGGGACAGAAGCTGGAAGGAAATATGCTGACTGTTAACCTGGCTTCCTCTCGGGCGGAGTTAGAGGGGTTTCACTTACGTGTTCTTATTTTACAAATGTCCCCGATATTTACAGTGAACTACTGAAGCCCATCACCTCTTCAGCCAGACCCTGCCGTGGGCGAGCTTCCAGCCAGCAGAATCTGCTTCGCGACCTCCCATCCCCACACTGGGGTCACGAAAGGGAGGGCCCAGAGAGGTCAAGGGTGGCACCTGAGGGGTCAGGCTGGAAGTGAGGTCTGCACCCCGGCCCCCCACTCTTACCCCCATGCTGCACGGTTAGGGCTGGAAACAGTCATGAGCCTGCGTTTATAGAGCAATAAAATACTTTTTGACACAAGCCGTGAGCCAGTTCCAGGGGAGACAGAGAGGAGGGGCAGCCCGCAGTGTCCTACACCCCATTCCCAACCCGGCATCCATGGCGCCCCCACCTGGCCTGGCCCGCCTGTTACCCCAGGGAGGGATTCATCCTGGAAGTCTGGCCTCTGCTTCCCCCAGCCCCAGACCTGGCCCAGCCCGGCTCCCGGGCGCCGCAGGCCAAGGTACGGCCAGAGAGCCACAGGCTAGGCCTGGGGAGGCAGCCAGGGGCGGGGAGACAGCTGGAACCCCCTGTCCAAGAACAAGTCCCAGGTGGCTTTGGAGCGGCCGTGGGCTGGGAGGGGAAGTCTTCCCACCTGGTCTTCTCCCCTGCGAACCACACACGGCTGAGCAGATGCCAAGCTCACAGCTCTCCCTCTCCCTTCACAAATTAGAACCCAGCCCCAGACAAGGCT
Source organism: Ceratotherium simum simum (assembly GCF_057802395.1). Lineage (NCBI taxonomy): Eukaryota > Metazoa > Chordata > Mammalia > Perissodactyla > Rhinocerotidae > Ceratotherium > Ceratotherium simum. Next base: position 3,916,858 of record NC_141928.1, on the reverse strand, counting down.
GGACGCTGCATGGACCCCTGCGGGGCCGAGGGGGCCTGAGCCACAGTCGGGGCAGACTGGATACCGCCCCACTGTGTCCTGGGGTAGAGCTGTGCCTCTCTCTCAAAGCACGCACCCTCTCTGGTCTCGGCAGGCAGCTTTGCACCCAGGAGGCAGGAAGCAAGCTAGACGGAGACATTCCCCCAGCTTCCTGCCCCCCAGCACGGCCTCCAGAGATCACAGGCGGGAGCAGAGCCCGGCCAGCGCTCCCGGGCTCTGCAACGCTGCCTTTGTCTCAGCTTCTCTGGCAGCCTGCTCCCACTGACGACAGAGCAACGTTGTTTATTTGCTAACAGGACCCAGATTCTTCCTGACCTCCAGGCCCTCTGAGGCCAGGATCGCTCTCCCCACCAAAACCCCAGATGGACACGTAGGATGTAGAAAAGGGGCAGGTGTCCCCAGATCTGGCTGTCCGTCCGCCCTCACCCCCCTCACGGCCACGTCCGTGTTTGTGCGTTTTTTGTTTCATTAGCTGGGTGCTCGGGCAGTCCACCAACCTCTCCGAGCTCAACTGGGAACACATGTCCTACGAGGTAACAGTTCCTACACCACAGCTGTCAAAGGGCCTGGCGGTGACTGCAGCCAGCATGACTGCCACCCCCGCTAACAGCCATTCTGCCCCCTGGGGACACTGGGTCATGCCGGGACCCATTTTTGGATGTCACAACTGAGAGTGCTCCGGGCATCGAGTGGGTGGAGGCCAGGGATGCTGCTGAACATCCTGCCCAGCCCAGGACGGACCCCACACAGAACATCTGTTCCGAAATGTGCATATGCCAAGGCTGAGCCGCCCTGTGGTGGAAGCTTCCGCTCTGTTGTGAGGAGGAAACGAGAACAGGGCCCGGCACTGGCGAGCCCTCAGCTAACAGCGGCTGAAATTACGTTACCTCCTGCTTCCCCGCGGCCCCGGGCGGTCAGAGCGGAGATTGTGATGCTTCTTTCCAGCAAGGACCCTGGGGCCCAGGAAAGCGGCGTGCAGACCAGAGCTGGACCCCGGCCCCGGCCCCAGGCCCCTGAGGAAGCTGGTCGATGCAGCCCCGACATGGTCTGTGGTCTCGGGGGCTTCGGGTCCCGGGACCAGGACTTTCTGGAGCTGGGGTCGGGGTGGGAGGATGCTCCCTGGGGACTGCCAGAGCCCCCCTCAAGCAGCGCCCCCGACCTGTGACGTCAGCGAAGAGGGGCAGGGAGGACACATCCGGAGGACAAGCGCCTCCTCAGAGGACAGAAGACCCGCCGGGGCAGCGGAATTGCTTGGCTGTCCCCAGCCTTGTTTCCAAGGAGGCAAAGGAAACAACGTGTTACCCTGACTTGGGAGGGTGTGCCCTGTGCCTCTGAGGAGGGGAGCACGGGGCAGCTGTGCAGGCCGAGGCTGAGGCCGGCCCCTGCAGAAGCTCGGGGTGGCCCCAGCGCATGCCAGGCTCCGGCCGGAGCACGGGTGGTACCCGACTTGGACCCGCTGCTCTTCCTCGGTTCTAACAGCCCGGGGGCAGGACCATCTGGCCCCACCTCACAGTGAGGGACCAAGGCCCAGGGAGGCCAACAGACTTGCCCAAGAACACTCGGGCTCCCAAGTCCCAGCCCCGGGTGCGTTACCTTGCAGCACACTGCTGCCACTCACAGCCCAGGGGACGGTGGCCAGCTGGTACCTACCAGGTGCCCGGCGGCTCTCACCAGCTTGTGGGTGGAGAAAGGGAAGGCCTCGTTGCTCAGGTCTGCGTCGAGCACCTCCTGGAGAATGGCCCGGCTGCAAGCAAGAACAAAGTCGGTCTGTCAGTCAGTCCACAAACACTTGCCCAGCGCTCCTGGGTGCAGGCCCTGGGCCGGGAAGGCACTGGGGATGCAGCAGTGAGCGGGACAGGTCCCTGTCCTCAGGGGCCAGACCGACAGCGAACATGGTATTAATATAAGCGCACCAAGACAAACACACGCCAAAAACACGGTCAGATGAGAAAGCGACCTTCAGGGGGAGTGGTGACAGGAGCAGCCGAGCCCGGGTGGAGACCAGACTCACAGAAGCGGCCCCACGGTGCTCTCCTCCTCAGATGGGCCAACAGGGCCCGGGCAGTGATCTAACTGCCTAACGCCTCCCAATCCCCCAGGCCAGTGGGCAGGTGTATGAGCCCCCAAGGGTGGCAGGCGCTTCTCTCCTGCCCACACCGCACGCCCAGCACAGTCGGCTCTCATGCTGGAGGGGTTGCCCAAGACCTCACAGCGTTCACGGAAACCTTCACTTCCTGGGCACCTTGCCCTTCTGCCTCCCTCCGGCTTGGTTCACACCTCCTGCACCCTCCACATTCCCACCCAGGTCCCTGTCCCTGTTGAACCCTGAGTCATGCTTCCGGTCTTGGATCTGCTGTCACATCCTCCAGGAAGCCCTCCCTGACTCCCTCAGTCTGGGTTTGGTGTCCCCCGCCAGGGCGCCCCCACACTGGTTGTGCCCCCACTAAACCAAGAGGTCCATGCCAACAGGGCGCCTATCCTGACATGCCTGGCACAGAGAGGGCCCTGGGTAAAGAGGACTGATTGAGAACGGCTGGCTTCGCACTGCAGGGAGAGCTCCCCATTGGCAGGAGATGGCCCTCCACTTCTGCCCCACAGGGGTCCCAGTGGGTGCTGGGGCTGCAGGGTGGCCGCTACCTGGAAATGCTGCCCACTATAATCCCCACCCCCACGGGGCCTGGAGCTGCCAGCCCACACCGGCCCGAGGTGCCTAGCGTGCTGCAGTCAGCCAAGAGACTTATGTAACACCTGCCCACACCCACGCAGTGCCAGCCCGCAGAGAACCCATATCCCGTCCTCAAGGAGCACGTCCTCTCTGCGGCCCTGGGGGCGGCTGGGCCAGAGCAGGGGAAGGAGCCTGGAGGGCTCAGCAGCGCCAAGGGAACCTCTTGCTCCGGCCCATGTCTGGGGTGCGGGAGGCCACCCCTCCCCGAGGGAGGCAGCAGCTGGTGCTGGAGGGCACAGCTCCCAGCCAGAGACCCAAGATCAAGTCCCAGCTCCTCTGCTCACCCCCTCACCCCATCTAGCCTCAGGCCCGTCATACTCAGGGACAGAGATGCCACCTCACAGGGCCCTTGTGAGGAACCAGTGAGACAGCACACGCCAAGCTGCGTGGCATTAATAATTAACACAGTGATCACTCACTTCTGCACTGACAACACTGTCCCTGCCAGCCACATGCGGCCACTCGAGTTTAAGTTAATTAACATCCAAACTTCAGTCTCACCAGCCACATTTCACGGGCTCAGTGGCCACATACGGCTTAGCGGCTACCGTATCAGACCACCCAATTATGGACTGTTTCCAGAGAGTTCTATTGGACAGCAGGTCATAGAGCATCTCCCGTGGTCCAGATGCTGTGCTAAACACTTGCCACGTAACAACTCAGAAAGTTTAGCCCTTATCGGTGGTGCTGGTAACACTGTTATTCATACAAGAAACTTAGGGTTATTTTTGAAAGAGAGAGGGCACTTTGGAGGAGAAAGTTAAGAAATTACCAGGAGGAGGAGAGCTTCTTCCTCTCCTGGCAGCCATCACTCGCCTCCCACCTGGAGCAGCTTCTAATGAGGCTGGAAGAGGCTGGCCTGTCTCCCGGGGCTGTGCCTTGATCAGTCCGTCTGGCGCCCCCTCGCTCCCCTCCCCATCTGCCTCCTCCACACTAAAAATAGCCCACTCCCTGTCCAAGGTCGCCATGGCAATATAGCCTAGGCTTCCGAGGCCAGGCCTCGAGCTTGGACAGCCAGGACCCTCACCCCCATTCACCCAAGAGATGAGGAGGTCGGGCTCACCCAGGGGAGAAATGAAAACCACCCCCATGGTATCGGGGCTTCCTCTGGGCCAGGCGTGGGGCAGGCATGTTCCATGCATTATTCGCGGAGCCCCAACACCCCTCCCCTCCAGCCACCATCCCTGCTCCTCTCCACACATCTCCTTCCTCTCCTCCCCTCCTTCCCCAACACAGTCTCACCAGCCCTCCCTTGGGAGACTCTCGTCAAGTCCACAGGAGCCCCTGAGTGGCCAAACCCAACGGTCAGTCCTCGGTCCTCGTCCGCTGGGCCCATTGACCACCCGGACAGCTCCCACTCCCTCCTCCAAGTCCCTGCTTGGCTTAGCCCCGAGGCTCCTCACACACCTGCCGGCCTCCTACGCCCGGCCCAGCATCAGAGACCCGGTTAAAGCCCAGGTCTAAGCGTGTCCCTCTTCTGCTCAGTCCCCTCAACCAGAGGCACAGCCTCTGGCCCTCAGGCTCTCACTCCGCTGCCCGCTGAGCACCTCTCCCCCGCCCTGGCCTCCCTGCTCTTCCTCAGACGCACAGGCGCTGCACCCGCTGCTTCCTCCGCCTGAAACACTGTCCCTTGAAGAGCTCCAAGGCCTGAGCCTCATGTCCTCCAGGGCTTTGCCCAAATGTCCCCTTAATAGATGTTGGTTTTCGTGGGCAGCCCGGAGTCACACCCTTGATGGTTAGAGCACGGAACCAACTCAGCCAACGAACTATTCACTTGTTCAGCAAGCACATACTGCGCGTCTGCCGCGCGCCCCTGAGCCAGGCGGTGCCCCCACAAAGACGGCCACAGCTCAGCCTGGGCAGCGAGGTCGGCCAGTCCAGGACCCAGCTGGGGAGCCGCTGGCTTGGCCAACTCTGAGGGACCTGGGAAAATGGAGGGTGGTAGGGTGTGAGCACACTGACTGGGGATCCCAGCGAGACCTCGGATCCTAGCAAGACCGCCAGGCTAACAGGGGTGTCCCCGGGCCAGAGCCGTGCTTCGTCAAAGCACGCAGCTTGACTAGAGGCTCATCCGCCCACTCTCTCTCCCTCCCGCTGCCTCAGGGCCGCCGATCCCATAGTCTTTCGGGAATACATCTTCCCTTCTACACGTTCTCCCTCCTCCCCTGACTCTTCCCCGTGCCGCTCCAGTCTGGCAGAGGACTGTGGAGGCCGCCTGATGTGTGAGTGCCGGAGCGCCCACAGCAGGTGCACCATCGTATAGATGCTCAAGGTGTGCAGCTTTCCGAGGGCTCGGGGCTGTGGGGGGTGCCCATTCCCATCAGCCCTGGCACTTGCTAGCTGTGTGACCCCGGGCAAATATCTCTACCTCTCTGTGCCTCAGCTTCCTCCCCAATAAGAACAAGAACAATTACAACCACCTCAAAGGGCTATGATCAGGATTGGAGGAGATGTTGGCACAGGGCTTGGCAATCACAGGCGCCCGGTCGGTGGCTACTCACACGATTTCTCTTCCTCCCTTGTCCCCCACCCCTAGGTCCTTCTCCGAAGCCCAGCCAGAGGGATCTTTCCAAAGCACACGCCTGCTCAGGTGCCCCTTTGCCTAAGACCCTTCTGTGGCTCCACACACAAGCTAGCGTCTGAGGACTTCCAGGCTGTGATTCCTCGTGGTGGGAACACAGCTCAGTAAATACTTACAGGATGAATGAACGAGTGAATGATCCACTCACAGACCTAGTCCTTGGAGGTATTTAGGGAGGAGCTGGTGACCTCTCTGTGGGGTATTATTCTCAGCCCAGGGAGCAGGTAGAGCCCCGGCCTGGCTCTGCCCACTTAGAGATGGTGTACGTAATTCCTAGATTGTGTCAACGATCCAGAGACACCCCCCCATGGGCCCCTCCGTGAGCCCTGAATCCTCAGATATTGATTCAGGTAAGGTTCGGTCTGATTCTCATAGGAAGGGCTTTCCTGCATTCTAGTGCTTTGAAAGTGACTTATCCAGCGTGGCATCTCTGGGTTCACCAGAACGTCCCACACTGGACCAGTAAGTGGTTCTGCCCCCAGGATCCCAGTTGGATGGATTAGGCTCCAGGTCCCAGGTGTGCCCAGGTGTGCCCAGGGGCTTGGCTCCCTGTCCCGTCCTCACCTGGCTGGGCCCTGGATGCTAATCATGCCCAGGTCCTCGGAGCTGTCGAGGAGCCGGCACCGGAACTTCTGGTCCTGCAGCACCGTGGTGATGTGTGACCAGTTGTGCTGGGCCACAGCCCCGCCCACGGCCAGGTAGTAGCCGTCCCCTGGAAGAGGAGCATCAGACTTAGAGCGGGATTGCAGCAGGAGGGCGGGAGGAGGAGGGGTGGCCCGAGGCCTCCGGGCTGAGTAAACAAGGCTCTTCCCTCGAAAATGAACCGTGAAAGTCAGAGCATAGTGACATCCAGAGGGGCCCTGGATTCTCACAGTGCAAGACAAAAAGGGGTCCTGGGGTGTGGACCCCCGAGGGCTGCACGTGTCAAGGGGGCACTCTCCTGGGAGACTCTGAGGCTGTCACCCACATTTCAAAATGTTCCTGATCCAGGAAAGGGAAGAGCTCCCAGCGCCACCACACCACAGGGAGATTCTGCGTCCCACCTCAGCCGCCAGGGCTGGGCCACCTTGGACAAGTGTCAACTCCCGCTGAGCCTCAGCGTCCTCACAGCTCCCATTTCACTCCATATTCCCACAGCCCCTGGCCTCCAGGTTCCCCACCTTGGCCATATCAGGACTTGCTGGGACCAGGCGCTGGACCGGGTATTTACAGGCAATACCAGCGTGATCTCCCCAGGATGGTGACACTTGTCACCACCCCCAGGTTTCAGAAAAGGAGACTAAGGTTCAGAGAGGTCACATGGTGGGAGAAGATCGAACTCTGTCCAGCTCTAAGTCCAAGGCCTGTGGAGCACCCACTGGGTGACCCACTGGGTCATGCTGCCCCCAGGGAACAGAGGGCAGCCCACTTGGCCCAGCATCTTGGGAGAGCCACTGCCATGGGGACTTCGGACAGCTGCGTGGCCCTGGACCTGTCACACAGCCTCTGGAGCCTGCACAATCTCACCTGCAATTTGGGGCTGATGTACCTCATCTGCAGGGACCCTGTGGGATTCAGCCCTGGGGTGGGCAGACCCTCACTGATCACTCCCCCCGCGATTTGTGGGGCTGCCTGGGAGGGGCCAGAGGAGGCAGGAGGTGGGGGCTTCCTTCGTCTCCGCTATCTCTGCTCCTGCCCTCCCCATCCTGCCTCCTTCCTTCCTTCCTTCCTAATTCCTGCAGGGCTTCCTGCCTAGGAGCCATGGTACCCAGGGAATCCCTTGACCTGCCGGCCCCGGTTTCTCCATCTGTACAATGGGAATGAGACTGGACCCCTCACAGGGCTGCTGGGAAGATTTAAAGAACTACGGGGCACAGGAGCCCAGCCCAAGGGAGGGATGGAGAACCGGGCACAGGGATGGTTACACACTCAGATGCTCAGCCCCCTTCCCAGAGGGTCTGGTCCCACCTGAGGGCTGCTTCTCTCAGCGCACCGGCCTGGGCAGGCCCAGCTCCAGCCCTCAGCCCCACTCTGTGCGGAGCCAGGGGGCACAGGCAGGAGAGGCGGCTTCAGAGGCAGGAGAACCCTGCCTAGGTGCCCGCCCCCAGGTCCCCCCCCAGAAGCTCCCCCACAGCAGTGGAACAACATGTCATCGTGATAATAGGTGCAGCCACCTACTAACTGAAAAAGAGACGCACCTCACTTTCTTTCTACGACAAGAAAGGGAGCAGCTGGTGGCAGAGAACTGGGGATGGAGGGGGCACAGGGCCTCTGCTCCTCCCTGGGAGCGCTCCCTCTGATGGGAGGTCCTGGGGCTGGGGTGGGCATGCAGCCCTGCCTGGAAGCTCAGAGCTAAGGACCCTCCTCTCGTGCAAACCCAGGGTTCCATCAGCACCAGCTGGGAAAGGGCAGAAAGAGCCTCTGGCCTTGCCGCCCACTGGCATCCCAGTTGAGATCCCAGCAGGGGCTGCAGTCTCCCTCCTGCCCCGTCCAGGTGAGCCCTGAGACGTTCTGACCTTGTCACCCCATGTGCTCTGCTCTTCTGCTCCCCAAGTCCTGCCTGTCCTTCCAGACCCAACTCAAAGGCCTCAGCCTCCAGGAAGCCCTCCTTGACCACCAGAGCTAGAAGCACCTCTTGACAAATGGCCAGACCCCGGGGTCACCCACAGCTCCCATCTCTCCCTCACTCCCGAATCCCAAAGGCCTCTCTGCCCCTTCTCTCCAGGCCCATGGCCGTAGCCCAGCCTGGCCACAGCATCTCTGGCCTGTCCCCTTCCTGCCCCCAGCCTCCAGTCACATCCTCCAGTCACCGTCTGAATGCCCAGTCCCACCACCTCACGCCCTTGCCCTCACAACGCCCAGGATTGTCCAGAAGCTTTTCACGACCTGCAGGAGCCTGCCCCACAGCCCCTGCCCGCTCACTGGACACTTGGTTCTGATGAGTATGGCTCTTCCCCGGGGCCTGTGCACACCCTCATCCGGGTCCTCACACTCGCTGCTGCCTCTCGGGACCTGAGCCACTCCTCCTCGCCTTCCAGGAACCAGCTCAAACATCACCTCCTCCGGGAAGCCCACCTACCCCAAGTTCTTCATGCCCCCAGTAAGGCCCTCACCCACGCTCACAGCCTTGTCTCCACCATCAGCCTCCCGCTGGCCAGTGCTACTCTCATGACACTGTTTTCAGCAGCCATTCCAGAGGCCCAGGAGTCCCCACCAGCCCTCAGTCCCTGAAGCAATCCCAAAGGACCCTGTGGGCAGTGAAGCAAACTTATCCCACCCCCTTGCCCGCCCCCCAAGAGACAGAAGCTCTGCACGGGCCAGAACCTTCTCTGTTTGGTTCCTTGCTGTGTCCCGATGCCACAGTCTGAGCCTGACACGCGGCGGGGGCTCCAGAGCTGTTGCTGAATTCTTGGAGGGTGGTCTGATTAACTAATGAGCCCCTCCTTCTCACCCCACCTCCCTCTCCCAGTGCCCAGGCCGGAGCTCTGGGGACCCTGATGCATCCCACTGAGGACGCAGCTAGATTTCCAGCAGCACAGAGCCAGGCCCGAGTGGGGGCTGCCAGGTTTTCTGAATGGGCTGAGCACTTCGGCTGACTGCTCCTTCCCCCCGGATGGCGCAGTTCGGCAGCACAGACAGCGGCAGAGTGCACACCTTTCTCCTCTGCAAATCCGGTCTCTCAGAGGTCCCTTCCTGGAGAAAGAGAATGCTTCCCACTCTCTGTGCAGCTCAGCCATCTTTCCTCCCTAAAGAGACGGGTTACAGGACTGGAGACTAGGTTGCTCTGTGTGAACCAAGGAGTAGGATCGGGGAGTTGAAGGGACAGAAGGCAGATACGGCTCAGTGCAGCAGTCAGGGCCGTGCAAACAAGGAACACGGGTACTGAGCTGCCCATCACTGGGGGCATGCAAGCACAGGCGGAGGGACTGCAGAGGGCAAGCCAGGTGTCAGCTTGGGCACTGAGCTTGATTCCTTCTGAGGACCTGCCCCGGCCTGAGACTGGGAGTTACACGGGAACTGAGACCGCCAATTCAGCATAGATGTCTGCGGCAGGAAGGAGCTGACTCCTCCGAGAGGGAGGTATGGCCTTAGTCTCGGCTCACTCAGTTCCGGGCAGGCAAGCCGAGCCCGCCCACGCTGTGGCCGCTCGGCAACGCCACGGTGTGGACAGGTTCAGAGACATAATCACTGAGCACTCAGAGCTCCCACATCGCCGCCTGAACCAAGACCTCTAATCTCGCAGGCCCGACCTCGGCGGGCACAGTAGGTAATTACAGAGCAGCACTCGCAGCCCCTCCCGGGCCATCCTGCTGTCCACGGCTGCAGGGCCCCAGAGCAGGGCTGCAGACCCGGCATCGCTGTGCCCTTGGGGGCCTCTCTTACCTTCAAAGGCGGGGGCCAGAGGGGAGGCCTGGGCGCCGGGGGCCAGGCGGCTGACGGTCAGGTCGCTTTCAGTGCCCCCACGGTGGTTCAGCATGCAAGTGTACACTGTCGAGCCTGGGGCAGGAGGAGGACCCAGGTCTGTGCCGGCCCCAGTGTCTGTGAGCCGCTCAGCGGGCACGGCCCCTCAGCACAGGGTAACACACACAGGTGTGGACAATCACTTGGCAGGGCGCCCTAGTGGGCGTGACTTCAAAAGGCCCTCAGCTCAGACTGAGTGACCCAGAGAGAGATGGGAGGTCACCCAGCACTGCCATCCTCGGAGAAGGAAAGACCAGGAGGGAAGCTTCTTTCCTCTTGAAATGCCGCGACCTTGACTCCTCCCAGCCCCCACCAGCACCCCGAGAAGATTGTAGGGGCAGGACTCTCGTCTCATTCACTTTGGGGCGCCTAGCCACAGGCCTGGCACAGCAGAAGCTCCGTGAATGTCTGTTGAATAAATGAATATGGGGATGGGAGATGGATGGAGTGGGGAGGGGAGGGCGGGGGCAGAGGGGGAATGGATGAAAGGGGGAGCAGACGGATGGGGAGATGGGTGGGCAGGAGGAGGGGATGGGGGGGGGGAGATGCGTGGTGGAAGGATGAACGGGTGGGGGTGGATGAACGGGAGGGTTAACGAGGGTGAGGAGGAGGTGCATGTGTAAGTGGGTAGGCGAGGTGGTTGGTTGGCTGGATAGATGGTGTTATGGGTTGAATTGTATCCCCAAAAAAGGTATGTTGAAGTCCTAACCTGCAGTGAATATGACCTTGTTTGGACATAGGGTCTTTGAAGATATAATCATGTGAAGATGAGGTCGTTGGGTGGGCCTAATCCAGTATGACTGGTGTCTTTATAGGAAGAGGAAAATGCAGGGAGAAGGCTGTGTGACAACAGAGGCGGAGATTAGCATGGTGCGGCTGGAGCCAAGAGACACCAAGGACTGAGCCACCAGCAGCTGCTGGGAGAGTAGTCTGCCCAGACTCTCAGGGGGAGCGCCACCCTGCTGACACCTTGATTTCAGACTCCTAGCCTCCAGAACAGTGAGTTTGTTTAAATCCACCTAGTTCATGGTACTTTGTTAGGGCAGCCCTAGGGAATGAATACAGATGGGGATGGGTGAGTTTTCGGGTGGGTGGACGGGTAAGTGAGATGGTGGGTGGGTGGGTAATAAAAAAGATGACTATCCCAAACATTGCATGAGACATACGTATACCAAAAATTGTTCATTCCTCATCTGAAATCAAATTAACTGAGCATCCTGTATTTTTATTTAGTTCTGGAAACCCTATTTGGGGAGCAAATCCCTGTGGGGTGAGTGGATGGGTTCCCCAGGCCCAGGAGACATTTTCTGAGGGCCTGCTGCCTTGAATCCTTTCTGGAACAAAGTAAGAGGAAAGGGAGGAGGGAGGAGGAACAGGCAGCGTGGAGGGAGGGATGAGGGATGGTCGTGCAGCCCTAGTGCCTGGGGCTTGGCGATGAGGGCAGGGGCCCAGGGCCAGGCCGAGGGGCAGAGCCATGTGCTGGAAGACCCATGTGCTGGAGGAGACAAGGTCGTCCTGCCACCTCATCTCAGGGCCTGGGCTGGGCCCAGGGAGTCCTGCCTGGTGCTGAAGTGGGAGAGGAGCATGGCCCGCCCTGGCTCCGTACCTGGGGGTCGGCTGACATCAGCGGAGAAGAGCCAGTCGGCAGCCTTCCTTGCGTCCAAGCCCACCAGGTAGAACTTCCCGAAGTAGGACATGTTGAACACAGCAGCGGCCCCTCTGCAGGCCAGACACTCCTTCTTGATCTGTAAGGACCCAGGGAGGTGCGATGCCACGGGGGCTCTGAGATGTGCTCCTCCCCTAGAATGTGGGCTCTGGGGCTCTCTGGGCACACCTGCTGAGCGCCCCCACCGTGACAGCCTTCTTGAGCACAAGTAACAATCTCTAGGGTAGATCACAGGCCATAAAGCCAGACTCAATAAATTCAAAAGAATTAAAATCATACAAAGTATGTTCTTGAACTACAGTGGAACTAAATCAGAAACCAATAGCAGAAGGAAAATTGGAAAATTCACAAATGGGTGAAATTAAACAACACACTCCTAAATTACCAGGGGGTCAAAGAAAAAACCACGAGGGGCATTAAGAAATACTTTGAGATGAGTGACCATGAAGGCACAACGTAGGAAAAAAGATGGGATGAGGCTGAAGAGCGCTCTCAGGAGGCTTGATGCCTGAACATGCCCGGACGGTCGTGTCCCACTTGAGACATTTCGGTCAATGACGCACCACATATACAACGGTGGTCCCGTAAGATTGCTACCATGTAGCCTAGGTGTGTGGGAGGCTGTACCATCCACGTATCTGTAGTACACTCTACGATTGTCACACAGTGACGAAATCGCCCAATGATGCATTTCTCAGAATGTGTCCCCGTCGTTAAGAGACGCGTGACTATCAGAAAAGGAGATCTCAAATCAATAACCTAACTTTCCACTTTGAGAAACTAGAAAAGAAGAGCAAATTAAACCCAAAGCAAGCAGAAGGAAAGAAATAAAAACGATTAGAATGGAAATAAATGAAATAGAGAATAGAAAGATTGAGAAAATTCGGCAAAATTAAAGTTGGTTCTTTGAAAAAATGAACAGAATTGGCAAACCTTTCGCCGGACTCAGCAAGGGAAAAGAGAGAGGACTGGACGTACTAAAATCAGGAATGAACGTGGGGACGTCACTCCCCCTCATGGAAAGAGAAAGAGTGATAGGGAATGCTGTGGACAATTACACCAACAAGTTAGACATGAAATGGGCAAATTTCTAGAAAGACACAAATTACTGAAGAAGAATAGAAAATCTGAATAAATCGATAACAAAAAAGGGATTGAATTAGTAATTTAACGTTCCCCACAAAGAAAAGCCCAGGCCCAGATGGCTTCACTGGTGAATTTTATGAAACATTCAAAGAAGAATTAATACCAATTCTACACGGACTCTTCCAAAAAAATGAGTAGGAACCACTTCCCAACTCATTCCATGAGGCCAGCATGACCCTGACGCCAAAACCAGACAAAACCTCATGAGAAAGTGCCGACCAATATCCCTCATGAATATAGATACAAAAACCTCAACAAAACACTAGCAAACCAAAACCAACAACATATAGAAAGAATAACCCACCATGATCAAGTGGGATTCACCCCAGGAGTGGGAGGCTGGTGTAACGCCCCAAATCAATCGATGTGATGCACCATCAATAGGAGAAAGGTCAAACCCACAGGGTCATCTCATAGACGCAGAAAAAGTATCTGACAAAATCCAACACCTGTTCGTGTAAAAACTCCAAGTAAACAAGGAATAAAAGGGCACTCCCTCAAGCTGATAGAGGGCAGGTGCAAAAGTCCCACAGCTGGCAGTACACTTAACGGAGAAAGACTGAATGTGGCCCCCTAAGTTCAGGGAGAAGACAGGGCTGTCTGCTCGGCTGCTTCTACTCAACGTGGCGCTGGAGGTCCTGGCCGGGCAGCCGTGAGGCAAGAAGGAGAAACAAAAGGCATCCAGATGGAGGAGAAGTAAAACTGTCTCTATTTGCAGATGACAAGACTTTGCACATAGAAAATCCTGAGGAACCCCCCTAAAAAACTATTAGAACTAATAAAATAGTTCAACAGGGTTGCAGGATACAAGGTCAATATACAACAGACAAACAAAAAGATGCTGTATTTCTATACACCAGCAACGAACAATCGAAAGTGAAATTCAGAAAATTATTCCACTTACACCATCAAAGCGAATTAAAAAGTGCTTATGAATAAATTTAACGAAGTGCAAAACCTGTACTCTAAAACCTAGAAAATATTTTTGAAACAAATTAATGGAAAGACATTCCACGTTTATGAAATGAAGACTTACTGCTGTTAAGGCAATAATACCCCCCCCAAACTGATCTACAGACTCAACACAATCTCCGTCAAAACCTCAGCTGGCTTCTTGGCAGAAATTGACAAGCTGATCCTAAAATTCTTACAGAGATGCAAGGGACCCAGAATATTCAAAACAATCTTGAAAAAGAAGAACAAAGATGGAGGACTCACATTTCCTGATTTCAAAACTTACTACAAAGTTCCCGTAATAAAGACAGGGGTACAACGTAAAGATAGAGATACAGATCAACAAAGTAGAACTGAGATTCCAGAAATAAACCCTCACATTTGTGGTCAATTGATTTTCCACAAGGGTGCCAGACAACTCAATGGGGGAAAGAATAATCAACAAGTGGTGCTAGGCAACTGGACCTCCACGTGCAAGAGAATGAAGCTGGACCCCTTCCTCCCGTCATACACAAAACTTAATCAAAATGGATCACAGACTGAAGCATAAGAGCTGAAACTATAAAATTCTTAGAAGAAAATATGAGAGTAAACCTTTGTGGTCTTGGTTAGGAAACACCTTCTTAAAAGTGACACCACAAACTCAGGGGACAAAAGAAAAAATATGTAAGTTGTAATTCATCAAAATTAGGATCTTTTTTGGACGGCCAAAAATGATGGCCAACAATGGCCAAAGGATGTAGAATGGGCAACAACGCCATCAAAAAAGTGAAAAGACAACCTACAGAATTGGAGGAGCATTTGCAAATCATAGATCTGATAAAAGACTTGTATCCAGAATATATGAAGAACTCATAACTCAATAAAAAGACAAATAACCCAATTTAAAAATGAGCAAAGGATCTGAAGAGACATTTCTCCAAAGAAGATACACAAATGGCCAATAAACACATGAAAAGATGCTCAACATCATTCGTCATTAGGGAAATGCAACAGAAAACTACAGTGAGATACCACCTCGTACCCACTAGGACGGCTAGAATCAGAGCAGACAATAACAAGTGTCGGTGAGGGTGTGGAGACATTGGAGCCTCAATGGAGGAGTGGAGACACTGCTGGTGGAAGGTAAAGTGGGGCAGCCACTTTGGAAAACAGTTGGCCGTTCCTCATAATGTCAACAGAGAGTTACCATGGGACCCAGCAACGGCACTCCTAGACGTATGCCCGTGAGAAATGAAAACACGTCCACACAGAAACCTGTACACACATGATCATAGCAGCATGATCCGTAACAGCCAAAAAGTGCAAACCACTCAAATGTCCACCAACGGATGAAGGGATAAATAGAATGTGGTATATCCATATAAGGGACGACTGTTCAGAATAAAAAGTAAGAAGTACTGACATCCCACAACACGGATGGACCTTGAGAACGTTACGCTAAGTCAAAGAAGCCAGACACAAAGAACCACACATTCTATGATTCCATTTATGTGGAATATCCACCGAGTAAATCCACAGAGACAGAAAAGATTAGTGGTTGCCTGAGGGTGGGGCTGGGGTGGGGGTCGGGGAATGGGGAGTGACTGCTAATGGGTGTGGGGTTTCTTTTGGGGGAGACGAAAACGTCCTAGATTGTGGTGATGCTTGGACAACCCCGCAAACTTACTAAAAAGCATTGAGTTGTGTACTTTATTTTTTATTTTTTTTTTTTTTTAAGATTTTATTTATTCAGTTTTTTCCCCCCAAAGCCCCAGTAGATAGTTGTATGTCATAGGTTCACATCCTTCTAGTTGCTGTACGTGGGACTCGGCCTCACGTTGGACGGAGAAGTGGTGCCTCGGGGCGCTCCCGGGATCCGAACCTGGGCCGCCAGCATCAGAGCGCGCACACTTAACCGCTAAGCCACGGAGCCGGCCCTGAGTTGTGTACTTTAAATGGAGGGATTGTTTGGTAAGGGAATCACATCTCATCTCAATAAAGCTGTTTTAAGAATAAAGAACACACCATCTCTCCTCATTTCCCTCCCCACGGTGTACAAATTCCCCGACCGGGTTTTCAGGGTCTTCTATTATCCACTCGTTTTTCCTGCTTGGTCTTCTCTCCCAGTGCCAGTCCATCTTTGCTCTAAACACATCTGCTGAGCACATGTACCAACCCCACTGTTATTACTGAAAAAAATTGTAACAGCAAAGCTACCCCTTGCTGAGCACTCACCGCATGTCAGGAGCCCGTGCCCTCTCCTCCCACCCCACAGCCCCTATGCCACCACCGCACGAGGTGACTGCTATTGGCAACCTGGTGCTCCAGTGCCCCCTGAGCCCAGGGAGAGTAAACCATCTGCTCAGGGTTAGACAGGTGCAAAATGGCACAGCCATCCATTCAGCCAGGTCTGTCCCGCGGGGCACCGACCATGAGAGGTGGCAGTGCATCTCTTCCCAACCCCGCACTCAGTGATGGCAGGTGGGCGGGTCAGGTGGGTAGGTGGTCAGAGTATTTACACAGGGGAAACTGGCCAGTGCCACGAATCAGAGCCGCGCCCCCCCCAACCGAAAGCTGGTTGTTAAACAGCACCCCGCTGAGTCTGTGCAACTCCCAGCTGTGGCTGCCCCACCGCGCTCCCCGCCCCACCACCCTTATGGAGCTCCTACGCGACCCCCCCACAGTCGGGCACTGCAGCACCTTCTCTCAGGCTGCTGGGGCTTCCGACAAAACCCCAAACAGCTTCCTGGGCTGCCTGTCATCCCCCAGGCTGGGGAAGTTGCCAGGGCTGAGAACAAGCGTGTGTTTCATGCTTTGGGACCATGCAGGCGCGTTTTCGGAGGCTGGAGGAAGCCACGAAGCCAAGTTGGCATCCCCAGCGAGTTCCCACATCCTCGAGGGCCAGAACATCCCACAGGCCTTAGAAGCCGCCGTGCGGAGGTGCCAGACGGGGCCCCACTCACGCCCCCGAGAGAGGCAGGCCCCAGGGACTGGGGCGCTGGGATGGGCCTGCGCTCCCAGCTTTGGGATGTGCACGCCTCCTGCCTCCATCTCAGAAGCCCCCTCCTCCAGCGCCTTTAACAGACACTATACCGCTAGAGCCAGCTTTGGGGGAAATCGTGGGAGTTAACGGTTCCTTCCCTTTGGGACCGGCTGCAGAATTTGTGAGGCTCAGTGCAAAATGAAACTGTGGGCCCTTGTTCAAAGAGCGTGAAGCGCTTCAAGGCGTGACAGCAGAGTGTTAAACCCAGCCAGGGCGCTTCTGAGTGCGGGGCCTGCGTGTCTCACAGGTGGCATGCCCAGGAAGCTGGTCGGTGCCTTCCCCAGAGGCCCAGGACCCTGTCACGGATGCTCCGCAGGCTGCCCTGGTCTCCGGGGACCCCCAGGCTGAGGCCTCAGCTCTGCTCCCACATCAGACACTCCACTTCCGGAGCAAGAGGGGCAGCGAGCAGGCCCCGGACCACAGACCCTCCCTCGGCTGGGGTCTCCTCTGCTCGTCACCCAGAGGGGCCCGTCTTGAATCTACTTGTCCTGGACCTACTCTGTGAGAGCTCAGGCCGGAGCCCACCATGCTGGCCCCTGAAGAAGGAACTGGTCCCTCACAAAATCTCACACAGGCCCCAGAACAGCTCCGAGGGCAGGAGGGAACAGAAGCTCAGAGAGGTGAAGGCTGTGGCCTGAAGCCACACAGCCAGACCCAAGCCTGTCTGCCCCCCAGCCCCGCCGCCTCGAGCAATAATAGTACTGTCAGTCCCGACTGCTGGCAAAGTCTTGGCACAGACCAGGGAGAAGAGGAGGAGAGCAAAATATCACCTGATTCCTCCTCAAAACTGAGTCAGCCAAAAACAGAGGTGAATAGGGAGCCGGCAGAGACGGGGCAGGGCCTCTGCAGGGCCCCGAGGGCCAGCCCCAGGGAGCCCCACTTTCTCTTCCAGCAGGGGACTGGGCTCCTTACCACATCATGGTGGGGCGGGAAGTCGAAGGTGTACTCATCGCCCAGCAGCCTGCTGTAGGCGTCGTCCTCGTGCGCCGTGTTCCCATAAGCCCCGTAGTAGTCGTAATGGAGGACCTGGGAAGCAGGCGTGGGCATCACCAGCCGCCCTCCCTCCCCTCCTCTCTACACAAACACGGCATGGGGCCTGCTGCTTGGCAGACACTGAGCTGGGCCCCGCAAAGAGGAAGGAGGACAAGACAGACCTGGCCCCGCCCGCACCCAGCTTCCCTCCAGCGGCTGTGCTGTGCACGAGGGTGGGCGTGGGGTGGGGGGTCACACATTCCATCCACAGTGGCACAAATGACACCTTTATGCCCGTGGTGGTGGTGGGCCTGAGAGCCAGTGGAGAGGTGGGCCGAGCAGGTCAGGGGCCCAGGAGGATGGGGAAGAACTAGAGTGAACTCAAGGTGGGGAGACACAGGGCTGAAGGGGAGGCAGGGGCGGGTCCACAGGGAACTCGGGGCCACCGTCAGGGCTTCCAAGTCAATGCAAGGCAGTGGCATGAGGCCCAGGGACCAGGCTTACTGAGGAAGAGGGTGACGGAGGTGAGGAAGGAGGCTCCATGAGGAACAGGATGGCAGAGGTGAAGAAGGAGGCTGGGTGAGGAAGAGGGTGACAGAGGTGAGGAAGGAGGCTTGGTGAGGAAGAGGGTGACGGAGGTGAGGAAGGAGGCTCAGTGAGGAAGAGGGTGATGGAGGTGAGGAAGGAGGCTGGGTGAGGAAGAGGGTGACGGAGGTGAGGAAGGAGGCTGGGTGAGGAGGAGGGTGACGGGGGTGAGGAAGGAGGCTGGGTGAGGAGGAGGGTGACGGAGGGGAGGAAGGAGGGTGGGTGAGGAGGAGGGTGACAGAGGTGAGGAAGGAGGCTGGGTGAGGAGGAGGGTGGAGGAGGTGAGGAAGGAGGCTGGGTGAGGAGGGGGGTGGTGGAGGTGAGGAAGGAGGCTGGGTGAGGAGGAGGGTGGAGGAGGTGAGGAAGGAGGCTGGGTGAGGAGGAGGGTGACGGAGGTGAGGAAGGAGGCTGGGTGAGGAGGAGGGTGACGGAGGTGAGGAAGGAGGCTGGGTGAGGAGGAGGGTGACGGAGGTGAGGGAAGGAGGCTGGGTGAGGAGGAGGGTGACAGAGGTGAGGAAGGAGGCTGGGTGAGGAGGAGGGTGGAGGAGGTGAGGAAGGAGGCTGGGTGAGGAAGAGGGTGGCGGAGGTGAGGAAGGAGGCTGGGTGAGGAGGAGGGTGACGGAGGTGAGGAAGGAGGCTGGGTGAGGAGGAGGGTGGCGGAGGTGAGGAAGGAGGCTGGGTGAGGAGGAGGGTGGCGGAGGTGAGGAAGGAGGCTGGGTGAGGAGGAGGGTGGCGGAGGTGAGGGAGGAGGCTGGGTGAGGAGGGGGGTGGCGGAGGTGAGGAAGGAGGCTGGGTGAGGAGGAGGGTGGCGGAGGTGAGGAAGGAGGCTGGGTGAGGAAGAGGGTGGCGGAGGTGAGGAAGGAGGCTGGGTGAGGAGGAGGGTGGCGGAGGTGAGGAAGGAGGCTGGGTGAGGAAGAGGGTGATGGAGGGGAGGAAGGAGGCTCCCTGAGGAAGAGGGTGACGGAGGTGAGGAAGGATGCTGGGTGAGGAAGAGGGTGACGGAGGTGAGGAAGGAGGCTCCCTGAGGAGGAGGGTGACGGAGGTGAGGAAGGAGGCTGGGTGAGGAAGACGGTGACAGAGCTGGGGGTGGGATGGCCACAGCACCCGCTGCCGATGCTGTTGCCATGGCGATCCGGGACCAAGTCCTGCACTAGGCCAGGTCCTGCACAAAGAGCCTCACGGCCCTAAGGAGGGAGATCCTTTCTACAGATAAGAAACTGAGGCACAGAGAGATTAAATCTTGCCCCAGGTCACTGGCGAGTTCCGGACAGAGCTTGCCATGAACCTGTGCGAGTGGGCCCCAGAGGGGTGACCTCAGCCTCCACTCGCCTTGGCCTGTCCTGCACTCTGCCAGCTGTTCTCTGAGACCCTCACAACCCAGCACCCCCTTCCCTCCTCCCTCCTAACTCCGCTGGCAGCGTGGAATGCTGTGAGCAAGCCAGTCAACTCCCACCTCCCAGCATGGCCAGCCCCACCCAGTCTCTGTCCACAGGGACGGGCCAGTGAGCATGACGTTCTGCCTGGGTCGGGCCTCTGCTCCACTGAGCCTCAGCTCAAGCCCTGGCACCAGGGAGGGGCCTTTGCTGGCATCTCTGCAGAGAGTCAGCTCCCTGGCCCGGGCAGGCACAGCTCCACCGGCCCCTGAGGCCCCAGCAGGGACACCCCGCCTGCTGCAGCCGGGCCAGGCGTCAGAGATTTGGGGACCTCTAGTCACCCCGTGCTCTGGACTATCAGGATGGCTCCCAGGTGGGGCTGCAAAGCCCCCCATCCCGGGACCCGGGGTGTGTTCCCAATTCCCGCTCCAGTCTCCTCTCCTGGCCCACAGACTCGGGGAGAGGGGCTTCCAGGGCTGACCGGGCTGGAACTCAGGGGCTCTGCGGGGAGCCGCTCCAGGACACCGTCTGCCGAGGCCCCTCCTCCCTGCAGACGCCAGAGGAGCAGAGGCCACTGGCCCGTAGAGCTTTGGCTCCCATCTCCCCTAAAGATGCCCCAGAACTCGCCTTGGGAGCGGGTTGCTATGGAGATGGGTTGATGGAAGTGGACCAGTGAAATATACAACGGGGAATGTGTCCAAGTCTGGATCAAATACTACCGCCCTGGTGGGCTTGAAGCATCGCATCTCCTGCTCCAGAGGCCCCAGCCGAGGGCGCCACAGCAGGAGGGCTGATTCTTCTCTCTGAGAACCTGAATGCCTGGGAGGCACTGGGTGGGGAGGAGCCCCCAGGAGGGCCCCCAGAGGCCAGGAGGCTGTGAAATCCCCACTCACCAACTAACACATGGGATGCATAATTTTGTGCTAAATCCTTCTACTAACACAAAACAACAGTTGCAATTGCCAAAAATATATGAACACAATTATGAGAAGATGCTCTAATTTCTTCTGCACACTGGGGGTGTCTGTGCACAGCCCCCTCACCGTGGAACACCGGCTTCCCAGGGGCCCCGGGCTCACTGGGGCCGTGGAGGGCCTGGCTGCCGTGGGTGGTGAGTGACTCCCATGGGGACATCTGCAGAGGCGGCCACCCACATGCACGGGCAGATCGCCGGGGGCTCAGCCTCCCCAAGAGCAAAATGACTCACCCGCCCCGTGGCCCAGTCAGCCTCGACGTGCGCTGATGACAGCAGGATGGGCAGCCACCTCTGGTGTTGGGTTTGGGGAGCGGGGAGAAGTGGGTGGGGGCAGAGGGTGGCATGGCCGCTGGGGGCCTACTCACCGGAGCTGCACCTCGGGGGTTAAACCATCCCGGTCGCTCCCAGCCATGCCGCTCCTGGAACACGCAGCCTTGAGCAAGGAGCTCCTGGGGGGGACAAGCACCCTTCATGCTGGGCCACACACGCCCATGCAGAGCAGAGAATGACCGAATCCCCCACTCTATACCCCAGGGGGCAGAGGGCAGAGAGGTCCTCGCACTCAGAACCAGGTCCCAAGCCCAGGCTTCAGATTCCCCCCAGAGCCCCCAGAATCCCCATCTGTACAATTACCTTCTGGACTGAATGGCATCCCCCCATTCCTACACTGAAGCCCTGTTCCCCAGTGTGACTGTACTTGGAGATGGGGCCTGTGAGGAGGGGATTGGGGTGAAATGAGGTTGTAAGGGTGGGGCCCGAGTCCCTACATGGAGAGGGGCTCTCTCTGCCACGTGGGGCACAGCAAGAAGGCGGCCGCCCGGACGCCAGGTTCCTCACCAGGAACCCGTCAGCTGGCGCTGAGATCCGCACCTCCCAGCCTCCAGACTGTGAGAATGAATTTCTGTTGTTTCGGCCCCCCAGTTAGTGGTGTTTTGTTGTGTCGGCCCAAGCAGACCGTACACCACATGACCCAGCAATGCCGCTCCTAGGTGTGTACCCAAGAGAAACGGAAACGGGGACTCGCACAGTCCACGTACACGCGTGTTCACAGCAGCATGATTCCCAACAGCCAAGGGGTGGAAACGGCCCACGTGCCCATCGACTGACGAACCGATAAATGTGGATGTCCATACAAGGGAACACTGTCCAGCCCTAAACAGGAATGGAATTCTGACACCTGCCACAACACAGGTAAACCTCAAAACCAACACACTAAGGGGAAGAAGCCAGACACAAAAGGTCCCATAGTGTCCGATTCCACTGATGTGAAAAGTCCAGAATAGGCAAATCCATAGGGAGAGAAAGTAGGTCAGTGGCTTTTCTAGGCTGTGGGGAGGGAAAATGGGGAGCTATTGCTTAACAGGTAGAGGCTTTCCTTTTGGGATGATGAAAATGTTCCGGAACTAGATAGTGGTGATGGCTGTACAGCATAGAGAATGTACTTAATCCTCCTGAATTGTATGATTTAAAACGCTTTTAAAATGGCAAATTTTACGTTTTGTGTATTTTACCACAGTAAAAAAGTATAGTGGATGCAATAAAGTAATATAGTGGCAGATTTCTTTGAAAATAAATTTGTTTTAAAGGAAAAAAGTATCTCCACTCTCAGGTTGGGAAGGGCCCTGTGTCCACAGGCAACCCCCTCCGAGCGGCAACGGGCCCAGAGCCCCAGGCTGAGCGTGACAGGGCAGGCAAGTGCCAGGACGGAAGGGTGCCCACGGGCCGGGACAGGCTGTGTCTGCCGCCTCCTGTGGACCACTAGGACCCCGAGGGGGAGGGGAAGCAGACGAGGTCACACTGCCAACCGTGACACCCGGATACATCCCCCCCAGTGAGTGATGGAGACACATGGACCGGGGACGAGTCACCTTTCCAAGGAGGGAAACCGGGGCGCAGGCTCCTCTATTTAACAGAACACACGTCAGTGGCTGGGGAGCGACCCCAGAAGGGTGTTAAGAGGAAGAGAAGTGGTGGGGGGAGAGTGCAGATTTCTCCTCGGGGGCAGGGGGTGCCGCCGCCCTGCCGTGTCTCCCTCGGGTGGAACTGTGCCCTTGTGAGGAACGTGTCTGAGCCCATCTACTTCCACTCGCCAGTCCAGCAAGCCCTGCGTTTGTTGGGGAGGCTGCTGAGCTGTTGGGACCAGTGTCGGGACCAGTGTCGGGACCACTGTGGAGAGCCTGAGCTCACGTGTGGCCTGAGGTCCTAGCAGGCCCGCTAAGCCAGGCTGAGGGGCAGGGCAGCCCCGGAACCACTGACGTCTTCCAGCCTCCATCCTCGAGAGGTGCAGTGGACACCAGGTCCCTCTGGGGTCCACGCACTGGTGGCCCAGGTGAAGGAGCCTCCTTCTTCAGCTTAAATGCACCCTCCTCCCTGAGCCTGCCCTCCTGCCCCCTCCCCCGTCCACCCATTCCACAAACATTCCCTGAGCATCTGTTAAGAGTCGGGCTCTGAGGGCCGGCCTGGTGGCGCAAGCGGTTAAGTGCATGTGCTCCACTGGGGCGACCTGGGGTTCGCTGGTTCGGATCCCGGGCGCGCACCGACGCACTGCTTGTCAAGCCCTGCTGTGGGGGAGTCCCATATAAAGTGGAGGAAGGTGGGCACGGATATTAGCCCAGAGCCAGTCTTCCTCAGCAAAAAGAGGAGGATTGGCATATGTTAGCATAGGGCTGATCTCCTTACAAAAACAAAGAAAAAAGAGTCAGGCTCTGTGCTCAGTGCTCAGGAACCAGAGGGACCAGGGCACAGCTCCTGTTTGCAGGGTCCTCGCAGACAGATAAGCAAAACGTGCAGCACAAGATGAGGTGGAGGGTGCAGGGAGGGGCTGGAGATGGGCTGGGAGCACAGGTAAGGCGCCTGAATTGTCCAGGGCCTGAGAGGGTACAGAGGGGCAGGCCTCAGGGAAGGGCACCTGACAGTGGGTTTCATCATTTAAGTAGAAGCTCGCCAAGGAGCAAAGATATCCCAAGCAGGCTGCACAAGCAGGAGCACATCTCCCCCGCATGCCGCTGTCTGCTGCGCCCCCCTCTGATATGCAGCTGCCCACACCTGCCCATGTACATGCCACTCAGAGCCCCCGCTCTCAGCAGTCAGGCAAGATTCCCAGGCGTGTGCTCTGAGCACGTTCTGTTGGTAAGCAGCTGGGAATGCATGAGCCGCCCCATCCCCTCACCTGCCCTGCAGCTGGGGTACCACACGCACTCTCGTCGCCCCAAGACCCTGGACTACCCGAGAGTGACCACCGCTGGCACAGCGCAGGCGCTGTCAGGTCACGGTACCTCGTGCAGGGGGTCTCTCCTCATGTTGCGCCCCGCCAGGGGCTCGTCGTGGGGGAAGACCACGGAGTAATTCTTGGCGTAGGACTCGTGGCTGCGCTCGCGAATCCAGCGGCGGTGGGCCGTGAGCGAGTGGTGGAAGCGCCTGTGCAGACGGAGGGGCCCGTGAGGGAGGGGCCGGCCAGGGACCCCGGGCAAAACCAGACCCTCATCCCCGGGGCACGGGCATCAGGAGGGGCTCCTGGCTCTGCAGGCTCCTACCGTGGGGCTCGGGCAGCCCCCAGACCTCGGTGAGCCCCTGCACCCCCGCCCCAGCTGTCGGGGGCAGTGAGCGAACACTGCGGGCACAGGGCCTCGGGCTGGGACGGTGCTCAGGGGCGAGCGTGCTTCTCATCCCGACCAGGGCACTGGGCTCAGGTCCCCCTCATCGCCCTCTGTCCCATCACCACATGTGGATCCCAGGTGCCTCCGCACACCCAGGCCTGAGCGGGCCCCCGGGAGGGGTCCAGAAGCCCAGTGATCCGGTGGAAGTTCATGTGAAGGGTCTTTAGAGTTTAGGGTCAGCAGATGTGACAGGATGCCCCTTTCTCCTCTGTGCCCCCTCAGTGGGGAGGCAAAGGGGTGCCGGCGACACCTCTCAGGTCAGGCCCCCCAAAGCCTGTGATTCTGAAGCTGGGCCCCATCTCTGAGGCAGGCCCGGGACCCCAGGTGTGCGGAGACTCTGGGAGAAATCCCAGGTGTGTCTGGGAGCCCTGCTCCGGGGGACGGTGTGATCAGGACAGTTGCAGGGCTGTCCCCTTGGAGCTGGGACACTGCGTAGAGCCACTTCAACCCCTGTGGTATCCAGCTCCAACCCGGCGGGCCACCCACTATTCTTGCTGAGCTAAGAGGCCCCAGCACCCATCTCCCAGGGCCCCTCCTCCCGCCCTCGTGTGGTCAGAGCAGCTGGAGCCGCCCAACAGCATTTCCGTCTGGTCTCCTCAGCTGCGGGGCCCGACTGTGCACGGCAGTGAGCCGCCGGGCCTGCAGCCCCGCCTGTGCACAGCCCTCCTCTCAGACCCCCAGCTCATCCCGGCCTCCCCGTCTGTCCCCAGCTTCACTCTCCATCTGCTGGCCCCTCACTTATCCTCCAGGGCCGGCCTCCCCACCAGCTATGTCCTCCTCCCCTACTTACCGGGACTCCGGGGACTTTTCCTAAAACTAACGGCCCACACTCCCAGCCCTGCCTACGTCGATACACAGGAGCCTCAAATGTGTTTCACATGCGGAGAGGTTAGACCGCCGTTCCCATTTCACAGATGGAGCAACCAAGGCTCAGAGAGGAGGAGGAACTGGCCGAGGGCCACACACCTAATAGGTGGTGGGGCTGGGGTGACTGGGAACCCCTGTGGGTTTCCAAGGGGAGGCCAAGCCTGCTTCGCCACCCATGCCATGCAGGAGGCAGCGGCCGTGGCCTGGAGGCCACCTGGTGCCAGGTCGGCCTGGGAGCCTCACATGAGCCCAGGGTTCAGAAGCGTCCTGGACCTGGCCCGGGGCCCCGACTGCCCCCTGCAGGCGCCCCCCTCACTGAGCCGCCCTCTCGCGTGTAAGAGGAGGCAATGGCACAGCACGGCCACCTTCCTGTTCTGACCTCTTGAGC
This sequence comes from Ceratotherium simum simum, assembly GCF_057802395.1. Lineage (NCBI taxonomy): Eukaryota > Metazoa > Chordata > Mammalia > Perissodactyla > Rhinocerotidae > Ceratotherium > Ceratotherium simum. The sequence goes on along the minus strand of NC_141928.1, from coordinate 3,891,465 downwards.
TTCATGGGCAGGATGACACGTCAGGAGAAACTGGACACAGGAAAGCTACATTTTGGAGCTGGCTCTTTCTCTGTCCCCTCTCCTTGCTCGGCCTTGTGGTGACTCCCTGACGCAGCCCCCTCATTTCCTCGCTCCGCCTCTCTCTTGCAGCGTCTGTGTCTCGCCCCCATCCCCTGGCTCAGGCCCGGGCAGGCGGAACATGTCATGGGTGCTGACAGCCCCCGGGTGCCGGGTGCCAGCAGCTGGTCCTGGTGGTGGCAGTCGGCCAGTCGGGGGTGGGGTGGGGTGGGGGGCGGCTGGGTGGATATGGAAGTCCCACGTCAGGGACCGCTCTGGCCTGGGATGCGATTATCCGGCCGTCTCCTGGGTGCACTGCGTGGGCCAGAAGGCCGGGCAGACCGGATCTCACAGTTTCCCTCCCTGTACCCTCTGCCTCCCAACCCCAGGGCCCCAGCCCAGTCCGGGACAGAGGTGGGAGCTCTGTCCCCCAGCCACAGCCCAGCCCACAAAGCGCTCCCGCTGTGTCTCAGTGTGCGAGAGAAGGCGGCCGACAGAGGGAGGCCCAGACCCATCCCAACAGGGCAGGGGCTCCGCCAGCCGGAGAGCCAAGGCTGCTGCTGAGCGCAGGACGCCCCGCCCCGCCCCACGCAGCCTTCCACAGCCCAGGGGTGGGCAGGCGTGTCGGCCCCCGTTTGCAGTTGTGGACACTGCGGCACTGGGAGGCGCCGGGTGTGGCCAGGTGTGAGACCCGGTTGGTTGGTCTGATTCCAGTGCTGAAGCCCTCAGCCCGAGGGAGGCCAGGGCATGGCAGACAGCCCCGCCCACTCCGACACCTCCTTTTTGCTGCTTCTAGCGGGAGGGGTGTGGACTGGTCCATCCCCGAGGCCCCTTGCAGCTTTATCATTTCTGGAACATTCCTCTCTTGGGAGAGCGAGTGGGCGCAGACCCAGATGGGCTCTGAGGCAGCCACAGAGCAGACCACACTGTGCCAGGCACCACAGAGGGGGTGGCAGTCGGGGGATCTCACTGTCTGTCTGTCTCTGTGGGAGCCAGTCATCCCTGCGGTAGGAATAACGTCCTCATCAGGCCAGGAAGGGATGAGTCTGCAGAGGAGTGGGGGCACACTGCAGGGGCACACTGGGCTGAACCAGCACCCCCTCCACCCCCCACCACCTCCAGCCATACCGGGCAGCTGAGGTCTCCTGTGCCAGGGGCAGTAACCGCAGAGCGGGCTGAACACCCAGAGGCAGTGTCGCCCGCTGTGCACAGGCTGAGGCCCAGCCACAGAACTGCCGCCTGGGGACAAGACCCCGGCCCCACCCACACCCACCCTGCGGACCCTGCCTGGGATTGCCTTTGTCACTGGCCCCATTCGCAGAAGGCTGAGGGGCACTGGGAAGCCTCGAAGCTCTGACGTCGGCGCCCTCAGCTCAGGTTTATTTGGCGTTTCTGTGTGCACGCCTGGTGCCAAGCGTCTCACCTGCACAGATGTGGTCACTGCCCCGCCGACATTCACGGCACACACGTCACCATCCCTGGGTTATTGTGGGGAAACTGCCCGGCACTGAGTCTGACTTATTCCCGCCACCCCGTAATTGAATGATGCGACTGACATCTCCACTCAAGGCTGCTGGGTCCCAGCCACTGCACACATACTGCTAATTATCCCGGCCCAGCCCTGTGCCCCGGGCAGCCTGTGCAGGTCCTCTTGCTCCCCAGGCCTCAGTCTCCCCATCTGCAAAGTGGGAAGATGAGACTCCACTGCTGATCCTGGAGTTGTCTGGCAGGTCAGCTAGGACACCAGGACAAGAGATCGTGGAAACTGTGAAGGGCCATGGATCTGCCAAACCCAGGCACCCTGCAGCCCCACCCCAGCTGGCAGCCTTCCTCCCTTTCTTCCCTTGCTGCTGCCTCTTCCAAGAAGCCCTCTGGATTTCAGAGCAGGCTCCTTTCTTAAAAGCCCTCTCTATTTTCCCCACCCGCCAGATCCTGGGGCAGCGGGTGAGCAGTGCTCCCTCCCATGGGTTCCGGCGCGCGCTTGCCTGATGTCGTAGCCATACATGTCCTTCTCCGGGCGCCCGTGGACGATCCAGTGGGCCAGCTCCTGCCCACAGCCGCCGCCCAGCATCATTCCTGCAGGGGTGGAGGCGCAAGTCTGCAGGCCGCCCCCAGAGCCCCTCCCCTCAGTTCTGTGCCCCTCCTGTCTCCACAGGCAGCCTCACTCCCCAAACCCTGGATCTCACACGAGGGCGTGCCACCTAAGGGGACCTCAGCCCCTCCCTGCAGGCCTGTCCTGTCTCCACCCCGGTCAGGGGCCCAGTGCTCATGGGCCAGCCCCCGTCCGAGGGAGAACTGGAGAGGCTGAGCTGGCCACCTCACTCACTCACCTGCACTGTTGAAGCCACAGCCCAGGAAGAATCCTCGGAGTTCGGGCGCCTCCCCCATCAGGGGCTTGTGGTCTGGTGTGAATGACTCTGAAACGGAAGCGGTGGCCTGAAGCTCCCTCCACGCCACAAGCACCTGGGGCGGGGTCTCCCGAGAGGCAGAAATTGAGGCAGGGGTCTTCAGGTGCCTCCTTCATCCAGACCCTCTCCATCCTCAAGACCCAGCCCAAGGCCACTTCCTCCAGGGAGCCTCCCTGATTGCTCCTGCCACTTTCCGCTGAGCTCCTTGGCATGTACTGCCAGAACTACCCAACCTGAATGGGGTTCTGCCTTGTGGGGCCCTGGTTTGTCTCGTGGCTATCGCCACTCTCCTGCGATGAGGGGCCTTTCCCTGAGCCCCCACCACAGCATGTGGCCCCCGTCACTGCACTGTCTTCCTGCTGTGTCATTGCCGTGACTCCTCACTCTCACTCCCTGAGACACGAGGACCTTGAGAGCAGGAACTGGGCTTTGCACACTGCTGTGTCCCGAGACCTAGTACACAGCCCAGCAAACAGTACGTGCTTCATCAATGTTTGTTGAATGAATAAATGATCATAGTTCTTTGGAAGAGGGGACTAAGCCTCCCACTTCAGTCTGCTGCAAGCATGCCACGGGCAGAGGTCAGGACGCGAAGGGAGAGGGACGCTTGGGCGTAATTATAAATAGCTGGACTTTGTAGCCACAGTCCTGGGTTCCAACCCTGCTTTACCCCTTCCTAGCTGTGTGACCTTGGGCAAGTCAGTTCACCTCTCTGAGCCTCAGTTTCCTCATCTGTAAAATTGGGATCACGGTTCTTACTTCACAGGGCTGTGAGTTAGTCTGTCTACAGATATTTGCAGCCCACCTGTCTGTGCCCAGAGCTTGGCCTGGGAAGGCAGCTCTGAATAAGACGAGTCCCCACTCTGGGAGCTGACGGGAGAGCGAAGGAGACAGAGAGTAAGGAGGCAAGCAAGCAAAAAAGAGGGTCTGGGAAGAAACTACGCTGTGACAAGGGGTCCCGAGTGACTGGGGTGCTGGCTGCTCCTAACAACCCTTTCTGGCCGGCACCATCGTTACCCGGTGGCAGATGAGGACGCTGCATGGCCTTGGGCTTCATTTATCCCTGGTCACCCTGCTAGTGACCCACGGACCCGGGACCACTGGTCAGGGCTGCCTGGCTGCCCGCCCGAGCTCTTATCCTGCGTGTGGGCTGGTAACAAGCTGGGTCCTGCTCCCTGCGGTACCGGGCCGGACCCTGGTCTCTGACCCTCAGCATCTGAGCCGAAGGAGGCCGCCAGCCCCAGGGGATCTGGGGGACGTTTCCAAGCTGCCGGGTACCCCGGAAGGCAGAAAAATGGCTGCAGGGGAGGCTGGAGGAGGCAGGTCAGAGAGGAGGGCAGGGCCTGCGGTGAGGGCCTTGGAAGCCACAGTGATTCTCCTGCAGAGGCCTCAGAGGGGAGAGACGCCGTGTGATAAGTGTCAGAGCTTCCCTGGGGCCGTGTGCAGTGACCGGGCTGTAAGGGGCAAGGGAGGAGGCCGGGAGGGCATCAAGGTGACCGGGGGAGAGGCCAGGGTGGCTCGGAGAAGGTGGAGCCACCCTGGCAGGAAAGGGGAGGGGAGGCTTCGGTTATGTGCGGGGACGGCCCAATGACAGTTTGGGGGCTCAGGAAGTGTCTCCAGGCCCCGGGCAGGCGGGCGGGACGTTCTGAACAGCCTCACAGGGAATCTGAGGGGAGAGCCAGATGGAAGAGAGTTCTGAGGGACAAGGGTCTCTTGGATGTTTGACAAATGACTCAAGACTGAGCAACGCGAGGATGCAGGATGCACGGGACCTCCAGGCAGCGCGGACAGGGCCCTCCCGACCCTGGAATGAGAGCTCCGCTCACCCCCAGCTGCCCCGAAGTCAAGGGGGCCTGGGACTTCCCTGCTCTGCTCTGGAGGCCAAAGGCCATTGGCCGGGCCTGTCCTCCCCAGCACAGAGAAATGTTGATTTTCCCACGAAACCTCGCTCACAGCCAGGAAACCAGCACAAGATGTCCTCACACGCACATCCCCTCCCATGGGGCTTCCTGGGAGTGATGACCCCCCAGTCCAATTAAAATGAGAACCCTCCCAGGTTATTCCTGCCCCTGGGGTCGTTCCAGGCCTGTGCTTCTCACTGCCAGTCCACACAGGCCCGGGGAAGCCGCGGGGGGCAGTAAGTCATCACCCGCACCCCACACCCGAGCCCTGTGCTGGAGTGCGCTCACTCCCATCCTGCCCACTGCGGCTGGCCAGTGTCCCCATCTACCTCTTCTGGGGAAGCCGCGCCTCTCATCCAAGGTTTCCCTAGGAGCCGAACAGATTGAAGCAGCCCGGGCCGGCGGCTGTGTAGACACCAAGTGTGCCAGGACAGAGAGGGCTGGACGCCCCGGCAGGCCACAGCCCCCTGCGCGTCGGGATCCTTCCCCTCTCTTGTCCTGGCCTGCCTTCGCTCCCTGCGTGACCTGTGGAGCCTGCTTTACCCACTGGCCTCTGGCCGTCCTCTTCTGCTCACGAGGCTCACCATTGTTTGCTGGCCGGGCCATGCCCTGCACCTCCCCTGCGGCTCCTCACCCTCACTCCGCTCTGCTGACAAGTGCGCCCATTTCACAGAGGAAGACATCCAGGCCCAAGGGGGCTCACCAACCTGGGCCACGCGGCCAATCAAGGCCCAGCTGGGCTCCAACTCAGCCTCAGATACAAAGTTTCCTCTTTGGGCAAGGCTGTATCTCCTGAACCTCCCTCCACAGCCCTGAAACAGGCAAGGTTCCCCCTACGCACTTCCTTCCTTTGTTGAGGATTAAAGAGATCCTGTGTGTGCCAGGAAGGAAGGGGGATCCCGTGTGATTCTGCTGGAACCGCGATGGGAGGCGGCCTGCTCCCCCTGCCCTGACACTCATCCTGCAGCCCTACACAGCGCCCACTTACCCTTAAGGGCTTGGTGAGGCTGTCCCTCCTCTGAGCGGCCCACCCTGCACCCACCACCCCTGTCCTTCCCGTCAGGGCACCTGCCCCACTGGGCTATAGTAGACTCAGCACCCTGGTCTGCCCGCCAGACGGCGCGTCTGCCTCTGCACAGCGGACGTGCCGGTTAGCGTGGAGGGAAAGGCAGATGATGCTGGGTACCTGGTAGCTTCTGGGCCAACCTCACTCCGAGTCCCTCAGCTGTAAACATGTGGCTCCGGCGCCATCGGGAGCCCTCCCACCACCCAGAGACCACCCTTGGCCAGGACCCGGGGCCAGCAGCCCCACCCACCTGCGCCCTCACCTGGAACAGGTTGCCTCCCCTGGTCTGGAGCCCACCGCCTCAGGGTACCGCCCGTGAGCCCCGCCAAGCCTCTAACAGCAGCCCTGCCCAGCTCCTCACGCACTCGGCCCGGGGCAGGCACGGGACAGCGGGCAGGCACTCAGCCAAGTCGGAGGAACTGAGTGGACGCTGTGCGGGCTCCTGCACACCACGCGCCTGCCTGCCTTGCACCTGGCCTGGAATCTTATTCTGGAATCTTCTCCACGTGCACACAGCCTTTGAGACCCAGCTCAGACAACCCACTCAGCCTGCATCAGCCTCACGTGCCCTGGGGTCCCTTGGCTCCCTGGGCACCCCCAGGACGGCTCTGTCCCAGGCATCGAGTTACTGAGTGGCCTTCTCTACCCGCTGAGCTGTGAGTTGCTCGTGCGGGGATCTGTCACATCATCTTTGAGCTCCCAAAGCCCGGCCGGCTGGCGGGTCCTGCGGGAATGAGCTGCTGGCCTCGGCCAAACTCTTCAGCTCTGTGGGTCCGAGCCTCCCAGCCTGGGGCACAGCTCGGGTGAGCACCAGCCAGCAGGGTGGGTGTTGGGGCTGTGCTATGCAGACCCCACGGCAGGCACTTGAGACCTTTGTTCATAGCCTCCCCTTCTGTCCCAGCCTCCTTCGGATCAGCTCTCCCAGAGGCCAGAGATGAGGGCCAGGGTTCAGGGCTTTTCCACGCTGAGCAGGTGTCTGGCCCTGCCTTTGCTGGATGCCGAGGCCAGAGAGCAGGGGGTGAGGCCAATGGCCTGGGGTCCCAGCCAGGACAGAGCCCTCTGGAAAGCAGGAGAGTGGGAGCTGAGGCCAGACTTGGCACTGGGGGGCTCCAGCCCTGTGGGAATGGTGTCAGGAAAGGTCCTCTCCTCGATCAGCCTCCCAAGCGCTGGGTGGGGCTCACCATCCCATTTTATAGACAACAAGACCAAGTCCCAGGGAGGGGTCGAGTGGGGATTAAGAGCCCCAGGCTGGGACATCAGGAGGGGCTCACTCTGGGGTGGAAAAAAGCCCGGCCGTGTGCCCATGGGCAAATTTCTGCCCTCGCCAAGCTCAGGTCTCCTGCCTGCAGAGATGAGTAAAGGCAGCGCAGATACCCAGGGCTGCGGGAACGATGTCACGAGAGCGTGGGGACAGCCTGGCACAGGCCAGCCTCAGGAGTCCAGCAGAGGGACCCAAGGACACCCACCCCCAGCTTCCAGGCCTCCCCACTCACCCGGGCCACAGACTGTGGACTTGACCCCCGTCTTCTCCAGCACAGGGACCCGGTTGACGGCCCCTTCAATGTGCTGGCTGAACACGTCCCAGTCGAGGTCGAAGAGGCCGAAGGCAAACTTGTCCGACACCTGGGGAGGCAGGGCGGGGGCTCATGTCCCATGACAGCTGCCCAACGGGAGCCGAGCTGGGTCAAGCGGGGGCCTAGCCAGCCTCCCGGAGCTGGGTGAGTGACGGGGCCAGGCTGGTGCCCCTCAGGTCGCCTCAGTGTGTCTCCCCATCATCGACCCATCAGTGGGGCCTGTCTGTCTCCCTTCTCTGCCCAGGCCTGGGCCCCACCTGCTCTGCCCTTGACTGTTGCAACGGCCTCTACCTGGTCACCCTGCTTCTCCATCCTCCTTCAACCTGGTCTCTCAAATCAGATCACACCCTCTTTTGCTCTCAAGTCTCCCATGGCTCCCCATGACTCTCTGTGGCCCATAAACCCCTACCTGAGCCGGTCCTGCCCACGCCTACCACTGACCCAAGGCCGGCTGATCTTCCTACAGTTCTTCGAGAAGGGAAAACTTGATCTGACCTCGCGGCCTCCACCTCCACCTGGGGCAGCTCCTCGCCCACCTAGCTCTCTACAGGGCTCTGCTCAGATGTCCCCTCCTCAGGGAACCCTGTCTGACCACAGTCGGAAAGGCCTCCTTCCACTCCAGTCTTCCCAGGCTTCACCTTAACCTGCTAACTTCATTCAGTGCACAGATCACCAACCAAAACTTCTTTACTTACATCTTTGTTTGTTTATTCTATGTCTCCCCACCAAAATACAGGCCTCCTGGGACAAGAACTTTTCTCTTAGTCTCTCTCTTTCCCCAGAAAATAAAATAGTATCTGGCCCAAGTAGTCATTTAGTCTTTCAATTTGTGGACTAAACGCGTGAATATAGGAGCAAGGGTGGCCCACACACACGCTCGACCCCAGAAGCTGCCAGAAGAGCAGCCCAAGTGGGGGGAAGATGCTGCTGCAGCCGCAGGGGCTGCGGGAGGGCAGAGGACCATCTGCTAACGGACAGAGGACTTAAAAGATTTCATGATCTTCTAAGATCATTATTTTACACATTCGCAGCCTCTAACAATTGAGGTTTTGAGGCAAGCCCTCCACATGCCCAGGTCTGAATCGACCTGTGTGCCAGGTCCTTCAGGGGTCAGAGGAAAGTGGGTTTGACCCTTGTGGGGCTGGGGCACCTGCCATTTCTCGGTGTGCACCCAAGGAGCTTCAGGGGGGTGGGCCCTCTGGAAGGTTTCCCCACACTGAGATGCAGCCCCAAACCCCCTCCCTCGATCCCTCAGTGACTCACCTCCTCCCAGAAGATGGGGTTGGCCTCATAGCCGCCCACAGACAAGGCATCTCCTTGGAGGCGGAGGTAGACCGAGGCGTCGTGGTCGCGGACGTTGGGCATGTTCTAGAGGGCAAAGCAGAGAGGCCGCAGCATTAACCAGGCTGGGTGGTGGGCCCAGTGCCTCCACCAGTGGTCCCAGGCCCGCTGGAGGCCCATGGCACCTCCTCCTTATTGTAGGACCCTGAGGACAGAGTGGACCTGGGGCCTCGGGTCACATAGTGGACGAACCACCCCCATTCAAGTCTCTCCTTCCCCAAACCCCATACAAGAGCAGCAAAGGTGGAAGGAGAAGGAGGAACGGAGGAGAGAGGGAGGGAGAGAAGAAAAGCTATAACCCACAAAGATATGAGAACAGGGGAGAGACAGCCATGGACAGGGGAGATCTCAACCCACACTGGGGGGCAGGGGCTGGAGGAGGGCTGGGCCCTAGCTCAGGTTTCAGGGAGGGAGACTGAACAAGGCAGGCTAGTTTGTCACCCACCGTCCCCTCCAATCTGCAGAGGTCGAGCCTGTGGCAACCCCAGGCCCTGCTGCAGGGGGTGATGGGAGGGGTGTGAATGTGTATGCATGTGTATGTGTGTGTGTGCACATGTGTGTGAGTGAGTGTGAGAGAGTGTATGTGAACAGAAAGATGGGCTGGGGGCTCTTCAAAGCAGTTGCCCCCAGAACCCCACCATCCCCACCACGTGCAGCCCAGGCCCGGCCCTGCCCTGCAGGATCCCCGAGCTCTGTCTGGAGAAGTGCATCCCCAGAGGCTCCAGGCTCGGGGGAGGCGAGGAATGGGCTGCCACCCCTCTCGACAGCAGATTGGAGACTTCTGTGGGGACAGTGAGTGGCCCATGGAAGGCTCCAGGTACTGATACCAGGGTCCCTCACCAAAGAGGATGGCTCGTCCCTCAACCCCCTACCAGAGGCTCTCCTGTCCTCCCTGCTCAATCCTCCAGGAAACTCCCTCTTAGAAACGACACCTCCATGAGGACTGCAGAGACGTGAGGAGATTGGGTCCATAAAACAAGGTGCCACGGAAAAGGAACAACTCCAGACCGAGAAAGACGTCTTCAAATGAGATATGATCATCAAAACTAAAAATGCAACAGAAGGATCGGATAAGGCCAAGACTATCTTCCAGATATTAGGCTAAAAAAGACGAGGAAATGGAAATCAGTACAGGAAAAAATAGGAAAATCAGAGGGCAATCCTAAAGGTCCAACACCCACCTTACAGGGTTCCAGAAGGAGAAAACAGAGAAAATAGAGCAGAAGGAATGTCAGAGCCATAATCCAAGACCATCTCTCAGACTGAAGATTGTGAATCTCTGTATTGAAGGGCCCACGAGTGCCTGCCGAGCCCTGTGAATGGACCAGGCCTGCTCTGAGGCCACGTTGGGGTGAAACATCAGAACAACAGGTGAACAGGTGGGTCCCAAATGAAGGAGCAGCAGCCCTGGAGGCTGGAAGACCTGGAGCAAACTCTTCAAAGTTCTGATGGACAATGATTTTAGATGCAGAATTCTAGACCCAGTGAATCCATCAAGCAAGTGTAAGGAAATAATAAAGAGTTTTTCAGACACTCATGGACACAAGAACATCTACTTCCCATGTCCCTCTTCTCAGTAAGCTACAGAGAACATGCCATGGATCCAGGGAGCAGCAGATCCAAACAGAAGAGGGGTGAAGGAGGTCCCAGGGTAACAGCCAAGAGGCAATCAGTCCAAAATGTAGAAGATCAGAAGGCAGCAGAGGAATCCTCCAGGGGAGGGAATGAGACTCACAGATTTCATGTGATTTCTCTGCTGTGTATAAGGATGCAGAAAACATTATTGATGGGTGTTTGACAGATCTGTAGAAATGGTCAGGGAAAAAAATGCGACAGTTATGAATATAGACGCAAATATCCTCAAAAAAATACTAGCAAAATGAATCAAACAACATATGAAAGGGATTCTATACCATGAACAAGTGGGATTTATCCCAGGAATGCAAGGTTGGTTTAATATCTGAAAATCAGTCTGTGTAATACACCATATCAAGAAAGTGAAGACGAAAACCACTAGTAATTTCAATAGAAGCAGAAAAAGCATTAGATGGAATCCAAAACCTTTCATGATAAAAACACTCAACAATCTAGGAACAGAAGGGAACTTCCTGATAAAGGGCATCTAAGGAAAACCCACAGCTAACGCACACTTAATGGTGGCTTTCTCCCTAAGATCATGAACAAGGAAATGACGTTCACTCTTACCACATCTACTCACCATTGTGCCAGACGTCCTGGCTACAGCAGCAGTTAGGCAAGAAAAAGTAATAAAAAGCATCCAGATTGGCAAAGAATAAGTAAAATCATCTCTATTTGCAGATGACATGATCTTGCATACAGAAAATCCTGAAGAACCCCCTAAAAAACTATTAGAACTAATAAAATAGTTCAACAAGGTTGCAGGATACAACGTCAATATACAACAAACATACAAAAAGCTTATTGTATTTCTATACACTAACAATGAACAATTGAAAAATGAAATTCAGAAAATAATTTCATTTACAATATCATCAAAAATAATAAAATGCTTATGAATAAATTTAACAAAAGAAGTGCAAAACTTGTACTCTAAAAACTAGAAAATATTTTTGAAAGAAATTAATGGAAAAACATTCCATGTTTATGAAATGAAGACTTACTGTTGTTAAGGTGGCAATACACCCCCCAAACTGATCTACAGACTCAACACAATCTCCGTCAAAACCTCAGCTGGCTTCTTGGCAGAAATTGACAAGCTGATCCTAAAATTCATACAGAGTGCAAGGGATCCAGAATATTCAAAACAATCTTGAAAAAGAAGAACAAAGATGGAGGACTCACATTTCCTGATTTCAAAACTTACTACAAAGCTCCTGTAATCAAGACAGGGGTACAATGTAAAGATAGAGATACAGATCAACAAAGTAGAACTGAGATTCCAGAAATAAACCCTCATGTTTGTGGTCAATTGATTTTCCACAAGGGTGCTCAATGGGGGAAAGAATAATCAACAAATGGTGCTGGGCAACTGGACCTCCACGTGCAAGAGAATGAAGCTGGACCCCTTCCTCCCGTCATACACAAAACTTAATCAAAGTGGATCACAGACTGAAGCATAAGAGCTGAAACTATAAAACTCTTAGAAGAGGGGCCGGCCCCATGGCTTAGCAGTTAAGTGCGCGCACTCCACTACTGGCGGCCCAGGTTCGGCTCCCAGGCGCGCACCGATGCACCGCTTCTCCAGCCATGCTGAGGCCGTGTCCCACATACAGCAACTAGAAGGATGTGCAACTATGACATACAACTATCTACTGGGGCTTTGGGGAAAAAAAAGGAGGAGGATTGGCAATAGATGTTAGCTCAGAGCCGGTCTTCCTCAGCAAAAAAAAAAAAAGAGGATTAGCATGGATGTTAGCTCAGGGCTGATCTTCCTCGCAAAAAAAAAAAAAATTCTTAGAAGAAAATATGGAAGTAAATCTTTGTGGCCCTGGGTTAGGAAACACCTTCTTAAATATGACACCATAAACACAGGGGACAAAAGAAAAAATCTGTAAGTTGTACTTCATCAAAATTAAGAACTTTTGTGCTACCAAAAATATCATTAAAAAAGTGAAAAAACAACCCACAGAATGGGAGAAAACATTTGCAAATCATATATCTGATAAGGGACTTGTATCGAGAATGTATCAAGAACTCATAACTCAACAAAAAGACAAACAACCCAGGGCCAGCCCAGTGACCTAGTGGTTAAACTCATGCACTCGGCTTCAGTGCCCGGGGTTCACAGGTTCGGATCCCGGGTGTGGACCTACACACCGCTTGTCAAGCCATGCTGTGGTGGCGTCCCACATACAAAATAGAGGAAGATGGGCACGGATGTTAGCTCAGGGACAATCTTCCTCACCGAAAAAAAAAAGACAAATAACTCAATTTAAAAATGAGTAAAGTCTCTGAATAGACATTTCTGTAAAGAGGATACACAAATGGCCAATAAGCACATGAAGAGAGCTCAATGTCATTAGTCATCAGGTAAATGCAACTCTAAACTACGAGCTACCACTGCACACCCACTAGGATGGCTAGAAGCAAAGAGACAGACAATAACGAGTGCTGATGAGCATGTGGAGAAGTCAGAACGCTCACACACTGCTGGTGGGAAGGTAAACGACGCGGCTGCTTTGGAAAACGGCCTGACAGTTCCTCAGAAAGTTAAACACAGATTTACCATGTGACCCAGCAATTCCACTCTATGGTATCTATCCAAGAGAAGCGAAAACGTGTCCATGCAAAAACTTGTACATGAACGTTCACTGTGGTATTATAGCCAAAAAGTGGGAAAGCTCAAATGTCCACCAACAGATGAATGAATTAAAAAAAATGTAGTATACAATAGAATATCATTCAGCCATAAAAAGGAATGAAATTCTGATACACGTACCACATAGATGAACTTTGAAAACATCATGTTGAGTGAAAGAAGCCAGACACAAGAGGTCACAATGGCCTCTTGTCTTTTTATTTCCATTTTATTAAGTGTTCAGAATAGAAAAATCCAGATTTGTGATTGTCTGAGGCTGGGGGTGGGGTGGGAAGTGGAGAGTGACTGATAATGGGTATGGGGTTTTGGGGATGAAGATAATATTAGATAGATGATAGATAGATAGATAGATAGACAGATAGATAAGTAGACAGGTGATAGGTGATGGATAGGTAGGTAGATTAGTGACAGTTACATAGAAAACTGAGCAACTGGAAAAAAACTATTAATAACTCCAGGAAACACAAAAAGTTAGACACTATTTGCTCAGGAGTGAACAATATTTACATAGTCATTATATTGCAAACGCTGACTACTGATTTAACCAATAAACAAATAAACAAAACAAAATCATTTTGGAAAGCAAGCCGGAGTGGGGAGGGCTCACCTCCTCTGTGGTTCCCCAGCCCTGGAGGAACTGCCTCTCTCAACCCTCTCTTGTTTACCCGTCACGTCTATCCTGGAGACAGATACATCAGATGCGACCCCTTGGCCCCATCTTTGAGGACATGCAGAGACCAAAAGGGACGCTCCGGCGGACGCCCCTCCCTCCTCCTCCCGTCCCCTGGTTGTCCTGCTCCTCCGCAGAACTGGAGTGAGAACGTGTGCGCTGAGGGGCTGCTGTCAGTTCTCAGTAACTGAGCCCTTCAGAAGTAATAATAGTGCCGTCATTACCTCCATCGTCGCTGCTGCTCTAAAAACAAAACAAACCGACCCCGGAGCTCCATAGAGCGGGGCGGTGGGGACACCTGGTGGCCGGGGAAGCCCTGACCCTTGTTCCAGCAGGATCAGGGTCCCCATCTCCCTGCCCTTGGAGGGCCCCGGCTGCCTCGGAGTGCCCAGCACGGGCTCAGCTCAGCCCCAAGGCGTCCATGGGGGACCCTGCCTGCCCTCTCCATGCAGGGGCCCACGCTGCAGGTATGACCCCAGTCCCACTGATGCCCCTGCCTCCCAACCTCAGCCCATTCCCTTCCATCAGCTTCTCCTGCCCTCCCCTCACTCCAAATCCTGTTGGCCACTTACTCCAGGAAGGCTTCCTGTGGCTCCAGCCTTCCCTGGTCTCTTCCTCCAAAGCACCAGCTGGCTGGACCACCCCATGCCCCTTGATCAGGGTCATCCTCACCACATCCACCACCTAACCAGCACCATGCTCAGCCCTTTAGCTCCATCACTTGGTGCCTCCCTCAGCACAGCCCTATGTGTAGGTACAATTATTACCCAGCAGAAAAGGAAACTGAGGCTCAGAGTGGCACCCTGACTGGCCTGGGCTGGGTAATGGAGGAGTCAGGATGCAGATCCCAAGGCTGGGCTCTTACTCAATGCTCTGTGACCTGGCAGAGAAGCTTCTGTAAAAGTCAGCAGGGGTTGGTGGGAATGCCAGAGCATCAGAGAGCACTCAGGCTCACTGCTTTTGAAGGACACAGAGCCGGGCCCAGAGGTCACAGAGGACCTGGGGGCAGCACTCAGCTAGGACCCTGGACTGGGACAGCTCCTCAGAAATGGGGGCCCCTGGGGCAGCACAGCCCTCTGCCCACGGTCAGGAGGATGAAGAGCTCTTGGTTCAGCTGGCTACACAGGCCCCTGACGCTGTGAGGCCCAGGTCTGGGCAGATGGTGTCCTGCAGGGCAAGGCTGCCAAACCCAGGGACCTTCCTGAGCAGACGTGGACAGGGCGGGCAGGAGCATGTGCCCCCAGAATGGGCCCAGGCGTCAGGGGCCTCCCAGTGCACGCCCCAGAGCCCCTGACCACGAGACCTGCCGTGGCATGAAGGAGCTTGCTCTCTGACCCACCAAGGGGTCAGGTCAGGGTCAGAGGCCCGCTCCTCTCCCAGACTCAGACTGCGCAGGTGCAGCCTCAGGAAGGGCCAGTGCCCCGACTCCCGCCACACGGCCAAGGGGGTGCAGGGGAGCATGTGGAACTTTGCCCCCAGCCCCAGATCTCCTCTCTTCTCCTACAAAGGGTCTCAGAGCTCTGGGGCTGCTGGCCCTTTCCTGGGGCACCAGAGCAGCCTCGAGCTCCCAAAGGCACAGCGGGTGCCTGGGTGGGGGCGTGTTTGTGAATAACGTGGACGACCCCAGCCTGGCTCTGACCGTGCACTCACGGAGGGGGGCCCTGGCCGACCCTGAGCTGCTCCTTCCCTGAAAGACGCCTCAGTCAGGCCTGAGGGGGAATCAGAGCATGGAGAATCTGTGGGCGCCCTGGAGTCAGCCTCCCCGCAGCCACCCCCAAGATGCAGCCCCTGCCCTGCCCCCCCGCCTGTCCCCAGCTTTCCCAGCCCTGCTGAGCCCACTGCGGCCTGAGGGCGACCCCTGGTGGCCACGCCGGGGCTCTCCCCACAGAACCAGGGCCACGACTCCTCCCGCCAACAGCAGTGTGATTTCTCTCCATTCCCCAGCACCCCACCCAGCACGGGCACATGGCAGCCCTCAGGAGGCGTGTGCTGGGTCACATTAAACTCATCCACGAATGGGGAACGCCCTGTGTTAAGGGGGAGGGGCAGGAGCGGGTGGGGACCCCGGCCTCTGCCTCAGCTTCCCGCCCCCTCCACCACTGCGGTCCACCTAGAGGCCAGCCTCAAACGTCCCCAGTGACCACAGGGAAGCCAATTAAGGACGAGGCTCCCAGGACCCTCTTTGCTGGGGCCTGACCCTAGACAAGGGCAGTCTGCTCTCACTCTCCCCCCTCCACCCCTCTGACCTCCTCTCAACTGCTGGCAGGTCTCCAGCTGCCGGCTCTGTGCACCCCCCTTCTCCACGTCATCCCTTCCCTGCCACCCCTCTGATCCTTCAGAAGATCCTCCGACATGGCCTCCACCAGGAGCCTCCCCTGGTCCATGGGCAAGGAGTCCCTATAGCCCCTGTGCTGGCCCTGCAGAGCCCTTGTCAACCTGTTCTGGAATAAATAAGCATATTCACTTGTCAGTACCCTCCCCCAGCTCATCCAGACAAGAACCAGGTCGTTTTCTCTGTTATAGGCCCAGTTTCCAGAATAGGACCCGGACACAGAGCTTACCCAGTCAATGTTTGATGGAGAGAGGGGTAGGGGAGGGAGGGTTAGGTGGGGTGGTGGATAGATGGATTAATAAACGGATGGAGGATGGAGGAACGGGTGAAGGGAGAGATGACATGGTAGAGGGTATGATGGAGAGATGGAGGGATGAACAGACGGCGGGGGAGAGATCGAGGAAGGGGCAGATGGTGGAGGGAAAAAGGGTAAATGGGAAAAGGAAAGGATGGATAGATGGAGGGGTGAGGAAGGGATGGTTGAATGATGGACGGAGGGAGGGAAGAAGGAAGGAGGGAGAAAGGAGTGCTCCATGACAAGGTGGCAGGGAGCTCCCAGCCGCCACCACAGGAGAGAGGAGATAAGGGGAGGAGAGGAGCGAGGGCAGGAGGCGCACAGCCCGGGCGCCGGCAGGTGCAGCCTGGCCCCCCGCCTCCCTTGGCAGAGGCGTTTCCAAGACTCCCAGGAGGTTCTCAGGGCCAGAATCAGTGTCCTCCGAGACTGGCACCCAGGGCATACTGGGGAACATGCAAACATTCGGGGGTTCCCTGAAATGCCTGGGGCACAGAACATGGCAAAAAGCAGGACTGGCTGCGCCACGCAGGACAGGCTTGGACTGCGGTCTGGGCGTCAGTGAGAAGCTGTGCCCTGAAGGCCGAGGGCGTCAGGGTTACACCTCACCACCTCGTTTAATCCTCACACCCCCTGAGACACCCAGTGTGTGATGCCCATTTCACAGATGAGGTGACTGAGGCTCAGGGTGGTGAGGGAACCCACGAGGGTCATGCCACCTGTAAGAGCCAGGTCCCTGTGCCACCCACAGCCAGGCTCCCACAGCCTGACACAGCGTCTGGGGCCGTCCGCTTACCTGGATCCCCTCGATGCGCTCGGTGACGACGTAGGCATGGTGCATGGCCACCAGCGGGACCTTGACTCCTGCCATCCGGCCCACAGCGTCCGCCCATACTCCTGCGGGCAGAGCACGGACAGCTCAGCTCTGTGGGCACCCAGTGGGGGCTGCCAGCCAGGTGGGCACAGGGCGCCTCTGCCTGTCCACCCTGGCAGCGACTCCCCCAGGTCACACCCGGGCCCCCACCCCAGAGAAAGGCCAGGTTTACGGAGCAGCCAGCGTGGCCACTCAGGAGCCAGGAGAAACACCACTCTCACCTGCACAGTTGACCACACAGGGCGTCTGGATGGAGCCGTGCTCCGTCTCCACAGCTGCCACCCGCCGCACCCCAAAGTCGTCCGTCCGCACACGGATGCCGGTCACCGGGCAGTTTTCGATGACCTGGGAGCGAGAGGAGCTGAACAGAGCTGGGCAGGCTCTGAGGGCGCTGACACCCACCCTCTCACACCCCGGTCCGGGCGGGGCCTGGGACCTCTGCCTCTGCTAGGGCAGCCTTCACGTGACACATCCGGGAAATGGGGTGACCACAGCGCCGGACACTAAATCCGCAGCTTCCGCGACTTGGACAACCTGTCCACCCGTCCCCAGATACGATGGCTCTTTTTCACAAAGTGACTTAAAAAAACCAAAGCGAGCCTCGTGTGACTAACAGATCCTTGCGGTCAGCTCCTTGGTAAAGAGGTCACACAGTGCAGTTCCCCTCTGTTGTGTCCCCATACACACCTTCATCGAGAAATATTTGGAGTAAAACTAAAATGTCATCACTGCCTACTTCCTGATGATTTTCATTTCTTCTTTTTTGCTTATTTGTCTTTCTTAATTTTTTCTACAGCTATGAGTGCATTTGAGACAAAAGAAGACAAAAATTACAAGAAGAGATTCTGGGAGGATGCGCTAGTCCAGCAGGCCCGAATCTCAGGGAAGGAAGGAGAGCCAACATCCGTGGATGGAGCCAAGGCCCAGCCTCCTTTGCAGGAGCCTGTCAGCAGGCTCAGAGAGGTCCTGCCCGGCCCAAGGTCACACAGCAGAGAGAAGGGCGCCTGTCCTCTCACCTTCTGCTCTTGGGGCTCTTAGGCAAGAGGGGTGGGCTGGCAGCAGGGGACCCAGGGCCGGCGGCCAGCGGTACCTGTGCTCCCCGGGCAGTGGCGGCCCTGGTGAGGGTGGTGCAGGTGCCGGCGGGGTCCATGGTCCCATCCTGTGGCACGTACAGGGTCCCATAGAGGTCGTCCACATTCATCAGTGGGTACAGTGCCTTGGTCTCCGCCGGGCTCAGCACATGGGACTCCACGCCGTAGGCCTTGCCTAACTAGGGGACCCAGAAGAAAGTAACTGAGTCCTCGGGGGTCAGACCTCCTCCGGCCACTGTCCTCCCCAACTGGGCCTCCAAGGGTCAGCTTAGACTCTGCCTCCTCAGGAAGCCTTAGCTGGCCACCACGCCCCAGAAGCCTGTGTCCCTTGAGCAGGCTTCTCATAAGGATAAGGAGCTCGATGCAAGGGGCAGAAGCAGGCTCTGGGGCCCTCACCTTCCTGATCCATCTCTGACACTAGCCACGTGACCTGGGTTAAGCTGCTTATGGACCCTGCGTGAAGGGGGGTAATAATGGCTTATGACCTATTACCTTATGCCCTGATACCCCTAAAGAGCTTGGACCAGTCTGTGGCACACAAGGCCTTACTATATAAAATAAATAAAAATAACCCCCACAGGTCTAATATCTTGGGCTTGAGGATCAGGTTCCGAGGTCAGACCAGCTCCCCAGAAACCAGGCAGGTCCAGGTCCCAGGCTCCTGTGCCAGACCACACCCCCATCACATTTGATAGGCCCAAGGGCAGCCAATCAAGCGTCCCCAGGCATGCGCCTCAGGACAGGCTCCGCCCAACTGGAGATGAGCTGAGCCAATCAGATTCTCAGTCTGCAAACTGTGAATGGAAAGTGGCAGAGACTTTACGCCCCAGGGGAACTTGAGCTAAAGGTTGGGGCCAGAGGCTTCGTATGGAGCCTTTACCCAGCTGGTGAGTGAGCCAAGGGGGAGGAGGAAGAAGGGGGCAGGGAGAGGACGAGGCGGAATGGGGCCATCTCCTAACCCCAAAGACCCAGGGCATTCTACTGAAGCCGGCTGCCCCTGCTTCCGGCCTGGGCCCCCAGGGGACTCAGCGACAATGAGCCTGTGCTAGCCACACAGCCGGCTCTGCTCCGTGAGCCCTGAGTGAGTATTCAGTCGGTGCTCAATAAGAAATGAATTGCTGGAGGGGCCTGTCTCACCCACGCCCTGGAATTTGGGGTCCAGGCCTGGCTGCCCTGGATTAGGAACCAACACCCCCACCCTGGTACAGGGCCTTCCACAGCGTAAGGCTTTCTCCCTCGTCACCCACAACTCCGTTCCCTAAGCCCTGTCGGTGGGGCCAGGAGAAGGGTGGTCATTGCCTCCTGGTTAGTGAATTTCACTACTCACCCACTGTCCCGTGAGCAGCACGCATGATGATGATAGTAACTCCCGGTTAGTGGGACTCTCCTGCCTCCGAGGCTCGCACACTGGGCTCGGCAATACAGTCCCATTTTAAAGGTGAGAATGCCGAGGCTCAGAGGGGCAAAGTCACCTGTCCCAGGTGGCTGAGACGGCAAGGGCAGCCCCAGGGTCTGAACCCAGATCTGTCGGGGCTCCTTCCGTGCACCATGCTGCTCTTCCCCCACCAGCAGGGAGTGCACCCACTGACATGAGCCCCCACGCTGGCAAGGGGCACAGCCACGACCTGAGCCCCCCTGCCCTGGCAGGGGACACCCACCGACATGAGCCTCTTGTACTCGTCCAGACGCTGCCGGTTGGACGCGATGAACAGGCCCCCATTCTGGATCCAGCCCGTGTGCAGCCCGGTCTCCTCCTCCAGGTCACGGCTCACCACGCGCCTCGTGTGGGCCAGAAGCTCCAGCTCCACGTCGCTGGGCCGCAGCTGCCACAGCAGGCCTGGCGGGGAGGGGCGGGACGTTATCAGTCCCCAGCAGGCCGGGGCCGCCGAATATCAGGCAGTGGGTCCGGGTCTTTCTCTGGAGGCCGTGGGGACCCGGGAGGTTGATGAGCAGGACATGGCAGGGTCAAAGCTGAGTTTTAGGAAGGGCGTCCAGGCCCTTGGGCAGCTCAGGGAGTGACCATATCAAAGGCTCCCATTTATTGAGCACCTACTGTGCGCCAAGCCCTGGACTGAGCCTGTCTCAAGGTGACAGAGCAGCCCTAGGAGGTGGGCATGATTGTTTTACAGTGAAATTAAGGTGGCGCCAAATGGTTCCATGACCAAGATCCCAGAGCAGGTCGTGACAGGGCCGGGAGCCCGACCCAGGACCGACAAGCCCAAATGCAGGCTCTTCACCAACATAGCCGCTCCCTCAGCACAGATCTGCGGAGCAGGAGGCCAGGGGTGAGGCTGGAGTGACGTTGAGGGCAAGGCCGTGCGGGCCCAGCTGCGATGGGCCGTGGGAAGGCGGAGGCAGTGGTGTGCGGGGCCGGCCGTGTCAGCTCTCAACACATGTGATGCCTGGACCCCTTCCCTGCTCCACACTCAGCAACCTTTTGCTGGCACCGGGATATTGGCCAGTGGGAGTGCTTACCCCACAGAAACTGACCAATGTATCCCAGGGTTAAGGCAGAAGGTTGGCTGCCCTGGAGACTTGTACACAGTAGGTGCTTAATACATGCCCACTGGTTAGTTAGGAGGATGAGAATCGTGGACACATCTGGTGCCCATGGAAGACACAGGATGCCCTCGGCATCACCCCAGCTGGCCCCTTCCCTGTCCACCCTCTACGCCCGGGGCCGCCCTCATCCCTGGTGGCTCTGTCCCCGGAAGGGGCTTCTGCTCTTTGACAGACGGCTGCCTGGACTCCCAGCTCTGGGCTCAGCTTTGCTCTCTGGGGTCCCACCGGCGGCATCTGCTGCCTCCTCCCCACCACAGCTCCTCAGAGACTCGGGGGGCAAGCAGGGCCCCCCAATCTGTCCACCTTCAGACTGACCCCACATCTTTTCTCCATGTCCTTCCTCCTCCAGCTCAGCTGCCTCTAACAGGTCTGTGGTTGTCCACCCAGAACTGACCCCTTGCAGAGTCCAGCCCCTCCTGGCCCCCACCTGCACCCCGCCCCTACCTGCCGTGTGCCAGGTGGTCCCGGAGGTCAGTCGGGCCCGCTCCAGCAGCACCGCCCCGCTCACACCCAGCTTGGCCAGGTGGTACAGGGTCTGGCAGCCCAAGCTGCCCCCACCAATGACCACCACGTTGGCTGTGCTGGGCAGAGGCCGGGTGGGGCCTTGGGCCTCCGCCGAGGGGCCCTGTGCCTCTTTCAGGGTCCGCTGGTATGGCACGCTCTTCTCAGCCGTGGGGCCAGCCCCGCTGGTCAGGGGGCGTGGCCCCAGGCCCTGGGCTGGGCTCCGGCGAGCGTGTGTGGCCACTACACGCAGGGCTTGGCTCAGCGAGGCCATGCGGACTCCAGGCATCAGCACGGCAGGGAGCTGGGGAGAGAGTCAGGGCTGCCTGGGGTGCAGAGCAGGTACATGGGGGCTGTGCCACGTTAGACCCCAAGAGACTGCCCCCCACGCTGTTACCCTCCAGGCCCACCTCCTGCCGTCTCCCCATGGCACATGTGTGCCCATGCATTCGTCCAGCGCATGCTCACTGAGGGCCTCGCACATGTCAGGCCCTGGCTGGGCCCGGGGAGACCATGTGGGAGGCAGGAGGTCGGGCCAGCCCAGGGAGCGGGCTGTTGGAGGGGGTCATCGGGAGGACGAGACCACCAGCTGATCCAGGAGTTGGAGCCCGGCAATCAGAGGCTCCTCACCCCCTCCCCATCCATGGAATGTACGCTCTGCCCACCGTTCCCACAGTGGGAGCTGTTCCAAGGACGCAGGCTCAAGAGAGTAAAGTGTTGTTGAGACCATCTGGACGATGGACGTGGCTGAACCCAGGTAAGGTCTCTGTATAAACTTTAAGGTTCTGGCGGGCGAGTGTGGAGATCTACTCGTCTTGCAGCGCCCAAGACCAGCCACATTGTGTAAGTTCCCTTGCTTATTACACCTGCACGGACCCATCTGGAGGGCTCTGCCTCTTTCTTCCGTCTCTCCCTGCCCTCCGTGTACGGGGCCCAGTGTGTGAACCAACACGGACAGAGAACGGGGCTGTGACAGAGCACGGGAGCTCTACGGGGGGTGTCGGGCCACAAGGGGAGGTGGGGCTGAAATGAGACGGGGGAAAGCGGGGTTACCCAGTGCGGGAGAGGGGGAGAGCCCCTGGGAGAGACCTGAGAACCGAGGACAGGAAGGAGCTTGGGTCTCACGGGAATACGGGACCCAGAGAGACGACCTGAGAGGATGAGGGGAGGCTGGAACAGGGAGGGGCCTGTCCTGCGGCCTTGAGAGCCCCATCAGGGCTCAAGACACTTCCCGAGGGTGGGGGTCCCCGTGTCCTGCAGGTCTGGGTGGTGATGGGACCCGGGGGAAGGGGAGACGGAGGGAGGCGGCAGCCCCCAGGCAGCACGGGGGCGGTGGCTGTGGTGAGGGGATGGAGTCACTGGACACAGACAGTGGAGGGGAGGAGGGGCAGGTGGTGTGCAGGCAGAGCAGGTGCCATAGGACGGCTGGCAGGCAGCCCTGAGACAGGGACACCAACCCTCCCTGGGGAACTCCTGTCTGGACCCCAGACAGAAGTTGTTTCTGCCTCGTTGGCCCCAAGGCACCAGGTGAGAACAGCGGTGCCGTGTGGTCCAGGCCTCGCCCTCCCTCGGCCGTCTCAGGATCCAGGGTAGGGGCTTAGAGGCTGGAGAACCACCTCCCTTCCCTCTGCCTCCTCCTCCTTAGCCTCCTCCCAGTGGCCTTCAGGGCTCACCTCTCATCCCTCCTCCTTCAGGAAGCCCTCCCAGACCTCCCCAGCAGAAAATCATAATTATAATCAGAACGTGACGGGGAGCCAGCCTTTTAAGGAGAGAAGGTGCCAGAGAGGCATCTCCCTGGGGGTGGGAGGAACATGAGAAGGAAAGGACGCTTCAGGGGACCCTCCTGGGCCCCCTCCTGGGATCAGCAGGGAGTGAGAGGGCTCTGGCTGTGACCTGAGGTGGGCAGTGCCATCTACACTAAGAGTCATGATTGATAATCAATTAACTAACTAATTAGGAAAGTCAGCCTCCATGTCCAAGTGTGCACCACACACCCAGCTCGTGGCACACACACCCATTCCACAATCTTGAAATGCATGGAAGTCAGGGTGACTGCGGTCCCCACTTCACAGGGAGGAGATTGAGGCCTGCAGAGCCCAGCTAAGGAGACCAAGGCCACAGGGCCACTACGTGGCTGAGCTAGGGCTCAAGGCGAGGCCTGTGCGTAGCCGCAGCCTGCAGGTCTCCTGCCCCTCCTGCCCACTCGGGTTGGTCCGCAGACGACCCAGGGCCTGGTTTGGGGAGAGGAGGTGGCAGGGGACCCACTGCCATACCTGCGGGGGGTGGCGTGAGGGCCCCCGCTCTCAGGCTGGTCAGGGCTGCCCGGCCCACCACGGCGCCCCTCCTAGGGAGTGGGTGCAGAGAGGGAGCAGGGAGCCGTGACTTCAGAGGCTTCGGGAGTGGGGGGCTGGAGGTAGGGGCAGGGCGTCTCAGTCCCCTCCGTCGCCCGTTGCCCCGCGGGCTGACAGCCCATCTGCCTTCTGCCCACAGAGCTGGCCCTGGGCACGGGGAGGCGCACCCCCAGCTCGTGTCTGTACTTACCTTCCGTCCTTGAAGTTCCTTAATCTTCCTGGAGCCCCCAAGAGTGGCGTCCTACTGGTGGAAAGTCGGCATCACGTGGTTGCCGGACACGGTCAAGGCCGGGCATCTGCCCCTTGCCCTGTGCTGTGCTGCCCAGCACACCTGCTCCGCCTCTGGCCCGGCCTCCTTCCTCCTCCTGCTGCGCCAACGCCAACGCCGCTGGCTCGGGAAGCTGCCACGTGCCCCCTCCCGCCCGCCCGCCAGAAGCAGCTGCTTCAACATTAACCTGCTCTCCCGCCCCCTCCCGCCCTGTCCCACCCCCAAATCAGCAGGGGGCCCGTTCGTGGCCAGGGGTGAGGGCGCAGGACAGCCCAGGGCTTGGGGTCCGACAGAGAAGTGGGGGCTGGAGCAGCAACAGACACTGAGCTGTAAAGCGGGGAGCCCAGAGGAGCCCCCCCACAGGCTGTAGGGTGAAGGGGGGTTGATCCAGGAAAGCTCTGGGCAGAGCCTTCACCAGGTGAGGACGGCAGGGAGGGTGCCCAGGCCCCCGCCACCCACACAGGGACCCGCAGTCCCACCCACCCAGCCCAACCGTTGCTGCAGCTCCGGCCAGTCCCAACCCCGCCCCCAGGGGAGGGCCCGGGCCCTGCCCCTCCCCAGGGGTGTACCTCCAGCGGCCACAGCACCCCTCGGCCCTAGAGGCCTGCCAGCGCCTGGGCCCCTGGCTGCGGCCCTGCCGTCACCTCCTTCCTTCCCCAGCAGTGGCTGAGCTGGAACCTGGGCCGCCCCTGCCCCCGCCCCTGGCCGCTGGGCCAGCCCCAGTCGCCGCCCACCACCCGGGCAGGGTGCACCGCCCACCGCCGCCGGCCTCTGGGCGCCAGGCCCAGGCAGCAGCCCAGCGGGCAGCTCTGAGGGCAGCAGAGCGGGCTGTGAGCCCTGAAGCCCGTTAACCCTGGGTGACAGGGCAATGACCTCCCTTCATTATCTCTAAACAGAGGTTATAGGCTGCCTGCCCGTGCCCGTGGGCGCTCTGCATGCCCAAAGCAGCTTGGCACAGGCCGGCGGGCAGAAAGTGCTGGCTAAGCAGCAGCGTTGTGCCAGGACCCGCCGCCTTCTGCGCTGCCCGGTGAGGTGATCCAGGGCCTCAGCACGGACCTGCCTGAGCAGCCTCAGCTTGCTTACCCCCGGGGAGGGGTGCTCACTCCCCTAGGAGGCAGGTCAGAACGTCTGGGTGGGCCCCCAGGGTCCGTGGTCCCGAGCCGTCTGCGTCCGGCCCTCCAGAACTCCCGGATCCCTCTGTCACCTGGCGTGACGCCCCTGAGCCTCCTGGCTTTCCCACTGCCCCCATCCAGCTCCCCGGGGCAGGGATGCCTGCCTCGATTTGACTGTTGGGGGCACCGGGCCCAGAGAGGGGAGCCAGCTTGCCTTGGGCCACACAGCAAGCCAGTGTGGGGGCCAGACCGGAAGGCTGAGTGTGACCCTGGGTCTAGGGCATTTTGTCCACAGCCAGGCAGAAGAAGAGGCCCAGAGGAGACGTCCAGAGGAGACCCGGAAAGAAGTGCATATACCTCTGGATGCAAAAAGAATCGGGATAGGTGCTCACATAGAACAGGACCTTGTCCCGCGGGATCAAAGGAAGTGCGTTTAAATTAGCCAAGAAGGGCCGGCCCCGTGGCTTAGTGGTTGCGTACGCGCGCTCCCCTACTGGCGGCCCGGGTTCGGATCCCGGGTGCGCACTGACACCACTTGTCCAGCCACACTGAGGCGGCGTCCCACATACAGCAACTAGAAGGATGTGGAGCTATGACATAGAACTATCTAGTGGGGCTTTGGGAAGAAAAAGAGGAAAAAAAGGAGGAGGATTGGCAATAGATGTTAGCTCAGGGCCGGTCTTCCTCAGCAAAAAGAGGAGGATTGGTGTGGATGTTAGCTCAGGGCTGATCTTCCTCACAAAAATAAATAAATAAATAAATTAGCCAAGAATACAGCAATGCTGCTGAAATGGAGGAATCATAGCAGCAATACTGACGTGATTAATACTGATCAAACAATTGTGTTCTTGTTGCTCTGAGGCTGTCCGACTGTCTTGCTGCCAGTTTGTCTGTCCTTTACATTGACTGAGCACCTACTGTATGCAAAGCACTGCTGGGAGACCCAGAGACAACTAAGACCCAGTCCCTGCCCTCGAGGGGCTCAGGGTCCAGGAAGAAGGGAGGGGCGAGGTGGCCACAAGGCTGGCTGTGATGGGGCGCTCCTGACCAAGCTGGCCTTCCTTCCAGCAGGAATCCAGGAGGGCTTCTCAGAGGAGGTGGCCTGGGCACTGGCCTGCCATGTGCTGCCTCCATTCTCAGTTCCCACCAGGGGACAGAGACCATCACTCACTCCCCGGGGTCCCCTGGAGGAAGGCTGGCCCCGCCAGTACAAGGTTTCCCTGGAGCAGTGTGGGAGTCTAGGGCAGAGAGGACACCCGCCCGGTCACTCAGTGGATGGTGGGCCTGGCCCTGCAGCCTGAGGCAGGGCTGCACTCGCTTGGCAGGGTGAAGGACGGGTCAGAGACGGCAAGGAAGGAGCATGGCCACATCCTCCTGAGAGCCCTAGACGTGGAGTGCCCCGGGCGAGGGGCACAGCGTCACTGCAGCCCAGACCCCTCCTGACCCTGCACTAAAGCCAAGCAGGCAGTGCCGTCACCCTGGACTTTGGACAAGGGGTGGTGGCTGGAGGGCCGGGCCTGGCAGAGGGTCAGCGTCTTGGGTCCAGGAGAGGTGGATGGGCCACCCTGTCTCCCCCGTGGGCCAGACGGCACAGCCAGGGATGCTGAGACAGGGTCCTGCTGCCGACCTGCTGTACCATCTTGGGCTCGTCTCCTCTGCCCAGCCTCGGTTTCCCCATCTGGGAAGCAGGGACTATACCCCCTGCTGTGTCAGTTCCAGGGACGTTTGTAAATTTCCCTGTGTATCATTACTGTCTACCTTTAGCGCACTTTGAAGAAAACCGCGGTGCAAATGGAAGTCACAGTCGACTCACTGGGGCGAGGGGCTGCCCCCAGGCCTGGAACCCTCCCCCTGCCTCCAGGCCTCCACTGCCAGACTTGTCCCCAGCCCGCATGGCCTGGATGCACCCGGGCCAGCACTGAGATGCCTCCTTCTTGCCTGGGCTGGCCCTCTCCACAGGCCCCGGCCAGCCCTCCGCCCCCACCTGCTGGCCAGGCTTCCAGGACAGAGGGAGGCTTTGGCAGGGGGCCCTGCGACTGGGCAGAAGTCCAGGGTGGAACAGGGTGACGGGGCTGGGGGACGAGGCCCCTCCATGGAGCTCTGCTTGTGGCCCGTGGAAGAGGGACACTAAGTAACACACAACACCTGCCGACACCTGACCCAGAGGAAGGTGGGCCCAGCCACCCCCAGGACCTGGCCCCAGTCGCCTCTCAGCGGGGCCTGGAGCACCTACAGGGTGGGGCGGGGGGCAGGCAGTGTGCTGAGCACTCATGTAAGTCGTCTCAGAGGAGAGAGAAACACTGCTGTCCATTGTAGAGATGAGAAAACTGAGGCAGGACACAGCCAAGGGGTGCCAGGCCTGAGCAATTCACGGACTGGGGAAGTTTCCAGAATAACTTTTGAAGGCAGGATTTACACTGCCAAGATTTTATTTTTCCAATAAGACCCATAAAAAAAGCCCTAAAATACATCAACTACCCCCATGCTTTCATGAAGACAGAGTGTTTTCTCCTGGGTAAGTGGTGGCTCTTCCCGAGAGGCGGGTAGGCACGCCCTCCCCTGAGCCCACACAGCAAGGGCAGGCGGACAGGGCTGGGGGCTGTGGCACCCCGGCAAGGCGTTCCCAGGATTAGGGAGCTGAAGTGCCCTGCACCCCGGCACACACACAGCGCGTGTGGGCAGATCCGTGCCAGGCCCCTCAGGCCCAGAATGCAGAAACCCAGGTCCGGGAGCTCCCACCTCACTCCGTGGTGTTCCCAACATTATTTGTAAGTGAAACAAACGTGGGGGACGGAACTGGCTGCTCCCCATGGCTGAGCCCGTGCGGGGCCGGCCCGGTGCCGTGTGCAGCCATCCTGGGCACCTCGCCCACAGCTGCAGGCTCCGCCACCGTCCAGCCGGGAGACAGACGGGGCTTCGGAAGAACTTCCTCTCGTGGAGGCAGCTCAAGGCTCAGGTCCCCTCTCCTCATTGACGGTGTCGGGAGGAAGCATGGAGAAAAGCTGGTGGCTGGGGCTGGGCCTGGGGCTAAGACCCCACAAATACCAGCCAGACCCTGGCCCAGTCAGCCAAACCCTCCAGGTCCCACGCCGGCCGCCTGGGGTGGGGGGTGGGGGAGAGACACCCCACGTGATCCAGGCTGTGCTCTACAGGTTTCCTTAAAAACCCAGATTCCCAAGCTTCTCTTGAAAAGCCGGGGCACGCTGGCCCTCTGGGCCCACACCCCTGCCAGACGCACTGAGAGGGGCCAGTTGCGTCCAGCTGGTCACAGTCCTCAACCCGCCACTTTGCCCTTCACATTCCCAGCTGGCCTCTGGGAGGTTGCTTTTCTGACCCCTGACAGGGACCCCCAGGGCTGCCCTCTCTTCGGCTCCAGGGGCAGGAGCTGCCCCCCAACCAGACCCCTAGTGTGACCGGGCAGCCAGGGGGCTGTGGGGCTTGCAGTGAACGCAGGTTACTACTATGCAGGGCTGTCTGTGGCCCGGGCTCTGAATGCTTAGGTGAGGGCAGCAGCCCATGGTGGGTGCCGGGCTGGTCACCCCCAGGCAGTCGGCCCCCAGGAGCCTGGGCCTCTGCAGGACACATCGCCCCCTGGTGGCCACATATGAGCACTACACCCTGGGGGAACAGAGCCTGTCCCCAGAGGGGACTTGCAGGGAGGTGGACGCCCATGGGCACTGACAGTCTGGGTTCAGCCTGGCTCTCCCGCTGTTCCACAGACCACACGGAACACCCCCCAGCAGGGAGCTTCCTTAGAGACTGCTGTCGGCTCTGTCTTGGTCTCTGAGAGAGGAGTGTGGGACGCCCCCTCTAGACTGGGAATGTGTCCATTTCTCCCCATAATTCTGTCTGTTTTTATTTTATATATATTTGAGGCTGTGCTGTGAAGTGGATTAAGCTCTGGGATTGTTACAGCTTATTGTTTACTTGTCCCTTTTTATCATGAAATAACGAACCTCTTTATCCAGTGGGGAGCTTGAGAGGTGGGGAGGATACTTTGTTCGGAGTGTTGGCCCATTTCTGTGGTGTAAATACTCCCACCAGGGCCAATTTCAAGCCCCAGCGTGAGGGACGTCACAGAGCACGGAGGTGGGAAGAGGCGCACACAGTTGGCTCTTGTGAGCTGGCGCCAGCTGGTCGGAGTGCGCCAGTGTCTCCACATGTGACAGTGCTTTCCACCTCCCATGTGTCCTGTCTGGTCTGGATAAGCTTCTAGGCGCTTTCTCTGACAGTTTCCCTGGCGTATCTTTTTCCATCGCTCTGCTATCAATATCCTTGTGACATGGCGTCTCAGTCGTGTCCAGCACATTCCTGGTGAAGAGTGTGACACGGAGCTGTGACCTTTCACAGCTGGCGATGACAGCTTCTCAGCAGAGCTGCAGAGCAGAGCGGGGCTCAGCAAACCAGAGCCTTTCACCGGCTGGGCTGCCCGTCTCCATCCTGCTGAACGTGCTGAACCCGCTGAAGAGGGAAGGGAAACGCACGCAGGCGCGTGTGTGGGTAAGACTCAGGTTTACAAGTGGTGTCAGCGAGAGGTTGTTCCTTCTAAGAAATAAAATAACCAAAACGTCCTTGGGGAGTTGCAGTACAAACCTGCTCCCTCCCCTAGCGTGGACGTTCCCCCGTGTGAGCTGGGATCTAATCAGATGAAGGGGCAGCCTGCTCGTGTGAATGAACTGGGGATTATCCAAGCAGAGTGCTCTTCAGGTTAGAAGCAGGCTGGGACGTGAAGTTCTAGAAAGCTCACTGTTCCACGCATTCCTCACGTGAATCGAGGTTATCCCTCACCGAGACACACCTTGAGGGGGACTGGCCGCCTCTCTTTGCCGGCAGACCCCTTGAATCCATCTGGTCTGTGTGGCAGTGGGTGCCATTCACCTCCCCACCCCCACCGCATCCTTTCCTCCATCTGCTATGGTAATCGACCCAGAATAAAGACTACGTTTCCCAGCCTCCTTTGCGGCCAGGTGTGGCCATATAACCAAGTTATGGTCAATGGAGGTGGTGACTGAAACTTCCAGAAGGTATCCTTAAAGAGAGGGGTCATGCCCCTTCCCTGCCTTCACCTTCCTGTTGGCTGGAATGTGGATTCAGGGGCTGGAGCTGAAGCCCCATCTTGGACCATGAGGCGAACTTGGGAAGCCACACACAGGAGACCCAAAACCCAGGAAGACCTAGGTCCCTGACACTGTGAGCCCAGTCCTAGCCCTGGGTCACTCCCCAGACTGTTAGGTGAGTGAGAAATAACCATCTCTTGCCTTACAGGCTGCCTGTCAGGCATTCTTGTGGACCTCCAAGAACTAGGGTCGGGGGTCTTGGCACATCCATCTGCATTATGGCCCTGACAGCACGTAGGCGTCAGGATGTGTAATAATCATCCAGAGGGAATCCAGATGAAGCAAGCTGCCACACAGATCACATGCAGGCCCACATGAGCACGTGCGGGCTTTCTTTCTCTAGGGAAAGGAAAGGATCAAAACTAAACCATTAAGGAAAATAAATACATCAACCCGGGACTAAAGAACAAAGTCTGAGTTTAACCCACAAACGTAAAGTCTTATCGTGAGAGGGAGACTGGGGTCAATGAGCTCCCCACCGCCACCCGCCGCGGTGGGAAGGAGCCACAGCAGGACAGAGCCGTCTGAATGGGCGCTGCAATTTAAAAACCCTGTAATTTGTGCACATTTAATACAGTTTTAATTTCTACTTGGAAACTTTACATTTTAAGTAGATAATTTGAAAACGCTTAATAGAGACATAAAACTTTTGTTCAAGGAATCGGTGTTTTGTTCCCGCGGGAAAGGAGGTCTAGTCTGAAAGGCAAGCCCACCTCCAGTCCTTTGCTTTTGTAATGCAAGCTCTCCAGGTCGCCAATTTTGGCTCAAGTTCAGTTTTAGCAGTATTCTACAGGTTTTGTTATGAAGCATTTCTTTTCCTTCTCTGTTGAGGAAGATTAGCCCTGAGCTAACATCTGTTGCCAATCTTCCTCTATGTCGTATGTGGGTCACCACCACAGCACGGCTGACGAGTGGTGTAGGTCTGAGCCAGGGGTCCGAACCCGAGAACCCGGGCCACCAAAGCGCAGCACACCGAACTTCACCAGTAGGCCACGGGGCCATCCCCAGAGCATTTTTACTATTTACAATTTCAAAATAAATTTGAAATATTTTACAATTCTATTATAATTTATTTTTTGATTATTAATTATCTAGAACTATGTTTCTTAACGTACAAACATACGGAAGTTTCTTGTGTATTTTTTATTATTTATTTCTAACTTAACTCATTGTGATGAGAGAACTTAGTCTATATGATTTAAATGATTTGAAATTCATTGAGACCGGCTTTGTGGCCCAGCATGAGGTAAATTTCCATGGAGAGGATGTGTATTCCCGCAAGAGGTCACAGTGTTCTGCACACACAGTTGCTACTTATGTTACTCTACTCTCTATCTTTATTTTTTTATTTATTTTTTTGGTCTGCTTGACCCTTTGATTATAAGACAGAGAGTTGTGTTAAAACCTCTCACCTGTGATGGTGGGTCTGTCTAGCTATTATACTTCCATCAATTTTGCTTTATGTATTTTGAGTTTATGTTATAAAGAGCATACAAGTTTAAAACTGTGACGGCTTTCTAATAAATAAAAACTTTATTATGTAGTAAGTCTTTTTAACTGGTGATGCTTTGATTTTTTTTTTTTTCTTCAAAAACCATTTGGTGTGAAATTAATACAGCCTCATCAGTTTTCTTTTGGAATATCATTTTCCATCCTTTCACTTTCAACTTTTTTATACCTTATATTTTAGAGGTATCTTTTGTAAAACACACATATACACAGAGTTTGATTTTAAAAATCTCGTCTTTTAATTGC
The DNA here is from genome assembly GCF_057802395.1 of Ceratotherium simum simum. NCBI lineage: Eukaryota > Metazoa > Chordata > Mammalia > Perissodactyla > Rhinocerotidae > Ceratotherium > Ceratotherium simum. Next base: position 3,859,893 of record NC_141928.1, on the reverse strand, counting down.
TTTATTTTTAAAAATTTATTTCTTTTGATTGCCATATTCAGTCTATTTACATTTATTGAAATTACTGATATAGTTATATTTATTTATACCATATTATTTTGTATTCTCCATTTGTCCTATCCTTTCTATTTCTTTTTTCTTTTCTTTCCTTCTTCCATATTCTCATTCCACTTTTTTCTTCTACTAGTTTATTAGTTATATATTCTTTTTCTAATCTTTTAATGTTACCCTAGGAATTTTAATAGGGATACTTAAGTTACCATGGGGGATGGAGCCATGTATAGCCCCTCCTCTGGAGGGCAGACAAGACCTATGACAAAGGTGATGGACATCTCTCCCTGGATCACGTTTTGTTATATAAGACTTCATCCCAGTGGACTGAAGAGAGAGATTCTCCCGTGGGCCATGAAGAAGTGAGCTGCCACACTGTGTGAGGACCATGTCCAAGGAACTGTGGGTGGAAGGGAGCTGAGAGCAGCCCTTGCTCTCAAGAAGCCAGGGCCCTCAGTCAAACAACTGCAAGGAAATAAATCCTGCCAACACCCTAAATGAGTGTGGGAGTGGACCCTTCCCTCATTAAGTCTCCAGATGAGAACACAGCCCACTGACAGCTTGACTGCAGCCTTGGGAGACCCTGAGCAGAGGAGCCGGCTAAGCTGTGCTCTGACCTATAGAAACTGTGAGGTAATAAATGTGTGTTGTTTTAATGGTGACTTGTTACCAGCATAGAAAGCTAATACAGTTATCAAAGGTATATCTTTCCCTTCCCTCCAAACAACTAAGTGTGTGGGCCCTGGAACACTTCAATGCAGATCACTCCTTCCCCGACATTTAGGATATTGCTGTCATGTATATGAATCCCATCTTGTTTTCAATCAGATAGTATCCTACTATTATTTTTTACTGTCAGTGTTTGTTTTGATACATCCACACGTTTACCATTTTCCCTTGGTCTGAAGTACCTTTAGAACTTCCTATAGAAAATCCTTCAGCGAGGGTTTGTGAAGTTAAACTTTCCATTTTGTTTATTTTTGTTTTTGCCTTAAAATGCCTTTATATTGTCCTTGTTTTTGAAACATACATTTGGGGGGTGGAATTCTAGGTTGACACTTAGAAGATGTTATTCCACTGTCTTCTGGATCCCATCACTGCTGCTGTAAGGTCACTGTACAGTTGCCGTTTTATTAGACCTAACCTTTCTGTTCTCTCTTCTGTTTCTAAGACCTTTCTGTCTTCAGTTTTGTCCTGCAGCCTCACTGTGATGGTTCCGGACTTGTGTTCCCTTTTATTTACCCTTCTTTGGATTCTTTGGGTTCTTGAATCTCTGCACTGGTGACTTTTACCAGCTCTGGAAGATGGCCAGCCAGTATCCCTTCAAATACTGCCTCTCCTCCATTCGCTATTTCCTCTCCTTCTGGAATTTGTCTGGATTAGATGTATGTTGGACCTTCTTGTTCCCTCTCCATCTTCATTTAATCTCTGCATTGTCAGTGATATTATCAGAACTATTTCCCAGTTCGCTAATTCTTTCTCTGACGGTGTCTAATATGACATTAAACCCACCCATTGTGATTTACATTTCTTTGGTGAAAAGGACTGTTTGAAAATGGCCCAGAGAGCCCACTGTGGGTTGCACGGACAATGAAACACCAGGGGGCTTCTCCTTTCTCTCAGACAGAGAGATTGCACCAAAATGCAGCTTTCCATGGGACTGGTAACTCCACTCTGTTCAGCAGAAGGGGCTACAGCTTCCCCTGCACCACGAGACCTCCAAGGGCAGGGCGGTAGGCATTCCCAGACAACTCCCATAAGGAACTGGAGCCCAAGTAATCTTGTGCTCCTCCCCCTGACAAGGCTGTTTCCCCATGCTCACACTATGAGAAAGTGGAGTCGTGGGCTGTGGGTGACAGTGTCATTCTCTGGAATGCAAACACACTGAGTGTCCTGCAGCAGCTCTGGCCTCCATGCTGGCCTTGCAAACATCCCCTACTGTGCTTCCTCCTTGACCCACGCCCTGTGAGGCTGTGGCGTCCAGCCTGAGCCCAGCTGTCTGGCATTCCAACTCACGTCTTGCAGTTCCAAAACTTCTGTTTGATGCTGTGTCTAACTGGCTCGGTTATTCTTCATAGTTTCTTTCTCATTACACACATTTCTAATCCCTTTCAGTCTATCTTTAAGTGTACTTATTTTGTACTATTTTTGTGGATCTGATTCTGCAGCCCGTGGTTTTTGTCGCCTCTGTGCAGAAGCATTTTGTTGCCTGTGTGATCTGTGCTTTTGGACAGTGAGTGTGTATTTCTTGGAACTCTCCCTCAGGGGAGTATCTGAGGCTGAAATTGAACGAGGATTCTCCCAGAGATGATTTGCATCTCCTTTTTCTGGGCACCCAGGAGTATCAACAACCCGGGATCTTACTTTAAATTCTCAGCTCCCAGTCTTTCAGACCCACAGGAAGTGTAAATTCCGGCTGCAACCTTCTTAAGTGCCAAATTAGAGTTACACGTGGTAGTAGTTCCCCAGGGCCGCTGTAACAAAGTACCACGAACCACAGGAATTTATTCTCTCACAGCTCTGGAGGCCAGAAGTCTAAGGTCAAGGTGTCGGCAGGGTTGGTTCCTTCTAAGGGCTGTGAGGAGAATCTGTTCACAACTCTCCCCCACCTTCTAGGGGTCTGCTGGCCATCTTTGGTGTCCTTGGCTTGTGGACTCATCACCTTGGTCTCTGCCTCCCTCTTCACATGGCGTTCTCTCTCTCTGTCTCTGTGTCAAATTTCCCCTTTCATAAGGACACCAGTCATATTGGATTAGGGCCTACCCTAATGACCACATCTTAAGGTGACCACATCTGCAAAGACCTTGTTTCCAAATGAAGTCACATTCACAGGTACCGGGGGTCAGGACTTCAGCCTATCTTTTGGAAGGGGCACAATGCAGTCCATAACACGCATTCTCAGGGAAGGTTTTCATTTAATTTCCACCCATTGTCAAGGTACCAGTAAAAGAACCTTCCGTGGTGGTTATGGTGGCTGGAGGTGGGGTGTGTTTCTAGTCATCCTGACATTTAGGGTGAGATCCTTTGGGGTCCCAGTCTTAAAGAGGGGCTTGCCTATTAGATGTGAGACTCTGGCGGGGTGGCGGGGATGCCTGGGCCTTGTCTTCATCCCCCATGGCCAGCCAGGCTGTACAGACTGGCGCTCCAGCTCACTCAGTTGGGCAAATGCCCCTAAGGAGAGAACCAGCCTCTCTCTCTGGACTCCCGCCTTCACTGATCTTCTGGAATCTATGGGTTTCTTCTTGATTACCAGCTCATTGACGAAATTAGAAATATTTTTTCACTGCCTTTGTTATTTTTATCAGGAGGACTGGTCAGAGTATCTAACCTACTGCTGTAGGCAGAACAATGGCCCCTCACAGATGTCCACATCCTCATCTCCAGAATGTGACTGTATTTGGAGACGGCCTTTACAGAGATGAGCGAGGTTAGGTGAGGTCACAGGGGGCCCCAATCCAATAGGACTGGTGTCTTCTTGAAAAGAGGGACACCAGGGATGCGTGCACAGAGGAAACCCACGTGAGGACATGGCAAGAAGGCGGCCGTCTGCAAGCCAGGAGAGGCCTTGGGAGACACCTGCATCTTGCACTTCTGGCCTCCAGAACCGTGGGAAAATAGATTTCCGTAGTTTAAGCCACCCGGTGTGTGGTATGATGTTATGGCAGCACAAGCAAGCCAATGCAGGCTGTGAGGGAATGGCCTAGAATGCGCTGGAGGGGACGAGGGAGGAGCTTCCCCACACCTGCCGTCCATCCCCACTGGCCACCAGCTCACACCAAGTGTCGTCCAGGCAACCGTCCACCCAGGCCACAGAAGAGAAGTGACCCCGGAGGAGGCAGAGGGGCAGGGAGCCTGGGGCCAGTGCAGAGATGCTGGGCAGCTATCCAGGGCGGCCCTCCACCTGCGCCTACAACCCTCTCTGGGGGCTGAGGGACACGTGTGTGCTTTGACTTTTGGACGGGCACAGGCCGGGGTGGAGCAGGGAGGGTTGAGTGAGGAGGGCTGTGTCGGCCTTTGTGAAGGGGTCCCTTCCCCGGACTGGGTTGTGGTGCCCACAATGTAGGGGAGACCACCTTTGCAGGCCAGCGGAGTCCAGCCTGGACATCAGGAAGACCTGGAAGTTCAGCCTGGGGAGCGAGCCCAGGGCTGGAAGCTCCTGAAAGAGGGGCGTGGCCCATCGGGTCTCCCTCCTGGCAGTCAGAATGCGGAAGAGGCCCAGGTCAAGGTCCAGTCTGTGGGGGGCAGTGTGGGAGACCCAGGAGTGACCCAAGACGGGCTGCAGCCTGCTGAGGCTTTGGGGTCAGGCCAAGCTGGACAAGGCTCAGGTGTGACCTTGGAGAAGTCATGTGCCATGTCTACGCCTCAGTTTCCACCTACAGAAAGTGGGTTGTTTCCATCCTTCATCCAGGGAGCACACGGTGACCTCCATATTGGCCTGCCCGAGGGGCATCCGAAGTTGTCAGAACTAAGGGCCGTGATGCCTCGGTGTCCCTTGCGCGACCCGCAGGCAGCCAGCCCTCAGGGACCAGGAGCACTCGGCTCCGATCTGCTGCCCAGTGTCCCGGGGTAACCTCAGCAGGCCCTCCTCCCTGCCGGGCCTCCACCCCCGTCCACACACAGGTCTGGGGCTTCCCACCCTTTCTGTCTGGACCCCGCAGCAGATGCTGTTCATGCCCTCCCCGAAAGCCCCCCATTCCCCCCAAGTTCGCCCGCAGCTCCTGTGGACACCAGCAGCTTCCCCTCGAGCCACCACAGCTCCCTGTCCCAGCTGGGGACTTTCTCCAGGACTGCCCAAGCTCGCTCGGGGCAGTGGCGGGGGCCAGCCCAGGGCCAGAGAGTGAGGGTCCGGGCCTTTCCGACCCCCATGTGTGGACGTGAGAACACAGACCTGCAGGCTGGCTCTCGGTGGAGGTGGTGGTGGGACAACCAGGCCTCTGAAATTCTCTCAGAGAGGGGGCTGCCCCAGAGCAGGTGGGCCTCTCATCAGGTTCTCGGGGGCACCGGCTTGAGCCAGGCTCCGGGGCGCTGGGTCCTGCAGAGCGGGGCCAGGGAGGCTCCCACACTCTCTAGCTGTGCTGCCTCAAACACCTGAACTCGCCTCCCTCGTCTATAACAAAAATGGACATTTACTGAGCGCCAGATGTGCGCCAGGCTTCAAGTCTCGCCTGAGCCTCACAGCCCCGAGGTGGGCCCTGTGGCTGGTTGCCCACCACAACGGACATGCTCCCATCTCCTCAGTAACAGGACCCAAACATTCTCCAGGCCATGCACTCAGCTCAGGTCCTGTATTTTCAGCCTCCTTGACGCCACGAATGGCCATGTGCCCGAGCTCTGAGTAAGGAGGGTAAGGAGAAGCACCGTGCCAACCTCTGCCTCTGCCCATGGTCTTGATGGCAGGAGCTCCAGCAGCCACATTGGACCACGAGGCAACCATGAGGAGAGAAGCACATGCTGAGGATGAGAGGAGCCTGGGTTCAGGGGGCAGGGCAGCAAACTACCTCTGGACTGCTGCCTCTGGACTACTGCTCCACAAGAGAGAAATAAATCTCTACCTTACTGTTCTGATTTTCTCTACCATAGGTCATAGACCTGCCCTCTAGAGAGAGTACTATTTTTATCTCCAACTTGTATACACAGAGAAGCAGGGGCTTATGGGGTGAAGCCCACGTGGCAGGGCTGGGTTTGAATCCCATCCAGATAGGAAGACAGTGGCGCCCGCCTCTGATAGCAGCTGGAGGAATCCGCAGGAGGCTGTGTGGGAACCCAGCACTGTGCCAGCCCAGAGGAGATGCTGGGTTGGTGGCCTGGCATCATTTTTTCCTCCAGACGCACAGCCTCTGCCCGAGGCTGGGCCACCCCCAAGGCCCGTGTCTGACCCAGGCCACTGTCCCCTGGGCCAGCACGATCCCAATGGGGCAGACCCTGCTGGACACAGACAGCAGAATCCAGCCACTCCCTTCTCCCCGCCAGGAAAGGCCCGCTGCTCCTGCAGAAAAGAACTTAGGTTTATTTGCAGTAAAAACCGTGGTCTGAAAAAACCTATTGGCAGATGTACAGCTTGTGTTCCATTTGGGGTCGCCACCAGCTGCGGGACCCCCAGACCCCTGACCCGCATGCACCGGGCTCCTAAGTGTTCACAGCTAATCTCAGGCCCCAGGTCGGAAGCCCCCCACAGGGCGTCCCGTCTCCTCCGAACCCCCCATATCCCAGCCTGCGCCCCCTCCTGCTCTGTGCAGTGCAAAGACAGACCAAACCAGGTACAAGATTCAAAATAAACGAAAACAAAACAAAACATTCACAAAAACCAGGTTCTACGTTATGTTTTCTCGATGTCCTGTTATCACGATGACTTGTTTCATGAGGAGCTCAAATATACATCATTTCTTTGCTTATTATTATAAAATCTCTTCCTTATTATTCACAGATATGTAACGGGAACTTCGGATGAAATAATTACAAACTTTTTTCCCCTTAAAAAGCAAACAAGCCAAACCAGACACATAACAAAACAAAACAAAACCTTTCTGACAACAGTAAACACGAAAGGGGCCAGCTGGTTTTCTCCCCGCCCGGCCTGGGCTCGCGCTGGGCCAGCCGAGCTGGGGGTCGTGCGCAAAGTGCTGGGTGCACCCCGATGATGGGGATTCGGGTCCGCTCTCCCCGAGGCCAATTCTTCTCCCCGCCCACCTGCCCCACCGCCCCCCAGATGTGATCCTGTTCACGCTCACTTCTCAAGCCTTTGCAGGCTGCCTTCTCTTTTCTCCTTGCCACTCACCATCTCTGACCTTTCCCCCTCCTCACCACGCCAGGATGCTGGGTGTGTGAGCTGAGCCTGCAAGCTACAAGGCTGACCTCAAGAGGAACCTCGGGTGCAGCGTGGCAACAAGCACCCACCCCAGCAGGGGCCAGCCTTCCCCAAGCCCAGCCTTGGCCTGGTCCCTGCTCCTTGCACAGGGCTGTGTAGCCAACGTGGCCCAGGTTTCCCCAGTAGCTTTGGCACGGAGGTCAGAGGGAGAGTGTCACCAGGTCTCATGCAACAACCGGGCAGAGGAGACAAGGTCTGGCCAAACCAGCCAGAGGTCAAGGGCCAGGAGTCAGGAGCGGGAATTAGGGGCTAGAGCCACCCCCAAGAGCACTTCTTTTGGGCTGGTCACAGCCCCAGTTCATGGGCTGCAGGAGCCCTTGGAAGGAAGACCTGCCAAGGCGTGGAACCAACATCCTGTGCAAAGGCTGGGAGGAACCCCAAGGACCACAGAACACAGGAGACCCAGACGGGGCCACCTGCACAGAAGCAGGGGGTCCTCCTCCTGGGGAGGAATGTGAGCAGCAGGGACCGAGTGAGGGAACACCCTGCTTTCTTCCCACCCATATCAGGGTTTACAGAAGATGCATCTACCTGGCAGCAGGACAGGACAGACACACACCTAGGATTCGGGGCAAAGAACAGTACCATTGACTGGGAGTAGGGTTGGCCACTTCATCGTTCCTAAGGGTCCTCCCAAGAGAGGGACCTGCCCTGGGGGGTCTCTGCATGCCCCTGGTGCAGAGGGACACGAGGAAGTCAAGGGGGACTGCACAGGCCCTCCTGCAATGCCCTCTTCTCTTACACCCAAGCACAGCTGGGCTGAGCAGGGGCTGCAGCAAACAGCCTGCTCTGGTCCCGTCTGCCTCTCAAGGCTGGAAGCCGCCCCCTGGGAGTAGCAGGAAACAGGCGAGCTAAGAGTCCAGGGCTGAGCAGAAGGGGCGGGGGAAGGTTCCCCTCTGCTGTCCCCAGCCCTCCCTGGGACAGCATCTGCTGTTCAAACCCAGGTTCCTGAATGCCTTCTCAACAAGACAGGGGCAGGATGAGCTCTGGCCTCAGCTGTCACCCAGAGCCTGGCTCGGAAGGCCACTGGCGCTCCCTCCCCTCAGCATTCCGATGGTGGCGGCCACAGCAGGGCTGGCCCCAATTTCCTCTATGTACAAGTAGTGTACCCAGGACAGGCCACCGAGGGCAGACTGGTGGTAGGACGGTTCACGTTTAGGATTCTGAACACCCTCCCCATCCCTATGGGCTGTTGAAGACTGGAAGGTTGGCGGGCATTTCCCCTCTGAGTCGCAGACCTAGAGATGGACTTCAGAGTTGGAGCGACTCTTCCAAGAAAATTGGCGAGTCCTGTGCACGTTCTTGCTGTCACTGGATGCCCTCCTCTTCTACATACGTTGAAGGAAACCAGCCGATCTGAAAAAGATGGCAAGGTCACGTAAGTGTGTGTGCGCGCATGCCTGTGTGCACACGTGTTGAGGATGAAGGTGAGTAGAGTTTGTGGAGATGGAGGACCCTTCAAAAGGCTGGAGCTCTAAGCCAGACCTGCCCCAAGAGAGGCCCTGGCAAAGAGGCTAAGAGCCTGGTGCTGGCACTAGCCCTGAGCAGTTTACGATGACCTGCCCACCCTCTAGCCGCCAGCCAGAAGAAATGAAACCCTCTCCGGAGGAAAATAACGTCATCCAGAATCTCAACAGTGTTGAATACACAAGCTCAGCATTCAATCAGCACCCAGTGACAGAAACTAAGAGAAAATGCAGACAACAGAGACCAACCTACAGGTCATCCAGAGATCAGAGTCACCCGTCAGGAAATGTAAATAACTCTGATTTGTATGTTTCAGAAAACTGACAAAAGGGCAGAAAATTTCACAGAAAACTGAAATCGGAAATCAAATAGAAATCCTAGAACTGAAAAATATGCAATGACTGCAATTAAGAATCCAAAAGAAGGATTTAACAGCAGACTAGACAAAGCAGACGAGAAGACTAATAAACTGGAAGATGGGTCAATGGCAAGTAACTAGATGGAAAACCAGAGAATGGGTGAAAAACACATAACACAGTGTAAATAATATCTGGGCTGTGGTGAAAAGATCTAACATCCATGTGAATAGAGCCCTGGAAAGAGAAAAGCAAGGAAATGGAGCAGACACTCTACCTGAAGAAATTTCCAAAACTGATGAAGGACATCAAGCCACAGATTCAAAAATCTCTACGAATCTCAGAATGAATAAGGGAAAACCATACCTCGGCACATTGTAATAACCCTGACAAAAAACAAAGGCATTTTTCTACCTTTAGCCCAGAGGGGAGCAGTGCAGACCTTTCCTGCAAAGGAGCAACATTAAGAACACAGCCTGGGGCCGGCCCCATGGCTTAGCGGTTAAGTGTGTGCGCTCTGCTGCTGGCGGCCCGGGTTCGGATCCGGGCACACACCGACGCACCGCTTCTCCGGCCATGCTGAGGCCGCGTCCCACATACAGCAACTAGAAGGATGTGCAGCTATAACATACAACTATCTACTGGGGCTTTGGGGAAAAAAAAAAAAAAGGAGGAGGACTGGCAATAGATGTTAGCTCAGGGCCGGTCTTCCTCAGTAAAAAGAAAAAAAAAAAAAGAACACGGCCTGGCTTTTCTACAGAAATGATGGAAGCCAGGTGACAATGGAGTGGCATCATCAAAGTACTGAAATGAAATACCTGCCAGCCCAGAATTCTACACCCAGTGAAAATAACTTCAAAAATGAACTCAATACAACTGCTCACAAAATGCAAGCAGGTCTCACGGAGAGATCACTGGTTCCTGGGGGAGAATAACAAGGGGAGAAGAGAAAGCTTTTCCTTACATAGAATGGCCACTTGGAACAGTAGGAGAAACGATAGTTAGAAAATCACTATTTTTACAGCCATGATAGAAATAATTGAATAGGCAAAACTCCTCAATGAATGCTAAAACTAGTAGGTGAAAGTTTAAGGAGAAACGATATATTTATCTGATTTCAAAGTATTACCCTGCAAATTACTTATTAATTACAGTAACTTCACAGTGGAGAAAGCTGGCAGATACCACCTTAACCTCGTGATTGAGGTTAATGTCACAATAAAGGACAAACTGACACCATATATCTCCTGATAGGACATTATGGCACTGAAAAAGATCCAACATCCCCATTGTGGTGTTGTTCCCACCGAAAATATACAACCTCTATTTAATCATGAAGAAATATCAAACAAACCTAAATTGAGGGATTGTCTACAAAAATAACTGGCATATGCTCTTCAAAAATGTCAAAGTCACGTAACACAGAGAAACGCAGAAGAATTGTCCCAGATGAAAGGGAATTGAGGGTCACGGCAAGTAAGTGCAATTCATGGTCCTGGATTGGACCCACGCCAGGGGAAAACAGCCAGAGAAGACACTCTGGGGACAACTGGTGGAATTCGCTATGGACTGTTGATCAGATAATCATACTATCTCAAAGGGACACACACTGGAGTCTTTAGGGCGAAAGGGATATGATTCCTGCAACTGACTGTCAAATGGTTTGGAGAAAAATAAGCACACACACTCACAGAAAGAGAGGGAACGCAAATGATAAAGCAAGTGGACAAACCATTCTTCACCGGCAAATCTGGGCCTACGGGAGTTCTTTGTGCCATGGCAACTTTTCTTTAAGTTTGAAATTATATCAAAATAAACTACAAACATTTTACAATGAGAACATGAAAAAAAGGAAGTGAAATAAAGATGTGTTCAAACCTAACAAAAACTGATAATTTATTAGCAGATTCACACTAAAAACTCATACTAAGAAGAAGGAACTTCAGGCAGCAGGAACATGGTCTTGGGTGGAAATACAACAAGGCAGGAAGAAACGAGGAGCCCTGGGAAAGGTGAATAGGTAGTAAATATAAATGAACACTAGCCGCTTACAATAAAAATAACATCTTACAGGGTTAAAAAATATGTAGAACTAAGATCATGACAAGGCCTGCACCAAAGTTGGGAGGAAAATGAATATAGTCAAAGGTTGTAGGGTCCTTGCATTGTCTGGGAAGCAGTAAAAGTACTGATTTAAGATGGCATCTCTCAGAAGTCAAAGTGCACACCGTGATCTCTACAGTAACCACTTTAGTAATAGGAAAAGAATGCGTAACTAACAAAGCAATCAAGGGGACAGGAAGTGAAATAGAAAAAATATCGATTAATCCAAAAGTAGAAAAGAAAGGAGAAAAAAGGAAGGACTAGATGTGACAAATAGAAAATAAACAGAAAGACAATGGATTTAAGTCTAAATATCTCAGTAATTACATTAAATGTAAACGGACTACATATACCTATTAAAAGGCAAAGACTATCAGATCAGAGTGGCTTTAAAAAATCTGAATATAATAAGTTTTACCTTATACCTATCTTAAATATAAGAACACGGAAAAGCTGAAAGTAATACAAGAGAGAAAAAAGTATGCCATGTAAAACACTACTCCCCGCAAAAAGCTGGTGTCTCTGTAACAGCAGATAAAGTAGGCTTTACAGCAAGAAAAACTGCCAGAGATAAAAAGAGACATTTCATAACAGGGTCAAGGCAACAGAAACATCTAGTAACACTCTAAACAAGTGGTTCTAAAACTTAACTCCACATGGAAATCACCTGGGAAACCAGTTGGCTTCCCAACTAGGGCGAGCACCCAGGTATGTGCTTACTAAATCACAGCCTCAAGAGGCACCTGGGAGCTAGTGGTCCCAGTCCTCTAGGTGGCCGTCTAGGACTCAGTGGCCTCACACTTCTGAAGGGCTGTTGGGTGGCAAATGGATCAGCCTTGAGGGCCTCAAAGGGGCAGACAACATGCTAGGTGGAGGCAGACCAGTTCCCGCCACCTGGCAATGTAATGGCAAGCGAAGGCAGCCAAGGCTGGCTGACCCTCTGCAGCCCAGTGTGCCTGCCTGCAGGCAGCTGCAGCCCCAAGGAAAGCTGATGTTTCCTGATCCACTCATGGAGCCCCAGTACCATTGGGTGGGTGCTGAGGGGGCCTTACAAAGTGGCAGGAGCCCAGCGAGGACTCACGGGCCCTACTCAGTCCTGTGGCCTCCCTGCCTGCAAAGGGGCCTTGGGCACATGCAAGTGACTTGAAGACCGTACAAGAAACTTGTCTCCCTGCAGTGACCACAAAGGACCACAGACTAGGACCAAGCACAGATACAGGGTTGGGCAGGGCTGGATCCAGATCAGACCTGGCAAGCTGCTCCCTTGCTGTGTGACCTTGGGTCATGGCCAGTGTCTGGAGCCTGAGGACACCCAGACTCCTGGGCACCGAGGGAGCTGGCGCAGGGTCATGCCGTGGTGCCAGCCTGCCCAGGCCCAGCCAGGTTCAAGCAGGAAGGCCCACCTCCCTGAGTACTGCAGTGAGGCTGGGCGCCCTCTGCATGGGGGCCTGGGGACAGGGGCCGGCTGCACTCACCCGTCCATTCGTCTCGCCCTTCCACCAGCCCTGGTCCCCACCAATGCGGCTGTAGATCTTCACAACGTCGCCTTCCCGCAGTGAGAGCTCCCGCATGTCCCGGGCGGCAAAGTTGTACCTGGCCACGGCTGTGCCAATGACGCGGGGTGTGAACACTGTTGGGGGAGATGGGCAGCATCACACAGCCGCCGGCCAGGGCCCAGCCAGGGCTGCGGGCCCTCAGGCCGAGCTGGTCTCTCCCCCAGTGCCTGGCCCTAGGCACACAGAGGAGGGCCGTCAAGCAGAAAGGCCCTGGAGGGTCAGACCGGGCTCCAACCTCAGGGCCCCTCACTTCCCTGCGGGTGCCCAAACCTGTGGGCCCGTGGCCTATCCAGGTCCCCCCATCAAGGGGGTCAGAGCGGCCACCACCCACACTGGGGGCCATCGCAATGAGCGCGCTTGTGGGGATGAGAGCAGATGCCCACACCCTGCCCGTCACAGCTCCTGCAGGGCCTATCCCTGTGTGCCCAGTGCACAGGTGTCACGTGGCCAGTGGACAGCTGAGGGACCACTGCCCCACTCCCAGTCCTCACTCTGATAGAGCACCTCGGACCGGACGCTAGAGCACCAGTGCCTGACTTCCCTCATGTCCCCAGTTCCAGAGCCCCAAACCAAACTGGAAACCCAGCTGGACCAGCTCGGTCCGGAACCCAGGAGTCCTGACGGACAGGTGACAACGACCGGTGGAGTCACACGCACAGCTGCTGGGGCGGGCTTTGACTGGGAGCAGAGGGCCGTGCGGACGGGGCCGACGGAGACCCCGAACCCTGTGCCCAGGTCCCACAGCTCCCCCTCACGCCGCTGAATGGGGCCCGCCCGGGTCTGCCCCCGCCTCCCCCGAGGGTGGCCGCCCAGCGGTTTGCCGCCACCGGAGGCAAAGCTCCCGATGAGCAACAGGGACGGTGGCGATGAGCTGGGGGGTGGCCACTGGGGGAGCGTGTCAGACAGGTGGTGGAGTGAGGAGGGCAGCGCCGGCCTGACGGTGTCCTCGGGTGCCGGCAGCCCCCTGCCCGCGGAGCCCCTTCTCCCCGTCCTGCTCCCCCCGCCTCCACCCCACCAGGCAGCGGGCAGCTGTGGACACTCTCAGGCGGGGCTGTGGGCCAGCAGGCAGCCCGTGCCAGGCCCCCCGCCCCGGGAGCAGCGGTACCTGACCAGAAGGGAGCAGAGGAGCCCTGAGAAGCAAAGCTCAGCCCCTGCGGACTGAGAAGGGAAAAGCTGCCGGAAGCGCAGGGAGCTGCAAAGAGGCAGAGAGAACGTGAGAGGGGCCGGGGGGCCGCGCACTCGCAGGCACACGCAGTCAGAGGCCGCAGGGACGGGGCCGGGAGGGGCGGGGGACAGCGCAGGGTCGAGGCCCACCCGGGCACCGGCGCAGCCTGGCCATGTCTGAGCTGCCCTCACTCCACCTCCCAGGACGTGTTTCCTGGGACCCCCACCCCAGGCAAGGGGCTTGTGCGAGGACTGATACTTCGAACGGCCCAGCCCCTCGCCCAGCACACAGTAGGCGCTCACTAAAGGCCAGTCGTTCCTCTCCCGGCCTGCTCTGCCCAGGTGGGACCGCGGCGCTGCAGGCCCCTCAGCTGGAGGAAGCAGGGTGTTCAGTGGACAGAGTCCTAGGCTGGATGCCCAACGCTCTGGGCCCACCCTGCCCGACTGCAGGTGGCACCTGCCCTGGGCCACGGAGCCCCGTCTGCAAACAGAGGCGCTGCTCTGGCTCCTCACAGTGGAGGCCCCGGGGGGCAGGGGCATAGGCAGGGAGCTGAGGACAGGTGGGACCCCCCCGTCCTCTCCCCGCACCGGTCTCCAGACAAAGGCACCAGGACGCGCAGCAGCGACTCAGAGCTGGCACTCCCCACTTGTCACCTGGGACCACCGGGCACCCTGGCTCGGAGAACGCTTGTGTCGGGCGGGGGTCCCAGCCCACTGCTCCCGGGGGCGGGAGTCAGGAAGGGGCTCCTGGCCTGGGTCAGTGCAGCCAACTCGAGGGCAGGCGGGCAGTGAGGGCCTGGGCCGTGGGAAGTAGGATGGAGCGGACCCCACCAGAGGAGCACTGGTGTGCCGGGTGGCTGCGGGTGTTACCTGGGGACCGGCTGCAGGCCCTGGAGGCTGCCCGCTCCCTTGACCTGTAGGGGTACTTGAGCGTGGTGTCCAGCTGCTTGAAGCTCTCCTTGAGCGAGTGGCACTGGTAATACTCCACCAACTCCTGCAGGACACACATGCTCACTGACCGCTGCCACCACCTCCAGGCAGTCCTCCCGGGTGCCCTGGTTTCCCTCCCCCACCTCCTCAGGTTCACTCAGGGACTTGTCTTCTTGACCCGAGAACTACCCCTTCCCTCCCACCCGGCACAGGGTGCGTGGTCAGTATCCCGAAGACATTTGATCCAGCAATTTCTCTCCCAAATGTTTCTAAAGGAAAAATCAGGGAGGAACGCAGAAACTGAGGGACACGGATGCTCCTATGACACTCTTTGTAATAGAGAAAAATGGGAACCCCCACGTGTCCAACACCAGGTAAGTGCTTCTAGAAACAACAGCATATCCAAGCGACCGAACGCCACGCGGCTACCAGTCGGGGCGAGCAGAGGCTTCACCCCAATGTGAGCGTTTACTATGTTGAAGGGCAGGCTAAAAGCTGGGCACAGGACGGCCAGTGCTTTTGTTTGGAAAAGGTGTACAGAACCACACCCAGGCTAAGCTTAGGGCGGTGAGGACGCGCCCTGAAATGGGAACATCACTATTTTTTGGGTGGGGAGTGTGGACACTGTTTCGCTCTGTGCTTTCTGTGGCTACAGCAGGGTGTCTAAGGGCTCAGACACTCTAGCCGGATGTTCTCAGTACATAGATGCCGTGTAATGAAGGAAAGGATGGGTCTAATCTTAAACTCATCTTAAGGACTATATGCCTTTGACTGCATTTGGGCTGGGCTGGGTGGTGCGGGGGTGGGGGGCGGGGGGCAGGAGCGAGGAGCATGGAGAGGAAGTGGGGGGGCAGGGGGCAGGTTGGGGAGAGGCAGGGGGCTGTTGGAAGGCACCCTCGTGTGAGGTTGGCTACACGGCCAGGCCCCGGGCCGAGTTTCTGGCTCTGGTGGGAGGATGGGGGTGAACGGGCTGCTGTAATGCTCGTGGCCAGGATGGGCTGGGCCCTCCCCACACTGTGCACCACAGTCAACCCACCTGGCCCTTTGGGGACTTTGGGGGACAGAAGCCCAACTCAGGGCTGTGACAAGGCCCTGACTGTCCCAAGTCGCCCTGCGAGCCCGTTTCCTGGGTCTTTCCCACACTGGGACGACTTGCTCCTCCCCAGGTAGAGCCCGCAGCCCAGCCTGCAGGGAGCGCCTGCAGGGAGCAGGTGCAGGAGGCCCCTCCTCAGGGTGGCTGCAGGGGGAGGCCTGGGCCCTCCTCCCACCCTCGGGGCAGGGCCGGTGGGAGCCAGGGGTCACGTACCAAGAGGCTTTCAAATTTCTTTGCTTCTGTGATGTGGATCCAGCTGTCCTTCTCCACCACCTTAATGTGCTTCACCTCGTCGTTGAACCTGGGCGAAGTGCACAGGCCACAGTGGTCACTATGCAGGCCACGCAGCCCCCAGCCCCCTGGGGGTCCAGGCTTACCGCATGTTTGCTGGAGCAAAGAGCCTGGCCCTCAGCCACACCTCCAGCTCCTCCAGCTGCTCCCTCTCAGCCCTCCCCTGCCCTCCCCTTTGGGCCACCCCAGCCTGTCTCCTACCGCCTGTCCGTCTATCTGTTGGTCCACCTTGCCCGTTTGAAGCCCACACTCCCCGGTCAGCCTCAGGCCCCGGAGCTCCACCTCTACCCTCCTACCAGCCCCGCTGAGACTTCCTGTCTCGGGGTTCTGCTCATTCTCTTCTCTGCACTGGGAACACCCTCCTTCTCCCTGTTTCCCTGGCCTGATGAGGCCTTCACAGCTTGGTTTGTAAGTCAAAGGTCTGCCCTTGGCCCACGAGGCCCCAGGCAGGCAGCCCCGCCCCAGCTCCGACACCATCTCACAATACTCTCCTCCCCACCCTCCATTCCAGCCGGCCGGGCCTCCGGCTCTTCCTCAGACACACCAAGCACAAGCCCGCAGGCCCTGACATCAGTTCCCCTACGTTAAACCCAGCATATATGCGGTTAAAACCAAAAGCACTCGTCCCCTTTCCCTGCTTCTGGAAGTTACACTCATATGTAAATTATCAGTTTTTTAAATCTTTGTATCCTTGAACTTCACAAGACAAACACAAGTTACAAACTGTTGGAAGCCCAGGTGGCCTCACACTTACACTGAAGTTTTGGCTAGTTATGGGTCTTTTGAAGTTTTCTGAGACCCAGAGAATATCAAGAAGCTAAAGCTCCCCATACCCCAACTCCTCAGCTTACTGGCACCAGAATCCCCCCTCCACCACGGAGGCAGACCACCAAGGACACCCACCTGCAGGTTCCCTCATCTCGCCTCCTCCGCCCTCCAAGCAGCCTCACAAGGCCAAGCGCAGGCTGGTGGGGAAGTGCTGACCAGCAAGGCCACAGGCTCCCCCTCCCTACCAGCAGCCACATGCCTCACCACCTTGAAAACCCCTGGCCTCCCATCCTTCGGGGAGACAGGAGAAATTTGAGGGCTCACTCTCGTCTCCCAGCTGACATCACCCAAAATAAAAACCCTTTCCTTGCCATAAGCCTGGTGTTCGTTTTTATTTGGCCCCTCTTGTGTGGCAGGTAAAGAACCTGTGTATGTGCCCAGTAACACCCCCTCTGCCCAGAATGCTCCCCCTCCTGCTATCCTCACCATCCCCCCACCCCCGCGTTCTCAGGGCTCAACTCAAATCTGACCTTAGTGGAGAGGCTCCTCACAGCCCCTCCCTCCCAAATACCACCCCTACACTTGCCAGCCAACACCAAAGCCAGACAAAAACATCACAAGAAAAGAAAACGACACGCCAATATCCCTTATGAGTATAGACGTAAAAATCCTCAACAAACTGTTAGCAAACAATCTCTCTCCATATGTACATCTATACAAACCACACATATAAAAAAGACTTCACCCCACAGCCAAGTGGGACATACCAGGAATGCAAGGTTGGTTTAACACCCAGAATTCAGTTAACGGAATAAACGGTTGTGAAATAAGCGAATGCTTCACTGCCCATTCTCCTCTCCCAGGGGGCCTTTGTAGACCACCCACTGTTTCTCCTGGATTAAAGTGAGCTGAGTGTGCTCACCCTGCCCCCATGCTCCTTGGGCAAGGACCGTCTGAGGCCCACTCCAGAGCCCTGCGGCCAGGCACACAGCAGGTGCTCTGCTGATTCCTACCAGGCAAGTGACATCTCTGCCACTTCACTGCTTGGTGCCAGCCTCCAGCCTCCACCCCTGACCTACCACCATGCCCCACACTCCACTTTTCTTCCAGGGCCCACTGAGACTGTCACTGTGGGAGGCCCTACCTGCACTGTGTCACACATCTTACAATGCTCCCACTGTCCACGGCAGGTAGGGCTGACCTCTGCTCAAGAGCAGGTCTCGCAGATTAGGTGACCCAGGTCACATCCAGATGATCTTTCATTGGCCATGTGTCACTTTCAACGTTGGGGTTGTTCTTTGTATTTTAGAGTCAATGCATGTGTTTCAGGCCCCAAACATTTGTGGGGCCTCCTGGAAAGGCTGTGGGACCCTGGCAGTGTTTTCCCACCTGTGGGGGCTCATACTCAGTTCTGGCTCCTTCTAGTTCCCCAGATCCCGACCTCCACCACATCTACCACTTGTACCCATTGGCTGCAGACGTAGAGGAAGCTGCTACACACGGGAAGAGGCAGACACAAGCTGAGACAGGGACGTGGGATGAGCTGTGTGTTCAGGGCCTGGGTGTGGCCCTGCTGAGCCCGGCCCACCTGGCCCCTAACAGCCGTGAGGCCTCCTGTATCCTACAGAACAGCCCCTCTCTGCTCCCTTGTGTTGGCTTCTGCTACTCGCAACCAGAAGCATCCAGGCTGAAACGCTGCAGACATCCGGTGGCCTGGTCACAGGGCCCGCCACCCCCAGCACCCACCCAGCAGACCCGAGGAGGCCTTCCCTGTAACAGAAGCCACCCTGCTTGAGACTCTCCCATCTAGGTCGTGGCACACCAGAACCTTCTATTCACTGGCCTGTGGCCTGGCCTGAGACTCCTATCCCCTGGACATCCTGTGCTGATGGCAATCAACCACCAGTCAGACTCTGTCTTTTGGAGAGGAGATGGCAGACCCACGAGGGGACGGTGGGTGGACCGTTCACGCATGTCCCAGGCTGCCATGTTGTAGAGACCCACTGACGACACCCTTTCATCTCAAAGGTGTCCTGGGCAAGACCCTCCATGGCCACCCACAGCCCGACAAGCCCAGGAGCTGGAGGGCGGTGGGCTCCGTGGTTCAGGACCGCATGGGGGGAGGGGTCCCCTTGACCCCGGATCCGATACATACTTGATGCTTATGGCAAAGCGCTCTGCCTCGGCTGGCCGCTCCCTGATGAGGTAGGTCCCGCTGGCATGGGATTTGAGCAGGTTGTCTGTCTGCTGCCTCTCCATGTTGCCTGCAAACCTAGAGCAGATGAGTCTGTTAGGGCCGGGAAGGAAGTGAGAGCTGGAACACTGACGAGCCTAAAGGGCAGAGAGCTATTAGCCAACAGCCTAATCTGCAGGATGAGCCCATTGGGAAACGAAGCCACGCCCCGACAGGAGGGGCAAACAGTGGGCAGGTCTGGAGGGGACGTGGGTGGGGCATCCGCAGGTGAGGACACAGCAGCACTGGAAAGATGCTGGGGGCGGGATGAGGACCCCAGACCTCGGCCGTCCACTGGGGGGTTTCTGCTCTACAGAACCCTGGGCCTGGAGGAGGTGTTCAGCGTCACAGGAACATTAGATAGAATTTCTAAGTTTTCACTATTTAAAAAGCAGTAATAAGTAAAAACTGCTCATGTGTGGGTTTTTGTATCTTGTTGTAACACACTGGAGTCCACCAACATCTCCGTGAATGGCTTTCGCACAGACTCCGACAGAAGGGATTTCCTGCCCTCTCCACTGAAATGAAGCCCATCCCAGACAGCAAGGCAAGCCCCCGGCCCCCAAAACAAAACCTGTTACCACCTGCCCCGCCTGTGTCGACTTTTGTAGATACTATGGAACCAGGACAGAACCCACATTAGAAAATTAAACTGTGCTTTGTTACACTGTCAAGTGAAAGCCACAGTCGGTCCTCCACTGTGTACATGAGACCTCAGTGCAGGGTGAACGGCGTCCGTGAACAGACCCGCGGGCCTCTTTACCACGTGGGCGGAGCGGCTGAGCCGAGGTGCCAGGGACACCGAGGGGCAGGCACAGTGCACTGCCGGGCACAGGGGTGGCTTCAGAGATGACCCCAAACCGCAAACCACGAGGGTAGATACTCCCAGCATAGAGGGCCACCACACCCAAGCTGCCCATTACACTGGCTGCGGTGGGGCGGGCATCTGCAGAGAACCACTGTCACTGACGGCTGGTCACTCGGTCACTCTTCCAGGCAGCCCGGGGACCCAGCAGGCAGAGTGATACAGGCTGGACCCAAGGCTGACATGCATCTGTGACTCACGCTTAAAACATCCACCTTCACGCTTTTATTAATGCAAACAGCCTCACTGTTCTCATCCAGCAGCTGTATGAGTCATCACGAGATTATAAATTTGGCCTTAAATAGACCACTTTTATATATTTTATATGATGAAGCTCAATTAAGACTGCATAAAAAAAGGGCTTTATTCTCCCAAATGCTCAGACCTGATGACCTGTTCTGGCGATAGGGACATAGTGCCTCGGGGTAGAGAGGGTCGCCCAGGCCCCCGGTTGTTTACGGCAGAGGAAGGAGAAGGGGGCTGGGGGCAGCAGGGCTCAGCCGCCCTGGAGACAACCGAGAGGCTGCCCGGCCGCAGACCCAGCCTGGGGGGGTGGGCCACAGCCCACAGCAAAGGGGCCACCGCTGATCCACTCACCAGGGGTATGCCGTGTAGTCGACCTCTCGGGATGGTGGCCGGCTAATGGGCGGCTGAAGAAGAGAGCATTCGGATTAATGTCCACGCCAGGGCCGTCCATAGAGTGGGGGCTGGAGGAGGCTTGTCAGCAATGACCCGACCCTTGGGCCCAGCACTGGCCACCACGACAAATGTGGACTTAGCCCTGGAGACACTGGACTGTGAGGTCCCTGAGGGCAGCGCTGGGCTCACCATCTCTGAGTAGCTTTGATTGAATGAATGAATAAGTCACAACCAACTGACAGTGCACTGAATCCCCAGGGAGGGGAGGACCGAAGGCTGCAGGAATTTCTCAGAGGTGGACATTAGCACACCTGACAGCTCTTTGCTGCAGATGAGCCTGAGGCCTGGGGGCCCCGAGGGGGTGCCCGGCCGGCAGCAGTGTGGTCTCCAGGCGGCGGGCTGCACACAGGCAGGCCTTGCAGCTCTCGAGACCCCATCCCTGGCCAGAGCCCCCACCCTGGCCTCCCCTCACTGGGCCACAGGTTGGGCAAAGCCTCACAGACCACCTGTCCTCTCTCCACCCCATTCACCATGCAAATGGGGAAACTGAGGCCCCGGGTGGGAAGAGGAGCCGCCCCAGGCCACCAAGTGAGTTAATGGTGCTTTTCCTCCTCTGCTGTCTGGTCCCCTTGACCTGTCAGCAAGGCCTGTCCAAGAGCCCTACGTGTTTTAACACTTTCTCCTTCAACTGGACAATGGCACCGCACAGAAGCAGTGTGCTGGGCAGACGGGGCCAGAGGCCAGGCAGGGCCCGGGGGGCAGGTCAGGGCTCCCGCGGTGTCGGAGACCCGTCTCCTGCTCCTTCAGGACGACTTTCCCTCTTTCACTCTTAGTTGCCTTTTTTTTTTGCAGAAAGGGGGTGATTCAATTTATTCAAGGCTGACGGCTCAACGCCTTTTGTTACAGACGAGAATTTGCTCCATACCACGTGGATGAAACAAATGCCAGATTGCCTTTTTCTAAGTATCATAAAGCCCAGCTTTGAATCCTTATGTTTGGGGGAGCTTTCTCCTCCCTGGGGCTGTATAATAGTCCAAGAAGACTTACAGTCCCTAAAACTTGGAGAACGGCAGCTGGCCTTCGGTCCATTACAATTGCTAAAAGAGAAGCTCATTTTGGTGTTTTTAAAACCACGATGAAAGGCAACACCCAACTGGCTGAGCCCTTCAAGCAGCCACCCCCTGTCCCCTGGCCCCCGCCCACCTTCTCTCTGGGCACAGGCCCAGCTCTGGGGCCAGCTCATGATGGCCATCTAGCAAGGACGTCCTGAACCAGCCCAGGACATCCCAAGTGAGGAGACAGCTCTCAGAACCCTCAGCGCCCTGGCCACTGTGTTCCTGAAGCACCTGTGGAAAGCACTCACCCTTCCATCCACGGGGCAAGGCTTCACAGACGAGCTAGGAAAGTAGCCTGACTTCCTGGTTTGCACCAGCCGACCCTAGAAGAAGAAGACAGAGAAGATCAGGGCCAGCGGGGCCTGGCCTGGCCAGTGACCGGGGTGGGGGATTTTAGTGTGCACCCCACTGTAACCTCAGCTGACCTCATAAGCGTTTGGGGCAGGAAGGTGAGGGGCCTCCCCACTTTACAGACGAGAACACTGAGGCCCAGAGAAGTTAAGTGACTTGCTCAGAGCTGGGGCTAGAGCCCCACCGGCTGGCTGCTGTCCGGTTCTCTCTTATCTACACCGGCCCTTCTCAAACTGTAAGGGGCACGTGGACCCAGGGATCTAGATGAAAAGCAGACGACGTCTGGGAGGGTCTGGGGCTCGGCCCTCCCTCTCCCTGTTCTCTGCAGGGAGTCCTCCCGCAGCTCCTCCTCAGGCTCCACTTGCACATCAGCAAAGTGTCTCTGCAAGGCCACCAACAACTGATGGCCCTGGTCACAGCTGGGGAGGGGACGGGGCGGCTGGGTCAGGGCGGAACAGAGACTTTGTACAGCAGACACCCTTCTGCACCTTGCGAATCTCCAGTTATGTGAAGGCACGGTCTAGTACAATAAATTCATAAGTAAGTACATACTGACAGGGACCATCACAAAACAACAATGACGGCAACAATAGTAACACAAACGTTAATGAACATTTGCCCTAACGTCAGCCCAGGCTGAGCTCCCATGGCACTGCCCCATGGGTACTGGGGCTTGGCAGAGGTGCCCAGGGGCAGGTGGGCATGGAGGGCTCCACCTTTTCGGGCCTTTTAACTGAAACAGTAAGTTTCAGGGCTCAGAACCATAAACCATCACATTGACATCTGTATCCACGTTTGTCTCCTCCACCAGGAGGGGCCTCCTGGGGGAAGGCGGGGGAGTGGGTCTCAGTCATAGTGTCCCCTAGGGTTGAGGACAGTGCCTGGCCACCCCATGATAGTGTTGGGTCTCAGTCATGGTGTCCCCCAGGGTTGAGGACAGTGCCTGGCCGCCCCATGATAGTGTTGGGTCTCAGTCATGGTGTCCCCCAGGGCTGAGGACAGTGCCTGGCCGCCCCATGATAGTGCTGGCTTGGACTGGGGCGGGGTGGCAAGGAGGGCGGGTGCGGTATGGCCGAGGCGGAGCCTGGGGGTATGTGCAGGACGCACCAAGGCAGAAGGCAGATAGAAAGGCAGGGCAGGGGAGCCCTGAACCCATGTCTCGGCAGGAGCCAAGGCCTTGCTAAGAGCTCACTCTCTCCACCCCGATGGCCTCTCACCCCCAACCCGCCCCTGCCTGGGGATGCAGAACTCTGTGCTTCTGCTCCAGGGGACAGGGTCGGGGGCCTCAACCCTTCCAGCCTCAGGACCTACCTCCCACCACTGAGACTCGGGGTCGCCTCGCAGCAGCTCGATCACGTCGCCCGTCTGGAAGGTCAGCACCGGCTTCCCGGGGGGAGCGGGGTTGCCATGGTAATTCTGCACGGCTACCATCTTGGGACCTGCAGAGGACAGGGCAGTAGGGGCCACTCACTTGGTGACTTCGTCCTGGCTGCAGCCCGCCCCGTCACTGACTTCGGCCTCCTCAGCCTTCTCAGACCCCTCGGAGCTGCTGGGCAGGAGACCACCCCCAACACAGCCGCAGACAGACACACTCGCCTGTACTGCCCCTCCCTAAATTCTTCCCGTAACCCCCCCCTCCCCGTCTCTGCTACGGAGCGTAAGTAAACTGTTTCTGCGAGTGACAGATGCAGAGCATCAGTATGGAATAGTGACTTATTTTCAGCTGGCACTTCAGGGGTTTTTTTCCAAACACCTTTCAAATCTGTGGCAAGAGTCCGTCCTGCAGGAGGGGGTACCCTCACGTTAGAGAGGGGGACCAGGGGTCAGCGAGGCAGAGTGACGTGACAAGGCCACACAGCGGGTCTGGGGCAGCTCTGGGGCTGAAACGGGGGGTCCTGGCTGAGCCCCCACCAATCTGTAGGCCGCTCCTAGACAGAGCCCTGCGCTGACCCGGCCCAGCCCCCCATGGGCCACATCTGCCGGGCCTGGTTCCCAGTGCCAGTGTCCCAGTGGCAGGAGGGGGCTTTTCATTCCGATTTTTTCAGTATTAGGTTTGACTGTGTCCAGCATGGCCTGGACCGCCCCAAACAGGATGCTTTCGACTCTCAACATTTAAAAGCCATGCTCCTATCACACGACGCAAAGCAGGGGGAAACGACGAGATAGAGAATTGGCCAAGACGGCAGAGCATCTTGGTATCTACTCTGCTCGGGGGTCTCTGGGCTGCAGCTCAGGCTGCAAGGACCCTGACCCTCTGCAGCCTGGGCCCCGTCCCCCTGCCCGGCGCTGTGTCATTAGAGATTAGGAGGGCTCCTGGGGGAGGCGGCCGTGGAGGCAGGAGGGAGACGGGGCGAGAGGGCGGCACACACTCGGGGGGCCTGGAGTCGAGAACACTGGGCGAAGCTGGGTGGTCACTGCGGCCAGCTCCAGCTCGGCTCCCAGGGTGACCGCTCACAGGGACGGTAGCTGAGTGGGCCCGAGTCCCACAGACTCACCGGGTCCTGCTCCAGAGGCGTCCTGTGAGGGCAAGGACAGACGACAGTGATGAGGGAAGGCTGCCCAAGCATCGGACACTCCCCGCCCCCCGCGGCCAACAGAAGGGTCAAGGCAGGAAGCAGGGGGAGGAGAGGGACACGTCCTGGACTCCCACGGGCTCTGGTGACACTGTTTCCCCACTATTCTCACATATACCCTCCACCATAGCGCCCCTCCACAGCCCTGGGACATCCATCCCCTGCCCTCTCCCATCCCTTACCATTAACTCCCACCTCCTCCAGGAAGCCTGCCCTGACCACCCCAGCCCTGGGGCCTCCCTGCTCTGAGCCTGGGCTTTGTCATCTGTCTGGGACATGTCCTGCTGCACAAGACTAAATGCTGCATGTCTTCCCTCCTCCGAGAGGGCATCTTTGTACCCCATGCAGAGCCTAATAAGTGTCCTTTAAGTGCTGTTTAATTTGACCGGACCCCACAGCTGGGGGAGAGACATGACGTCCACACCCCACAAGTGAATTCAGGGACTCATCCCCAGGTCAGCTAAACAGAGGGCCCTAAGCCAAATCAGGATGGGGGGCAGGCGGGTGGGTGCATGTTGCAGAGCTGGGCACCCACAGCAGAGAGCAAGCCCTGTGCAAGCAGAACAGGTGGGCAGCGGGGCAGGGCCGCAGCTCTCAGGGCCCCTGGGAGGCCGTGCGTGGGGACCCATTTCTACTGATGCCCACGAAAGAAAACAAAGGCCCCTCGTGACCAGCAGTGGCTTGTGCCGGTGTGGCCCCAGGAGTGGGGAGAGCCAGGATGAGTGGGCACACAGGGCTGTGCGAGGTGCAGGGCAGCAGGAAGGGAAGTTTGGCACACTCACCAGGTCTGCAGGAGAACCTGAAAGGGAAGGACATCAGGCGTTAGAGGGCAAGCGGCCAGCACCGAGGACACGGACAGGAGTCGCTGGGCGCACTTAAGTGTGTGAGCCAGGCGAGCTTCAAGGCTGTTTCAGACATTGATTACGGACACGCATAGCTAGTGACTACAAAAGTCGCTCAATCACTTCTCATGGCAAATTCCGAGCTCTGGTTTTCGGGGGCACATGGGAGAATGCAGACTGCGTATCTGACCAGATGGCAAAGAGGTTTTCCCGTGTGGGCCACTCTGTTCCAATGGCGGCAGCTTCCTGGATCACTGGGCAGAACCCAGGCTCAAAGGGAAGATCTCCGCAATCGATTAGTAATGCCTGCCGTGGGCAAGTGACAAGAGGTGTCGGTAGGCATGCTACCTATTTGCCAGCATGCTCGTTTACAAAGACAGCACCTCAGTTTGTCAGATGGAAGGCAAATGTTCCGAAGATTCTGTCCACCTGCCCTGGGGTGACCCAGAGGGAGGACAGAGAGCCAAGCTGAACCCCAGTGATCTGACAAGCTGGGCTGCCACCTCACTGGACAAAGCAAGGATGACAGTGCCTAAGGTGTGTGGCTGATGTGACCTCAACACCATCTAACACTCAGAGTTGCAGACTGCTCTGGGCACACGTAAGCATCCAACAGGCCCTGCAGAGCAGAGGTGACAGGCTCAGCGAGCATGGGGCAGAGAGGGGCAGGCAGCCCACCCACTCCCACACAGAAGGCAGCAGCAGGCTTTGCCCTGCCGAGGGCTTCCCAGGGGAGAGGCTCTTTGGGAGCAGCTGGCGTCCCTCTGGGACAGCCTGGCCCCGGGGCAGCAAACAGTTAAGCTTGCCTTGGCCTGGGTGATTGGTGCAGCCCAGAGGTGGAGCTGACAATGGGGCTGCATGGGGTCCATGCCCAGAGAAGATAAGAGGCAAAGCAGCTCTTATCAGAAAGAAAGCAACTGGGAACTCTCCAGAGGAACATGGCCCAAAGGGACTGGGGCAGGACCAAGTGCCCAGCAGAGAGACAAGTAAGGGAACCACGCATGTGCCCTTGGGAGAACCACAGGCTCCTTAAAATAAAACCAGGTGCCCACTGAGGACTTCTAATGACATGGGGAGAAGGCTAACGATAACGTCGGCTTTCAAAAGATATGAAATTGCCTACCCGGAAGGTCCCAGTTATGTATGTTATGAAGATAACAGAAACAAACAGAGATGGGGGGCAGGCCATGCGTCTCCAGAAAAGAGAGGAGGCTGTGTGCTGTGCCTGGAGGCACGTGAGTTGTTTCTATCTCCTTTATTCCTCTCTACATTTTCCATTTTCCTCATTTTCCATGGGAAACGAGTATTTAATAATCAGGGGGAGAAAAACCAGGAAAAATATTTTTAAAAAAGAAAAACTGGAAGGAAATATACGAAAGCATCGCCCTTGGTTATTTCTTGATATATTTGTGGGTGATGTTTATTTTCTTCTTTATTTCATTTCTTTTCTTTCTCCAAGTTTTCAAAAGTAAGGGTATTACTTTTAGGATCAGAAAAAAAATGCCAGAAGAAATTAACTGTCCAGTCACCTGATGCGGGGGACAAGTGGCCACAAGAGGGCAGTATTGACGGGCAAAGCTGAAAACCCACACTCAGGCCGGCAGGCGCCCAGCAGTGTCTTCGAGCCCAGAGGCTGCTAGATCTTGGACACGGACACGGCTGCACCAGGCCCGTGGCTGGGACCAGGGGGTCTGGGCTGACCTGTCGGACCCTCCTCCGGTATCAGGGAGCTGGGCCAGCAGCCACAGTAAATGAGGAACTGACAAAACCCTCTATTCTGGGCAGTGGTGTCTCAGGGTGACAAGCAGGCCTGCCATGATTTTCTGTCTACCTGGAGCGAGTTGACCTCCTCTGAGAGCAGCTTCCCTGTGTGTGGACCACGTGTGACAGCATCGTCTCACGGGGATGTGGGAGGTCTGGGTCGCCCCCATGAAGCATGGGGAGCACAGCTGACGCTTGGCAGGTGCCCCAACCCCCAGGCTTGTGCTCCAGAATGAAGCCTCAGCACCCGTTCCCCACCGGACCCAGTGCTCGGCCAGCCCCTGCTGGGCGTCTCTGAAACCTTCCAGAATCGTCTCAGGCTTTTCGGCTGCCCATCCAGCTGCTCCAGCCTGGGCACTCCCCCAGATGCATCCCCCAAACCAAGACGTTTCAGAGAAGCCTCGGCAGCCCGGGTGCCAGCTGGGGGCACTCAAGTCCCTTCCCCTCCCTGAGCCTCAGGCTTCCCCACCTGATAAATGGGCACAGGGAGAAGGGCAGCCTTGTAAGTGCTGTGCTCTCACGTGCAGGCATGTGTGTGTGCGTGTGTGAACCATGTACTAACACGGCTGTAGCTAAGGAGCGCCAGGCCTCTCCGGATCCGGGAGAACCAGGGGCGAAGAATGATTATGGCTGTTTCTCTGATTGGAAACCTCCCTGCAACTGCCAAGAATGTTCTGTGCCCATTTTGGGGGTGGAGATTCTAGAAGTTTACAACTGGAATGGGCAGGGGAAGCAGAAGAGGCAGAGAAAGGCCCTCGAGTATCACGGTTAGGATGGAGGGCACTGGCATGGAATCCCCCACTGGCTGGGCCTCTTGATACCGTGTGACCCAGGGCAGGTGTCCTCTCCTCTCTGAGCCTTGGCTTCCTCATCTGGGCCCTGCCCTGTGGGGTCACCGCGGTAGGAAACGAGAATGTGCGCACGCGGCCAGGGCTGGGAGGGTGGAAAAGCGCAGCTGTGAGTGACGTGGGGTGCATCATGGGGCCTGAGGACCAGCCCCGAGGCTTACGTCTGGCAGACACAGGTACTCACTGATCTTGCAGGGAGGCGTCACCTCCAGACACTCCTTGTGCGCCCCGACGCCACACTTGGTGCACAGGTAACCCTGGTAGAAGGTGCCCCTGTGCCGGGGAGGGCAGGAGTGAGGCGGACGCTGGGCCGGCTCCTCACACTCCGCAGCCGTGGGCAGGGCCCAAGGACAACCACCCGCCTCGCCGTCTGCCCCACGCGGCATCCACCCCTCAAAGCCCTGGGCCCCCAGGACCCCCGCCCTAATGTGCAGCCTGGTTGCCCACTCTCCCCTCAGACCGGCCCACCTCGCTCCACTGTCCTGCACAGCGGGCCCTGGGCACCCAGAGGGACAACCACCTCCCTCCTTGGGAACACCCGAGGGCCCCGTTGGGTTTGACGCTGTGGGATCTTCCCCGGGCCCCTCGGGGCCCAGCACGGTGCTGGCCTGTGGGGCGGTCAGCGGTGATGGGGACAGCGGGCAGACGCCTCACTAGGTGGGTGGGGACCGGGCCAGGAGGCACCTCACCTGAGGAACATCCTGCAGGCTTTGCAGTTGGTGGTCTTGTCGAACGTGTACATCTGGAAGCTGTGGTGGTTGGCGTTGGCCTTGTCGGGCCTGATGTTCGACCTGACGGGAGAGAGAGAGGGAGCCGGTGGTGCAAAGGCTGGGTGGAATGGTCCGTGACAAAGAAAGCAGGGCAAGATGTTAACGGTGGAATCCAAGGGTGTCTGCCAGAACATTCTTTCAACTTTGATGAATACTCAAAAACTTTCATGAAAGAACACTGGGGAGAAAATTACAGCGCCTGGAAACTAAGGGGCAGACATGGCAAAGCCTCGGGGCCTGCTGCTTGGCCGTCATCTATTCCGACGAGTCTCGGGCGTGATCCTATTTGATTCTGCCAACAACCCCATAACCTGGGCCCTCCTCTCTTCTCCATTTCACCAGGAGGAAGAGGCAGGGAGGTGGGCGCACCTGCCCGGAGGCCCCCAGCCCCGACTGCAGAGCCCACGTGCAGAAGACCCTGCCACACTGGCCCCAAGGTCTGAGGGGTCTGGGGACCCCACTGATCACTTTTCTCTGTTGGACATGTTGGGGTGCCCCTAGATTTAATGGAAAAACAGCTCTACGGCTTTCACAAACAGGTGACACTCCACCAGCCTGTAAGACCCTGAGGATCTGGCCACGCTGCTCGGCCAGTCCGGTGAGCAAGGTGCAGCCTCAGGGGCACTGGATGGTGGAGCCGCCCAGTGGACAAGCAGTGGACGGGCTGTGGCAGAGGGAGGGCCCTCTTGCCCCAAGAAGATTAAACAGCTAGGATGCCACCAAGTTGGGGCTGGCGTCCCGGGGGTGGCAGAGCCTGTCTCAGTGTCTGGACATTCGAACCACCCCTCGTCTGAGAGGGGCCCCGGACAGAATGCCCCTGGGACATCCAACCCCAGACTGCCTCCCCCTCGAACTCACATGGCCATCTCAAACTGCTCCATCCACTTCCTCTTCATGTCTTCCGTCTTGCAGAAGAACTGGAAGCCCTGCTTTCCTTGCAGGTGAATTAGATAGAAGCCGTAGGACCACTGCGGGAGGAGACGGGGCGCTTGCCACTGGCACCGCTTCAGGCACACGGACACGTGTACACACACACTCATACCTGTACCTGCATGTGCACACGTGTGTGTGCATGTTCGTGTGTGCACAGTGCACTCGTGCCTGCGTGTGCACACGTGTGTGCATGTATACAGTGCACTCGCCTGTGCCTGCGTGTGCACACGTGTATGCGTGTGCGTCTGTGCATGTGGCTATGTCTGTGCATGTGTACAGTGCACTCATGCTTGCATGTGCACACATGTGTGCATGTGTGTATAACTGTGTGCATGCGTACAGTGCACTCACCTGTGCCTGTGTATGCACACATGTAGGTGTGTATGTATGCATGTCCGTGTGCACGCCCTTCTAATAAGATGTCTTGGGACTCCACCTCCCACCTCCTCCCAGGTGCACCCGGAACTGAACTCTCCTGGTTCAGCAGGGCCGTCTCTATTGATCATGCTGGGTCCCCAGGGAGCCCGTGTTCAGGAACCCGCCAGGGCCCTTCCATGATGCCAGCCCACCCACTTTCACTTCCTAAATGTGATGCTAAAAAAACTCACTGCTCTGAAGTAAAACAACAAAAAAAAAAAAAAAAGGAAAAAACACAGGGAAAACCAAGGGCTCAAGGAGCCTGCAGCAAAGCCGCCCCCAGCTGCCCATCCCCGCGGCCACCCACCAGGCCAGCCATCTCGCCGGGCTTTCAAAGGGGCCCAGGAAGAAGAGTGTGGAAAGTCTGAGTCCATCTGTGTTAGAAAAGATGGGGGGAAAAGGAAGGGAGGGAGGGAGGGAGGGAGGGGCGAGGAAAGAGGGAGAGACAGAGAGAGGGAGGGAGGGAGAGACGGAGGAGAGAGATGGAGGGAGGGAGGGAAGGAAGAAGGCAGGAAGGGAGGAGAGAGGAAGGGAAGGAAGGAGAGAAGGAAGAAGGGAGAGATGGAAAGGACAAAAAAAGAGGGGGATGACACAGAGTGAGGGTAGACAAGCCCCCTTTAAAGAAGAGGAGTGGATTGGGGGACAGAGAAGTGGGGCCTTCACTTCACACCCTCCTGTAACATGTCATTGTCATAATTAAGACACTGGAGGGGACAGAGGAAGAAGAAAGCCATGAGCCTGGGCTGCTCCGGCCCACCAGGACCCCAACTCCAGCTCAGGAAGGAAGTGCAGCCTCGGGCCCTGAGGGAAGGAATGAGTGAGAATGAGGGCGCCAGGTGCTTACCATTTTCCCGTGAGACTAGGAAGCATGAGGAGAGGAAAGGAAAAGGGAAGACGCGGTCACTAAGAGACTCGGCCCAGCCCTGCAGTGGGGACGGCAGCCTGGGACACTGACCACTGCCAAGAGCTCTGGGACATGGCAACCAGAGGGAAGGTGCCAGGGGCTGGGATGTGGGGACTGCCTGGGGAGAGGCCTCAGTCACCAGCTCTGGGGCCCCAGTGGCTTGTTCCAGACATCAGGGTTGGGTGGGTCACCCTGTAGCTCTCCCGGGTGGTACCTGCATTCTACACTGCAGGCTCTGAGGTCCGGGGTCTGGGAGTTTTAGCTCCTGGCTCAGGGTTGCACACAGTAAGTGCTTGAGTACTGGGTGCAGAAACCTCTGCCAAATCAGGACTGAGCCAGAGGGTAAGGCAGCCTCATCCCAGTAGCTGTGGCCCCCTCCCAGCACTCATGGCCCTGCCCTCAGCAGTCATGGCCCCGCCCCAGGCAGTCATGGCCCCGCCCCTGGCAGTCATGGCTCCGCCTCTGGCAGACATGGCCCCGCCCCTGGCAGACATGGCCCCACCCCCTGCAGTCATGACCCCACCCTGGCAGTCATGGTCCAAGCCCCCACAGTCATGGCCCTGCCCCCAGCAGTCCTGGGCCCACTCCAGCAGACATGGCCCTGTCCCCAGCAGCTACAGCCCGCTGGCTGGACATCCGAGTCTGACAAGCCACAGGAGGCCCACCCAGAGCCCTCTTCCAAAGTGGGCAGGGGTGGGGAGGGGCAGGACGGCCTGCTTGCTGCAGGGGGCAATGTGGGCTGGAGTCCAGCAGCCAAGTGTAAGGCCCACCCCACTCATCTCCTCCATGGGGAGCTGTGAACCCCATCGTGCCACCTCCGGGAAGGTTCAAAGACAAGGGCCAAGGCAGAGCTGGGCCCGGCCCGGAGCGGGCGTGCCCTCGGCAGAATCTCAGTGACAAGAGGCTGGCTGAGAAGGGAGGCCCCGTCCCCACTGTGGAGTGTTGGATGCCTGGCCCCCCCAGCTGGCCTGCTCAGGGTCAGCACTGACTTCCACCCGGTTCACCTTTTCCCAAGGCCACCCACGACTCGCCCCTCCATGGAGGTCACACCTGCCCCCTGCCTGGTGTGGCCCAGCCCCAGAAGGCCCCGCGTCCCACCTTCTTGACATCCTTGTTGTTCATGGGGTCGTCGGTCATCTTGTGGAAGAGAAGCTCGATGATCTCCTTCAGCTCATAGCTGTAGCCCCTCCTCTTGCAGACGATGACCACCTTGTCAAACAGGAACAAGTACCTGGCCCGACAGCGCGGCCAGGGGCCCGTCAGCACGGCCAGCGCCCCGTGCTCCGAGTCCACGCCGTGTGCCCGGGTGGGCGGCAGGAGGGCTGCAGCCCTAGCCCTCTGCCTGGCTCACCCGCTAACTCTGACCCCTCGGCCAGGTTGGCCAGGTCTTGGCTGCTCTGATACAACTCCTCCAGGAAGCCCTCCTCGGCCGCCCCCCACGGCCTGGGGCATGCGCGGGCTCTTCCACCCCCACGCTGACCCTGCTCACAGCACTGGCCCCGACGGTCACTGCCTGTTTACATGTCCACGCTCCTCTAGACTGAGAGCCCCATGAGGGCAGGACTCGCATCTGCTGTGACCCAGCCACGGCCCCAGACCTCGCACACAGTAGGTACACGTGGAGGACTGAACAAGCAGGGACGGAGCCAGGTCGTCTGGAGCCTTCCGTGGGACCAGCTCCAGCATTCCCTCATAGTCATCCAGCAAAGGGCTCACGCGGCCACTCTGTCCCAGCTCCCGGGAGCCTGTGAGCTTGCAGGCCGGGGCCTCTGGCTGCCCCCAGCTGACCCAGTGCCGGCCACGGGCAGGGCACCCCCACGGGCGTGGCGGCCGCTGGCTGATGTGGCTGCCGGGCGCTCTCGCCGGGAAGGAAGGAAGCAATGAAAGCAGAACCACACAAAGCCGAGTGGGCAGGCAGCTCTTTCCACAGGAAAAGCTGTTTCCAGAGCGGCTTGCGAGCGGGGTGCCCGGCCCGGAGTGCCTGACCGTGATGACGCCACCCCGCCCGCAGCCGTGCTGCTCACCTATCTTGTTTGGTGTGGTTGACTATGGACCGGACCTTCAGCTCCCCGTCGATCTTTGGCCTCCCAAATTCCTCCAGTTTCACTTGCTGGGAAAGAAGGGAGGCCGTGAGCCCCGGGCCAGAGCAGTGCGCCCATTTCCCCAGCACCTGCATCGTGAGAAGGCCAGGTGGGCACGCGCCCAAGGGGGACTTTTCCCACAGAAACCAAAGGCAGGAACAAAATGACATGAACCCAGTGGTTCCTGGCTGGTGCTCAGAACTGGGCGGGGGGGCTGCCCCAGAGGCCCCTGTCCTGGCCCCCCGCCCGCCGAGGACTCCCTCCAGCTCCGCAGGAACAAAGAGCCATTGATGGGGTGGGTCAGTCAACAGGCCGCTACTGTGTGGAGCCCGGAGCAGGGACCTGGCTCAACCTCGAGAAACCAAATTACAGAGAACAGACAGCGCTGATCAGATGGAGGGCGGGCAGGGCGCGGGGAGCCTGCCACGTTCATCTTCCACAGGAAGAGGCTTCCGGTCAAATCCCCTCTCCGGTTGGCTGAGATTTCATTTTCGTTTTCCGTTTGGGTTGTAGATCTGCTCTGCTTTGATTCACAAGGCGCGTCTCTTGACGCGTCCCCACATGGTTTTTAAAGACGGGTCTACGCAGACAGGAGGAGGATGCTCCCAAAAGTTCACAGGCCGTGCTCCTGGCGCCATGGTGGACGGCTCTCGGCATCTTCTTCCGAGTTTTCTGAATTTTCCAGAAGCTGCTGGGGCAAGACTAGGAGTGTAGCTTTGGTGTCACACACCGCAGAAGGAGATGAGCGCCCCGCGTAGCCACTGGCCTCCGTGCTCCCTGTCTCATCCCTAAAGTGCAGAACAAAAGCAGCGCCCCCTCCTGCAGCTGCTGGGGGTCAGAAAGCCACAGCGCCGAGCGGGCGCCTGGCCTGCAGGAACGCTCCAAGCCTGCTCACCCCTCTTTTATTTCTGTTATTTAACGATCAAGTATCACTCATACGTAAAAACTTAAAAAAAAAAGTCTTTCTTCGTGTTGCCACAGTCCCGCCTGCTCATTGCACAGCATTTAGAAATATCGAGGGTAACGAGGGGAAACCTCAGCCACTGGGCCCGCCAGGTGCTACCGCCCCGGCTCATGGTCTGGGGCATAGCCATCCTTAACCTCCTCTGCACTCAGGCGTTTGTATTTTTTCTAAAAAAAGAAAGAAAAATGGGGTCGTATCATAACGCCATTTGGCGGCTTCTTTTTACTTTACTTGACGGCACCTCATGAGCGTTTTCCAGCCGTGTGTTTGTAGAGGGAGGGAGTCCTCTTTGGGCTCTTCCGATGCTGGGGGTGAGCAATGGGCATCCGGGGGCGTCCTTTGCAAAAGCTTCCATGTTGATTTGCCCTTGACAGAGGCTCACCCGGACCCTGCCAAATCCAGGGTCCAGGGAGTGAAAATGTTTGCGCGTAAACCAGTGGTTCTCACCCGGGGGCGACTCTGCACCCAGGGGACAGTGGGCGAGGTCTGGAGACGTATCTGGTTGTCATCACTGGGCCTCCCAAGGATGGGGGTGCTACTGGCATCTAGTGGGCAGAGACCAGGGATGCTGCTCACATCCTACAAGGAACGGGACAGACCCCACAACAAACAATGATCTGGCCCCAAACGTCAGCAGTGCCCAGGTGGAGAAGCCCTGGTCTGAACATTCGGCAGCTCCGAGAGAAGCTGGTACTGGCTGTCATGGGTGGGGAATTGTCTGCCTCCTGGGATGGCCCATCTCCTCTCCCCGCAGGACATGGTGGCTCACCCACAGCCCCAAGGCTGAGCCTCTGCCAGACCGAGGGGAGGGTCCTGTGAGGTGTCAGCCTGCCTGATGGAAGCCAAGGGGGGGGGGAGAACCCAAGGGCAGCTCCTGGGCAGGGCGACCAAACCCTCTCCACTGTGCCTCCCGGGGACAGCAGAGATGAGGGTGGGCCAGGGGTCCACAGACCAGACACAGCCTCATGCCCCGCCGGGAGCCACGCCCTCCTCTTGGACCCAAGAGAGTCCTGGGTCCAGTCCCTGAGGTTCTTCCCTCAGGCCCTGCCCCATAGCAAGTGGCCGCCTTCGTGCGCAGGGCACTCGGGTTGGCAGAAGTGCGCAGAGCAGCCTGGCTACACCGGCTTCTACCACCCAGGCAGACGGGGTGTGTGTTCACCCTCGGTTTATTCCATATTGAGATTGTGAAAGCAATTTTTGACAATATGTCTATATGGTCATAATTAATCTTCACTCTTTGGAGAGTCAGCCACACTCACCAAGTTTTCTATAGAACTCTGAAATTCGCTGATTTTCTTCAGGGTCTCTTTGTCCCGTTTAACCTCGTTTATGTACATCGCCAAGTCCTTGAAAACAACAGGGGGGCTTGTTAGCAGGCACGACCCCCACCCCCGTCCGCCCAGAGCCCCCATCTTCAAAGCACCTTCCACATCCGCCAGAGGTGGCCAGCCCTCAACATGACACGGGGGCGAAAGGTGTCACCCCCACTTGACAGATGAGGAAAAGAAGGCAGGAAAGGTAAAACCAACCCCAAACTGTACCCCATGGGGGGTCTAGAACCCCAAACTCCTGCCTCCTGGAATAACTTCTTTGTACCCCGTCACGATCCCCGCTTGGTCAGAGGAAAAACAGCCATCTACAGCCGGACCAGCCCACTCCTTACTCTCGGGACGTGGGCACCCACAGGTGCCGCCTCCCGTGGAGCCTCCGCAGAACCTGGGCGACCCTCCCCATCCCCACTGCAGAATGAGGACGACCCCACATCTAGCCTGGGCCATCACACACTGCAGCCTCCTGCTGGCCACCAGGGGGCAGTGCCCGCTGCAATCCAGAGGGCAGAGCAGCTGGCCAGGCACCCAGCGCCCCTGAGAGCCCCGGGACCCAAGCCTCCTCTGGGGGACGCACGCAGGCGGCACTGACCCGTCCACCAGGAGGACAGGCTGCCTTGGGTGGAATCCCCGAGCCAGGCCAAGGTGGGAGCCGGTTCCAGCCTCCCCTCCAGCACCTCCCGCCCGTTCCTACAAGGAGCCCACCAGCCAGCAGAACCAGAGACCCCAGGGCAGCCGCGTTACCAGACGGCCCTCGTGAACTGCCCAACCACCGTGGCCCCGGTGGTACAGGCCACAGGGTGCCCGCCCGACCTGGAGGAAAGGCTCTCAGCACAGACTGCCGAGCAGTAGGGGGACGGAACCCAGAGGGGGGCAATCCTCCCGGGAAACGTCAGCTTGCAAAGACTGAGGACACGCAGGATGCAGCCAGGTGATAGGCAGGGGATCAGTCTGAGCCAACACTCAGAGATGGAAAAGGACGCAGCAGGTTCAGGGGCCTGGGAGGGGCCAAGCTCACCTGGAATTGGGGGCATTCATGGCAAGCACCTGTGGGGGCCTGTGTGCCAGGGCAATGAGCCCATGCCTGACTTGGGGGCAGTGGGGAGCCACAGGAGGTTTTTGAGCAGGGGAGTGATGTGAGCCAAGCTCTCCTTCCGGGGCTTATCTGCACAACGGGCTTCCACGGACACGGGGAGGAAGTGAGAGGAGGTGTGGTGGGCAGGGTGGGCATTTCAGAGGCAGAGACCATAGGACTGGACAGTGGGCAGCCCGGGGCTGGATGGCCCAGAACCTGGGAAACTGAGGCCAGGGCCTGGGAACCAAGGACGGCCCGGCAGACGGTCAGGAAAGCAGGAGGAAGGCCCAGGGCAGTCACTGTGGGCCAGGCGAGGTTACAGATGGGGACGCTTGGGGCAAGTATCTGGCCTGCAGCCCCTCCACCGCCCCTCTGCCCTTGGGTGGGTCTCACCCACCACCCCGCCCTGCTCTGCCTCTTGCTTCGCAGGAAAATCTGTCTACGGTCACAGCGCCCAATTCCAGTCAAAGAACGCAGGCTTGGTGCGTTAAGCCCCAGGCTGGCCCCGTCTCTCCCCGCCTCAGCTTACCCACCCACCTGCATGGCTTCCAGCGCCTCTTTGAGCTGCTGCCTTTCGGGCCGGTCGGTGGAATGGCTCAGAAGTTCCTGGAGGGGTGAGAGGGGAGTCATGGGTCACCGTACGGAGGCCCCGGCCTCTGCCCTCGCCCTCACCCTGTGTGCACAGAGCGAGGCCCTTGGGACAAAGCCCCCATCCACTGGCCCAGGCTTTGGCTCAGCCGCCCAACTCCAGCAGACAGACAGCGAGCCCTCACCCAGGCGACACACCACTTCGAGGTAGGGGTGTCCCCAGATCTTGCGGATAATGGGAGGGATGTTAAAGCAGCACAAAGCCGGTGCTGAGCTGACAGGTGGCCTGCTGATTCACTCGAGCCACGCACAGCACCTCGCAGAGACCACTGTCGCTCCCCAGGTCTGTCTCCAGAAGGACTTCCCATTTCCATTTCTACCCTGGCTACCAGGAAGCTCAGAGGCTGGGGACGTGATCAGCCACAGGAGCTCTTATTCCTGGTCTGAAGACACTCTTTTGTCTCTTTCAGTTTTCTGCTCTCTTACCGATTTTAATCATGCTTTTCCTTTGTATATTTACTGTGATAAACGTTCCCAATGTATACATACTGAGTGGTTCCTGATGCACGTTGTGCAGTTTTTATGTGCTAAGCACGGACTGCCTTAATTTGTTTGCTTGTTTCTATCTCAACCTGGCCGTCTGTGGGCCCCAGCCTCCCACACCCTCGGAGGCTGCCAGGCCCTCCCCCAGCTTGGGCGGCGGCGATGGACAGAGCGGGTCTCACCTTCAGGAGGAGGTGGTATTTGAGCACCCTCTGCATGGGGACCACCAGCAGGTCTTGCAGCTTAAACTTCCCATCTTGGACCTTCAGCGTGCATTCCTGGGGCATCAGGGGAGCAGCAAGTCGATAAAGAGCATCCTTTCCCAGGGACACTGGACCCCAGCACTCCCATCCCCAGGCCTGGGGAGGGGGCAGACCTAAGCCCTGAACTGGGGCCTAGGTGTCCGGTCCTTCTCTGGCCCGGCTCCCAGAACCGGGCAGTGTCTCCCAAAAGCCCTCCCCAAACCATATGTGTGCAGAGGGGTGGGCTTCACAGCAGACAGGCAGGGGGCCTGCCGCCTCTCACAGCCTCAGGGGTCTGCAGTGGCCACTAGAGGACTGGTACCTGAGTGACCCCTGGCCTCGCACCTGTCAGGCCTGCCCAGAGACCCTCGGGGCAGCCAGCTGAGGAATCAAGGGCTCCCCACTGGTTGCTAGACACACGGGGGCATCATGTGTCTCCAAGGGATGCACCCCCAAG
Source organism: Ceratotherium simum simum (assembly GCF_057802395.1). NCBI lineage: Eukaryota > Metazoa > Chordata > Mammalia > Perissodactyla > Rhinocerotidae > Ceratotherium > Ceratotherium simum. The sequence goes on along the minus strand of NC_141928.1, from coordinate 3,821,720 downwards.
CATTGCTGGAGCAAACGGACCCTGCACCAGGGGTCACTCTGAAAGAGTTTCACCCGCCAAGCACGATGTGGGAACCCCAGCCTCTGGGAGCAGCCCACTGCCCCCGACGAGGGGGACGAGGAGAGGGGCCTGGAGAGGGGCTTGCATGAGAAACTCGACAAGTGCCAGAGACCAGCCCTGGGCCTGGGGAGACAACGGGTGAAGGGTAGGGGGGGCCTCACGGCTCCCACAAACGTCCAGGGTCTTGGGGTCCACACGGGCCAAGGTCAGAAGTCAGTCATGGGCCTTCGCTGAGCTGGATCTGGTCCCAGGGTCCTGCCTCAACCACCCCCAGGGGACTGGGGCTGTGTTCCTGCCTGGGACAGTGACCTCCACCTGCCCACTCCGCACCCAACAAAATGCAAAGGAAGAAGAAATCATCTGCTAAAAACATCTACGAAAAAGTCACATCACTGCCCCGCCTCCACCTTCCCACAAAATGGGCAAGCGGGAGGCAGCGAGCTGCAACCTCGGAGCGGGCCAGAGACGGGTGGGGGCCGGCCAGGAAGCCTCCTTACCTCGACTTTTTGTCTGAAGTCCTCCCGGCTGGCGAGGAGCTGGTTCAGCGTGTTCTGAGCATGCTCCATGTGGCTGCAGTATTCCCCGTAGATCAGGAGCCTGGACGGTGCACATACACACACACACACACACTCGCAGGCTTAGTAAGACGCCGCGGCTGCCGCGAGCCTGTCTGCTCTTCCCGGCGGCCGCAAGCGCACGACGAGGGGGTCTCTTCCTGTCACAGCCCCACACGCGCTAACATGCTGCACGGTTTTCTTCTTTCTGTGTGGCTGCTGTCTCCCCCTTCCCAAAATCCTGGCAGCCTGGGAAGGAGGGGCACCCCTGCTCTCCCCAAACCCAAGGAGGTGCCCTTCTGTGGTTCTGTTTCAGGTCAGGACCGAGTTTGGGGATGCATTTCTCATCCCCCATCCCGTCCCTAAAAAGGGCCAAAGCCAGAGAGGAGGGAAGCCCCTCATCTCCCCAGGGCTGGGGGACCTGGGAAGGTCACACGCCTGCCCACAGCCCATCCTGGCTCTGTGCTCGCCCTGGGGTGGTGGCGCCTGCACTTAGGTTTTCGGATGTGGGGACCCCGGGGGTCAGCGCTTGTTGCTTCCACATGGCACCGACGCCCTCTGCCTGGATTCTCAGGGCAAGGTGATGTCAGCCCGAGTGCCCTGCTCCTCACCTGGGAGCTGCACGTGGCCATGTGGGCCTCGGGGTGCAGAGAGGAGCCACAAATCCAGGGAAGATGCTCGGGGCGTAGGAGCTTCCTAACCCAGCCCTGCCTGCCCGCCCCCTCCACCTGCCCATCGCATCCCCTCTCCCATCAGCCATTCTGATCCTCACCCCAGAGCCTCACGCTGCTCTCTCGCACCCAACACCCTCTGCTGTGTCCTCCGCTGGGCCCACGGCCGGCCCCCAGGGCTGACGTCTCCACAGACCAGAGCCCTGGACACTCTCAGGGCCTTGGGTTACTAGCCTGAAACTTCATCTTTGAAAACCTTGTCACCCACCTACAGAGTAGGCCCCTGGAGGAGAAGGACCACACAGGTGATGATGGCTATGACAAGGATGATGGTGACAGCCACCACCCATGGGGGCCACTGCTGCCAGTGCTCCACGCACAGCGTCCTGACCCCTTCACCCACTCATAAGGGCGAGAGTGATCAGCCCCACTCTTCAGGCCGGAACTGAGGCCTCAATGAGCTTGCCAAGAGTCACCAGCTAGTAAGAGGTGATGGCATGGCCTGGCCACGGTCACAACTTCATCGGGAAGCTGGGCCCTGTCCACGGCGTTCCAGCCTGGCTCCGGGAAGCTCAGGGCAATCTCTGGGAGCAGGTCATGACCTCAGGGCCGTTCCTCTGTCCATCGTGGACACTGTCTCACCCCAGCCCCTGGCGAGGCTCACTGGCTCGACTCTTGAGGATGCTGGCACTCGGGAAGAGGGGTCCTGGTCTTCGGGACTCCCAGGCTCTCGCTGTAGGGCCCAAAGGGCCACGTGACCACGGCTGGGGTGGACATGGACATCGGGAGCCCCGGCTCTCCATCTGAGCCCCAGGGCAGGTCTCCCCTCTCCCAGGCACCAGGGGTTTGGGACAGATGAGACCCACATTCCGCCCAACTCTGGAGTTCCAGGGTCCTGAGAACAAACCAGCACGCTCGGGACGTATTTTCGACACAGAGACGATGTCTCAGAGCAGCCCGAGTCAGGCACAGACGACATTTCTCAAAGCATCTCCCAGCTCCTGACAGGTGTCCAGCACGTGCTGTTCTCGTGCGTGGTCGGAGGCTCCGGGGCCTGCACGCCTGGCCTAGCCACTAGCACGTTCCCAGGCTGTCCCGGGAACTCTCTCCAGCCCCAGCCCGCAGGGAAGCTTCCGGCATCGGGAGGCTGGGATCCTCCGGCTCCGTGCAAGACTCTGATCTAGTCCTGACTCGCACAGAAGCTCGCCTTCCGGCCACTGTAAATGCCCCACGGCCACGGCGCACGTCTACAGCCTAGTGCCGTGGCACACTGCCCAGGAGCCATTCTGCATGAGAGCCTGAGCCCTGGATTCCACTTACATGAATCTGTTATTAAATTGAGAATTTTAATTAAAAAGCTGATTAAAACCCACCATCTCTGGAAGCAATTGGGGACCGGAGACTCAGGGGTTTCTGTGTAAGCTGTAAGGGAGACGACCTGGCCCCGTGACGGCCCAGCCCCTCAGTGAGGGAAGTCTGTGGGTGGTAAGAGCGCTGACTGCAGCCCGGCAGAAACCCCCCAAGTCCCAGGTCGCAGAGGCCCCTGCCTCCTGCTCTCTCTCAGCGGCCCCGGCCCGTGCTCTGTAGACCGCTCCTAGGCGCCCGGTGCCCCGCAGCTCTGGAGCGGGCTGAGCCAGCCTTGTGGGCCCCCCTTAACTTCTGCACGCCCCTGGCTCATCTAAGCCTGAGGTTTTGGCAGACAAAGTGTGCGGAGAGTGGGTCCCGACCCTGCTTTCCTCACAGCACACCCCACCGGACCCCACACATCAGCCATAGCATGGCGGCACTGGCAGCCTTCTCCACCCGACAAACTTCTACTCATCCCTCAAAACCCTGCCCCATCATTTCCTGCTCTGCGTTCCAGCGGGGCCAGACAGAAAAGCAAGGAGACATGTCAGGGAGCCGCAGGGTAGACGCCTGTCCAAAGTGGGTGGAGTCCACAAAGGGCAGCCCTGGGTCCCCCCATCCCACGTGGAGTGAGGGACGGGCCTCACTCCTCCCCATGTCTCAGTGTCCATGACCACAAGCCCCTGCCTGGACGTGGGACTTTCTTTTCATCTGTAAAAGGACGGGGGTGGAGTGTAACCACAGCCATTTATAGCAAGTGGGAGAGCCATCGTGGGGCAGAGAGAAAAGCTTTATTAAAGACCTAAAGGGGGCCGGGGCCCCAGACACATCCACACCTGAGCTCAGCCTATCCTCCCAACACCCACTTTCAGCACAGGGGCCCTGAGGCTCAGAGAGGTGACAGGACTCTAAGGTCACCCAGTGAGTGAGCGGCAGGGCCAGACTCCAGAGCGAATCCACATGGCTCCCAACCCAGTCTGGGAGGCCTCGGCCGGCCTCTTCTGAGTCCCAGGACACTCCTTTCACCCCCGCCCAACTGCACAGAGAGGGCAGCGGCTGCACAGCCCCCACGCCGCTGACCCGTGGGCAGCCTGAGACGGGAGGAGAAGTGCACAGGGACTCGGCTGACCAGCCAGAGTTGCCCTGTCCTGGGCTGGACAGTGACCCCAAACGCACGTCCAGCCGGAACCCCAGACAGTGACCATATTTGGAAATAAGGTCTTTGCAGGTGTAATTACAGTGAGGGTCGAGATGAGATCATGCCGGATTAAGGGGGCCCTAAATCCAATGGGCATGACTTCATAAGACAGGAAAGTACACAGACACACAGGGGAGAAGCCACGTGAGGACGGAGCAGAGGCCGGAGGGACATGGCCCGGCAGCTGGCAGAGGCGGGAAGGACGCCCAGAGTCTCCTGGGGGGGCACGGCCCTGTGACACCTCGATTTCAGCACAATGGGACCAATTTTGGATTCTGGCCTCCAGAACTGAAAGAGCAAATTTCTATTGTTTAAAGCTGCCAAATTCACAGTACTTTGTTAGGGCGGCCCCAGGACACTCCTCCAGACCCCGGCACCCTCCATCCAGGCCGCAGCACTTCTGAGCACTGCCCACGCCAGGCAGGGTGGCCGTGGAGGCCCGTGGGGCCCGGTGTGCCTTTTCCTCGAAAATCCAGAGAAACCGACAGTGAGTTCTAAGCCTACCAGAGGAAGCTGGTTAAGGAAGGGGAAGTTTACAGGCCTTATTCTAACCACAAACATCTATCACTGTTGAGAAAAATGATCCAAACCTTTGCAATAAGGCACCTCAGCCACAAAGGACTTCAGGGGTCAGGGTCTGACCGGAGCCCTGGATGCCCAGCCGGCCTCGGCCACTGCGGCCCGGGGGCTGTCTCCTCCACCCCGCATGAGACCGTTCAGGGGCACGTGATCTCTGTCGCGCTGGAGACGCAACACAGAGCTCACAGTGTCCTCGGAATGGGCATCAACCGTCTGTGTCTAACGTGGCTGCCTCATCCCCACCGTCCTGCCCCGCCAACTCGCACGCCACCGTCTAGCACCGTCCTCGGGACGAGCTTCACCGTCCTCCGCCTCCCTCGCAGTGAGCTGGTAGATATTTGACGCAAGCTCAGTATGTGTTTGAACCAGGGTTATGTTATCTAACTCCCTGACCTCTGACTCCACAGAAGGAAGTGTCCACACACCCAAGAGAAACTCCTCTGATCTGCCCATTTCCTCCCTGGGTCACTTCCGTCTCCAGTCCGCAGAACGCCCAACGCTCACAGTGCCCAGGGACAGGGCCAGAGCAGGTCCCAGGATGCAGGCAGGGTGCCCAGGTGTTCACCGAGGACACAGGAACAAGCTGGGACCACGGCCGAGTGGCCACCCCTCTCCTGCCTTCAGTTTCCCCATCTGGGAAAGGAGGGTTAGACGGAGTGGGGGAGGGGGGAGGTCTGGCCGGCTCAGAGGGTCCCAGGGCAGCCCTGCCGGGCGAGGCGGCCAAGTACACCCTTGGGGGGTTCCAGGAGCTTGCATACAGGAGGGCTCTCTCCGTGCAGGCTTGGCCCCGATCACCCACTCTCAGGCTCTGAGAATAAAAGGCGTCCCTGAGACCCCGGACCAGTGAACGGAAATCCAGCCGGAGGGCAGCGTCAGCCACCTAACATTCTGAGCTGCCAGAAGCCACCGAGCACCAAAGCGCTCACCTGTCTCAGAGCCTTTCTGCCGAAAGGCTCTCAGACACCCCACGGGGTCCTGGGGGAGGGCGGCAACCGGCCTTTAATCGTATTCTGATCCACGTCCCTCCTAAAAGCACTGTGCAAGCTCCACAGAGAGTCCCCGCTAAAAGCTAGTCCTCCCACCTTCCCTCTGGGCCACCAACTCCGAGGCTGGTTCCCTTTGTAGCCCTTCTGCCCCACGTCCATCCAGCCCGACCCACTGACCCCCTAGAAGTCAGGCTCCAGGCCCAACTTGGCCAGCCCTCGCTATCGATAAAAACAATGTAGCTTTATGTTTCATCTACATCTGTAAAATGCAAACCTTTCCCAAGGCCCAGCTCCTTCTGTGTGGGAGATGTCCCCTTCAGGGCCACATGGCAAGGCTAAGAAGAGCATCTGCCTTGCCTGAGGACCAAGGCCACATTAATGGAAGTAGAACCTCCAAAAACAGGGAGGTGATTGTCCTCTGCCATTTGGCACTGGTCATACCACACTTGGATACTACTCCATCCTTCACCAGCCAGGTCATTGGCTCGCCTGGCACGCTGGCTCACAGGCAGGCGGGGGGCAAACCTTGCTGGGAGCAGGAGGTGGGTTAGAGAGCTGGCCTGAGCCCCTGCCCCGTCCGCATCCCCTCCCCTGGGGCCGGCCAGCGGGCTCACACCCACTGGTGCCTAGAGAAATCTCGTCTGCTGTCCTGGCTCCTTTGCCACCTGGACACAGGCACTGCCTGCCCCCTCATGGCTCCCAGGAGCCCCCCAACCCATGGCCCCTTAGAAAGCAGGCTCAGGATCCTGTCCACTTGGGAGGGGAGACAGGGTCTTGCCAGGAGCTACAGGGCACACGAGGGAAGCACCTTCAGGTGCTCCCAGGGGAAGGTGCCCGAGAATCCAGCCCTGGGATGGGCTGTCAGTCACCTGGCGGGCGAGGCGGAGGACCCTCCTGCAGAGGAGAGCGAGATGGACCCGAGTCCCAACCAGCCCCGTGGGGCCTTCTACAGCTCCCAGGACCCCCATTAGACCCTGCAGAGTAAACCTGGGAATCAGTATATCTAACTAGCTCCCAGGTGGCTCTGACGAGCAGCCAAGTGGAGGAACCATTAAGATAGAAACTTCAGGATCCTTCTCCAAAGACTACGAGGGACAGAAAGCAAGGCACCATCTCCCGATGGATCTCTCGAGGTTTCAGTGGCTGAGAACACCACCTCCTGGGCCTCCCGCGTGCCCGGCGTCCTGCAGAGCCTTTCACGTTTTCTTGTTTCGTCCTTGTCACCAGCCCGTTTTAAAGAACCCGCTGTCAAGGCTCAATGGTCAGAAGCAGGGGCCCGACATCTCCACGAGGACGGCAGAGCCATCCTGACAGCTGCCCCCTCAGAAGTTTCCAGAATCTCAACCCTCCCCCTGCTGGGCTCCAGCAGGACATGCCGGAGAACAGAAGGCTGCCTCCACGCCCCTCCATCAATGGGCTACAGAGGAGCTTGAAGCAAAGAATCAAAGAGGTTCACAGGGGCCTCGCAACAGCAATGTAATTAAAATGAAGAAAAGGTCCCAGCACTGGTTCCTCAGTGGGTGGTCACTCTCCTCCATCGACGGTTTATCCCGGACGAGACACCTGGGCAGTCGTTGCAGCCATGCTAACGGGCATGACTACACCGGGCGTCCTTCTGGGGTATGGAGGCCGGCGCCGTCTCTGCGTCAGACTCAGCCTCACCCCCGGGTGTGATCCATGGAAGGGCCTCCGCGGATTCCCACCAGGAGCATCTACACTTCTTGGGCTTCGTGGACACTTGCCCCGAAGCCGCAGAGACTCGGATGAGACCACGCAACAGTCGGGGGAGCCAGGACTCTGCGCTTCTTGGCCCCAGAGCCACCATCTCCCCACGTCTGGCGCTGGGGCTGGTTGATGCCAGGACAGCCAAGCACCCATGCCCGCAGCTGCCACCATGCCCCTCCCCTGCCCGTCCACCCAGGTCCGGGCCCCTCTACCCGCCTGGCTACTGCAGCCCTTCGCTGGGTATGGACACACGTAGTGGCACAGGCCTGGCCTCAGTTTACCCTCACAGCACTGAGTGGCACAGATGCCATCCTTGTCCCTAACTGAGAGATACAGAACTCAAGGCCCAGTGTCACGCACAGGCAAGGGAGCAGGGAAGTGGCCTCGGCCCTGGGGCCCCGGGGGCTGGGCTCTCAGCCACGTCCTCCTGAAGCCCCTGAAGCCCCTCGCTCAGACCTCTGCGGGCGGGTTTGTGTTCTGTGTTTCAGCAGCAGCAGCTGCCACATGCCACCTCCCCACGCAGGCAACGAGCTTCAGGGGACAGACTCCCCCAGCTGCCCGATTCCCCTGGGGCCTGGCACTACAGGAGCCCCATGATGGCACAGACGTCCTTCAGCCACCAAGACCCCAGGAACAGAGGCGGAGGGATATGCCTCCTCTCATCCAGGCCGTCTTGGGCTGTGACGGCGGGGAGGGTGGGCAGCTTTCTCAGGTTACAAGTGAGGACAGGGGTCCAGAGGGGTGCAGCCACCTGCCTCGGGCACCACACGGTGAGAGATTCCCACTTGGGTACACTCACCCCGCCAGCTCTGCCCCGTCCCCAGTGTGGAACCAGAGAGGCCCCGGACAGGGAGGGGCCGGCGAGGCAAATCTGCCACTCACCTTTCCTTGAAGTCAAGGAAGACTTTGGCCAGAGTGCTGCCCCCCACCATCATGGACACGTCGATGGCCCTCAGGAAACTGTGGTGCACCTTAATTAGGTCCTGGGAGGAAAAACAATTCGCACGTGAACAGGCTACGAGGAGAGAAGGGTGGACATGCTCGTCAATTGCACTTTTTCAGATCTTTTGTTCACAAGAGAGGCCCGGGTACTAGGTGTGCGTTCCCCCATGAATGCCAGGGTGTAATTCAGCTAGAAGGTGCCACGGGACGGGCACACGAGGAGACCTGAGCACACTGAAGTCCCGAGGGGAGCCGTCCACAGCCCGCACCAGCCCGCGTGTGGTGCAGAGGGGCTCTCGACGGCAGCCTGGGGTCACGGCCCCGAGAAACGGAGTCTCCATCACAGATCCAGGGCCTCGGCCCTGGGGAAGTGTCTTTTCCCACATTTCAGAGCAGATGGGCACCGGCAGGCAGCAACGCGGGGCTCCTGTTCTGACCGTGGTTAGCTGTGCTGAACACCGCTCACGGCAGGGTCAACTGCGGATCAGGGGCTCAGAGAGCGAGAACCTCCCGAGTCCGGGTCAGCGCCAACCACAGGGTGACCAGTGCCCACCCCTCGAGCTAACGAGGGGCTGACAGAGATGGGTGGGAGCTGAGCGGAAGGGCAGGAGCTGGCGTTCCCGGAGGAAGCTTACCCACACCCAGCTTCTGGAGACTCAGGCCAACCAGCCCCTGCTCTGCCGACCACATCCAGGTGAGCCTGCCCACAGGGACAATGTCCACGTTCAGACATCCACAGAGCAGGGGAAGGGCTCTGCTCAGAGGGGCGGAGGGGACACATTTCTCTCCGGCTGCTGAGGAAACCCTCACACCTCTTCCAGGGCGTGTGATTCTGAGCCACACCCACTAGCACAGACAGCGGGCAACAAAAGCTCCCAGAAACCGCATCCTCCCGTCTCCTAAGACCCAAGTCGCCGGAGAGAAGAGCAGGCTGCTCTCCTCTCCCATCTCTCAGCCATAAAAACACCCTTCAGCCAGGAACAGCAGTGCAACAGCAGGGACACGGCTCTCCAGGACCCCTGGGGACAGTCGAGTTGGAGCCCGCCTGATGTCCAAGCAGGTCAGGAACCAGAGGCTGCGTGCGGTGAGCTGGGGGCTGGGACCCTTACCTCCAGGTTGATGAAGACAGCCACCATGTCCGCGGGGCTCAGTACCAACCTCAGGGGAGCCATGTAGTTCTGGAAGAGAGAGGCCCATTGCTCCCATCTCGGCCTGGAGGGTGCCAGCCACCTTTGAGGGAGCGGCTCCGACAACCTCGCCAAGGTCAAGGGTCCACGGACAGGGGCTCCCTGCAGGGCAGCTATGCCAGCCTGGCACACGGCAGGTGCTCAATGCTTATAGGAGAATGCATGCATTCAGGGGAGATCTGGGCTCCGACCCGCAGGGCGAGTACAGAGCAGGAATTTGCGAGGCCAGGCGGGATGGGGCCTGAGTATCCATCAATGCAAGTGCCCACACCTGCTGCACAGGCCACGTTCCGTGGACTGGACTTCAACCTTGCAGCAACCTGGGTGGGCGCTGCCATCGCTGTTTGAGACATTTAGGAAACTGAGGCCCAGGAGGGGAGAGGCAGCACCCAAGGGTATGGTGACAGGGCCAGAATTCCCACCTACCATTCAATTGCTGAGCCTGTAGCCTTGAGTATGCCCCGAAACCTGCCTCCAAAGAGACGCCCTCCCACTCACGAGCACCACATGGCGGGGAGTGGTTTTGCCACTCAGATGAGATGCACTCATGGGAAACTGTCAGCTCCTGCCCCAGGGGCCCCTGCAGGGAAGGGCCCACCACCCTCCTCTCCCTGCCCTTCGTCCCCGTGGGATCCGGGCCCCTGGACCTGCACAGAGCAGGAGACAACTGTCCAAATGAACGAGCACTGATGGCCAATGGGTGCGGCCAAGTGGGTTTCCCTGTGCCGGAGGACAGGCCGGCACTGGCCCGTGACTCGGTGTCCTCACCTGTGACACGGGGATAGCAACAGCTACCTGGAGTGGCTAGGGGAGGATTATGAAGGCGATTATCCCCGGAAGTGCTCAGCACACCGTGTGCCCTGGCCGAGCACACGCCCCACTCCACCCCCGGTGCACTGCGCCTGAGGACCGCAGCAGCTGCCCCCGAAGGCCATGTGCCAGGGCAGAGACGGCCCACAGCAGCCCTCTGGTCTTCTGCAATGGGATGTGGGCTGCATGGAGGAAATGGGGATGCCTGCAGGGCCCTGGAAGGAGCTGACCGGGGGCCGGGACTCGCAGGAGGGGGGGCCCGCTGGGGAGGGGGAGGCGGGACTGCGAGGGCCAAGGTGCGCAGCTGGGACGGGGCCTGGCGTGTTTACAGAAGGGCCAGTGGTGGGTGGGGCTGAAGGGTGGGCACATGGGGCTGGCAGGGGGGAGGAGGGGAGACATCAGTCAGAGGCTGGGCCGGACCTGGGGCCAAGGGGCATCGCGGGACTCCCGGCTGGAGGCTCCACGGTGCCCTGAACAGTGAGGGCCCCACTTAGGTGTCCCCATCGTGGCCACACGTGGCCCTACACTGCAAACAAAGAATAGTCAGAAAGGTTCTATCCTAAAACAACGCTGGTTTTTTCACCCCAGTCAGCAGTGGCAGTTGGCAATGAGGAGGCCCACGTGACAGGGAAGTGCCATGGAGCCGGTGTCCACGGGAGGCCAGAGCAGGGCGGGGGCAGGAGAAGGCCCATCCATGGTCCTGTAGGAGCTTGGCAGACAGCGGCAAGAGAGGACTGGGCCATGCAGGGGAGCAGAGGGTCTGCCATGGGGGCTCCGGAGGCTCACCTCATTGGGCCCAACTACACCCCAGGTGCAGGCCACTCACAGCCACCTACGGGCCGTACTGCTGTTACCCCAGCTTACAGAGCGGGAGCTGAGAGCAGAGAGTGCCCTAGGTGCGAAGGCATACACAAGGAGCTCAGCCCAGTGCACTGAGGAGCAGAAGCCATGATGACGCCCAGCTTAGGCTGGAAGGGCCACAGAGACAAGCTCAGGATGGTCCAGGGCCCACGCTGAGGCCGGGGGTGGGAGGTGGGACCTGGGTGGCGGCTGACGCGGAGAGCAGCCTGGGTCCACCCACCGCTCGAGTGGGGCGGAGCAGGAGAGGGCTGCAGAGGAAAGGTGAGGGCAACCTCCTTTTCGGCGGGAGTGCCGGATGGCAAAGCCGAGAGGGCCCCTGAGTGCCCCCTCCCGTCCCCACTGCCGAGCCCCTGCCTGGTGACAGCACCCCCAGGGGGCCAGGGGCCCACGCCCACCTTCTCGATGTCCTCCAGGGTCCGGTAGTACTTGGCCTCGGTCTCCTGAATCTCCAGCAAGCAGCAATTCCTCTTGTCATCCTCAGTCATGCCCATTTTCTAGAGGAAGACACGAGACGCTAGCCAGGACCCTGCGAGCCCAGTGCCTGCTGAGCGCCTGCCCAGGCTCGGCCGTGGGGGTGCCGAGCGTGAATGGTGGGGCTGACGGGAGGCAGGAAGGGGACCCAAGCCCTTTCCCTCCCTTTTGCAGATGAGGAAACTGAGGCACGGGGAGGGGATGTGGCGTGAACCTCAGAACTGGTGACAGCTTAGAGCAAGGCAGGGAGGCTTCTAGAATCCAGGCTCCTGCTGCCCTATTCTGAAGCTCAGTCTCCACCAGAGCGGGATAAGGCCCTCAGAAGACACGCCCTCCAGCATATACAGCATGTGTGACATGCGTGAAGAGCCTACTGTGTGCAGAGACAGGCTCTGACCAGCTGCCTGAGGATCCACGTCTGCCAGCTGAGTGGTTGTCCCAGCATCAGCCAGTTAGGGCCTCAGAGAAGACGCCAATTCCCCATAGGGCGGGACCTTCCGAGTGTCCACTGGCCTCCAACCAGGGTCCTGAGATAGTGACCCTCTGGCAACGGTCACTTGAGAACAGGCCTGTGTGGCAGGGCCTGCTGCCCACCTCCAGGGGACTGTAGCCAAGGGCAGGACTGACCCAGGATGTGGCCGCAGGAGCCGGAGAAGAGGCAGCTGTGGATCTTCCAGACGCTCTCCCTCAGCTCTTTTAGGCTGAGCGAGCCACATCTGCCTGCAAGTAAGGCTCTGGAGAACGGTGTGGGCACACGTGACGTGCCATTGGGACTCCTACCTGCCCTAACGCCATCCTCCTCCTCCAGGAAGTGCCCAGGGCCCCGCTTGAGTCTGCCTGGGCTGCAGCTCTCCAGGGCAACAGGCCAAGCGGGCACATCCCCCACAGGCCGGGGCGGCCAGCCGCCAGGGTCAGGCAGCAGGCCCCCCAAGTCTGCTTCCCGAGCCCAACGCCCTGTTCAGCCTGGGGGCTGCACAGTTACTCTTGGGGCTTCATGGGGACACTGAGGGTCTATGATCCCCCTAGAACTGTGGCCTGAGACCTCCTGGAAAGGTGGAGGAAGGTGGTGCTGGCTGAACTTCCCCCGGGCTCCCTCCACCTGCCACTTACCTGCATGTATCTAATCTGAAAGCATGCAGGAATAAATAACAGAAAGGACCAATTAGCAGTGTCGGCTCATTACTCAAGCTGTGCTTGGGGAAGGCAGGGACGCATCCACATTTAGCCAACAGCCCGAGATCACAGCTCCCCACCCGCCCACGTGTCAGCCTGGCTGGGTGGGGAGGGACAGCACCGGGACCGAGCACGTGGCCAGAGTCTTCCCCACGTCTGGGCTCTGACCGTGGCAGCTGCCATCCTCTGGCTGCATCTTCCTTTGGAAAAGTCACCAACCAGATACGATAGAGGAGGAAATAAAACCAGCTGTTTTATCTTAGAGGACCTGGCGGGAGGCAGGAGGCCCACCTTGCCTGGATGGACAGGACAGCTCATGAGCACCAGCACAGAGCAAGCATCAGGACGCTGAACTGAGCAGGGCAGGTGGGACACCGGCTTGTCCCCAGGACACGGGCAAGCATCTCCCCCCAGCCCACGCTGGTCCTGCAAACAGCCCCAGGTCCTACAAGTATGTGCACTTCAGGACCAGGGACAGCAGCGGGCTCTGGTGAGGGCCCACTCTAGGGCCCCTGCAGGCCAGGCACAGATGGGGGTCTCTCCGGAACTTGTATGGGGCGGGGGATCCTCCAGATAACTGCACAGGCCACTGCACCCACATGCTCTCACTTTAATCACAAGACACCACACTCCCAAAGGGCTTGGAGAGTGAGGGGGCCCCAATCTCAGCTCACTGCCAAATGCAGGAGGCCAGCCAGGCTTTCAGGCCAGCTCCGGGGAGGCGAAGCAGGACCTCCAGCAGCGGGGCAGCGGCTGGGCCTTCCAGCCCCCTAACAGACTTCCTTGGAATGTTCAGGAGCAGAGCTGCCACTGCAAGGCTGCTGGGGGAAGGGCAGAATGGGCCCTGGGCAGACCTGGGGTCAGAGACCCACAGCTGACTCTCCCGGAGCAAGACCCCTTGTCATCGTTGGGAAGGAAACCCACCTTCAGAGCCCTCAGGGGCAAAATGAGAAACCCATTCTTAAGAGCAGAGTTTGGGGCTGTGAGCACCACCACCCACCATGACACCAGCGGAGGCGGCAGGCGCCACCAGAGAGGGAGAAGCCTCTTTGAAAGGCCTCATCCTGGAGCTGCTTCCCCAGCTTTTTGTTTCTCCACCACCAGCTGGTTACTCCCGCACTGAAGGAAAACCCTGAAATTTGCTTTTTGAGAAATTCCCCCCATTTCTTTGGGGAAAACAAATGGCAGCAAAAGCCTCCACCGTTGGCAAGTGGCCTCGTGACCACCCCCAGGAGTCTGGGGGTCCAAGGGGGTCTGTGGCCCACCCCCCCACATCCCCATCTCCCCATCCCAGCCCAGCAGGACCCCCACCTTTCGCACAGCAGCTGTTGGCAATAAACCCGCACTGCCACAAACTGGCGTCCGAGAGATTATTAGCCACGGCCTACTCGGAAATAAATATCATCGCCACACAAAAGACGCACAGCTGGCTAATTGAGCCCACAGTGGTCTCATCGCTCTCTGCACAAAGGGGTAAGACGAGGCGTGCTGCGGGAGACTGAGCACCGAGCTACTATTTTAAGGCTCCCTGGGCAGGAAGGACACCCTTTGGAGGAGAATTCCATGGCAACACGTCCTGGAAGGTCTCAATGGCAGTGGTGTCACCTCCTGGTCTCCTCAGAACATTTCATAGGGAAGAAGGGCATGCAGCAGAGCAGGCCCCAGGAAGGGGAGGGACCCCAGGGGGCTGGGAAGGACTGGGGTGCAGCCTCTGGAGCCCCCTGCCCCGGAGCAGCTCCCCTTCGGTGGCTCAGATGCTGCGGTTGGCTCAGAGTTTTCAAGGAAAGGGCTAGGCTGGTCTGCCAAGTCCAAGCCCCTGTGCGGGTGGGGGGCGCGGTGAGGGCGCGGGCGGGCGGCTTACCATGGGCTGCTGCACCTCCACCTTGATGATGTCCTCGTAGATGTCGTCCCCTTCATCCTCGCACGGGACGCAGTCGTAGATGTCCTCCCCCAGGTCGTGCTCGCTGCACAGGAGGGAGGCGGGTTAGAGGGACAAGAGGTTCCAGCCAAGTCTACGAGGGGATGCAGCCTGAGGGGCCTCGCGGACAGAAGGGGCGGTCAGGGCCACCTCGAGCCCCTGCTCTCGGCCTCAGTCTCCTGGTCTACAAAACGGGGTGAGTACCTGCCTCCTGGGGTTTCTGCAGGTGCATCGTCCCGTGCTTTGCCTGATGCACCTCTACAAGGACCTCCCATGGTAAAGCCTCAAGCCTCTCCAGCCCTTTAATAAGTGCTGGGGACACACGCTGGAGGCCCAGGGCTGAGACGCCTTACCAGGAGTCTTCGCACAGCTAGTCAACGGGAGTGCCAGCTCGGGGGCCTGCACTCTGGCCTGCAGACCAAGCGCCCTCTCCCCGGCCCACGCCTGTGACCTGGAGCCCAGGGCCTCCCCAGTCCTTTCAGCCAAGGTGTGAAGGTCAAGGTGCAGAGCTCACAGGGGACATCTTCCCTACCAGGCGGGAAGGAAGCAGAGCGGAGACGGACACAGTTTCTGATGCGCCTGCCCCAACAAGCACCAAGGATATTACCGCCTAACTTATAGTCCGATAAACCTTGTTCCGCCTAATGTGTAGTCCAATAAACTATAAATGATCATGTCTTCATTCTACTCCCACGTTATCCCCTCTGCCCATACAGGTGGTGGGACCCCTCCTCCAAGAGGCCCTCTGGGATCCCCCGCCCAGCCTGCGATCTGGCCTCTCCCTGGCGCTCTTGCAGCAAGCGCGTCCCTCTCGCTGCATCTCCAGTTGTGTCACAGGTGCCTGTGGATGGCGTGTCTCTTTCCCCGACGGAACCCAATTTCTTAATCCCTTTTGATCACCACGCCTGATACACAGCACGTGCTCAGCAAATGTTTTACCGAATCAGCAAACGAGCCAATCCACCCACCCACCAGTTCCCACCGCCTGAGACAAGCCGACCAGGAGAGTCACTCCGGCCTGGGGCTCAGAGCCAGGAGCCACCCCAGGCCCAGGGCCGGCCAGCTCCTCAGTGTGCTGTGGGGTCCATCCTCAGCTCAGGGCAGGTGTGCTCAGAGGCCTGCTCACTCTGGAGTCCTGGGCCAGCCCCGCACGCCCTCGGCTCTCTCTGAGCAAGGACATCTCTCAGCCTGGGCTCAAAGCAGGGCCTGGCAAAGCTGGCTTCTGGAAGGCATCGCAGTGTGGTAGAGCACTTTCCCTCCCCACCACGCAGCGCGGTCAGTGTTCAGGGGGATGCAGAGGGAGGGAGGTGAGAGCAGAAATGACACCCAGCACCTCCCACGAACGGGTTTCCGGCCCCATCCCAAACCTGGCTTTTGAACATTAGCTGTCATTTGATCGGCTGGGGCAGGGGAGAGAGATTATTCAAAACCTACTGGAGAGAGGGAGGGCGTGTTTGTATTCCAGGAAGGCCTCTGCAGCCAGAGAGGTCGCCCCACAGCTCAGGGCACCTCTCCTGGGGGACGGAGCTGCAATGTGAAACGGCAGATGCATCAGACTTCCCTCTGGGGCGGTTCCCGGGTGGGGGCGGGCGAGACCCTGCAGACAGCCAAAGAGCAAGGGAAGGAGAGGAGGCCGCTGCCGTGGGCTCTTCACTTTAGGTTTTGCACCACTCCAAGCATGAGGAAGCTGAAAGCATGCCAGAGGACGAGTGCTGGCATGGGACGATGGCACTGTGCCAGACCAGCTAACGGACTCCAGTGACAACCACACGACGAGCCACCAGGCCCCTGGTGAGCCCTCTTTGCACCAACACACGTGTCAGGCTCTTGAAAAGACATTTATGCTTTTTAACCTCACAGACTCTCGGAGGCAGAGCGCTGAGGCCACTTCACAGATGAAACGCACTGAGGCTCCACGCTGAGCGGCTACAAGGGGAGAGCTCGGCCCAGGCTCATCCTCTCTCTCCGCCCACCCACCCTCCACTGTAAGGCGTCTGTCGGACATCGGCAGTCAGAGAACTCTCACTGGGGTGCAAAGCGGCACCCAGACAGTGACAGAGGCTCCACCGGGAACCCATGTGAAGGCAGGGAAGGGTGTCTGTGACATGTGGATTTCCTCCCATCTCGGACGTCCGTCCCCTTAGGTGGGCCTTGGGAACGGTCACTGGTGTTGACACAAATCACCTCCCTGCCTCTCCAGATGCGTCCCCAAAGGAAGTAGCTCCCGTAGCTCTACCTGCCAGGTTACTGGGGGTCCAGGCAAGTGCCTGCAGTGGATGTCAGCCACCCAGAGCTCTGTCGTGCAGCAGAGCGAGGCTGGTGACAAAGCCACTGTCGAGAATTCTGACAGTGTGGAACAGCAGGGAGATGGGGAGGCTTTCAGGCTGCTAAACTAGACAACTGCAAGGCAGACGAGGCCGTTCACGCCATCTGGAGACAGACATCAGCTGTGCTCTGATGGGCCGGCGGAAGGAAGTGGGGGCACGGGGAGACTTTGACAGTTGAATATTCTAAGAGTCGGCAAAATGAATAAAAATGACTGAAAGGGGGCCTGGAAAGGGCCTCGAGGTCACCTGGCGCAGGGACGCCACACTGCCAGCACAGGAGTCCCCCTTTCTCATCTCACGTTTGGGGAGCACATCCTGTCCACTCAGCTCAGATCCTTTTCAGCAGAGACCCCCCTGCAGCCGCCACCGCCATGCAATGAGAGTAAGAGCCCGAGATGCAACCTCTTTACTTTCCCAAATAAGCCCAAGGCTTCTCTCTGCTGGGAAAATGGGGTGCACGGTGCCGGGAAACCGGCCAAGTCTCATGGATCTTCTGGAGACCATATTCCTGTTCTGCTGCCTCCGGGTGTGAGGGACGCTTTCATTCGCTGAGTACCCGATGACGTGCCGGGGCCTGAAGTCAGCACTGGGGTATTCAGAGCAATCAAGAGGCGATCTACTGATCCTGGGGTGAGACGGGCACCCACCCCATCGCAAGCCCCAGCAAGAACTGCGGCGTTTAAGGAAGGAGAAGACAGACGGCTGGAGAGGTTGGAAGGTTCCTGGACAGGTGGGGTTTGGGAGATGCTTGGAGGCTTCACGGAGACCCAGAGTGGACTGCTGGGTGCTAGAAAAGGCACCCGAGGGTAGAGTGGCTTCTCCGCCTCCCTGTTCCCTGGCAACGTCTTTAAGTCAGGACTCACTCACCCATTCTGGGCATTCACCGGCATCTAGAGAACACCTGCTGCGTTTCGAGCACAGGGCAGAATGTCTTACGTAGGCTTTTCACTGTGGTTTTGCTCAGGTTTACATAGATCGAGATGCGCCCTTAGCTGTAACATTTGACAAATGGATACCCCCATTAACTCACACTCTGTCACATTCTAGAACATTCTCATCTCCCCTGTAAGGTCCTCTCCTTCCCGATCAATCCCCTCCCCTTGCCCTAGTCACCGCCCTTCTGACTGTTCTCCACCAGATTAGTCTTGTCTGTTCTAGAACGTCACATCCAACGCATCATGTGTTAGGGTCACTTTTGTGCCTGGCTTCTTCCCCCAACATCATGTCTTCGAGATCCCTCCGTGCTGCTGCCTGCACAGCAGTTCGTTCCTTTTCATCACCAAGTACCAATCCATTGTATGAACATACCACCATTTGTCATCCATTCTCTTTTCGATGAGTATTTGGGTTGCTTCCAAGTTTTGGTTACTGTAAGTAGAAGCTGCTATGAGCATTTGTCTTTTTTTTTCTTCTTTTTGGTGGACATAGGCTCTTTTGTTTGTTTGTTTGTTTGTTTTTTGTGAGGAAGATCAGCCCTGAGCTAACGTCCATGCCAATGCTCCTCTTTTTGCTGAGGAAGACTGGCCCTGAGCTAACATCTGTGCCCGTCTTCCTCCACTTTATATGGGACGCCACCACAGCATGGCCTGACAAGCGGTGCGTCGGTGCGCGCCCAGGATCCGAACCCGGGCCGCCAGCAGCGGAGCACGTGCACTTCACCGCTACGCCACGGGGCCAGCCCCGGACATATGCTCTCATTTCCTTTGGGAATGAAATTCCACGAGGAGTAGAACTGCTGGGTTAAAGGGGAGGAGTATATTCAATTTCATTAGCAACTGCCAAGCGTTCTTCCCAAGTGGTGCCGCACTGGCCCCCAGCAGAGGGGCACGGGTCCCAGCAGAGGGGCACGGGTCCCAGCAGAGGGGCACGGGCCCCATCTGCTCCTGGTCCACTTCAGCACTGGTTGCTGCCAGTCTTTTTCATTTCAGCCACTGGAGTGGGAGTGTAGTGAACGATCACTGTGGTGTTATTTCACGTTTCCCTGATAACCAACGATGTTAAGGACTGTTCCGTGTACTTACAGACACTTGTCTATCTTCCTTTGTGAAAAACCTGCTCAGGACTTTTGTCCATTTCTAAAAATTAGTTCCCTATCTTTTTCTTATTGAATTCTAGGAGTTCTTTATATATTCTGGATACTAGTCCTTTGTCAGATATGTTTTGTGAATTTTTTCCCAGTCTCTGGCTATGGCTACTTATTTCTTAATAGGGTCTTTTGATAATTATTCATTTTTAATTTTAATGAAGCCTAATTTATCAATTTTTTCTTCTCTGGTGTCCTGACTCTGTCTTGTGTAAGAAATCTTTGCTTTCTTCCAGGTCACAAAGGATTTTCTCCTATATTTTCTTCTAAGACCTACATAGTTTTAAAGTTTATATTTAGGGCTCTGATCTTTCTCAAATTAATTTTTGTGTATGGTGTGAGGTAGAGACTGCAGTTCATTTTTCCCCACAGGGATATCCAGGTGTTTCAGAACAATTTGTTGAAAACTTTACTCTTCCCATGGATTGCCTAGATCCCTTCGACAAAAACCAAGTGATCACGTAAGTGTGGGTCTATTTTGGAATTCTCTGATCTATTCCATCAGCCTATTCATCTATCCTAATGCCAACACCACCCTGTCTGGATTACTTTAGTTTTATAGAAAGTCTTGAAATCAGGCCATTTAAATCCTCTAGCTTTGTTCTTTAATAAGATTGTTTAAGCTATTCTAAGGTCCTTCGTATTTCCATACAAACTTTGCAATCATCTTGTCAATTAAAAAGAAAAAGTCTGCTGGGATCATAGTAGGAGCTGGATTGAATCTACAGTTTAATCTGGGGAGAAAAGACACCTTAATGATGTCATCTTCCAATCCATGAGCATACTATATACTTTCATTTACTTAGGTCGTCTTTGATTTCTCTCAGCAACATTTTGCAGTTTTATCATAGACGTGTTGGAATTTAGGAAGTTTGGGGCCGTTATTTTTTCCGTATTTGTTTCCTGCCTCATTCTCTTTCTTCTAGTTCTGGGGTTCCAGTTACACCTACGTTAGACCACTTGACACTGTCGCACAAGGCTGAGGCCCTATTCATATCTTTCAGTCTTCTTTCTGTCACTTAGAGTGTATCCCTTCCATGCACTACTTTCAAGTTCAACGTCTCTTTCCTCTGCCACCTGTGGCCTTCTGTTAAATGATCCAGATACATTTCATTCATCATGCTTTTCAGTTTTAGAATTTCCATTTGGCCCTTTCTGAGAGGCCCTATTTCTCCGCGAGGCTCCCCATCTGTTCACTCATTTGGCGCAGATTTTCCTCCGCGTCCGTGACCACGCTGGTAAAAGCTGCTAATTGTAACAGCTGAGTCATCTCAAGGTTGGTTCCCATTGATGGCTTTTTCTGGAGTATGACTCACGTGTTCCTGTTTCTTTGCAAGTCTGATGATTTTATTGGCCACTGGACATTATGAATGATACATTATAGAGACTCTGAATCCTACTATTTCTTCTGAAGAGTAATATCTGTTCTGACACTTAACTTGGTTGGACTGAAACTTCAAACTCTGTCTTTCCTGTGGAGGGCTGCAGCGGAAATGGCTGCTGAATTCCGTTTCCAGCTGCTGCATTTTTGGCTGGAAACCTTAGGGTCTTTCCTGTGTACGTGAAGTTTCATGGTCAGCCAAGGATTTGGGAGGATTACATATGCAGATGTGGGGACTCCTGCTCTCTGTGGGTCCCTCCCTTCCAGTATTTCTCTCCTAACTTTCTGGCTGTTCTACCAGCCCCAATTTCTTTCCTCTGACACCTCAAGCCAGTGAGAGTGAAGCTTCCTGCATGGACTGGGGAATGCCCTCAGGTAAAAGGCTGCAACTCTCAAATCCCATCCACAGTGAGCTCCCCTTGGAGAACCTGTGGGTCCCTCCTGAGATGACACAGTCCCGTCCCCTCCCTGTACTCACAGAAGGGACAAGACCACAAGACTGAGGCACTGGGGACACACCCACCCTGGGTACCCCAACACACGTCCAGCACCATCTTCTCAGCCTGCTTTTCTTTCCAGCATCAATAAAGACATGGAACATTCATCCACACGGGATCATCTTTCATGCACCACTTCCCATTCACCTCTTCTGATTCACTCAGGGCACTGAGATTAAAAATAGGCAGCCAGAAACGTGAGAGGGAGAGCTGTGTTCTGGCATCCTCACTTGGGACAGAAAAATCTCAAAAATGCAGACACCATCCCTCCTCTCTACTCTGCACAATGTCTGCTATCCAGAGCCCGCTGAGGACTGGAGAAGTGAATCATCACCTTCCTGCCTGTCACGGCCCCAGTGTCCCCTCCTCTGTGGGTCCTCATCACGGGGCCATCAGGACACTCACAGTCCTACTTTCTCCTTCTGCAGCACGCTTCACTTATGAAAACACTCTCCCAACCGTTATTTAATTCAGGTCAACGAGCACTGAGAAGTCCAGGTTCATACGTATTATTTGAAATTATAGAATAGTAGCACTAAAATTTCCCTTTATGCAGGTTGCACATTATGGAAGAGGGGAAATAAAAAAAAACAGCAAAGAAGTGGGGATTTTTAAATGAAAAGAAAATTATGCAAGTAAAATCAAACCTATTTGTTAAATTCAGCAATTAAGATAAAAAGACTATCAAATTTGATTGGTTAAGTCAACACTTATCCTAGGACCAATTCTGTGCCGGTAACTTGTTGGGTCCAGGGCGGGGGGACACACAGATGACAAAGGCACCAACTCTGTGCCATGGGCCTCACGGTCCAGGTGGGGAGACTGACAGGGCAGCAGTTAGTTATGTCTGAGATGCAGATGCTTCCACAATGCAGGAATGTCATCGCGTGGGGGGACAAGCTCTGGTTCCCAATAGTTCTGCTCCGTTGGCCAACACTGGCATGGACCTTCCACTATTTCCTTCCTTATTAGTAAAAACGTCGTCTCCAAAAGGAAGTGTCCTGGATGGAGCGGGGGATAGATTACGGCCTCAGGCTTCTGTTAGGGTAGATTAGTTCACGTCATGACCAGCGGGGCCCGGGGCATCTGACGGCTGTGGCTCTTGGCCGGGAGGAAAGGGAAATGACAGGTGTGGGTTTGGGGAGGTCCCAGGGTCTGAAGGGTCCTGGAGTGCAATGCAGTGACCGGAGCGTGGATCCGACTATGCGAGCATCCTGGCCTCTGTTTGCTCCTGCAACACGAGACTGCTGAGTGTCCAGCTATGCCCTGGCCCCCAGAACCGGAGCCGGCCCCACGAGGCCCCTGCACGTGGTCGTATAGGGGAGAGGCAAGGCAGCCGCGGCCCCCACCCAGCCTGGTGCTCTTGACCCAACCCCCACCCAACCTCCCACAGTCCTTGAAAACCACCCCAAGGCTCTGCAAAATCCGAAAGTGCCTTCTGAACCACAGTGCAAATCCACAGCGTCAGGCTCTTTCCACCGCATCCTGATTCTTTTCAAATCCGTCCCTTGGGCCAACAAAGACACATCTTATGGAGGCTCTAAGTTATCAGAGGCTACACTTAATGGAAAAATTCAGCGTCCCTGCCACACCAGACGTGTGCACACAACAGCGCTCGGTCAACGCTGGAACACACAGCTGGCGGGTCCCCACCTCCTTCCACCTCAGGCCGGGCCTCACCAAGTCTCTTGTAGGTGGAAACTTGACTTTCTCGCTTGTGAACCCACTCGAGGGGAGGCAGTCAGGCAAGTCCAAGATGGACTCTCAGCCCTGCCAGTTTCTGGCTCTTAACTCTGGGCAAAATACTCCAAGCCTCAGTTTCCCCATCTGCAAAGTGAGAACAATACCAACCCCCTTGTAAGGTCATTGGAAGGATCAGCCAGAAGGTAAATGACCAGCACAGGCCTGGCATACAGTAGGTGCTCAATAAGTGGGACTGTGTCCCACCACCCCAGAGGGTGGGAGGGGAGGACGCTGTCAAGACTAAATACACCAGATGTTTTTAAACACGTGAGACCACAGGGTCAGGAGGCCGGGCGTCCGCGCTGACTTGGCCTGCATGGGTTTCAGAGATCGATGGCCCTTCTCTGTTCAGGTCCCCATGAGAGCACCCGAGGACGGATGTGGACGGAGGTGTCCTGGGCCAGGGCAGGAATGTGGACGCCCAGACGCAGGTGAGCCTCCGGGCCACGCTCACGCCACGCCGGGACCCCAGCTCAGCTCCCTCCAGCTGGACGCCGTGTGAACACCACAGCCTCCCCAGCCCCCATCGCCCGCCCCCCACCGCCCCCCGCGTCCCCTCCGTGTCTCATCCTTTCGTTCCCGCTGTTCTCCGGCTGGCAGCTGCGCGGACAGATGCTAAATCCCACAATTATTTTCGTCTTCGCAACGGCCTGAGACGCTCCAGGAGGGGCCCAAGCCCGGCCGGCTGCCCTCCAGAGACGGCAGAACCCGGCCCCCTCACCTCCCGCCGAGACCCCGTGGCCCCCGGCCCCAGAAGCTTTGCCTGCCTGACCCGATTTTGTTACAAACAGTCAGCGGCTCAGAGAGGCCCCCCACTCCCCCGCCGCCTGAGCAAAATCAAAGAAAATTGAACAAACTCCCCGCTTTCTGCCTCTGGTGAGCCTGTATGTTTACGGCGGGCAGAAAATATCGCTGCTGACAGGCGGGACGTGCCTTCTGGCCCCACGCTGTCTGATGCTGGGCAGCAGGGTAGAAAACCATCCTTAACCTGTTACTAGGAAACGAAATCGGACATTTCCCGACCTCGGTCCACACCATTCGGTGGGGGCGCAGAGAGAGGAGACTTCCGAGGGCCTGAGGAAGCCAGCCGGGGCTGGATGGTCTGCATGCGGGGACAGACAGACAGACAGACAGACAGACAATGAGCTGCTTCCATGTGTGTTAGGGAGGTCGGCCTCACACGCCCTCGGCGGACCCTCACCCTAACCTGTAAGGGAGGGGTTGCTCTCCCTATAGATGGAGAAATCAGGGCCCAGAGAGGGCCAGATAGTCCCCCAAGGTTGCAAAGCCATGTAAGAGCACAGCTAGACAAGACCACGGCTACCAGATGCCCAGAGGGAGCCGGTTCACCTGGCTGTGCGCTCCCCACCACGACCCTCTTTCCAGGTATTCTTTCTAACCAGCAGAAGAGCCTCCCGACCACCTGGGCTGGGTCACAAGGGGGAGGCCCAGGGAAATGTCCTGGGCCACAGCAGCATGGCTCAGGGTTTCAATCCCTCCTTTGTCACGTGAAGTGTGCTGTGTGACCTCAGGCAAGTCACTTACCCTCTCTGAGCCTTAATTTCCTCAACTACAAGATGAGGGCAGGACCACCTACCTTGCAGTGTTGTTGTGAAGGCTGAGCTGATGGGGCAACACCCAGGCACAGGACCCGGCACTTGGGGACCCACCGAACTGCACCTGCAACCACCGCCTGGATCCTCAGTATAGGAATAGCAAATGTTCCGGACCTCACCCTTGGGCACTTCCTCTGTGCCACAGTGTGCAGGGCCCAGGTCAACTTATCTGCCCTTTCTGTGCTCTCTTCCCTTAGGGATGACCCTTATGGGGAGCTCACCTCTGGGGGCGGCATGGGACAAATACAGGAAGCCAATAATAACACAGTGACAAAGACAATCCTGGTGTACTTTCTAATCTTCTGGGGAAAGGGCACTTCATTCAACCTGGTAGGGTTGGAGATGGCTTCTTGGAGGAGGTGACCTCTGGGCTGGGTTTTGTAGGATGAATAGGAGTTTGGCAATCAATACAGCAGATATTACGTACACGACAGGATTTTTTATAATGAAAGCCAGCATGTTATGCTTATTCATTTTTTGAGCAATATTTATGAAGTGTCACTGTGTGTCAGGTTTGTGATGAACACAAGAGAAATAGTGTTAAAAAAGCCCTCGTCTTTACACTCATGGGGTCCCAGAAGACAGTGACGGGAGTGATTCGGAGAGGCCTTTCTTAGAATGTAAATCTCTCCCTCTGGCCACAGCCCGCTGGTCCCTGCTTCTTTCTAGAAAACAGCAAGATGAACGTGCCCGGCTTGAAAACCTCCCGCTCCACGCTGGCCTCTCCACCCTGCAGAGAACACTTTAAATCAGAACACAGAATCGCTGTGATCATCTCGGACCTGAAAGGACCCAGGTTTAACTAGGTGTTAAAAATAAAAATTCATGAAAGTCTGTGCCGTACCTGCCAGCCTGCAGACATTTGAATACTCAGCCAGGCAGAGTGGCCATGGGGCGTCCACTCGGCATTTGTTCGGAAGGCCCCTGTGCTCGCTCTCACAGAGACGATGCACACACTTCTCTCCCGCAGTGCTGGGGGTCAGGGAGCAGGGCTTCAAGGTCACTGAAGCCCCAGCCCCCACGGCAGCCAGGGCCCTTTAGGACACCTCAGGCCTACGTACCAGGGGCCAAGGCGTCCCAGGAGGGCAGGGCAGGGCCCTTGAAGCCACGGGGAGCAGAGTGCGGGCTGTTAGTTCTGCTGGCTGCGGCCAGTCGCCTCCGTACCCAGAAGAGAGGGAGGCCCTAAGCCTGTTTACCCGGCAGGCTGTGGGCGGCTGCCCTCTGCCCAGCCGGTCCTGCAGCAGCTCCAGAAGGGCAGGGGCATCGGGCAGTTTGTCTAGACCGCAGAGTCAGGGGAGAGAGGCCAGGGGTCCAGCGCTGCTTGCCCAGTTACCGGGCTGCACATATGGGGTGACTCTGGGGCGGGGACCCCTGCCCTCAGTTCCTGAATAACAGACACAGCTGAGACCCAGACTCTCCCAGGACCCCAGCGCCAAATAAGGCAGTGACCAGCCTGGCGGGGGCGAGGGCAGATTTCCTAAATCACATCTTGGCAAATCCTGTGCACCCACAAAGTGCACTTCCTCCAGGAAGCCCTCCAGTATCTTGGCCTGTCAAGGTCTGATCCCAGTGGACACCGCCTGGGTAGCTCCTGCGGGAGTTAGAACAGCCATAAGAGCACTGCAGGGGCCCAGGTGGGGCTCCATCAGACAGCCCTGGGGCAGGGAGCGGTGGCCAGGCAGGTGGCCTTCTGAGTCAGACAGATCTCGGCTCTGCCCTTAGTTGCTATGTGCCCTTGGGCAGGTGCCTTCACGTCTCAGAGCCCAGCTCCTCCTCATCCAAAGGGAAGGCTCCAGGACCCACCCACAGAGCTCAGCATGGGATCAGACCCCGTATGCTTCATGGGCAATGGCTTCATTCCTGCCGTCATGTCAGTCCCCACGGCCGGGCCAGGCCTCCCAGAGTTCACGTGAGGATGGACAGGCCCTCGACAGGGTCTGAGGGACCACGTGCTGCCCAGGAGACCTCAAGCCGGGACCGCGTGTGCCTGAACACAGTCGGCTCCCTAAGTGTTTGTTGTACAGACGAAGGCCTGAGTGGCCAGAGGGGAGGCAGCTCAGCCGGCAGAGAGGGTGGCCTTGTGGAGGAAGGACCATGGGAGAGCAGAGGCCATTCTGTGCCTGGCTGTCACCACCTCACCAGCCCAGAGCCAGGGCACCCAGTTCTGGGAGGTGTCCCCGAGCACCGAGACTGCAAAGCAAGAGGACGCCTTTGCAGCACTGTCCCCGGCAGCCAGCCTCGTCCCCGTCCAGCCAGCCTCCTCTCCACCCACGGCCTCCTCCCACCATCGGCCTGAGGATGGCAGCCACCCAGGCTGGCCGAGGCGGGTGTCTGCCAACACCTCCGCTCCGGGGGGCTTTACTTTCAACCTCCTTCAGACTGTGGTGGGGTCTATGTTCTCCACGGAGGCACGGAGAGAGGGCTGCCTAACAGGGCCGAGTTGTTTGTTTTTAATAGGGCTGCTTCTGTAGAGTCTGTTTTCAAACTTGGCCCTTTCGAAAGGCCATCCATTGGGGCAAACATGGGACCTCCCCAAACCCGGCCCCTCCGGACCCAATCCAGGCCTCACACACGGTCGTCCCCCACACACGCAGGTCTCCCTGCGCGACCTGAACTTTCACACAGGGCGGCCTGGCCATCAGGGAACATGGCATAGCTTTTAAACAAACTTTCTTTGTGGCTGGGAGAGGCAGGAGGGCGAGGACACTGGGGTGGGTGAGGACGGGCTCTCACTGATGAGGTCACAGTCAGGCAGAGTGACTTGCTCGTCCCCCCACTGAGGGGCACAGCACAGAGTGGCCACGGCCTCAGGGCCCGGAGGGAGAAGCGTGGCCTCCGCCCTCCCGGTAAGCAGTGCCCCCCTCCCTCCCCAGGGACAAGGAAGACCAGCTCCAGGAAGGCGTCCACACCTCCTTGAAAGCGGCATCGACCTCAGGAAACGCCTTCTACACTTCACGCACCTTAAAAAATTATCCCAACCATGCCAGCATGCCACATTTAAAGCATGCAGCTAGACATTTACGGATGAATTACATTCCCCGCCGTGTCACGATCACATTTGTTTAAGCCTGAAAATCATTTTAACTCCAACAAAAGCGAAACCAGTTGTGAGCAGTAGGCTCCTCGATCGTGAAACATGGATCCTTCAAGCTCGAAGGGATCCACGTACCACCTGGGCTGATGCTTTTATTCGAGATGGGGAAACTGAGGCCCAGAGCAGTACTAATGCGCCCAGAGTGAGACAGAACACCACCGCGAGAGCCACGTGTGGCTGGACATCAGCCGCTGAGGCCGAATGGACGCGAGCGGAGGTGGACACGGCCTCACACGGGCAGACGCCCACCTGCACGAGCTCCCCTCTCCAGCCCGCAGAGCTGATTTCCGAGCCCCCTGTCTCCACACCTGGGCACCCTCCATCCCTGAAGCACAGCCCAGCAGTCACAGCAGGCATTTCAACGTGGGCCGTGCCTTCCTGGGGGTGGCAGGGGTCCTCCTGTGAGTCCCAGGGAGTCTCAATAATTCCGATTTCTTGCAAACACCACGAGGTCTCTCAAACCATGCCGCACTTCCGCAGGGGCCGCGCTGGGCCGCGTCTCTGAGACGGGAGACCCCAGTCCCGAGCAGGCTGGCCCTGCCTTGCTCCCCGGCCTCACCCCCACTCCCACCTCTCAGGGCTCCAGGCCTTTGCGAGTCTGCCCCTTCTGCCGGGATGCCAGCCCTGCTCCTCGGCAGGTGCCTACGCGGGCTCCCAGGGTGAGCTGTCTGTGTGGGTGTGGGTTGTTCTGTGTGCAAATCCGCCTTCCAGCCCCGGGCGGGGGCTCCCCCAGGCAGGCACCTAACCCCAGCCTGCCAAGGACTCAGGCAGGTATGAGAAGTGAAGAGCACCCCAGAACAAGAGGGGGGTTGCACGGAGGGATAAGCCATTATGCAAATGCAAGGTACTAATCGTTAGAGCAATTTAAAAACAGGCTTCTCATTTTGGGCTTAGTTTGCTTGACAAAGTGTTTTTAAGTGGCAATACTTTGTGTTCATTTTTTCAACCAGCTGCTCTATTTGATTATACGACATTTAGTGATCTCAAAAGAGAGCCTGGAGCACATGAGAACATAATCTCAGTCCAGTGTCATCCATTCAAACGTGGGGGGCTCTGCAACAGCTCCTGGAGGATGTTCTGGATCCGAGACCCCCGCTGCCCACACCGAGGCACGAGCCACACATGGCTGTGCACTTGCAAACGCGGCGAGTAGGATTGAGCTGTGCTTACATTCTACGAAAGAGTGTAAGCTACATCATCCACATCTGTTATGCTGATTATGTGTGGAACTAGATAATATTTGATATGTTGGGTTAAATAAAAATACATTCTTAAAATTAAGTTCGCCTGTTTCTTTTTCTTTTTCTGATGTGGCTACTAGAAAATTTAGAATCGCACACGTGGCTTGCGTTCGATTTCTCCTGGACGGTGCTACTGTGGCCATCTGGAAACTGGAGAGGAAAGTCACGTTCTTGGTAAAAGGCATGGACGGGAACCCACCCTGCCTGAGCGCTCAGGGTGTGCCCACAATGTCACTGTCGATCTTCCCAGCAGACACGGACACCGCATGTTATACACAGGGGAACCGAGGCGCAGAGGCGTGGGTAACGTGCCACAGCCACACAAGTAGGACACGACAGAGCTGAGGCTCCCAGGTCTGTCTGAGAGACGATCCTGGCTGCTTTGGGAACAAGTCACTGTGGGAGCAGGACAGACAGACTCTCCTGCACGACCTGGGGCACCTGCTGTAGGTGGGGTGGAAGAGGGAGCAGTGTCACGTGGGCTGAGGCTGGGGGGCCCTCAATAACCTGCTGGGGCGACACTGGGGGCTGTGAAGGCCCCAGACGCCCCCGGTAAGAGCGGCCCCTCTAAGGGGTCTTCTGAGAGGGTCCCACGTGGGAGACCCCTGCCTCTCCTCCAGCGATGCCCGAGGCAGCCTGCACTTGCCCCCTTGCAATACCCACACACTGCCCTGAAACGGCCCTTAGCTTCTGCCTCCCTGCACCAAGCTCAGGGTCCCGGGAGGCAGGGGTGCGTCTCACTCCCCTTTCTAGTTCCAGCTCCTGGCCTCGAGCTGACACAGAAAGTGCTTAGTAACCAGTGGGCAAAGAATAGATGATTGAATGAATGAATGAATGAATGAAAGCCTACGTCGGGCCACTCACACATGGCGGCTCAGACCAGGCTCCTGTGTGGGAGAGAGCTGCACCTGGAGCCCGTGTCTGACTTTCCCCATCAGCTGCAGAGCACCTGAGGTCTGGGCGAGGGAGGGGCCCTTAGAAACACAAGGTGATCGTCGCTTCTGACACCTGGCCAAGAGCTCGAAAGAAAGGATTAGCTGGTTCTGCTCCAAATGTCACTCTCCTGCTCCCCACCGCTGCCCAGCGTCAGATCTAGGCTACTGCCCAGCTCCAGCCTCGACGAGTCACGGCCGCCCTCCCTCCCCCAGTGGAGGCCGGGTAAGAAATGGCATTTCTGTTTGGGTCCTGGAGATTGCCATCGCAGATAACTATCAATCCCAGGTCCACGGAGACAGGATGGTAGGAAATCTTGCTTTTTAGTGAAAGGAGAAGGAAAAAAGCACGAAAAATTTATTAAACTGGACCCATTGGGAGCAAACCGCAAGTTAAAGACTCGAATTCATTCCCCTTCCCTGTAATTCACGATTTACGTCCGCAGTGACTGCGGTCATGAGGAGCTCATTGGATTAAGGAGGCCCACTCTTAATGTCATGAGATAATACTACTGAACTGTGTGCAAAGCCACAGGCCCCCTGCTCTGGCTTCTCTACGCAAGAGGAATTACATCCTATGTTTTGGTTCAAGAGGTCAGTCACAACCGGGTTGGGCAGAGAAAAGGGAAAATGGGCACCCCGGGGTTGCCGCCTGACGCACCGCGAGGAATCTGCAAAACTGCACGTGCCCCACAAGCCTTCGGAGAAGGGCAGGAATCCCAGGGGACAGCTGAGGGGTGGGTCCCCTGGCTGGTACTGAGTGGGTATTTCATGCCGGATACGGGCTGCACAAGGCCGGTGTGGCCCCTGTCCTCCCTGCCCTCAGTCTGTGCTGACCCCTGAGGGACACTTCTGAGGGCAGAGACCCCCAACCTCAGGTCGGTGACTTAGGAGAAATGGCAGCTCAGGACTTCGCCCTCCACCCTGGACAGGGGGCTCCCCGGGCTCTGAGGGGCACCGACTTTGCATGGTGGGGAGGTTAGGGCACAGACTGGGGTCAAACCACGCCTCTGCCGCTTGCCAGTGGCTCGCCCTCTGTAGGCCTCAGTGTCTTTCTCTGTAAAGTGGGGACACCCACAGAACACACCTCACAAAGAGATTGTGGGGGAGATATGGGGATGGAGGCCCAGCAGGGCCGGCCTTCTGGCTCTGAAACACCGCCCACCACCACCGTCATCATTACCTGGTATTTCTGGCTGCGGCGTGTGCACGAGGCACGTGCTGCAAGGGGCTGAAGGGGATGCGGATAGAAAACGCAGGGTCTGCCCTCGGGAACCTTCCGGTCTGTAAGGACAGACATTTAACCACCTAATCGTGGTGCACCCACTGATGGCTCAAAGGTCAAAAGGATGTGGGTGCTCTGCGGGGTGCGGGGTGGGGTGGTGATGCTGGCTGGGCGTGTGGAGGATGACATGCTTCCCAGAGTGGGAGACCCTCGGCCTGGACTCGGCAGGTGAGGAGGAGCTCCAAGGGGGAAATACTAGGAAAGGAGGGGAGGCAGTTCCAACCCTGAGCTCAGCAAGCAAGGGGGCTGCAGACAGGATGGCGGGTGGGAGGGAGCAGGACGGGCTGGTCCTCGTCCCCCGGAGGCACCCCTCAAGCTGTGCCCCCTGAGCCTCACAGGGTGGGGTGAGCCCCTGGAGGCCCCGCACGCTGGAGTACACCTTTCTCGAAATTCTCTAAGTCCCTCTCGGATTCCTGGGACCAGTCAGCGTGCACAGTGGCATCCGGATGGGTGCTCCAGGCCTGGATGCGACCTGCGTGGACCCTGGGCCCCTTGTCTCCCCTCAGGGTGCTCTCTGGCCTGTAACCCAGGTGGGGTCGACCAGATGTCCCAAGGAGCCCCAGATTCACAGTGGGGTCCTGGGGCCGGGGGGGCAGGCCAGTTTCAGAAAGGTGGGCAGGTGGCAGCTGCTCACACCAGAGTAGGTATTTCATTCACAGAATCCCATGAGATTGGGCCGCCAGCATGCGGCTGCCATGCTGATGTTTGGATGACTCAACCTGTTTAAATAGACGGGGATCCTGCAAAAGATATTTGCCCCCCACCCTAGAGGCAGCCCCGACGAGCAGGTGAGGCTCGACAATGCAGGTACACAGTAAGTGCTGGCTCTCATTCCTGCTGTGATTCTTACTCTGTCTGTGCTGTGAGATGAGGGGAGAGACACCACAAGAGCTGTCCCACAAGAAACAGCCGTTTATCTGGGAACACAGAAACATCTGCCGTCAAACAGGAATGAGGCTCCCCGTTGGCAGGCAGCCCAGGCAGTGGGTCCTCCACCTGGCCTGAAGGGCAGTGGGCCAGCCAGGTGAGGAGCCCCCAGTGATCACCCCAGGGCCTGGGCAAGCCTGTCCCTTCTCAGGCCTCGTCTCCCCTCCTGCAGGATGGGGCACCCCAGCCTCCTCCACCCCACTGCCCCTTGTAGGGAAGCTGCCTGGCCCCTTCTCTGAGCAGCAGGCCACAGGATCCCACCCCTGGCCACAGCCGACCCTGCAGAACTAGACGATTTCTTCAGGAATAGCCACTGCCCAGGGATTCTAGTCAGTCCCGGGGGGCTCCAGGACCACGAGGTGAAACAGCCAGGAGGGATGGCCAGGCGTGGGCTGCATGTGGATAGAACAAGGAAATCCTCAGAGAGAGGAATGAAGCAGACACAAAGATGGGGTCACCGAGAAAACGGGAGATGCCCCTGTGTCTTCAGGTGGCCTGGTCTCAGTCCAGCCCCACGCCTGCCCTGTCAGGCCACGAGACCACCCTGTGCCCCAGCGGCCCTGTTTCTGGAAACGCCAGCCTGCCCCTTACCAACACAGCATCCGAGGGCCCGGCTAGGAAACGCCCCGGCCCAGCCTCACCCCCACCCCGGCTCTCCCCACAACTTTCCTCAACATCTGACCTCGTGGAGGAAGAAGTGCCCACCTGTCTGGCATCTTGCAGAAGCCCAGATTCCCACTCCGCGTGGGGGAACCCGCACCACCCCCAATCATGCAGAGATGCCCTGGGCAGGATGGCGTGGCCGGCTCTGCCTGCGGTGAGGTGGCCACGTTTTCTCCCGACCCTCCACAGCCATGTGAAGACGCCCCCTCCTCCTCCCTCCCTCCCGCGTCCCCCTCCCCCGTGCCCCTCCCCCATCTCCCCCTCCCCCTCCCCCTCCCCGTCCGTCCCCCGCCTGGGCCCTCACTCAGCCAGCTCCTCCAGGCTGCGGTAGACGTCATCGTCGTTCTCTGCGGTCTCCTCGGAGGGAAAAGGCCTGCAGGAGAGAAGGGAAGAGGGAAGTGAGCGGGTCTCCGTGGCACCGCCGGCCCCCACTGGCCCGCAGCCTGTGATCCATCACGGACCCCCTGGAATGAGGGCCCTGCTCGGCTCTGCCCGGAGGAGCAAAGGGGTTTCCGTCTGCTCTCTCCTGGGAGGAGGCAGGCTCCGCGTTACACCGATGGGTGTTAGGGAACCAGCCAGGCGCAGGTGCCGAGAGCGCGGAGACCCAGGCCCAGCCGTGTCCGCCCTGGGATACGGGGTAAGTCAGTCCCTCTCTAGGTCCCAGCGTCCCTGTTGGCAAATGAGGGAACTGGGTCAGGAGAGCAGCGAGCTTTCATCCCGTGTGACAGTCCTGCCTCCACACTCCAGAGCAATTCCAGGAACGGGGATGTGGGGCTCCCCTGGGCACCCCGTGGGGAAGCACAAGGAGGCAAGGCTGCCAGCTCCATCCATCTGGAGGAGAGGACTCAGGAGGGAATCCTGGCAGGGCAGGGCGGAGCTCGGGGGCATCCATCCTCCCTGCCCCCGGGTGGGGGCCTTCGAGACAGAGCTGCTGTGCGGGGGAAGCTGCCCACCACCCCGCCCTCGCTGGTGCCTGTGAGAAGGAAGGCTCACCCACCACTCCCGCCCACCAGCCCGCCGGGGCCGGGCTCCCGGTCAGAGCATGTTTGAAAAGCGACGGGCCTTCCACCACCGGCTGCCCTCCCACCAGGACCTGCCTCCCTCCTGCAATGGGGGCCCCCGGGAGCAGGAGGCTCGTGAGGACGAGCCCCAGGAGGGCAGCGGGTCTCTTGAAACGTCCACCCAATGGCAGCACCAACTTCCCCTCCCTCCTGGGTCACCCCCACCTGTAAGCTGTCCCTTGTCACTGCCCCCAAACCCCCAGCCCCCGTCGCATTCCCCTCCCTCAGCCACAAGCCCCAGGAGGTCTATGCACCTTTCCCGCCACCTCCCCCCGTCGCCTCCTCATCTGCCCTTGAACCCACTCGCGTCCACTCCCCCAATGAAACTGCTCTTGTCCAGAGTGACGGCAAATCCAAAGGCTGGGTCTCAGACACGATGAGCACTCTGCAGAGTGGGCAGGGGACAGAGATCCTGGGGCGGGGGCTGCAGCCTTGCCAGAGGAACCAGACGGAGTATGAGGCATTCAGAATCGGGTGAAAGGGTTTCTCTGCAGCAGGCATTGTCAGAGCCTTCGCGCTTGCATGGTACTTGAGACTCTCGAGGAGATGAGAGTGGGCTGGGAGTCTCAAACTTATCTGGACTTGAGACTCTTTATTATTTTTTTCCATGAAAACCTCACAGTTCCTTGTTTGGGGATGCACGGGGTCCCTGCCAACTCTGCCATCCCAAGATGCATCTGGGAGGAGTGAGAAAAGGGGCCGGGCGTCAGAAAGCTCCCAGCTGGTGCAAAGGGTGGCACAGCCGGCTGCAGCCCTCAGTAGACAGGCATCTGCCTCAGCAGCTCAGAATCCGGGGGAATGAGGACTCAGGGGGAGGAAGAGGGGCTTGCTGTCAGAATGCAAGGGGCTGGGGCCGCACCCCCTGCACCTGACTCCTGGGAGCGGGCGGGCCCAGAGCACGCTGCCCAGGTGTTGGGGGGCCGGCACAGGTGAGGCTCAGATCCTGCCCTGCCCTTCCTCTGAGTCTGCGTTTGCACATCTGTGAGCTGGGGGTGCACGGAGCCCAGGGCACGGCTGGGGTCAAAGGAGAGAAGGCAGACGGGGTGCTGGCACTGTGCCTACAGAGCATGCCTTCGCTGGGAGGACGGGGAAGCCCTGCGGTCCTGTCACCCCTCACTGCAGTCTGGATATAAGGAGATCCCAGTTCACAAACTAGAGGAAGGGGCAGGTCTGCAGAGAGATGGGGCCTCTGGTTGAAGAAGTCACCTGGGTAGAGAAGGCGGGGGTGGGGGGGCAATGTTTGCACCACGCCCACAGCTGGCTCTCGGCACCCACCACCAGCACAGGAGCCCACACAGCAGCCCTCAACGAAGTCGGCTTCCGATGCCCACTCCAGGGCTCCCCAGAGTCCCTGCACGCCCGCGTGCAAGCACCCACTGCCACTGCTCCCGCGGGGACCTGCAGACAAGGTGCCTGCCCCCCAGTCAGGTTAACCGCCCACACCAGGCACCTCCCCAGGAGGGAGGACGGGGCGGGAGAGCAGAGGAAATGCAGCAAGGAGCAGGGGTGGCCAGCTCCTTCAAAAGCTCTAGGCCCAATCTACCCCCTGGGGAGATGAAATGCCCCTTTAACTAAACCACGCATCTCCCTGCAGCCCAGGGGTGTCTGCTCTGGCAGGGAACCTGTTCCTCAGGATCTCGCAGGAGAGCCTGGCTGGGGGCTTCCTCGAGGGGTCAGGCTGACATTTGCTCAGCAGGGCAAAGTGGGGTGGTGGGGCCTGCTCCCCGCAGCTTCCACTACCAAGGCTCCAAGGCTCGGGGCCTGCGCGTCATGAGGTGGGGGCCCCGGGGGGCCACTGAGCCAGGTCCTGGAGGCCTGGGTCCTGCCTGACTCTGTCACAGACATGCCACGACCCTGAGTCTGAAGTCCCCAAGGCAGACCCACCAGACCAGTGGCCCCCATCCCCTGTGGTTTCATGGAAGTAGCCTGTGTCCAAGGGGACAGCGTGGCCCAGCTTGACCTCTCTGTGGGTGGGCTCTCTCCTCCCTGCAGCTCTCCCCTCCTTCCTCCCATCACCATGACAACAGCATCGTCCACTGGGCATCACGCAGCGAGAAGGGAGGAGCACAGCCGTGTGTCTTCAGGTCACAGGGAGAGCTGCAGGCCGTCACAATGCCCTGCCGTCAGCAGGGGAGGGCCCCTCACTGCCCTTCATCTCTCGTGGTTGACGGGATGAGGGCTGAGGAGCTGAGCTCTCCTTCCTTAACTGACCCCCACTGCTGAAGGTTCCAGCCCACACCCAAGTGACCACAGAAAGTGCCGGGAAGGCTCAGGCCAGGCTGAGATGTGGCCGCGGGACCCCAGAGGTAGAGTGTTTCCTCCGTTTCAGCATGAGACCCACTGCCGGGACAGGCTTCCCACTGTCCCCGCCCCCACGCCAACCACCCTCGCTCAGATCTGGCCATCTCCCTCTCCAACCTGCTCGCCAGCCATTTCTGCTTTCTCCAAATTTTAAATGACGAATGGTGTTAGTTCCATAATCAGGAAAAATGTAATCAATAATCCTACCCACTATAAAAACGGTTTCCTCATCTATGAATCAAAAATTTAAAAACCAACTCATATCCTACAAAAGGATGCTGTGTATAAAATGACACGATGGCCAAGTATTAAAGCTTTCGGGTGCAGAATGTGGAGAGCAGAGAAGACAGCAGAAAACTTGCCGAAGCACTGTGGGGCCGCGACCTTGTTCAAACGCTAACACAGGGTGGGTGAAGGCCAGCACACAAGAGTCACCACTGCCCCTGAGGAGTCTGAGCCGGTACAGGACGGCTGCTCCACTTCTAGAAACCCACTCTGCACCCACATTTCGTGAGGAAATCACCGTGGTGCTGCGTGAGAGCAAACCTGGGCAGGAGGCTGGATGCACACCCAGCGGCCCGTCTGACCAAGACTGCGCCATGATCAGCACATCCCTCAAGAACGTTTACTGACGTGGGAGATGCTCCAGCACACAGATTTGGAGGTAGAACATTCTCAGCTGTTCAAAGAATTAAAAGATATAAGGCCCTACATGCACGCACGTGCACAAACACTCCAAAAATCTGACGGTATGACTTCCAGGGGATTCAGGATAAATTATTTTTCTCTATTTCTCAACTTTTCTACAATGAACATAGCGTGTTTGTTTGTTTGAACCAGAGCACAAGCCATCACTGCGGCTGAAAATATGGTGTCTGGCTGCACGGCCCCGCCCGTTGTTTGCACCCCACTCTCTCTGGTAGGAAGAGCCCCTCTGCTCACACCTGGGCCTGGTCTGGCCTCATTAACATGGGCAGGGGATTTGGAGACAAACCCGACCTCCTCTGCCAGCACCGCCCAAGGTCCGGGGTCCTCCTCCTCCAACGGTCCTCCCGAGGGCCCAACAGGCAACATCAGCACTCCTGGGGCCTCGACAGCCATGCCCACTCTCAGGCCTCCCCCAGACCCACTGGATCAGGATCGCCGAGGGTGGGGCCCAGGAATCTGGGTTTCCATAAGCTACCAGGTGATTCTTTCGAGTGCCAGCCTTTGCTCTAAAGTCCCTTGGGAGGGTTTATCTGGACCACTCTGCCGGGGACTCGCTGGACGACCTGGACGGTGATGTCCTTTTGTATAAAAGATTGTCGATGGGAGCGTCCCTAAGGTCCTTCTTGCCTCCACACCCTCATGGAAGGCTCAGGCCCTTCCCAGAGCAGAGGAATCCACAGGGTCAGGGCGCAGAGGGATAGAGGCCTGCTTTAAGGCAAGCGGGGCAGGGTGCTATCTTCTTAAATATGTTGAAAACAGGTCACCACTGTGGGACTACACTCAAGGCCAAAGTAATTTTATTTCATGTGCTCCATTTAGATTTGCTCTTCCCCTGCCTTCAGTCCCCTGCCCCACCCCGTTCACCCAAGTCCTAGTATCCTTCAAGACTCAATTCAAGCCCCACTCAGTGGGAAGACTTGACCACCTCTCAGACTGGGTCCGTTTCCACCTAGCAGTCCCTGGCACTAGAAAGGCATGAATGGGTGGATGGTGGATAGATGGATGGACGGAAAGAAGGATGGAAGGATGGATGGATGGATGGAAAGATGGAAGGATGGATGGATGGACGGATGGATGGAAGGAAGGACGGACGGACAGGTGGGTGGGAGAGGCTGGATTTGTGGGTTGATGGACGGATGAGATCAGTGAGTGGCTGGGAGAGGGGGGAGGAAGGATGGACGGGTGGCCAAGAGGACAGGTGGGCGGGTGGCTGGATTAGTTGAGGAATGGATGGGTGGACAGATGGATGGATGGCAGATATTCTCAAGCTATTCCTTTCCCCGAAACAACAACAAATGGCAGCTCTGAATCAGATACGAGGAAGCGTCTTTAGGAAGAGCTTATGAGAAATCACACAGAGGCGTTCAAGTCACCCTGAGTTGTGACTTTACAACACTGGCCCTGATTTAACACTGGGGAGACATACTTGCATGGAGGGAGTATGAGCAGTTTCTGGGGCCACATTCCAGCTGTAACCTAAAGCCCAGAGGGGCTGGAGCAGGTGTGACTCTGTGGTCACTTTGCAACAAGGCCTGGCTCCACCTCTCCTGTTTCAGGCACCAGCTTATCATCCAGGCCCCACGGTGCTGCATCCACCAGCCAATTTCCCCTTCCCTGGCTCAACAAAACATCCAGACGTTAACTGGTGGAGTTAATCTGCTCTTTAAAAGAGGAGGGGATAAGAAGCAAGTGCAGCAAAACTGTGTGCACAGAAACGACCGTGGGTTAAGCACGGGTGCGAGGTCCTCCAGGTCCCCAGGGGGCTGGGTTCCTCTTACCCAACAGACCCTTCCTGAGGACGCACTTCCTCATGCCTGGCTGCTGGGAAGCCAGGTTTCTCACTGGCGCCACCGAGGGAATTAAGGGGATGCCCGAGCCGGAAGCAGAAAAGACGCCCAGTGCTGAGAAATTCCCAAAAAGGCCCATGGGCCAGGCGGCGTCTAGCCCACCCCACCAAGCTCCCCCAGCAGCCAGTCCTCCCGGGGGGCTGGGGGGGGTGGTGAGAGGCCTGCACACTGCTTCTCAAGGAGCCCCACACACACACACAGCACGCCTCCCCCCACAAGGTCAAGTTCAGCGTCCAGCTGCTACGGCCAGTGAGGCTATATCTGGGCAGGACAACCCCAGTCTCAGCACCGGGGGCAAGAGAGGTCACCAGCTAGAGGAAGAAGACCCAAAAAGAGGGCATCCTAAGGGGGTGCCCGAACCCGAACCCTGAATACAGAACAGAGGAGGGCACAACTCCTGCTTTCAAATCACTCCTTCCTTCTCCTTCGTTCACTCCACACGTACGTACTGGGCGCCCGCTCTGAGCTGGACCTTGGGGCTGCCGTGTGTCACTGCTTCAGGGAGAGGGCGCAGCCTGAACCCTACTCTGAAACCAATAAATCGGGCTTGGTCCTTGCCCTCAGGACTTCGAGAATCTGCTAAAAACTATGGCCTCTGTGAAGTGCCCATGGGTGTGATTGTGCCTACAGCTGCACGGGGAAAGGGTACATGGTCTGGAAGCGGGGCAGGCCAGATGCCCCGGGGGTCTTGGACCTGAAGATGCTAAACAGGTCCATGCCAGCTGGGACCCCAGGAGCTCAGCTGGATGGGGAATGTCTGGGTTTGCTTTCTTGGGAGACCCTGAGCAGTGGGCAGCCCGATTTGGCTTATAGGACATAGACCGAAGTGGCCAAAGAGAGGACCTCCGAACCCAGGCACCCTCCTTGCGAGGCAGGTTCCGGGTCTCTGGATCCTAGGGGGGAGGACCAGTTAGCTTCGCGTCTAACTGTGCTTCGGCGAGGGCTGTGGGACCTGGAACGCAGGGTTCCATGCGAAACACGAGCGGCTTGTCAGCTCTGATTTAGTGTTTCACAGGCACCAGCTGACGGGAGAGCACGCCGAGCGGCTGCGCTCCGAGCCAATGCATCTCCCCGACTCTTCACGCGCTTCAGACCCAGCTCGGGCTCGCGACCCTGCCCGGCGTCTGAGCGGCCTCCTCTGCATTATTAAATCTAATCCAGCGCTCCACCAGGCAGGGCTACGTGGCAGCTCCCAGGCCACTTCCCTAGGGGGTCCTCCACCGCAGACCACCCCCCCCAGCACGTGGCAGGTCTGCAGATGGCCCTGCCCAGGACCTGGACTGCCGCCCGGGGGCTCCATCCCTCACACCCTGGAAACCGAGCACTGGCAGGAAGCCAAAACAGAAAACCAGCACCTCTACTGCCTTCATTTTAGGGGAGGCCTTGTGGGGAGAGCAAGGAGCAAGGCCTCTGTAGGCAACAGACCCAGAATCAAATCCTGGCTCTGCTGCGGGCTCGCTGTGTGACTCTGAGCAGGGCACTCTCTCCCGCTGAGCCTCAGTTTCCCCAACTGCAGAATAGGGGTAGCAGTAACTGTTAAGATCCAGTGAGACAACACACACAGGTCCCTCCACCCAGTGAGTGTGCTGTATGTGACAGCGTGGGCCACCTTCCTTCCCCTCTGGGGGGCTCGCCCCAGGAGCCCACCTGCCACCACCAGAGCAGAGCTCCAGGTGCTGAGTCCTAGGGCCAGCCCCAGCGGGCCCACCCTGGGCTTCATTACGACGGGAAAGTGCCCCTGGCCCGGGCTCCCCCAGCCCCACCCTGGGGCACGCAGGGCCACATCATCACCAGGCCCCCCGACTCCCCTTGCTGAGCTCCTTCTCCCCGCCCCAGGAAGAGCAGCACCCAGAAACGAATGCTCCTATTCGGGACGTCAGAAGCTGCACATCAGTGCTTGGCTCCGATTCAGCTGCTCAGAACATCGAGACATTCAGAGAACCCAGCACACAGTGTTTATTTTCCCACATTCTATGAGCGTTTCAGACGAAAGACATCCAGGCTCAAGACACCCCTTAACTTCTCCTCCTTGACTTGGCGTGTGCAGGGAAGAAAGCCGATTCCAACTCACAGAAATCACTCTCTGGAGTGTGGCCCCCGAGGCCCGTGTCTACGGTAGCTTCATGGGGTGGCCGCATCAGCAGATGCCTCTGTCCTCCTTGGCCGGCCTGGTGCAGCCGAGAGAAGGGGCAGGGGCAGGGCCCGGGTTCACCTCCTGGAGGGCGAGACCAGCCCACAGTCCCAGAGGCCTGGGGGTGCTCAGCACGCAGCACCTGTCCTGCAGGGGTGACCGCCCTCCAGTCTGCCCGGGACCAGGGCGTTTCCCGGGGCGAGGGAATCCCAGCGCTAACATGGGGACAAGTTGGCCACCCCAGTCCTGCACGTGGCAGACAAGAGCGCTTCAATTTACGCGCTGACACGACCCGTGACACTCGATGGGTCACCTCCCACGGCCAGGCCTCAGTTTCCTATTCTGAAACCAGCCTCAGAATTAGGTGCGGTGGGGCTGTGGGAGGTCCCGGCACCGTGACACCATCAGATTTGGCCTCATCTCACCAGGTGTGACCAGGGGCCAGTGAGAGGGAAGAGGCCGGTGGGGGCGGGAGGGGGCGGGGGAGCCCACACTCAGGGATGGGGAATCCCATCCCTCTGGGGCACCAGTTTGCAAGGGAGACGGCAGCCAGGCCAACTGTAAAGGCACATCGAGAAACACAGCCTGGAGGACCCGGCAGACCCGTTAATTATTGGAGGAGTCACCGGGTGCCGCCTGATAATTGGCGGGGAGTCCTTGAAACACCAGGGTTCCGCTTATTAAAAACGTTTCTCCTGCTAAAGAGCCCAACTGTCAAAACAAGACAACGGATCTCTCTTCTCTTCTCAGCCCGCCACCCCACCCAGCGCAGACCGCCATCCATCGGAGGCAGCGCCAGGCCGTGTCACCCCACCCACGCCCACACCCAGCTCAGGCTACACCCTGTGTCAGAGATGAGGGGGACTCACACCCATCATGAAGGCCACGCCAGGCTGAAGGGTGCAGGGACTGCCACAAGGGCACAGAGAGCAGGAGGAGAAAAGGTGGATGGAGAACCAGGGGAAACCAAGAGGGCTTCCCACAGGAGGCGGCAGGGAGCTGATGTGGAGAGCAGTCTAATTTTGAGTTGGGAGTTCCAGCCCCGTATCAGACAGATGGGGGTTAGAATGGGCCACACAGCTTCCTAGCCTTTGAGCTTGCCCAGGGACCTGAGCCCCCAGCCTCAGTTAACTCATCTGTAAGATGGGGATAAACCCCCCCGCCTCCCAGCATCTTGTGAAGCTTCATGAGATGCAGCGTGGAC
This sequence comes from Ceratotherium simum simum, assembly GCF_057802395.1. Lineage (NCBI taxonomy): Eukaryota > Metazoa > Chordata > Mammalia > Perissodactyla > Rhinocerotidae > Ceratotherium > Ceratotherium simum. Next base: position 3,780,197 of record NC_141928.1, on the reverse strand, counting down.
ACGCCTCGCACAGGCCTGGCACGTCAGGAGGTGGAGGTGGGGGTGACGGTGGACGTGGTCATGATTTAGGGCTGGAGGAGGCAGCCCAGGCAGAGGTGAACATGCCCTGCACACTGGGGGATGCACGGGCTCAGTGTGGCTGGGATGCAGGGAGGAGGCCTATGAGCTAGGAAGGGCAGGAGTCTGATGGGGTGGGGGACAAGTTGACTGATGGGCTGGCCCAGATACCACCACCAGGCTCTTAAACCAAAGTCAGTGTAGAGGTGGGAGGGTCTCTGTCTCCATGTGGTGGGGGTCCAGAAGGCGGGGACTTCGAGCTTAAGCCACTGCCCGGGCCCCCAGCAGTGACCTCTGATGCTTGCCGAGGCAGGTCCAGCAGAGGTGGGGGCCAGGGGGAAGGTGCAGCCGGCTCCGAGGTGGCTGGGGGAGACAGCAAGCACTCCCCCCAGAGGAGAAACTCGAGAGACCCCCCAAATCCCAGCCAGGCAGTTTCTGCCCTTGCTTCCAGAACCCCAGTGAGGCACAGGAAGACACTCTGACCCCAGGGTAGGGAAAGAATGGTCTGTTCCCCTGCAGCCTGCTGTCCGAGGAGGGAGGGCCCGGAGCTGCTGCTGATCACGGAGGAACGCCACTTCTCAGCAGCTATGAAGCTGAATGTATTTTTGATTTTCCAGCCCACTTCTCGGAACGAGAGAGGTTTGGAGCGGAAAGGCCGGTGGGTCGGTAGGGCCGTCCTCCCCCAACGAGCAGGGCCCAGCCTCCTGCAGCCACTTTCCTTTTCCTTCCGGGCCCTCTTGGCCTCTTCCCAGGGGACACCTGCCCGGGCTTGGCAGGAAATCTCTGCAGCCTGCCAGGGCCCTGCCCAGACGGAATGCTTGGGACACAGCCAATGGGGAAGTGACACAGAGCTCGTCACCAGCCTGCACGGGAGCAGGGAGAAGCCAGCAGGGGCGTGTCCCAGAGCCACAGCCTGCGCGACCCTCTGCGAGCACAGCTTCTCTTCTAGGCTCTTGGCAAAGGCCTCCATGCATCCCCTTTCTGCCTGGACCTGTGGGTCCTGGTTAGAGAAACGCAGCACACTCTCCACACAGAAGGTTTCCAACCTGGTCCCTGATGGGCCAGAGCCCCCAGGTGTCCCCCTAGCCTTGACCCGGGGAACCGTGCCCAAGCTCAGATGTGCTGGGCTGGGAGAGGCGGATGGGGCAGACAGACGAGGAAACTGTAGCACAGGGATGGAAGGCGACAGGCCTGATGCCCGAGGAGGAAATGGGGTGGCTCTGCCCAAGGTTCTGGAGCCCTGGCCCGGGGCTCGACAGGCTCGAGCCCTGAGAGTGCTTCTAATGCCCCCAACGGCTCCCCACCAGGGCAGCTCTGACCATGGACTGACCACCCCACCCTGGAACACTCCGGCAGCTCCTGGAAATAAAGACTCTTCCCTTTCCTCCTTCTCCACGTCCATAGCCATTTGCTCCTGAAGTGACCCCCCGGGTCCAGGGAGGCCAGTGGGGGCAGTGCAGGGCTCGGGCCGCCTCCCGACCCTCACTCTGCTCCTGATCACACAGTCGGGGCGGCTCTGGGACACAGACCACAGCGGCTAGTCTGAGCTCATGCCCCGGCACCGTGGTGTGAGTCAGCAGAAAGAAACGGCAACGTTCATTCGCCCTGCGGGTGTTAACGGCATGCTGCTGCCCTGGATGAGGCCTGCTGGAGGAGACCGTGCAGCAAGCCCAAGTCACTGTGTTAGGAAAACAGATCTTCCAGCAAACACAGCAGAGCTGGGAGACAGGTGGGGATCTGGGGGGAGGGACCGGCTGGGGGTTGTGTGGGACAACCAGGTCGCTGTGGGACCTCAGGCAAGACCCCTCCCCTCTCTGAGCCGTGCTCTCACACCTCCAAGGACAAATGGTGGCGGGGGATGGGGGTGACACGGAGGTGGAGGTGGTCTTCTCCCTTCTCCCAACTGTCCTGCCCCCTGCTGTGAAATGAAGGGTCAGCCCGTGGCCCCCAGGGAGCCACCATGACAGGGAGGGCAAACCAACGCCTGCCTGTGGTCACTCCTACGCTGCCCACCCCGGCCGCGGCAGGCATCACTAACCCATCACAGTGTTCTCTCTGGCGGAGCTGAGATGGATGGCGCTCCAGGTGGAAGGCTGACCTGTGGGTCCTGGTTAGAGAAGCAGGTCAGCTTTCTGGGGGGGCTCTGGCCAGCCCCCCATCACGTACATACTGCCCAGAGATGGGGTCAGTCCAGGGTCAGTCTGGTCAAGCCTCCACCCGCTGGCCAGGGTCCAGGGTTGGGGTGGGGGCATACCCACCCAGCTGAAAGGAGACGTGGGAAACTCAAGCCGTCCCCCTGATTCACAAGTGAGGGGGCAGGGAGGGCCTTCAGAATAGGGGGTGTCCTCAGGTTCCCCCAGTCAGGCATGACAACCGCCCACAAGACGGGGGCTACTGTCACGTCACAAAGAGGACACCAAGGCTCAGAAAGGTGAAGAAAGTAGCCCGAGGAGACCAGCCAGGAAGTGGCAGAGCCGGGCTTGGAGCCAGGACTGCTCCCAAGAAGGAGCCCCGCCACCCCTGCCCAGGCGTCTGGCCATGTCTCTGGCAGCAGCTCCTGGTCATTCCATGGGACTGACCACACACAGGGTCTGAGGTGTCACTCCCTGCACCCTCCAGCACCTCCTGTTGCCTATGGGACCCCGCTCCCCTCCCTCTACAGCCCCCTCCCCCAAGCCTCCATCACTCCCTCCCCGATGCCCCTCACCAGTCCTGGCCTCCATCCTGGAGCCCCTGTAGTCCACACGGGGCCAGAGGAGGGTTTTGGACAAAATCTCAGAGGCCACTGCCCTGCTGAAACCCCCAGGGCTTCCCCTCACACTCAGAGAGAGTGGAGACCCCCTTCTATCCCTTCTATGCCCACCCTTCCCAAAAGGGTCTCCTTCCCATCCCATCCCTCGTACTCCTGCCCCTCGCCCCTCTCCATCCCGCAGGAACCCAAGCATCTCTCCCAGAGCCTCTGCCTGTGCCTCCAAGGCCCCAGATCTGCCCACACGGCTCTGCTCACTCCTCAGGGGTCAGCCTGAATGGACGTTGCCTCCTCTGCGAGGCCCACTGACCATCGCATCTGAGTGCCTCCACTCCCGCCCCCACCCCGCCCCTCTGCCGCACCACCCTCTGACTTGTCCCCCTGAAGCTGGGGGCCTGGGAGAGGGCAACACATAGTAGGTGCACATGACGAGTGACAGGCCAGGACGAGAGGGGAGAGGTGCATGCTGGAGTGTTCCGGCACCGGGCCACTCTGGGCACATGAGGACAAGGGCAGGACTGCAGCTCTCCCACCATGCACTGGGGGAGTCCAGCTTGGCTACTTCCGAGTGGAGGACTGGACCTCAGCCCTGCTGGATGGCGCCAGCGCTGGGTCTGACGGCGGCCTGGGCGGGCTGGGCTGGGCGAGGGCCAGCTGTCCGGGCCTGTGATTCCTCACCTTGGAGTCTGTAGGGCCGAGGGCCCAGCCAAGCCTCGGGGCCGGGCTCCAGGCCTCAGCTTCAATCAGAACCACTGGTGCCGCCGGCTGCCCTCCTGGGAGGGGCATGGCCGGACCCCTATTCCATCCAAACCCTGCTCGCAGACCGCCAGCCACATTTCTAAGCTGGAGTGGTGTGCAGGGCCCCGTGAGTGCTCAAGGAAGGGAGGGTCCAAGAATGGAATTCACCAGATGGCAGAAAACCCAGCTTTCGGCAGCCACCAACCCCACCGGGGACCAGGCCAAAGCCAGAACAGCATCTCCACTATGAGCAGCTCCAGTGCTGGGCGGGGTAGAGGCCTGCCTCGGTCTCCCCCCTCAGCGACCCCAAAGGAGATATGGAGCCTTACCTGCCTCAAAGTCAGCAGGTGAGGCCTGAGGCCGGTGTCCCCAGCCCCAGAGGCCAGAGGCTGGAAGGGCCCGGAGACGCCCCGGGCAGTGGATCTGTGCCTGGGTCAACGCTGGGCCCAGGGCCCTGGGATCCCCAGTTGACTCCCACCTGAGGACAGGGGGGTGGAGTCCCAGCTCCACCACCCACCAGCTGGTGACCGTGGGCAAGAGGTGCCCTCTCAGGGCCTCAGCCTCCTCCTCTGCAAAGTGAGGCTGAAACCCCTGCCTCCAGGGTCCAGGGGAGCACTCAGTGAGCTAACCATGGGAAGTGCCCAGCCGCACGCGTGGTCGCTGCTGCTGTGATGGGGGGATGGGAATAGGAGGGGGGACAGAAGGGGACGGCAGCTCCGGGAGGGCCAACCAAGACACAGAGCCACACGCCACGAGCCGCACTAATCACACGACAGTGAGCAGAACAAGTGACTGGCCCCTGACTGACCCTTTATCAAAGGTCCAAAACAATGAAGACTAAACAAAACTACACACAAAATACAATAAAGCTAGGGGCTGGCCCGGTGGTGTGGTGGTTAAGTTCGCGTGCTCTGCTTTGGCAGCCCAAGTGTCCAGGTTCAAATCCCGGGCGCGGACCGATGCACTGCTCATCAAGCCATGCTGTGGCGGCGTCCCATATAAAGTAGAGGAAGATAAGCACAGATGTTAGCCCAGGGCCAGTCTTCCTCAGCAAAAAGAGGAGGATTGGCAACAGATGTTAGCTCAAGGCCAATCTTCCTCACCAAAAAAAATAAATAAAAAATAAACAATAAAGCTAATTCAACAAGAGCAAGGAGACAATGAACCTAAAGTCTGGATGGCGGATCCTTCCGGATGGGGCCGCCAGGGGCCAGGACCAGTGAGGGCATGGGTAGTGATATTTCCTTGTGCCCTGAGAGCTAGAATATTCTAGTTCTTCAGTTGATTGACGGGCTCATGAGTGTTAAAAATAATTAAAAATTAAATAAATGAATGAATAAAAATTGAAGAAGGAAAGATCAGAACAGAGAATAGGAAGGTAACGAAAAAAGCCAGACAGTCAATTCCAAGACTCCTTTCTCTCCTGTCACATACCGCTGCGCGCTGGGTAACGAGGCCACGCGGTGGCGGGGCGGCCCGGCGGGAACCCGAGTCCTGAGCGCGGAGCCGCGTATCGCTGTGGGCTGAGCAGGAGGTGAGGGAGACAGCTGTGGGCGACAGGCCGGCTCCGGGCTCACTCGGCTCACCTGCCTAGAACCAGACATCACCGTGGGGGCCTGTGTTTGAAGTCGGCTCCCCTCAACGCGTGACTTCGGGCGAGCCCCTCAGCCTCCCAGCCTCAGTTTCCTCCTCTGTACAATAGGGATAACAATAGTCCCCACTCCCAGGGGTGAGGGCCTGTCACTGAACATCCTGTCTTCACCAACAGGGCAGAGTCTGTTCCGCCGGAGGCTGACTGTCAGCCTGGCCCTGGGGACAAGTAATGGAGCAGAACACAGCCACACACACGCTGGCTGCTGTAGGTCACCGAGACGCAGCGGCTATTTGTTGCCACTGCAGAACCTGGTCCACCTTGAGCAACAGAAGCAGCCAGCGCAGAGGAGAGCCACGGTGAGGACAGCACAGCGACATTCGGAGGACTGGCCCTTTATCACTAAATAACTGGACTGTTCAATAATAAACAGTAAGAAGACCGCCCCTCTTCCAGTGACGAGACGAGAGGGACTCAGGCTTGTCCGAGGGCTGTCTGTGCACGGAACTGGGTGGACCCAAAGCACCTGAAGGCAGCTTCTTTCCACACGATGCTGCATCTCGCCATGTCCCTAAGTCACTTGTTACGCCAGCCTCTTGCCAAGGGCAAGACTTGGGCAGGTCCCTCCCCATCGGCCACAGTTGGGAGCAGAGCTCAGGGCTGTAGAGAGCAGAGCTGGCCTCACCCCAGAGCTGGGCTGGGGGGCCCTGCTGACGACAGGCCACATCCCCCATCGCCGGCTGTGCCGGGGTGTCCCATTCTGTTCCAGGGGCATTTTTAACGCCCTCACATCCTTCCTGCATATGTATAAATCCCACTGCAAAACATGACAAGACTTTTCTCCTCGGCCTCTGAAAACGAGCCGGTAATGTTACCCAGCTGCCTGATGAATTTTTAATGGTGATATTTGCTGAAGAGGCTGCCTTTGATTGTTTTGCTTGTTACAGAGTGAAGCCGTCTTTGCTCCCTAGAGGCTCTGAGAAGGCTCTGGCCCCAGTGCACGTGGACATTCTTCCCGCCCCCAACACTGAGTGCTATTGGGACAGGGCACCAGTAGAAGGAGGAGGCCCACCCTCCAGTCCTTGCTAACTGGAGGCGGCCTCTGAACCTCAACTTCCCTGCCAGCTGCTGCACCCCCTCGGCATTCTGGTCTCGGGGCGGCACGGGCTGAGGAAGGGCTTGGGGTAGGGTTCTTGGGGGTGTTGGTCAGCTTCCAGGAAGTGCAGCTTCACACCTCCACACACAGGCATGCCGAGCCTGAGGGACCCCCATCTGGTCCTTGCCCCAGAGCTCAATGCCCAGCAAAACCCATGTCCCCATCATGTTAGGGTCCTGGGGCCGCCAACGACCAAGTCCCACAAACTGGGCAGCTGACAACAACAGAAGTTCATTCTCGATGCTAGAGGCCAGAAATCCCAAATCCAGGTGTGGCAGGGCCATGGGAGGCTCCAAAGGAGCAGCCTTCTTGCCTCACCCCACTCCTGGGGGCCCCAGGCGCTCCTTGGCTCGTGGTCACATCCCTCCAGTCTCTGCTCCATGTCCACACGGCCTCTCCCCTCCTCCCTGTGTCTCTCCTCCGCATCTCTTACAAGGACACTTGCCATTGGATTTAAGGCCCACCTGGGTAATCAGGATGATCTCACCTGCGGATCTGATTGAATTACATCTGCCAGGACCCTTTTCCCAATAAGCTCACGTGCACAGGTTTGGAGGGCATGTCTCCTTGAAGCCACATGCAGCCCACCACCCCCACCCTTGCCTGGGCGCTCTGTGGAGAGCCAGGGGCTGGGACGCAGCATCCTCAGGCCTTGCCTTGAGAATCAGTGCTCGGGGCTGCTCTTGGCCGCCCCTGCTCCACCCCAGCCCTGGGCCCTCACCATGACCTCTGACCATCAGACCACCGTGAACCTCCCTTTCAGAGACCAAGAAACAGGCTCAGAGCCAAGAAACCTGCTGATAATCACAGCAGCCGGGACCCGAGTCTCTCGGGCCGGCCCTCAACCCTGAGCCTCTGTGTTCCCCCTCAGCATGCCTGCCCTGCGTGTAGCTACAGTGCGTTCACCTGCACACGGCCAGGGGTCCAGTGTCCATCACCCCACCCGACAGTGACCAGTTCCCACTGGATCCCAGCACCTGGCCCAGGGCCCGGCATCGCCAGGCACCAACAGAATGAATGAAGGAATGAATGAATGCATGGCTGCTGACTCCCTGGGCCCAGTCACCACCTGCCCAGGACCTTAGGAAAGTGACGCCCTCTGGGCCTCAGTTTCCCCACGTGCAAAAGGAGGCAATGAAGGGCCCTTCCTGCATAAATGTTCCAGACTGTGAGGCCTGGGCAAAGGGTCTGGAATGTGGCCCAGGAGACTTGTGAGTCTACGAGGGTCACGGCAACACGTGTCAGGACTCAACGCCCCTTTGTTTCCCGTCCCACTGCCCAGCGCAGACAAGTTCTCGGCCCACCAGGCAGCTCGTGCTCGGGGATTTTCATCATAAAGCGATTCTCTCATCTTGGCACGGGGGACATCTCTCCGTGAGGACAGGCCAATGTGGGCACCCGTGACAACTCCCCTACCATGATTTGGAATTTGGGCACCCAAGCTGCCCCGAGGAGGCCAGGGGGCTGGTGTGATGCTGGCGAGCTGCAGACTGGAGCAGACACGCGCCCCCAGATGCACAGTACCCCTAACGTCTTCAAAAGCACCTTGGGCAGAGCCACAACCCTGGGCTCTGCGGCTCAGGCACCATTGAGCTCCTCCGCAAACGGAGCCCATGGTCCGCCACTGCGGAGTCAGGAATCAGGAAACTCATGCACTTTCTGCTGTAACCCTCACGGCCTACCCAGTGGGTGCTGGCAGAGCCCCCCATTGGCACACGGGGAAACTGAGGCACTGAGCGGCGGCTCCTCCTGTCTCTTAGCTTCGGACCTACTCCGTGCCGGGCACGGGATGAGAACTTCGAGGATGTTGTCTTTTGAATCCTCACAACAACCCAGGAGGGAGTTACGACTGTGACCCCACTTAACTGACGAGGCCATCGAGGCTCAGGGGGTGAGGGCACTGACCCAGCATCCCGCCGCCACCCAAGTCAGCCAGGTCACTCCTTGGCCCACCCCCCTGCGTTATCAAGCACTGTTGAGTGGCTACTCTGTGCTGGGGAGCAGACAGGTCCCAACATTATCACTGCCGGACCACAGAGGCTGTGACCTTGATCGCTTTACAGCACCACACCAGCCACCAACCAACTGACGCTCACGTGACATAGGGCAGAGAGAGGATGGATGGAAGGACAGTGGATGGATGGAAGCACGGAAGGACAGATGAGTGGATGGATGGGTGGATGGATGGGTAAGTGGATACGCGATGGGTGGCTGGAAGGATACATAGACAGATGGGTGGATGGATGGATGAGTAGAAGGACAGACAGACAGACAACTGGATGAGTGGATGTATAAGTGCACAGATGATGGATGGATGGATGGATGGATGGATAGGTGGGTGGAAGGACAGACAGACAGACGGATGGGTGGATGTATAAATGCAGAGATGATGCGTGGATGAATGGATGGATAGGTGGGTGGAAGGATAGACAGACAGACAGATGGATGGGTGGATGTATAAATGCACAGATGATGGGTGGATGAATGGATGGTGGATAGTCAGTTGTATGGACAGAAGGACAGGCAGGCAGGCGGGTGGGTGGATGGGAGGGAGTGAGTGAGGAAAGGGAGGAAACAGTAATAATAATCCATTAGATAGCTCTGGGGGCAAACTGACAGCACGAGCAAGTCCACCTGACAACGACTGTAAAGATCTAGGAAAGCAGCAAAGAGAGAAATTTAGCTGCATTTTGTCTTTTACAGAAGACGAGGCCCACCCCTGCGCTGCTGTGAGAGCTCCAGCTGGCTGTCCACGCCCCTCCTGCCAGGCTGCCATCCCGCGTCTCTTGACCGTCCGCAGCATGAATTAGCCCCCCGCCGTCCCAGCACGAAGCGGCCAGTTAATACACTTCTGAACAAATGTGACTCTTTCCAGCTCTCGCGCCCCCAATGCTGGCGGTGGGGAGAAGCACGCACAGCGACCCCTAGGAATTCTGTTCAGTGAGGGTGAAGGATGAGAGGAGGCGGCCCCTCCCAATGTGCAGGGTGGAGCTGGCCTCACTAAAGTCGACTGGCCACTGTCTGTCAAGCACCTCCCCACGCCAGGCCTGTCTAAGCACCTCGCCAGGTTCCCCCACTCAGCCCTAACAACAACCCCGTTCACCGACAGTGGCCAGGTCCCAGGTGTCCAGGGAAGGATGCTGCAGGCCCTGGACACTGGGAAAGGTTCGAAGCCTCCATGATGCTCCCTGGGAGCTCCATCCTGGTGGCCAGTGCGAAAGGACGTGGCCTTAGTGCCGCCAAGGTCAGCGCTGGGTTCTCCCCTCTGCCCCAGGGCCGCCCCTCCTCCCCAGTGTGGGTCACCATCACCAAGGGAGGGGAGAGGATTCTCAGACAAGACGGGGCAGGAGGCTTGGAGCAACAGACCTGGACGCCCGGCCCAGCCCCGGGCGGGGGCCCTGCACAGGCGCAGGAGGTCGGGCTGCTGTCGCTTGTGAGGTGAATGGAGGGGGACTCCAGCAGCCTCGCTGCAGTCGTCATTCTCTCCCGCTGGCCCTGTCCCTACAGCCTCATCAACGCTGCCCCACCTTGGCCCCTCCACACTCTGAGGCCTGCCAGCCAGCAGCCACTCCCAGGGGTTCTGTGTGACACACGCCTGCAAGGCCAGCGTGGGGCAGGACGGGCTGAGCACAGCCACATCTACGTCTGCACCCTCGCACTAGGCCCAGCCCACACAACCTGCGCCCCCTCCCTGCACGAAGCGCCCCCACCCAGTGACAGCCCCGTCACCGGACCTGGCGCCACATCAGCTCCTTAAACCAAAAGAAACGAAACTGATGAGGCCAGACTGCCCCCGCTCCCCTGCCCTGACTCCCTCCTCCAACACTTCCCGCCAGGACGGCCGAGCACCCTCCCTGCCACCGCTGCCAGCACCATGAGGAGCACCATTCCCTCTAGAACCTGCAACTGAGTCCCCAAGAAGGATCTGGAACACTCTGGGCACCTGCCGCCCTAGCTGGTGTGACTCAGTTGTCAGCACGCTGATGTACAAGAAGATACCAGGATGCAGAAACAAGCGAGACCCGGGCCTGCCCTCCAGGAGCTCACAGTGCAGAGTGGAGAAAAGAGACGCGGGCATGTGCTCACACGAGCATGTACACACACATGCACACACGCACCCACAAGCACACACATATACGCACACGAGCCTGTACACGTGCACACACGTGCGCACACATGCCATCTGACATGGCTTGTTCTGCCTGAGCTTGGAGGCCTAAGCGGTGGCCCAGGCGAATGTGGGGAAGAGACTGCACGGGAGCAGTGTGGGAATGAGGTGACGACTGAGCAGGCTGGAGCTCTGGGCCGCAACCCGATGCCAGCCTCACTGAGTGTCACCTGGCTTCCTACTGACCTGTGCAAGTGGGGGACAGCGTGCCGGGGCAGGCACCAGCTGGACAGGGCAGCCATGTGCGAGCCCACCCATCAGAGAGCTGGCTGCCCAGGCCCAGCAGCAGGCTGGAGGAAGCCGGACCACTACCCCATCAGCCAGCCAGTCAAAGGGGGCCCCTTCCCCTGGGAAGGAATCTAATGTCTTCAGATTCCCCCCTCCCACGGCCGGCTCCCGTATCACAGTGAAGGAGAGGAACACAGGCTCTCCAGTCAGGCTGGCCTGGGGACTCACAGCCCAGCTGTCGCCCCACAGCAGATCCAGCGAGGACAGGTAGCCAGGACACTCGATGTCACCAAGCAGGACGATTAAAACCATCTTGCTGGCAGAATGAGCTGCTAAGCATATAAAACCTCCAGAGCTCCTTTCTCGTGGACAGGCCAACCACCTGGAGCTACCCAGGAGGCACCAGATGGGGAAAGGGGCATCGTCAGCCTGGATGGGCAACAATGCGGACAGGTGGGGACTGTGCCTCAGAGAGAGGACGCCAGGAGCCACAGCCGACATCTGCAAACACAGGAAAGACTCAAGGAGAAGAGGCCGGGCCTTCTCGGCTGACAAGACCTTCACCTTGATGAGAACCGAGGGAAGCTGTGGCTCTCCTCCCTAGAAATGCAGAGTGCCGGACCCCCCGCGCCCCCTGCAGCCCCCCCGATGGAGACGTCTGGCTTCAGAGGTATCCTGCTCCTTCAGGTGATTCGGGAAGGCACAACAAGGTCCGGGGGTGGGAAGTCAAGGGCACACCCGCTGACCATCTGGATGGACTTTCATGGCCCCGAGTTGGGCTCCAGTGAGCTCTTGGCCCCTGGAGGAGTAACGACAGAGCCCATCGGGGGCTGAACCAGGAGACCCCGTCGGGCGACAAGGCTGACTGACTGCTGAGGCTGCTCCGTCTTTTGGTCTGTAACCCCCGGGAGCATGTGGGGTGAAGGCTCACTGCCAGCTCTCCCGACACATGGGAGACCGAAGAACAGGCTCACTGCAGCCAGCCGGAGATGACAGGCATTCACCTTCAGGTCCAGAATGTTTGTTTGTGCTTGGATTTGGATACGGGTGTGTCTGACACTCTGAGAATTCACTTCAAACTGAAAAGGGAAGTTCCAGCGTGCTGGGGCCAACGGATGTCCAGTCTCTCCCGCCCCTGACCCCTGCCCTGTCCACCCTCCCCACAGCCTGCCGGGGCCCAGAGGAGAGATGTCAGCCAAGACAGCCACCGTGGCCCGGCCCCTCTCACATGGGGCTGGGGTCACTCAGAGTGGAGAAAATAAAAGATCCAGCATGAGGACCCCCAGGAACCCCAAACTAAGCACCAAAAACAGAACTTTGGGGTGACAAGAACAGGCGGGAGCCGCTGTGGTGAGGGGGGCTGCAGGGCCAGCCGTAGCGGCAACTTCCCACCTGGTGGCCTGGCAGGGCCCTCCCCTCTCTGACCTGCAGCTTCTGCATCACGTGCAGGGGCAGAGTAGCGCCCTCCCTGGTGGTTCTTGCGGAGAAAACAGGAAACCCAGCCTAGCACAAGGTGGCCCAGGGCCGCCACCAGGAAAGGAGAGCTGTGGGTGAGCGAGTACCATTATACAAATGGTCATGGAATAACCATCACCCGTGACGTGGACACCAGGAGGGGACTCAGCCTACAGCGCCCGGGCCCACGTAGGGGACCGGGGATTGATTTTCTGGGAGAGCCAGTGTCTTCTGTGTGTCCACTCTTGTGTATTTTTAGGGCAGAAAATAATCCAGATGTCAGAAGGCAACCCGAAAGAATTGAAACCAGGTATTCAAACAAACCCCTGGACACGAATGTTCACTACAGCACGATTCTCAATAGCCAAAGGGTGGAAACATCCCTAGTGTCCATCAACAGACGAATGGATGACGAACCGTGGTCCATGCATACAACGGAACGTTATCCCATCACCAAAGCCTGGCACACACTACATCATGGATGAACCTTGAAAACGTCACACTAAGTGAAGGAAGCCAGACACAAAAAGCCACATAGTGTATGATTCTATTTATACGAAATGTTCAGATTAGGCCAATCTGCAGATAGAAAGCTGACTGACGGGTGCCAGGGCGAGGGGTACGGGAGAGCCGGGAGTGACTGCTTCATGGGTGCAGGGTTTCCTTTCGGGGTATGGAAATGCTTTGGACCTGGATAGAGGTGGTGGTTGCACAACATTCTGAATGTGCCAAATGCTACTGAATTGTACACTTTAAACGGGGTACTTCCACGTTATATGAATTTCACTTCAATATAATAAAAAGTCAAAGAGCAAGAGAGAGGACGGTGGGGCTGGGCCAGGACTGCCAATCAAAGACAGAGGCCGGTCCCTGCCCCCGGGAGTGCACAGCCCCGTGAGGACCCAGGGCTGACCCCCAGCACAGGACCCAGTGCGGGTGTGTGCAGAGCCTCTTGCCTAATCCTGGGGACCCTGCAAGGATGCCATCTGCCTTCACTCCTCCTGCTGCTGTCACAGCTCGCCTCAAACCACACGGATTTATCATCCTGCAGTTCTGGAGGTCAGAAGTCTGAAATGCGTCTTATGGGCTCCAGTCAAGGTGTCCACAGGGCTGGTTCCCTCTGGAAGCCCCAGGGGAGGATCTGCTCCTTGCCTTTCCAGCTTCTAAGACCACTCATATTCCTCGGCTCATGGCCGCATCACTCCAACTTCTGCTCTGTCATCACATCTCCTCTCTCTGATTCTGATCCTCCTGCCTTTCCCTTGTAATTACAAACGTCACTACACCTGCAAAATTACATCCAAAAAAACTTATTAACATCCACACAGGGCCCAGGAGTTAGGAGGTGGATGAATTTTGGGGAGCCACCTTTCAGCCCACCACCTCGCCAAGCAGCCCGTGGGCATCCACTGAGTGCCAGGTGCTGCACTCATCACCCTGCACAGTGTACAGGCTCACAGAAACCTTGTACAGCAGGGTGAACTTTCCCAGCCTACAGAAGAAGAGACAGAAGCTCCAAGAGCACCCCTGCCTAAGGTCACTGGGAAAGCAGGTGGCTGACAGAGCAGACCTTCATGGGCTGAGGGCTCCTTGGCCTCGCCTTTCAGCTTCAGTCATAGAATCTTGCCCTTCGCCATCTCCTCCCTTCCAGCCATTCAGAGCTGTGATGATCCCCAAACAGGACACCCCTCAGTCTGGAGGGTCACCTCTGGCATTCCCACATGGTGAGCTGGGTGACTTGCCATGGACCACCTCCCCCCAGCACCTCTCTTCTGATCCCCCAGCAGGCAGCAGGGAGGGACTCTTAGATTAAGTCTCCAATTCATCAGCCTCTGAGAAGTATAATTGGGGCTTTTATGGAAAATAAGCTCATTATGCAAAGTACAAGGGTTGTAAAAATGATCATTGTTTTTAAAGAAGCATGTTGAGCTCCTACCCAGCCATGAAAGAAACGTGGAAGAGATTCCTCAGGGCTGCAGGCTGGTCTGTGGGTTTTCAAAAAAGGACCGGCTTTGGTTAACCAACACCTTTTGCTGATTAATAACACGATGAGACACTCTTAAATGAGGAGGCTGGTTACTGTTTTGTGAAGTCCTGGTGGACCCCACATATTCAATTACCTGTGAAAACCCCTCAGCCTGTACATGGGGGAAGGAAAGATTATTCAAACTTGTGTGCTGCGTGGGGCTGCAGGAGTGTGCTGCCCGTCTCCAGGGCTCAGGAGGTGAGCTGTGTGAAGTGACGGAGGTTCTGTTCCCAGGGGACGCAGAGGGAAAAGACCCCGGAAAGTTCTGGATTGGGGCTCAGAGAGAAGGGGGAAATGCAGGCTGGAGGAGAGGGCACAGAAGGAAAAGCAATGATCAGGGCGAGGAGATGGGGTGACAGACGGGCGGTTCTTTCTGCAATGGTGTCTCTCGGACGGATTAGGAGGCCCCGACTTTCCTCTTGTCTGCACACACCTCCCTCCTTTCCCTCACTTCCTCCTCCTCCCATGGGCAGTAAAGCGTTAACTCAGCAGACCTGAGGTGCCCACACCCTGCATGTCAGAGAAAGGTCTGGCCCTGGCCCAGCTCCAGGGAGGGAGCCTCGGGAGTCCTTGGGACTCCTGCCTGATAAGAGTGTCTTTATCTCCCCGGGGCCTTGGGCCACGCCAGAGGGTCTCTGCTGTTGAAGGGATTTACAGGGGAGCCTTGGACCACACGGTATCAGCTCTACCTCTGCAGGGGCGGGAGACTAAGGTCGGCCGCACTGGCGGTCAGCTGTGTCTACATGACCTTGGAAACCCTTTGAAGGAGCCATCCCATGTGGTTCTGGGAGAATTAAGCACTATGCACACAACTCCATGGAGAGGAGAAGTGGAAGCACGTGCCTGGTCTCTCCTGGACCTGCCCCAGGTGCCTTTTCTACTTGCTAATTTGACTCTGCCTCCTTTCGCTGTAATAAACCGTAACCATGAGTCTAACAGCTTTGCTGAGTTCTGTGAGTCCTTCCAGGAAATCATCAAACCTGAGGGTGGTCTTGGGGACTCCCAACACACCTTGTTACATTATTAAAACAACTATAATATTTATTGAGCCCTTCTGTGGGCCAACCCTGAGCTAAGGGACTGACATGCCTCTTCTCAACAATCCTGAGAAGCCCCCCATGTCTATCCCACCTCGTTGGTGTCTACAGGGACTCAGAGAGAACCTCCCGCATAAGGCCCCCAGCTGACCAGCTGCAGGGTTCAGACAGGGGTCTCACCCACTCCACAGCCCAGATCTCACCCCTCTCTGCTCGCTGTCTCCTGATGGGGCAGCAGGCTTCAGGGCTGAGGTCCTCACTCCCCCTGAAGGGGGACCAGGTGCTGCCCAGGTGGTTCCCTGAACAGAGAGAGAAGAGGGCGGGTTTCCAGTCTCATCTGCCAGCCTGAGGGCTGATGGGGTTTGCTTCTGCTCGTACAGGATAGAGCGGCTAGTGAAGCACACACATCATGGAGCAGCTCAGACCATCAGGGTGGAGGGCCCAGGGGAGACTGGGGGACAGGGGCAAGAAGGCCAGGAGGGAGGGTACCTCTCGAGGGGTCTCCACACTAATCAGAGGGCGGGACAGACGCAGGACCGGCTCTCACGTTCTTCACCACCCTCTAGGCCACCAACAGGGTCTCAGTGCCAGCTGTCCCCCAGGGAAACAGAGGCTCTCAGAGCCTGTGGGGGAAGGGGGGTGGAAACAACCTTGGCCTTGGGAGGGCAGGGGCATGGAGAGCCTGGAACACCACTGAGGACCGCGGCCAGTGCAGAGTCAGGCTGGCCCGTCCGCCCCAGGGATGTAACTGGGCTCCCCAGCACCAGCCCCGGTTCGGGGAGAAGGTTTCCTGGATTTAGAGAAGCGATCGCACTCTAGCATGTCGTGAAAGAGCAAACACGATGACTAACTCCCGCTGCGTGACCTTCACCCCTGCCCAGGGAGACGTGTAGATATGCATAAGGATGACGGATATGTCACAAAGAGGCGGGGAGAACAACCACACACGTCGGCATAGGCTAGTGGGGGACGCACAGATATTTCCGGAAAAACAAAAACCACATACAGGCACACCTCGCTTTATTGCGAAGACATGGCGTTTTTTACAAGCCCCTCCACCAGCAAAAAGATTGTGATTCACTGACGGCTCAGATAACGGTTAGCATTGCTCAGCAATAAAAAAGTTTTCAATTAAGGTAGGTGCATTGTTTTTTCAGACATAATGCTATTGCACACTTAATAGTCTACAGTATAGTGTAAACATAACTTTTATATGCATTGGGGAACCAAAAAATTCATGTGACTGGCTTTATTGTGATGTTCGCTTTATCACGGGGGTCTGGAACGAAACCCACTACGTCTCCGAGGTGCACCTGTACTGTCTTTGTATCCAGAAACGAGAAACTTTTTTTGGATTAAACATTGTAAACCATCTCTATGACAGACCTCACAAAAGCTACACTGAAAAACAGCCCATGCAACTGGGGGCCTCAAAGGTCTTAGTAATGTTCTAGAACGTAAGCTGGGTGGTGGGTACAGGGGTGTTGTCTTATTGTTATTCTTTATACCCTAAACGTGTCACAAATATTCTTTTGTAGGTGTTTAATATGTAGTCTAAAAACACTTGAAACAGCCTACCCTATGTCTGACATTAAAAACAACAAAAAACAAAAATCCTCAATTCAAAGCAGGTCCTCTGAGACCCCAACAGCAAAAGAAGTCCCAGTGGGGTCCCTGACATTTCCATTTGCCCTGGTGACTCTCCTGGGCAAACAGCACACACCAAGGGGCAGCTGTGGGCCCAGATGTACCCAGCACCACAGCCCTGGGACCCCCACAGACAACACCAGGGTGAAGCCCCCTCCGCCGTTCAACCACCCTCACATGTCGCTCGCACCCAGGCATGACCCCCTCCACTCCGCCTTCAGGCGGGGCTATTTCTGCCCTCACGAACCTCTCATTCCCACCCCGCTGGCCCACCTCCTCCAGGGACCTCGAGGACGGGCAGCTCCCGTGCTCGTCCCCACCCAATCTGGAACCTGGTCCCACTTGGACGTCTCCCTGACCCCTGATCTGTGGGTCAGAATCCGCAACAACCAGTTCTCACTTGGGGCGGCCCCCTCCCCGCTGCCCCGTGCCCCAGCCGTGTGTCAGAGATGAGAGGCCAGACCTCGGGAGTCACGGGATTCTCTGAGGCTGAACTCCGCAATCCAGGCAGAATTAAACCCGGGAGTGGAGAGACTCCTGCAGAGAGACCCGCGGCCCCCACGCGGGCAGGTCTGCCTGCTCCGGCCCCGTCACGACGAGTAAACACCAGCGATCTCCTTCGAGGCAAAGCCTCCCCCCTTCTGATGCGTGGAGAGTGTATTTAGGTGGGCAATGATCTGTGAAAGGATTAATTTGCTGATCTTATTACCTAAATCGAAAGAGATTTTGCAGCCATCAGTAACATGCTTACACAATTTCCCCAGTGTGAACGGAAGGCTCCCCCTCCTCCCCGCCCCTTCCAGCGGCCACCAATAGGCCACTTGACAACAAGCAGAAAATTCACGATAAAGACCCAGGCAGGGGAAATCTGCTTAAAACCCCAATGTCTGTGACAAGGCATGCGGTGGCGGGGCAGATGGAGGGCCCACGCTCTGCGCTCCAGAAAGCTCACCTGATCCCTTTGTTCTGTGCCACATTGTGCAGAGAAAGTCTCGACACCGCAGAGATGACCTGGGGGAAGATGAAAGAGACGCTCTGTAATTTCACCAGAAACCAGAAAGTCATCATAAAACTGTAATGAACTGTTTTGTAGACGGAGAAAACTGTTCACTAAGCACATTTCATCTTAGTAAAAAAAAAGCACAACATAAGATTTTTTAGGCTAGGTCCCTAGTTTGTATTTATCATGCGAAATTTGCCATTTTGGGTGCGCTAATATTTGCTGAGGGCTGCCGTACCAGGTGCAGAGCCTCAGAGAGGAGCAGGGCTCGGCTCACATCCCCGCTCTGCTGCCCCCGGCACCAGCTATTAACCACTCGCTGAGCTTCCTTCTTACCCAGAGGAGGGTCTGCTTTGTCAGGAGGCTGCGGGTCTTAACGGAGATCATGCTTACAAAGTACTCATTCCATGCTGCTGTTCTGGAAGTTACCATACAACTAATAACAACTCATGTTCACGGTAGTGCTGATCCATTTCAGAGATGGGGAAACGAGGGCCCAGAGAGGCCAAGTGACTTGCCAAAGTCACACAGCAGGCCAGGGCATGGTCCTGCCGTGTGTTCCAGCCAGGCTCTTCCAGACACACAGGACCCACCTGTCTCCCAGCCTTAAAACTCTGACACAGTTATTCCATAGATCTTCAAAACAACAGGCAGCAAGCAGGCATGAGGCTCTGAAGATGATTATGGGGAAACCGAGGCAGGGAGTGGGAGGCGGCAACCACGGAGCACAGAGCATAACACACACACGCAGGACAAGAAGCTGCTCACGGTTCATTACAGGATTTACGGGGCACCCGCTGTGCCAGACACCACGCACTGCAGAAGCAGATGCGAGCCTCGACTTCGAGACTTCACGGTGTGAGCGTGCAGAAGTTCATCTGTGTGAGTACCTGTGTGTGGGTGCAAGTGTGCACTTGTGTGTGCATGCATGTGCACAAGAGTGCATGCGAGCTGAAGTATGTGCACTGCGTCTGTGTCTGGGGAAAGGGAACGTGACCGTGACCCGTGGTGACCACTTGCTACATACACAGACACCCCCTGCTGGGTGTCACCTGTCCCGGAAACTGAGCCCAATGGGCCTTTCCTGTGCATCGTCCTGGCGAATCCTCACACCTCATAAGGCCAGTCCTGCCATGCACATTTTCGAGACAGGAAAACTGAGGCTAGGTCCCTTGCCCAAAGCCCCCCGGCTGGGACACACCCCTCAGACATCCTTTAAGGCTGTTCTCCTTCTAGCAGCAATTTCTTAAAGGGAGGCGGAAACCCCAACCAGTACAGAAGGGCCCTTTCTAGCCTGGCGAGACAGCACATCAGGCCAACAAGCCGAGAGCTGTGTGCCGTCTTCCAGGAGGTGGTTATATTTCAGGGACCAGGACGCATGGAAGTTATGAATCCAAGAAATGACTAGGTTCTTCTGTGTTTCCTCAGACAAGACTCAACTGGCTTATTATGCAGCTAGGCCAGCCGGGGCTCCCTTACTTGTGTGCTACAAGGGGTCTTTCACGAATAACAAGCAACTTGCCTTCCGCTGTTATTCTTGGCTTTTAAGAGCTCTAAATATTTAGGGAGAACAAAAATTAAAGCAATATTGCTGTATGTCCTTACAGTTAGTTGATGGAATGCTGGAAACGTTAGCTTGAAGGGTTTGGCAACCGTAGGGCACACATTCCACTCCTCTCCTATGCCACCCTCGGCAGACATAGCTAATTGACCGCCACGCTCCTCCCCATCGAGCCAGACTCGGGCTCAGCATCCTTCCTGTGGAGTCTGCACGAGGCACCAGCAATCGGTCAGCGTTGGCCAGGAGACAAAACCCGTTTGCCGACCTGGAGTTAGCGCAGAGACCGAGTTTTGTCAGGTGGAGCCCAGACAGAGGAGAGGCCACAGGTAAGCGAGCCAAGACCAGGAGACGGGTCTCCGATGTGTCCGCATGTCTGGGGTCCCAGTGCACAGAATGGCTTCTCCAGCTGCCACGACCATGGCAGCCACGGCCGTGAGCTCACAGCTGCTTCGCTCCAGGCTGGAATCTGTCACTAGCGGTTTGTCAGGGGCTCAGCTCTGGGTTCCCGTCACCAGACAGGGGCAGCTCCTTAAACGGGGTTAAACGTGCCAGCTCTGCCAGAGGCGCCCCATCCCTCGCTCCCCCCAGGCTGCGTGCTTCCTGGCTGACATCTGCACAGGAAGGGGAAATCTCAGGGCCCACCACAGGGAACCCTGCTCCGGTGACCCGAGGCCCAGGGCAGGGGCTGCTGGGAGCAGACATGGGACCCCTGAGAGCCATGGGGTCAGAGGAGGGGCAGTGGCAGCCCCGAGTGAAAAGTTCGGGAGCGGGCGCTCTGCTGCCCCGGCAGCTCCCCACAGCACCTCCACCCCACTCACAGGACGGAGAAGCTGGCCTTCCCCAGAGGCGTCACTCATCACTC
Organism: Ceratotherium simum simum; assembly: GCF_057802395.1. Lineage (NCBI taxonomy): Eukaryota > Metazoa > Chordata > Mammalia > Perissodactyla > Rhinocerotidae > Ceratotherium > Ceratotherium simum. The sequence goes on along the minus strand of NC_141928.1, from coordinate 3,759,922 downwards.
TCGGGGCACCGTCAAAAACCTCCCGGCCCAGAGCCCCTGCCAACCCTTCTGAAAGGTAAATGTCAAAGGATGACATTTTCCCAGCTTTTATCTGCACCGCTCACCTGCGTCCCGCTTAACGGATGCAATGAAGACACACACACCTGCTCCACCGTCCCCCCACCCCCCCGCAGGAGCCAGCTCAGGCCTCGGGCTCCGCGAGGCCACAGCCGCTCCTCCCGGGCCCACGGAGCCTCAGCCCCGGGCCAGCAAAGGAACGTGTGTGCAGGGGGCCGTGCAGGGGGGTAACATGAGGAGAAAAGGAGTACCCTGGGAGGACCAGTCCCGCTGGGAGGAGCAACACGCCCCACCAGCTCCCCAAAGCAGCGGCTGTCTGTGCCGTTCACCTATGTTCACCCCCCACCAATGTGACCTTTAACATTTCGGACTCCTTCAACACTGAACAGGGGCAGATGTGACAGAGGACGGGAGGTGGAGGTCTGGCGTCTGGACCCGGTGTGCAGTCTTGGCTCATCCCCACCCAGCCTCGGCCTGCTCTGACCCCACGACTCTCCACCAGGTCTACATTCAGGCAGATTCCCAGACCCAGCGGCCAATCAGCTTCCTCACACTCGCGGGAGGAACTCTAGGACGCAGACCCCCGGGCCCCTCCAGAGACTGGGACAGAGACCAGGAGACTTGGGAGCGAGACAGACGAGACAGAGCAACCAGCTTCTTCTTATGCTCGACCATCTTGTTCACGTTCCAAGTCCCTCTTTGTGTTGGGGAAACTTCCCGAAGCGGCCGCAGGTATCCCCCGTCTGCTTCCTTCCTCTCGTGCTGGACGTGGCCATCGGTCAGGGTGTCCGACCCAGCCCCGCCGCTGCGAGCCCGCCGTGGGCCCAGCTCTGTGCAGACACCCCTCCGGGCGGCTCCCCCCCTACACGCCTCCAGCGCGGCAGGCGCCGTGGGGCGCGGACGGCGGGGGAGGCGGAGGAGAAACGGGGGCGGGTCGGGGCTGCAGCCAGACGGCCTGCCCAGGAGGAAGAGTCCTGGGTTCAAGTCCGCCCCTCCCCGGGCAAATCGCTTACCCTCCCTGAGCCCCAGCTGGCTCCTCCATGAAACGGGAGGAAGCGGGTCCACCGCGTGACTGTGAGGGACGCGACAGAACCTGTCGGGCGCCTGGCCCGCAGCAGGCGCTCACAAACGGCTTGCACAACCAGGGGAGCGAGGAGAGCCACACAGTGACTTCAGGCGGCCCTTCCTCCCCTCAAGTGGATGGAAACAGAACAAAGCAAAGCGCTTGGTTCAAGGCTAGAGGCTCACGTGGTTGTTACGACTTATAAAGGAGGAGTTTAGGACAAACGCTGGAAAGGCAGACAGAGCGAGACCCAGGGGCAGAGGGAGAGGTGGAGAGAGACAGAGAGAGGAGCTCTTTGACTTTAAAAAGCAGCATCATTTGGGGGTCCCCTGGGGAGACAGGGAGGATGTCCAGGGGCCTCTGGCAGCTCTGGAGCTGTCGCCCCTCTGCTGAAACCCGCCCGGGGGAGCAGCCCAAATGGCTGCCTCGCGGGCACGGCCAAGGCAGGTAGAGTAAGCTCTGGGCTTGCAGGGTTTGTCCAAGCCTTCCCCGCTCAGGGCCTGGGCTGCAGGAGGCCCGGCCACAATCAGTCAACCTCCTGCTGTCCAGGGCTGTGACTCAGGTGAGGACTCACCTCCTCCGTCCCCAGGAGCAGGGTTTGTACACGGCAGGGGGCTGACCCACTGGCATAAACTCAATTGACAGGGTCCTAACAGCATCTTTTAAATGAAGTAGGATGGGATGGGAAGGGATGGGATGGTGTGGGAAGGCAAGGGAAGGCAAGGGATGGGATGGGATGGGATGGGAAGGGATGGGATGGGATGGGATGGGATGGGATGGGATGGGATGGGATGGGATGGGAAGAGACGGGAAGGGATAGGATGGATGGGAAGGGAATCTATGGGATGGGACAGGACAGGATGGGACAGAAAATAACAGAGAAGAGTAGTAAATTAACTATTGTTTCACGAAACCTATTTCATTCTAGAGGACATGAATGATTTAAGCTTCTCTGACTTATTCACTCAACAAACGTTTAATGCGCCCTACTAAGTGCAGGTACTATGCCTCGTGGTGGGGACACAACAGAGGGTGAATCAGGTACAGGAACACTTTGTCCCTCCACAGGCGCCATCTCAGAGCTCCAAGAGCCCCAGGAAGGTCCCTCCCTTGAGATGAGCTGGCCTGAGATTGCTTCCCCATTTGACAGACAGGAAACCAAGGCCCAGTGTCCTGGGACTGGCTCAAGCTCACAAGTCAGTCAGCGGTGGCTCTAAGAGGAGAACTTTCTGTTACCCCACCCCATTGCACCTTGGTGTGGAGGTGTGGTCCGTGACAAAATGTCTTTCGGCCTCCACACTTCCCTACAGGGTGGGCAGAGGCTGTGGTTCCAGAGGCACCACGTGGAGGCCACGTCCACAGGAACACACCCTGGTTGGCTATGCCTTCTGCTGAGAATGACCACTGGCACTCTGGTTCACCTCAGGCATCCCAGATGACTGACAACCCTTCATGTGCCACATTCAGCTTTTTCCAAGCTCTTCTGGGGCTGGCATCACATCTGACCTTCAAAACCAGGCTCTGAGCTGCCTCTTTGCATTTCACAGTTGAGCAAAGCTGCAGCTCGGAGGTTATATGATGGACTTAACTCACAGAATGACTTGAAGAATGCTCAAAGAATGTGTGAGTATATGTGTGGGTGGGTGGATGGGTGGTGGATTGATGGTTGGATGGATGATTGGATGGATGGATGGATGGATGGATGGATGGATGGATGGATGGATGGAAGGATGGACAGATGGGTGGATGTATGGTGGATGCACGGATGATGGGTGGATGGTGATGGATGGATGGACAGCTGGACAGATGGGTGGATGAATAGTGGGTGGATGAATGGATAGATGGACAGACGAACAGGTGGGTGGATGGGATGATGGGCGGATGGTTTCGTGGAAAGGCAGATGGACAGACAGGATCAGCAGCAAAGGTTCCAATGAGAATCTGCTTCCCAACCCCCACATCTCCATTATCAGAACATGAGCTCCACTTACTGAGCACTCACTCTGTGCTATGCACTGGGATTAGCATGACACAAACATCATCCCTGCATGTGTTGTTCCCTCCCCCAGCTCTCCATCTGTTAGAAGCAGACCCTGGGAACGAGAGAGAACAAGGGCCCTGCCCCAGCTCACCCAGCAATCAGTGGCTGACTTAAGAAGAGAACCCAGGTCTGGGCGACTCAAGCCTGTGTTTCTATCAGCTGCACCACGCAGGAACATGCAGCTGGTAACAAAACCTCGTACCCCTTCTTCTGGACCCGGCTGGACCACATTTTCCAGCCTCTCCTGCAGTGACTGAGGTCCACCCAATGGATGGGAGCAGACACCAAGTGTGCCACTTGCAGGCCTGGCTCACGAAACCTCCCTGTTCCTGGGGCGACCTCAAAAGCCTCATGAAAGGTGGCAAAGCCGCCATCAGCTTGGGTCCCTGAAGGTCTGCATGGAGCAGAGGCCACACACACACACTCACACACACACACACACACACACACACACACACACGTTCTGCCCACCTGGACCCTCCCTGAGCAGTTCTGCCGGCTCCCGTCTAAGCCATCACGGCCCAGATCTCTCTGTTACAGCAGCTCTGCTGTAATCACGGCGCCTCACTCTTCCATGGCAACTCAGATCACAACCTAAGCCCAGGCAGAAACGATCCAGAACAACAACAAAGACGGGTACGAGTCAACCTTCGAAAGGGATCTGGGGCTTCTGTGTGCTGGTGACGAGGTGAGCAATCGCTGTAAACGCGCAGGTCCCATCAACCCTAATTGCTCGCAACAGCCACACCGATCAGGAGGGCTTCCCCGCCCCAACTCTCCCTCAGTCATTAGGAATCAGTAAGCAGGAACCGCACAGACCCGGCCCAAGCCCCCCCCCGCCCCCCCCCGGAGCCCGTAGACCTTCCTTATCAGCCATTCCCACGCATCTGGAAACACACACAGCTCGAGAGGGGAGCCAAATGGCAAGATTATCAAACTTATTTAAATATGTTGCCCCAGAAACTCACCTATCTGCCTGGGAAATCTACAGCTCACCCAGCTGCATATTTAGAAGCAAATCATTATAAACTGCTTTCTCCAGCACAGCTTGCATTGTCCTTCTGTTTTTCCTCTTTTCACATTGAGAGAAGGTCAGAAAAAACTTGGTGCTGTTGCCTTCAGAATGACAAGTGGCCAGCGAGGAGGGATTAATTATGAAACGCGTGCAATCACAGCTTCGAATTCAAGCTCTGCCACCAGGAGGAGGCCGGGGAAAAAAAGCAAGCGGGAGAAACCTGGCGTCCACACGTGGTGCCCGGCGAGCCAACAGGACACGGGACACGGGCTGAGCCGGATCCCAGGCCCCGAGACAGCTAAGCGCAAAATGAAAAATGCCACTCAGAGAGGAGTACATGGAAAGAGGGTCTGGTTGTCCTTAGAAAGAGGGTCAGAGCTCAAAACAACTCAGGAGGAAAGAAAAAGGATAAAAAAGAAAAGTCTGTGGTTATCTCAGAATGGGGCCACTCCTCTTTCCTACCCCTCAACTGAGCCTTTTGTGCAGTTTGAAACCATGCCCCAAAGCTAGCTTCACGTCCTCAGTCTCCTTGGGTCTAGATTAAGACCCTCAAATGCAAGAAGGAGAGACCACCCTGAGCCTCAGGGACCAGCAGCCCGAATCTCTGTGCCTTGCATGCTATAGGTGCTACGTCTATGACATGGATACATGGATACGTGGATGGATAGATGGATGGATGGATGGATGGATGGATGGATGGGTGGGTGGGTGGATGGATGGGTGGATGGGTGGATGGATGGATGGGTGGATCCTTGGATAGATGGATGGATGGATGGACAGGTGCCAACACAGAGGGATCCCTCACCCCAATCCCTCCCGATAAAGACGGACCCCTGCTGGTGGCCTCACACCTCTCTGCCACGGTGCACCTCCTAGGGTGGAACCCAAGCACCTAACACGCCCTTGACCCCCTCTGCACGTGGGTCCTTCCGTCTCCAGGGCCACCCACCATGGGGCCAGCGCCACCCTGGGTTGCAGAGTGAGCAAACTGAAGCTCAGAGGACCGTGATGTGACCAAGGTCTCACAGCCGGGGGAGGGGACCACGCATGAGCCCAGCTCCTAACCATGTAGAAGGCCACACAAAACCCAGGACCCTGGGCGTCTGTCCCAGCCACCTCCCCGGGGCCAGGAGACAGTCCTGGCCCCCTCCTCACCCAAGGTGGGGTGGCTCAGGGACAGACGCCGGCTGGGCCCTGGCTCTGCTCCACTCCACCCTTCCTCTGAGCGTCTGCCCCACCCCTCAGGCCTCCCTTCCCACCGGAATGAAGGGCTGGGACTCGGGTTTGGAGTTTCCCGGCTCGGATCACGTCAGGGAGTCCCAGGCCACGGCACACAGGGCAGACCAAAAGGGCCTGGGGAGCCTCTCTTGGAAGGGGCCAAGCAGAGGCCCCCAGGGATGTCCCAGCTGTGAACCAGACTCTGGCTAGGGCCAGGGCCAGGGGGAGGCAGACAGTATATGACCCAGGGCCTCTGAGACCCGGCTGACCGCTACTCTGAGCCGAAGTGGGGAGACAGGAAGGGGCAGGGGGCCAGCCCCCATTTCCCCCAAAGTTCTCCGTGTCTCCAAGGCTGCGTTGGGTGGGGGGTTGAGATTTAACTTCCCCTCCTCCCTGACACAGCGTGGCAAGCTGGGAGAGGAGGGCTGATTGGTGGCCCTCGCTCCCTGGCACCATCCCTTCCCCACTGCCCCAGCCAGCGTGCGAGAGCGACGGGGCCTGGCTGCGCCTGGGCCCAGCCCCCCGACAAGGCCCAGCCCCTAAGAGCTCAGAGGAGAAGGAAGCCTGGACCCGGACAGGGCAGGACGTCTAGCCGGGAAACCTCAGGGAATAGTCACTTCATACATCTTGGGAACCAGCAGGCAAGACGCTAGAAGGGAAGGCTGGCCCAGGTGTCCTCATGGAACACAGCGAGGAGTCAGGTGCTGATGGGGCGTCTGGAGCAGCACGTCCTTCTCTGAGAAGCCACTCCAAACTTGGGGTTCCGGAGGCGTCTCCAATAGACAGGGTCTGTGGCTCATGGAGGGGGGCAGATGCAGGGGGATAGAAGAACGCATGAGCCTAAGTGGACTCATTTATTAATGCCTACTCTGTGCCGGGCATGTTACAGAAGCTATTTTAATTAACTTGTAATTATGAGCAATGCAGCAAAGAGGCACAAAGTAGGTCAAAATGCTGGAGACCTGGACTCAAGTCCTAAACCTGCCACTGGACATCTAAGCCACTTCTCTCTGAGCCTCAGTCTCCCTACCTATGGAATAGGGAACATTACACCAGAGATGGCGAACACACGTCACACGTGCTGCCACACTGCCTTGCTGTGCTCATGGCAGGCATCACTAATGGATCGTGCTCTTTCCTGCTAAAGCCAGAGGCAGCTCCTGGAGCTTTTTCTACACAGTGCTCCGGGCAGCCTCTGCCTGTGCGAAACATCTGGCACGCAGGAAGAAACCCATGTCCACCTGGGAAATGCCTGACCCCGATGGTCTTGAGTCCCCCTGAGCACTGTCTGCTGTCCCTGATCCGTAACAACAGGACAAATGCTGCATTGTCACATGAGGGAGAGGACCAGACGAGAACCTGCCTTAGCTGTTCCCGACCAGGAAGGTTTGCCTAAATGAGTCAGGGAAATTTAAAATCCTTAGTGGGAGGAGCTTAGCAACCATCTGGTCCAGATTCTTCAATTTGCAGATGGGAAACCTAAAACCCAGCTAGGAAGATGTAAGCGATTGGCAAAGGCCACCCAGTGACTTCCAGGCAGAGCCCAGTCTAGAGTCGGGAAACTATCTGGAGTTCAGGGCTCAGCTCTCCCTGACCGGGCTTCACTAAGGACAGCGAACATCTGTCTGGGCCTCCCGCCTGCCAGATCTCTACCGGCTTTATTTCATTTTATTCCCTAAAAACCCCCCACGAGACGCTTTTGTCGCTCTTCCCATCTTACGGAGGAAGGGGTCCACGTCTGACAAGTACCGAGCCGAGGCGGACCCAGCTCGTCCACCTGGCCCTGGCCCAGAAAGGCCAGCTCATCCGCCTGGATCACAAACCTCCGCCTCCAGGCACCAAGAGCAGGGCTGCTAAGTGGGGCCCCGCAATTCCACGGGGGCCAGGAAGCCCACGAACCACCACGACGGTGTCGGGAGCTGGCGGGTGGGCCGGCCCTGGGCTACTCACTGTCTGCGAACGCACGCTCACTCATCCCCATCGACACTCCCTCCCTCCTCCCTGGTATCACACAGCTGCTGAGACAGGGCTGACAAGGCTGCGGGCGGGGAGCACGGCCCGGGCTCCTCTACCCACCGGGATAAGGTGCGTCCAACTGTAGGAGGCGTCGCAAACGGGGCTGCAGACAAGCAGCGGCACGGCCCCCCTTTGATCCGAGGCGAGGCCACGAACCCAGACACAAGTCTGCTGCCCGGCGGGGTGACTCACCGCCCCGAAGGTACAAGAATCCCAAAGGCAGCACCTGGTGTCCCGCCCAGGCCTGGACGCCAACAGCGCGGGGTGGGAGGGAGCCCCGTCCCATGTGGAGACCTTACCCTCTCCAAAGGGCCCCAACTACACTCTTCCCTTCTCTCTTCTTGGTAGTGGAGATTGTGAACCAAGGGGCTGGAAAGCAGGTGTCTACACAGCAGGCTCCCCGAGTGGGTCCCTGTGCCCCCGCCCACCCGCCCACACCTGCCTCTGCCTGTTACTTTGATTCCTGCCTTGGCATGTATGGTTCAGCCCCACCACTATTGTGTGGGGTCAGGACCATCATCCCACTTTCCAGATGAGGAAACTGAGCCCCCGATGGCTGACCACTTGCCAGGGACACAACCATAAGAGGCAGCTCCAGGACTGAGCCCAGTCTGTCTGACCCCAAGTCCTTTCTAAGGCGTCTTCTGCATTGTCACTGAAATGCCTCCCTCCTTAGCCTTTAAAAAGTTGCCAGAGACAGGGAATGGATTCTGTTTCTCCTGTCCCCATCATCAGGGTGCCTAGAACCAGGGCTGGGATGGTGGCAATCCTCCGGCGCACAATCCCAAGGGATGCCGAGCCACAGCCCCCAGAGGCTGGGACCCACACACCCTGGGCACTCACAGCTGTTTTACCGGCCAACCTGGCAATCCCGCTGAGTCCCAGCCCTGAGCAGCTCTGCGAGCTCCATCCCTGGAGCTGAGCGGATGCCTAAGTGAGCCTGAGTCTTGACCACAAGCTTGAGCCTTGACTGTGAGCCTGGCACTGGGCTCCAAAGTTGCCCCACTATCTCACTGAATCCTCAACACCCAAGGGGGTCAGTGTTACTGGGCCCCTTGTCAGACAAAGAAACTGAGGGTCAGAGTGGTCACCTGCACACAGCAGTATAGAAGAGTAAGAACCTGGAAGGTCTGATTAGCACCTGGTGCCCTTAAAGGGGAAGTGTCCAGAAGAACCATCTCAGACTCCTGTCTGAGCCTCACCCTGGAATCTCCTGCCTATAGCATTTCTGGCTTTCATCTGCTCCAGGCTCTGGGCCTTCGCCATCCGTCAAACTCCCAGCTTGCTAATAGGGGAGGTGACAGCAGCCATTACCTGGAGAGGGTTGATGGGTTTCAGAGCTGTTTCATTGCCCTCCCTGATTAATGGCCATTTTAACGGGAAGGGGAACAAAAATTGTATCTCTTACACCACCGCAATCATTTCTCGATATGCACACTTATCTCGGAGGCGATGACGCAGTAACTCGGTTATTAAGTGCAAGCAGAGCCCCGGTGCACCAGGAGCGTGAATCTCTCCCCCGCCAGATCAGCTCTGGCCCTCTCCTTGCTCCTGGCCAGCAGGGAGCTGGGCTGAGGCCAGAGCCTGGGAGATCCTTGGAGGCACGTGGCATCCCAGGCCCACCCAAGGTATTTGCTCCTCGGGCTGTCTGATGGCAAAGGAGGGTGTGGGCCACCCAGACCCACAGGCCCAGCGAGAGGGGGCGCTCTGGGTGCAGGGCGGAGCTCAGTCCCTTTGTCAGGACACTCCCAGCAGCACCCAGGTGGGCATGTCCCTCCATTGACATCTCGCAGGTGGGCGAGCAGCCTCAGGCCGGACCAGGGACCCGCCTGAGGACGGCCTTGAGCAGCCACGCAAATTACAGGACAAACTGCAAACCAAAGTATTTTCCCGGTTGGGGGAGTGCTCCTGGGAAGATCCGCCAGGACTGAGCATGAGAAGGACTGCTCTGAGGCTGACCCCCGGGTCTCCATCCGCCCTGGCCGGGGAGCCGACGGTGCGTGCAGCTGAGCCTCAGGGTCCTCCCCTGAGAAATGGGGGCGACACACACCCACGTGGCTACAGGAGACAGCTCTCGCCACGGTTTCATCACCCCAGGCATAATCGTGGTTTCTCCCCCTCCTGTGTGAGCGGGCCCCCACTTTCACCACCAAGTCCCCTGTGGTTGTGTGTCACTGGACACAGGTCAACATCATTAGGGACTGAATGTTTGGGTCCCCCGAAAATTCATACGTCGAAGCCCCAACCCCTCATGCGATGGTATTTGGAGGTGGGGCCTTGGGTGGTGATGAGGTCACGAGGGTAGAGCCCCCATGAATGGAATCAGTGCCCTTAAAGAAGAGACACAAGAGAGACGATCTCTCTCTCTCTCTCTCTCTCTCCCCGCCACCATGTGAGGACACAGGGAGAAGGTGGGGGTCTGCACACCAGGAAGAGAGCCCCCACTAGACCCTCCGGGCACCCTGAACTCAGGCTTCCAGCCTCCAGAGTTGTGAGAAGTAAGTTTCCGTTGTTTCAGCCGCCCGGGCTCTGGCATTTCTGTTCTAGGGGCCCGAGCCGACCAGGACCACCTGGAGGAAGCAGTCCGGCAGACCCCACGCCCACCACCTTGGTACAATTCCCAGGAAGCCACACCTCAGGGAGACCCCAGGCAGCAGCCACTTCCCACTGCCCACATCAGAGGTCCCCGTCCTGGCCGGGGGGCTTCCAGGTGGGTCAGCAGAGCCTCAGGGAGCGGGGACAGGCGGGGGAGGGGCCAAGGACGGCATCTGACCACCGGATGTGGAGTGCCCACCTTCCTCGCTCACACATTGCACTCCTGGTAACGGAGAGACCCTTTCCCCAGAGATGGGTCGCACTTTCGAGGGTCAGAAGGGACCCTGGAGGCCAAGGAATTCAGCATCTGACTCTCTGCAGGGGGACCCATCTCAGGTGCCTGTGGCACAGCCTTCCGGAGGGGGCAGAGTGCCAGGCCTGGCGTCGCTAAACCCGGCTCTGAATCCAGCTGCAGACTGTCCCCTCGGTCTCGGCAATGCCCTAAGCTCTCGGGGTCCTAGGCCCTCATCTGTCACACGGGGACGGCGGCGCCCACTGAGGGTTTCTCGTCTCCTACCTATGTGGTCAACAGCGTGCAGTGAGCAGCTACTATGTACCAAGCCCTGCACCAGGGACGGGAGGCCAGAGGAGGCTTCTGGAGCTCACAGGACCCAAGGCTGTGTGCTCAGTGCTACAGGGCAAAAGATGGATGGGCCAGCAGAACAGAAGCACCAGCTGGCACCTAACTGAGCAGTGAGGGCTGCGGGGCATCAGGGAAGGCCCCCTGGAGGAGGTGCCGCTCAACATGAGACCGGGGGGATGAAAAGGTGTCAGCGGGGTGACGGGCAAGCAGGCGTCAGAGCGCCAGCACACACGCAGGGGCCTCACCATACCTGAGGGCGACCTTCGCGCAGGACGGCCTCAGGAGGTGGCCCCAGGGCGCGGACTCGGCCTTCACACCTGACGCGGCAGAGCGTGGCCGGCTCACACGGACCACGAGGAACCTGCTCTCCTTTCTGAAGCAGGATCAGCCCAGGAATCCCGCGTCCACAAGCCCCATTTGTGCAAAGCTGGCCCTCGGCAGAAAGAGTCTAACGTGAGGTTTCCTCCCCTGCGCCTTGTGGGAGACGGAAAACAGCTGCCGACCAGGCTCAGACTGCTCCCGAGAAAACGGTGCCATTCGGTTCCTGCTTAATCCTGGCCCATCAAGGTCTTTCCATGCAGATCCCTCCATGGATTTTTCCCCCCTAAGGGGAGGGTTCAAAGACATGTTTTGCCCAGAACAGCTTCTCCACGACCACGAGGATGGTCACGAGATGGAGGAGAAAGCAGAGAGACGGTGCCGGGGCAGATGGGCCACGGAAGGACCCACCTGCACCCCGCTGCTGGGGGCTCGGCGTGTCCCCCACCTGGCCGGGCACCAGGGAGCACGAGCTCTTCTCCAGCAAGAATCTTGTCTTTAAAACAGTAAAAAGGGGGGCTGCCAACTGTCACAGCCCAGAGGACCCCAAAGACATGACAAGTAGATGTCATTGGGTCCTGACGGGATCCCGGGAGGCAGGAGGACCTTACGCAAAGTCAGGGGAACGTGCAGACAGTATGGACGCGCCCACGCCGGCTGATTCACTGGAGCCAGTGTCCCACACGGATGGAAGACGCGGGTATCAGGGGAAACCACGTGCGGGGAGGGAGGCTCTGTCCTCTCTTCTCAGCTTCTCTGTAAGTCTAAACTGTTCTAGAAATAAAGTCCACTTAAAAGGGAGGCTGCCCCTTGGTTGGGCAGGGGTGGGCAGCCCACTCGGCCCCCACACCGCCCATCCCTCCAGGGCACAGGCCATGGACCTGACGGAAGGCAGATGAGGACACAGGGACCGGATCACCTGAAGGTCCCTCCACGCAGGTGTCTGTCCTCAAACGCTCCTGGGATAAGAGCTGCGATCCACTCACAGGCGGGGCACGGCAAGGGCCGTCGGACTTTTCCCACCAACAGCGCGGCTGGAAGAATTACGTTCCCATCAAACCACGTCCGAGACACAGGGCTCCGGGACACAGCGGGACACAGCCCTCCACAGGCCCCAATCCTTCTCTGCAAACGGCCGGGCCCCAACCCTTCTGTGAAAACGGCTGGGCACGATCACTTGAGACAAGGCTCTTCTAGAGGGAGCTCCCCACCAGGACTGAGAAGGACCCGCCCGGCTCAGGAATTCCAGGAGCACAGCCTCCCGTCAGGGGCGCAGCCAACAGCCTGGGTGGGGACACGGTTCTCTGCCAGGCTCTGTGGATTCGAGTCACGTCTCAAGCCTTCTCAGGACCCTCTAACTTCCCCTTGAACAGCTTTCCCTGGAGGCAGCAGAGGCGGCGGGTAGAGACGAGGGACCACAGAGCCTGGGCGCTGGAAAGGAGCCCCCAGCTCCCCAGCCCACGCTGGGAGCACAGGAAGGGGGAAGGCACAGAGAAAGGACCCACAGCCCCATGAGCCCGCCGGCAGCTCAGCAGAACCCACCTGGGGCCCAGCAGCCCTCAAGGGTGGCCTGGAGGCCACCAGCCATTTCAAGGAGGCCACCAGCCATTTCAAGGGGCTCCCTAGTGCATCTGATGCCAAAATGTATAATTTAATAGTCTATATTTTTATCTCAGACTGCAATTAATTATTTAATGTCCTATCAAAGGCAATTCCATCCTTTGCACTAATTCTGATGAGGCACTTCCTCCCCCCCCCAGCTGGCGTCACAGCACATGTGGGGGAGAAGGCCGGTCAGGCCTGCAGCAAGCACTTGTTGAGCACCCACGATGCGCCATGCAGGCCCTGCTCCCTGACACAGCATCAGGCCCAGAGTCACCACGGCACATCTGGTGCTTGGCAGGTGCCCGGAAAGTATCCGGGGTTACCAGATTTCAACCTATTCTCAAGATTTCAAGCTATTCTCGATTGACTCCTACCATTTGGGATGCATCAGGAGCGATATAACGTATGGAACAAGGGAGGGGCGAGACAGTCATCCCAACACCTGTGTGGCAGGCCCCGGGCTATGCATGGAGGTACACCGTGAACAAACAGGCCCAGCCTATGCCCTGTTGAGCTCTCAGAGATTCCAGAGCAGGAAGCAGACTGTAAATAAACAGAAAATAAGGAAATGAACATGTGGATACCAGACTGTGAACCATGCAAACAAGGAAGTGAGGAAGTAAAAGGCAGAGGGGGTGGGGGCCATTCTGGATAAGAGGGAGGTGAAAGGCCTCTCCAAGGATATTTGCACATTTAAAATGCCTCCAACAAACAGACCTGAGTCCTCCCCTGCAGGTCCCCGCCTGGCTGCTCCCTCCCTCTCTGGCACAGCAGGGCCGTCCCTCCTCTGGGCACAACCCAGCCTGAGCTGCTCTGCTTATGAGGTCATGGGCACTTCCAGAACCCCACAGCCTCTGACACCTGAGGAGATAAAGACCCACCACAGTGGGCTGCAGCAGAGGGTGGCCAGCCACCGAGGCCCAGCTCCCCAAGGAGGGGACAGCCGGGCAGCCCAGAAGGACAAGAAGGATTTCTCTGGGAACAAGACAGAGACGGCACATCACAACGACCCGGAACATCAGCTTTTCCCGGAGGCCTCTGGCATCTTGGGCTTGAGAGGGGCCCCACAACCACCCCGGGCTGGGCCTGGCCCCACAGTGACCCTCCTTCCCCAGGAACAATCTCCCGCAGCTCCAGCCCGGGGCCCCCGCCCCGCCCAGCTCCCTCTGGATCCCTCCTCCTGAGTCACAGGGCGGGACGGTCCCTGAGCCTGCAAAAGCCTTATGTCCCCACACCCCACTCCTCAAGCAGATGGGCCCTTTCTCATTTGCTCATTTTATGCACCGGTAATGATTCCAAAAGAGTCCTGGTAATTGACCATGACGCTCTCTCCGCACAAAGTCGATGGCTAGCAGGACTCGGAGTCGTCATTTGAGGGGATGGCACGCACCTGCCCAGCTGCAGCAGGTGAGGTGTGGCGCTGAAGGTGGGAGCAACATGGAAGGGGAGGGGACGCAGCAGAGTGAGCTGGAGGGAGCACACAGCCAGCTGTTGACCTGCCATGGAAGCTCAGGCACTTCAAAATTAACAGGAACATATTGGGACGACGTGGCGCTCTGCTGACTGGCACACCATCCAGAACCAAGGCAGGCGGGGTGCCGTGCAGGAGGCAGGTTTGGGTTCGGTCGGAGCGTCCCCCAGGGAGACACTGCAGCCTGGGGTAGTGAGCGCCCCGTCATGGGAGGCGTGCAACAAGCTGGTGCCGGCACTGCACAGGCGATCAGACCAGAGGTCCAGTGCCACTCTGAAGGTCAAGCGCACCCAAAAACCCACACCTGAGGCCCACAGACGACTGACAACTTGGCTTAAACTGATTCTAGCAGCTCTTGTGGCCAAGAAGGAATTCGAAATGAATGGTAAGCTTTGGAAACACCAGCACCAAAACAAGATAAAACCAAACACAGACACACACACACGTGCACACACGCATGCACACACCTGACGAAGCTGCCAATGTGAGGTCACGGAAGCACACCAACGAGCATAAGCATTGATTATGCACCACCTCCGTGCACCATGCCTTCCGCTCCACTGCACCTGCGCTGCGGCCGTTCCCTCCGCCAGGAGCGCTCTCACCTGCCTCCCGCCCCGACCTTGGCCTGCTCCAAAGTGCCCCTCAAAGGTCACTCATCCTTACACGCCTGGGGTCCTCACCGGAGTCGCCCACAGCCCTAGTTGGGTCCGACCATACTCTGTCGACTGATTAGGACGGCAATGACCAGTCTGGGGTGTGGTGGGAACTCCCAGGTGCTCGACAGATGCTGGCCACGTCTGCCCTTCGACCCAGAGCTGGTTACCTGGGGGGCTTCACTTTGTGAAAATTCATCAAGCCGTCCACTTACACAGATGCCTTTCTCTCTATGTGCGGGATACGTCGATAAGAAGTTCACGTAAAAAAATAATCTCTAGCTTTAAATCTAGAAATTCCAAAGGCGTTAATCAGCTTTATTCATTCAAACACAGCTCTGGGCCTTCTGAGGCATTCGACGCTCGGTGAGGATCTGGAGTCCAGCACAATCCAGGAGGACGTGTCCAGCGACTGGGCGGGGGTGGTTCAGGGACACCTCAGCCTGGCTCCAGGTCTGCACCCAGCCTCCCACGCCCAGTCCAGCCGGGAAGAGCACGAGGCAGACCACACAGGAGCGGGTCAGGGCTGCCCATACCTCGCATCCTCGTCCTCACAATTCCAGGGACCACTTCTTCCAGAAGGGCCTCGTCCACTTCAGGTCCATCGACTCCGCCCGGGACACCCACAATGACAGGCAGAGTCACAGTGGTAATTCAGGCCCTCCTGGAGGTTTCTCTCCAGTGGCTTGGAAGGCACAATCCACATTCATCAAAACGTGTGAAATCTTTTCCGAAGCAGCAGTTTCATTTGCTCCAAAGAGTCCTGCGATTCTTCCAAACCCATGAGCCCAGTCAGCTCGGGGCGGCCAGCCATGGGGAATGCGCGGCCCCGGCGGCCATCTGTTCAGCCCACGTCCAGCCGCAGCAGGAGGACCCGCACCGCCCGCCCTTGCTTCTCCCCTGCGATTTCAAGGCCTGTGTGCTCAGCGTCCCTGTCACATCAATGAGCACCCACAGCCCAGAGACCTGGGCTTCTCAGAGCTCTGTAATTCCAAAACAAGTCTTGATTGGAAGCACCGACCTCCAACGGCACAGCGGCAGCCAGCGCTTCCTGCGAGCCTACTGTGTGCTCCTTGGGGTCTTAGTCAATCATACACCACGAGGAGGGAACGATGGCCATTCACATTGTACATGAGCACGGCGCCCAGGTCCACGTTCTAAGGGTGCAGGTGCGACGTGACCCCAGGGCGGCCCTTCTCCAGAGGCATGACCCCCCAGAGACACATGACATTCCCCTCTGTCTCTCCCCACAGCCATCTGACAGCTCTGAAATGAACAGCTCCCCCCAGCCCATCACCCCATGACGCTCAGGAGCCCCAAGGTGGAGGGAAGGACACGCTCCACGCTGCCCCCTGACCTCTCGCAGACCAGCGGACCAGTCACCTGCTTCTCCCTGGGCCGGAAGGAACCACGGCCTCCAGGTCCAGCCTCCGCTGTGGGGCCTGTCCATGACAGCTGAACTCGGGACTTCAAAGCTTAGACCACATGGGCCGGCCCTGTGGCTTGGTGGTTAAGTGAGCGCGCTGCGATGCTGGTGGCCCGGGTTCGGATCCCGGGTGTGCATCGAGGCACCACTTCTCCGTTCATCCTGAGGCCGAGTCCCACGTACAGCAACTAGAGGGATGTGCAGCTACGACACGCGGCTGTCCACTGGGGCTTTGGAGGGAAAAATAAAATAAATAAAATCTTTAAAAAAAAAAAAAAAAAAGCTTAGACCACAGCCCTTTGCTGGCCGTGCTGGACGACGAGAGGACACCTCGATTATAAATCTCGGATAAGCGCACGCAGAAGGCTGATCTGCACGAGGCGGGGTGGGAAGGTCCGCGAGGCCAGGAGCTGAGTCAACCGTCCCGGGAGGCCTGGACGCAGCTTAGAAACCAGCGAAGGCCAAGGCAGGAGGCCGGACACCTGGGCCCCGGGCAGCCGTGCAGCTTCCTGCAGATAGGGACAGCCCCTCACCTCAGCCCTCCCCAACAAAACCAGCAAAGAGAGACTCCAGCGATTTTGCACCTGTCTGCCCATCGGGAGCATGGAGCCTCCCCTTCCAGGGACCCCGACATGACCTCACGGGAGTGGGGGAGACCGGGCGGCAACCTCGGAGCACAGCCGTGGACACCTCCAGGCAGGCCCCTCCGAAGTCCAGGCTGAGAGCCAGCAAGCCTGCCCCCAGGCCCCCTGGGCAGCTTCTGTGTTGAGGCCCACTCTGATCTCCGTCACCCTGACCCCCTGTGCACTCCTCCCACCCCTGCAGCCGTCCACCGGACACTGCCCTGGACACGCCCAGACTCCTCAGCGTCCAGGTCCCCACGGCGAGCTCCCGCTGCACACCCCACAGCCCAGCGACAATGCCCGCGACACGGCCCACGGGGTGAGCCCAGCGGGAACTGGGCGGGGGATCAAGCCCAAGGCTGCCGCTGAGACCCACACAGTCGCTCCTCCTCTGCATCGGGGAAGGAGGAGGTGCTGCCCGAAGGCCCAGGCGAGAGGCCTCGGGCCAACTCTGGGTGGGCCCGCATGACAGGCTGGAACCAGCGTCTGCTCCGCATGGGGGCCCAGTGCGGCCCCCACACCGCCGGGCAGGGGATTCAACGAGAGACTAGCGAAGTGCTCTGCACACAAGCAGCCCGTGGTGTCGGGAATGATGAGAGTCGTTCGTGCCAGACACACAGTGGTCTTGACTCCACGTCCAAACCGTGCAGAGGATCCCACAGCATTAACGATCAGCTCTTCAAAAATCATCATCACACCAGCACAGGAGCAACGTGACTGAGCCCCTTACACACGGCGTGAGCACATTTACTCCCCACCGCCAGCCTGCACGGCCACCCCGGCCCCTCCCCCAAGTCCACAAGGGCAAAGAGGCCCCAACAGGAAGGGCACCCCATTCTACCGCTCCCTCCTGGGCAACCAGCGTGCCAGGAGTCTCTGACGGGCAGAGTCCACCGGCACAGCTCCTGGGGACGCTCTGCCCCAAGGGGCAAAGGCCGGTCTCCCCAAGGCTCCGTGGGGTGGGCCTGGCGGGAAGTCAGGGCTTTACTCTGTGGCCTGCGTCAGAAAGGGCACAGCTGGTGCCCCAACAGCAGGTGGAGCAGGTGTCAGGGCTCCCCACCCAGGAGCCGTCTGCACCAGGTGGGCACCTGAGCCCAGGCGGAGGCACCTCCAGAGGCTCCCTGAGAGCGGCCCGGCACGTGTGGGTGAGCCGGACGCACAGGCCGGGCCCGGCAGGGCCTCCCCCAAGGGGCGACCTGCACACTGTGGCATTGCCCCCAGTCGCCCACATCACCTGGTGGCCCCACACCCCCTCGCTGACTCACTAAATTCCCGAGCCACCCACCTACTCAGCAGGCACCGCCATGACCCCCTTAGACAGACAGCAAACTGAGTCAGCGGAGGGCTGGTCACTTTCCCGGGGTCTCTGTGCTAACAAGGCCAGTGGGCCTGGACTCCGGCCTGGAGATGCCCAACCTGGGATCTGCATCTAGGTCTCCCGCTGCCTGGGCGCAGAGGGCTCCCCTTCCCAGGCCAGGCCCTTGGACCCCAAGGGAGGCTCGGCACCCGCAGGCCCACACTTCCACACCGGCCCACGCCCGCCCAGCGCCGGGAAGCGTCAGGTCAGCTGGACATACGCGTGAGCGGGCATCGTGCTATGAGTCCTCACAGGCCTGGAACTAGCTGCAGAGGCTCCTGGATGACCGTCACAGCACATCAGGGCCTCTCAACCACAGCCGGCAGCCAGGCCACCACCAATGTCAGGCTGGAACATGCACGGGGCGGCCCCGTGTCCCAGCACCAGTCTTGTCAGAAGCAGGAGGCCGGAGGAGAACAGGAAGTGATGGGGCACCTGCTCACCCCCCCGCCTCCCGAGGAGAGGGCGATGGTAACCCCACTTAGCAGGGCCGAGTCAGACTCAGAGAGGCAAGTAACCTGCCCACGGTCACCCAGCCCAAGCCGGGACTCAAACTCAGCTCAGGCCTGACCGCAGACCAGGGGCAGCCCCCGACCTGAAGGCACCACGCCGCGTCCTCGCTCCCTGGTGCCTGGGCCCTGCGTCGTGGTCGTGAGCCTGCGTGTCTGGTGGCTGCAAATCCCTGCTCCTGGAGACAAGGAACCGAGACAGGCCAAGGAAAGCGAGAAGGAGCCCGCTCTGCTCCCGGGACCCCGGTGCACATTACCTACCTGCTGAGAAGTTAACCTCTGCAGGCAACACACATCTCCAGGGCAACCTGGTGGATCCACCAGCAGAGGGTCAAGTTTTCTTTACCCGGAGAGCAGGTGAATCCCACAAGCAGAAAGGCCTGCTTTCATGCAAGTACTCCCGGAAGTCTAGTGGGGCCACGAAGCTCCCCGGATTTGGGGCCGGGGGCAGAGAAGGGGTGTGATCGAGTCTTCCAAAATGGAGACACAGGTTCAGGGGCTACCACTGCCCTTTGGGCATCTTCTCGGTCTGTCCAGACCCCAAGGGGGCAGACCTTCTTTCCCAGGTAACACAGAGGCTCCGTGCCAGCAAGACAAGGCAGGCGCTGACCCGGAGGCCGGGCTTTCTCTTCTGCGGCAGCAGTGGGGGTTCTACCCGGTGTGGGGGGATGTTAATCCCAGAGGGGGTCCCTGAGGCTCAGGCCCACTCAGAGGAGGGAGCCAGCGGGCAGCCGCCTGGCAGGGCCCCAGGACAGCAGCCCCCGTCACAAGTCACGCCCTCCTTTGGGGCGGGGCAGGGGCCATCTGCTGGGCCATTCTGAGGGAAGTGACCTCTTGGCCCCCACGGAGCCCTCAGGGATTCCCTGCAGAAACTAATTGCCTGGAAGCATAAATAACACGGCCCAGGGAGGGGGTGGGGGTGGGGACAGTGAGGCCCCCACAGGCTCCTCTGAATGGGGAACAAAGCAGGCCTCAGCTGCTCTGGGCCCACCCACCCACCGTTTCCAGGGAGGGGGTGCCGGGAAGAAGCCAGGATTTCAGAGACGTGGACATCTGGGCTCAGAGAACTCGCTAGGTCCTCTGAACCCACCTCTCTAAAAACAGCAATTACCAGCCAGCAAGCCCCTGCCCCACCGGACCTCCTGCCGGCCCCAAACACACACACCCCAGGAGGTGCCACGAGAGTCCACTCTCCCTTTGTGAAGACCACCAACAAAGACCCTCCAGACCCCAGCACCCCACGGACGGCAGGAGCCAAGCAATGGAAGTCATCTCTCAACAACCACGGTGCCATGGTGGCCAGAATGAGATGACTGCTCATCCCAGCCGCCCACCAGCCCACCTTCACGTCCCCACTACGTCCCCATGAGGCCTGGGGGAGGCGGGGGAGCCCCTGCAGAAAGACGAGAGAACGAGACGGGAGGGGAGGCAACTGCCAGAGATCGTCCTGCTGCCTCCACTTCTCCAGAGCACCCAAGCCCCCCAGGGACCCCCAGCTCCCAGCTGGAGGGGAAGATGAGTGTGTTTGATCAGCCCCCTGCCCCCGACCCCCGGAGGAGGAGAATGAGAGTGTGTGCAGAGACCATGGGAGCAGAGTCATCAACAAGCACGCAGCGAGAGAGCAGCTACTCCTCATTGCTCCTCCACAGAGGTCAGGCTGCAGGGAAACCCAGCCAGCGTGAGCACCCCCACCCCTCCCACCACGCCCAATTCAGACGAGGAAGGTGCTGGAAGTTCAGCCACAGAGGGAGCGCGGGCAGACCTGGGCTCAGGTCCTGGCTGTGCCGCCACAGGCCGTGTCAGGGTCTCACCTGATGTAGGATGAGCACGTCGTGGGGTCCCGGGGAGACACCTTCTGTGTCTGATCGGGGTCCTCACCCTCCACCATCCCCCGGGTGATGCCTGACCCCTGGCCTGCCTTCTGCAAGAGTCCTGCTAGGTCAGGTTATCCAGAACCCCGTTCCCCACCACGTCTCCTGTTAGGAATTTCCTGTCCCCGACCCCACCTGCTCCTGGGCTGTAACCCCACTGCCCACGAAGCACCCAGAGGTGAGCCGGTTCTACACCGCAGTCTCCTCCCCCACTGCAGTGACCCAGAGTAAAGTCTGTTTTTACCACTTAACTACGGCCCAGCTCTGCTTTTTCTCTGACAGACGGTGGGTGGCGAGGCTGCCCCACGACGTGAACGTGCTCGACGCCACAGAACCGTACACTTCAAAACGGTCAAAGGTAAACTTCATACCACGTGCATTTCACTGCGATGAAAAGAGGCCACCGCGTGCACACACGACTGCACCCCCCCCCACGGGCCCGGGTGGCCGGCGCGCATCTGTCTGCGGCACCCAGAGTGGTTTCCATAGAAACCAGGCGTCTGTCCATCTGTCCGGGAGACAAGGGGAGGCTTCTCCGTGTTTGCGTCTGGTGTCCCAGCCTTACTGCGGCAAGACAAGACCCACGTCCTCCAAAGTGTCAACACCGCACAGACCCGGATTTTACCCCAATTAGCATCATAAGCCTGAGCTAATTGATTGGTTCCAAAGGGCGTCATCCCATCCGCTGGCTTCAAGATACTTAACATCTAATTTCCAGATCCAGAGAGGCTGCCATTAGCAAGATTAATGGCACACACACACTATTTAATTCTTGCCCCTCTGCAAAAACAAAGGTGACATTTCTCCCAATTGAAAGATGCGCGCCCCTGGTGAGACGGTTAGTCATGCAGGAGGAGGACGCAGCATCAGCATTTACATGAAGGGCCCAGGGGGTACTCCCTGCTGGATGCCGTGCTGGGTCAGGCCTGAGCGCCCCTGGGGGGTGGGCACGCAGGGACGGGACCCCCAGCAGAAACCTTCTCACCTCCAACCTTCTGGGTGAAATGGCATGGCCTGAGCTAAAACGAGGGGAGAGAAGGGACTGGACTCTGAGCTGGAAGGAACTCAGCATCGTGTACTCTTCTGCCCTCAATTTGGGAAGTCGAGGCCAGAGAGGCAAGGCCACAGACAAGGGGCCGGAAAAGCCTGGAACGGATGCCCTGTGACCCTGGACAAGTCACCTCCCATCTCTTGGCTTCAGTTCCTCATCCAGGAAATTGCCATAATTACAGCCCCCACCCTAGCAGGGCATGCTGAGGACCGCAGGGGCCCAGGGATGGACGCCCAGCACAGTCCCTGAGGCATTCAAGCACAGACATTTGTCTGTATGACATTTCATTTACAAAAGTGTCTTTTCTTCTTTCTTCTCTGTCCCCGTTAAACCTAATCGGGCTTCCGCATGTGAGGGTGCTATATTAATGCTTCGAATGTTAATACTGATACAAGGTCGGGGACCCTCCCAGCCTCTGCCAAGGGAGAAATCAGGGCTGGAATATTAGCATTTCCCATGAATAATACATGACCGCAGGGGCTCCTCCTGGGATGACCCCACAAATTACTATCTCTGCAGTGGAAGGAGCTGCCGACCCACTGGGGGATGAGCCGCCGCTAATTAGCAGAATCTGTGTACAGGGCAACCCGCAAGGGCTGCAGCAGGCACGGGCCCACTGGAAGGGGGCAGCCTGGCATGTCCACGGTGCATGGAGCCCTGCTCATGGGCCAGGGTTTTAGGGGGTGAGACGGGGGTGTGAGCCAAAGCCGGGAGCCAGGGGGCGGTTCCTTCTGTGGAGTCAGGCGGGCCTGGCCTTGAACCCAGGCCTGCAGCAACCACATGGTCTCTGCCTCGGTCTCCCCATCTGTGACAAAGCGGCTGATGGCCCCCACCTCACACCGGCCCTCGGGACTCAAGGACTCATATTTGTGACGAGCCCAGCAGTGTGGACACACTGTGGTTGCCCAGCTCCTGATCAGATTTCTTCCCTTCAAGGAAAGCGGAGAAAAATATCCCAAGAGAGGGAGAGATGGGAGCTTAACTGTCCCCACCCGTGGCAAAGACAATTAGCCACGCCTGTGACCCAGATCCCTTCTCCATCTTCCAGAGAGATGAGTTGCAGATGGGCACGGGGCTGCCGGCTCCAGACCCCACTTCCCACCCTCCCTTGCAGCAAGACGTGGCCTCATAACCACGTTCTGGACTGCAGGTAAGAATGAGAGGGATGTGAAGAGAGCGCCTGCTCTTCAAAGGAAAGGGCTGCCTCCTCCTTTTTCTTCCTTGATGCATGGAACATGGATGCGAAGGCAGAAACTGAGCAGCCATCCTGCACCATGAGGAGGCTACACGCTGGGGACGGGGGACAGCAGAGCGAGGGGCTATTTGGAGCCTGAGCCATGGGGACTGTGGTGCTGCGTGGACTTCTGCACCAGAGAGAAAAAGTGTCCAGCTGTCTAGCCACTTTTACAGGATCTCCCGTTTCAGCAGCCTTGCCCATCTCAGCACCATCCATGCATCTTCCCCAGCCAGCAAGGACTAGCCATCTTTTATACACAACATACACAATACTGAGATCTTCTAACACCCATTTGAGCATTTTCTGGTCTGAAGAGGGGAAGCTCAATGGAAGGATGAAGGCACCCTAGCAGGACCAGAGGCAATTCTTCCCAGGTGGCACCGTGACTGCCAGCCACCCTCCGGGGGTCTGGAGCAGAGACTCACCCAACCCACTCCCTCAGGCTTCCCCAGGGGTCAACGTGCCCATGGACTCGGTCCAGGTGGCTCCGAGGGCCGAACAAAGGCTGCTTGTCCTCCCATCAGTGGAGAACATTCGAGACACAGTGCCGATTCCTCACACTAGGACCAGTCCTCTCGGGGACCAGCAGCCACAGAGCAAGCAGAAGAAAAAGGCAGGAGAAGGCATGTGTGGCCTTATGAACAGGAGTCATGGCGTGACACAGCCCTACCCATCACCCTGCGCCCTGGACACGTGACACCTGCTCCCCACCCTGGACATGTGACACCTGCTTGCCATCCTCAGTGTCCTCACCCACCACGGGGGCAGCAAGAGGGTGGCAGAGAGAGGTCCAGCACAGAGGAGGAGCAGGGGAGCAAGGGGTGGAGCTGGTGCTCAGGAGGAAGAGAAGGAGGCAGGGGAGGGTGGAGGGAGAGATGGAGGGGATGGAGGAGGGATAGAGGGAAGGGGGGAGGGAGGCAGGGGAGGCTGGTGGGAGGGAGGAGGGAGAGAGGACGACTGTGAGACCCCACGTGAGGCCCCGGCTAGTGACCTGCTCAGGCAGTGATGGGAAGAGACCGTGTCCGGGCACGAGTCTATGGGGCTATGCAGGTTGGATTCAAGGCCGACCTGGCCCATGAGCAAAGGTGAGCGGTTTGTGAGCTGGGGAGTGTCCTGTGAACACAAACAGCGGCCTGTTTATTTTGGAAACGTTGGCAAGAGGCTGAGAGGGGAGGGAAAGCGGACACCCTTTAGAGAAGGCTCACACCGCAGTCTATAAACACACACTCACGCAGGGACAGAATTAAGTCACTTGCCCAAGGTCACTCTGCGAGGCAGCCCCAGGGGCCCGCAAAAGTCAGCCTGCAACGATTCCCAACCATTCCCAACGCTCAATGCGAGCGGGGCCGCCGAAGGGCAGCCAAGCAGCCGTCCTGGGTGGAGGTCACCCCGGGTCTCCAGGTCTCAGTTAGACGTTGGCACGGAAAGGAGACGCACAAAGGCTGCCTCGGGGACAGAGGACGACGGGAGCCCAGGACGTGGCACAGGCTGGACTGAGGAGAGGAAGCACTGGGTGGGGAGCGGATCCCAGCTGGGCTGGGCTTGGAGGCCACCCGGGATGCGAAACCCAGGGCCGGCTCAGCTCTAGCCATTGAAAAGGCTTCTAAGCTCTTTTAAGGAAGAAAGGAAAGAAACGAATCATTTGCACCACGCAGAGCCTGCCCAGCTGGTTCATGACCTCGATTCCGCATGGCTGCATAACCTGCCCCCAAACCGCGATCCACACGATGTTGGACAGACAGACGGCAATGGAGCCACAGGACTCGTGACCCACAGGATGGGTCACGAAGGATGCGGTAGCGGCAGCGGCGGCGGCCGTAGCAACGGTGGCGTAGTAGTAGTGGTGGCCGTGGTACTAGCAGTAGTGCTGGTAGTAGTGGTGATAATGGTACTAGTAGTGGTAGCAGCTGCAGTGGTAGTAATGGTGACAGCAGTGCTGGCAGGAGCGGTGGTAGTGGTACTGGCAGTAGTAACGGCAGTAGTAGCAGCAGTGGCAGCAGCAGTGCTGGCAGGAGTGGTGGTAGTGGTACTGGCAGTAGTAACGGCAGTAGTAGTCGCAATGGCAGCAGCAGTGCTGGCAGGAGCAGTGGCAGTGGTACTAGCAGTAGTAACGGCAGTAGTAGCAGCAGTGGCAGCAGCAGTGCTGGCAGGAGCAGTGGCAGTGGTACTAGCAGTAGTAACGGCAGTAGTAGTAGCAGTGGCAGCAGCAGTGCTGGCAGGAGCAGTGCTGGTGGTACTGGCAGTAGTAACGGCAGTAGTAGTCGCAGTGGCAGCAGCAGTGCTGGCAGGAGTGGTGGCAGTGGTACTGGCAGTAGTAACGGCAGTAGTAGCAGCAGTGGCAGCAGCAGTGCTGGCAGGAGCGGTGCTGGTGGTACTGGCAGTAGTGATGGCAGTAGAGCTGGTGGTGGTGGCCACAGCACTATTAGCAGCAGCATGAAAGCGAGGCGCACATCGGTTCTGCCCCCACCATGCCCCCCGTGTGTACTCGGGGAAGGTCGCCAGCCTGGGGTCAGGGTCTGACCCGAGTCCGCCCAGGGCCCTCCCCGTCCTGGTGCCCATCCTCACGGAGCCCACCTCGGGCCCTGCCACGCAGGGCAGATGAGGGAGGGGCCACAGCTGGTGGGGAGTCGATGCCAGGACCCTGCCCTGGACCAGGCCTGGCAAGGGCCCTGTTGGGCCTCGGGCTGGGCCAAGCGGGCCAGGAGGGAACTGGAGTGGCGTTGAGAATCCGTCCCAGGCCCCCCGCCCGCACTGCCCATCAGAATCCTGGAAAGCTGGACGGTGGAGACCCTGGGGGCCTCTCACCCAACCCCCCTTTCATCCCTCCCACCCACCCACCCCCCCGCTTGGGAGCTGCGGCCTGGAGAGTTTAAGCCCACTGCGACGGCGCAAGGGACGGCAAAGGTCGGGGGGGACGCTGCTGACACAGCCACAGCTGCAGTCCGGCCTGGGCCTGCTTTAACTGACCCACGGAGGACACCGAAGCTCTGACAACCAACGCTCAGGGCACAGAGGTGGCTGGGCACATCCACCAACGCAGCCAACGGAAAAGCTGGGACCTCCCCGGGCAGCTCATACAAAGCAGCCGTTGGAGAAATCAGCAGGTCCCCCCGGGAAGACACGGCCACCGAAGTTTCCTCTGCCCAGGGCGGCGTGAAGGACAATCCGCCATGCCCGATGGGCAAGGATCCACAGAGCACAGAGGAGTTCAGAAACGGAGCGGGAGCGTGAGGAAGGTCAGGGCCCTGGCGGGGCGGGGCCCGGGAACAGGAGGGCCAGCCCTTTCCCCACCTACCCCCCACATGAGGCCTTGAAACCCTCCAAGAATCCAAGGGAAGCCGCGGGCCTCTCCCCAGAACCCAGAGCCCCCAGAACCCAGAGCCCCCAGAACCCAGAGCCCCCGGGAAGCTCCCGAGTGAATGAGCACAACCAGTCACGGCCGAGCACTGCCCCACACGCGCAGCGTCCGCACTGGGCCCAGGCGGAGCACAGCAGACGCTGGTCAGAACAGAAAGCAGTGCCATCGCCCACAGCGGGTCCTACAGCGCCAGACGGGGAGGCGGGGAGGGCCTGGGAAGGAAGGGTACAGGGATGTCAGAGGGGAGAGGCACGAAGAGAGGTCACCCGCCATGTGAACGTGACAAGGACAACCGTACAGGAATGGAAGACACTAGTCCACTGACCAGCGGAAGGGAGGAAGGCAGATGTCGGTCTTCTAAAGCAAGGAATAAATGGGTGTTTGAAGTCAGTGGACCAAGAGCCATGTCTCTAAGTGCATCCCTGAGAGCCACGAAGGTGCTCCGAGGAGAATTCAAGACACAGCCGAAGGGCAGCCCCTAGGAGAGGGAGGCGACGGCTGCTTTTCATTTCAAGCCCGTCTGTATAACCCCATTATGTTTTGCCACGTGCATATATAATTACTTTGACAAAAATATAAAAATAAAAATTAAAACGATCAACTCAAATGTCCATCAACGGACGGGTGGACAAACAAAACGTGGTCCATCTGTACAAGGGACTGTTATTCGGCCATAAAAAGGAACGAGGCACTGACATCCTACAACACGCATGAACCTCAAAAACGTCACACTAGATGAAAGAAACCAGACACGAAGAGCCACACATCATGATTCCATTCACATGAAATGTCCAGAAGAGGCAGACCCATAGAGACAGAAGGTAGCCCAGTGGTCGTCAGGGGCTGGGGGAGGTTGGGGGGATGGAGAGTGACTGTTAGTGGGCACAGGGTTTCTCTTTAGGGTGATGAACGTGTTCTGGAATCAGATAGCGGTGGTGGTTGCACAATTCTGGGAATGTACATACTAAAAGCCACTGACCGGTACACTTTAAGGGCGAACTCCGTGTATGTGAATTCTATCTCAATAGAGCTGTGATTAAAAAAAGAGAGCATTGGCTTCCGCACATTGCAAATAAGCGGCCTTGGCAGGCCAGAGCTGTCGGACCGAGGCCATGCCCCCTTCATCAGCAGCCGCACTACAAGCTTTACAAAAGTTAGAGAAATTCTCAATGTAGCAGTGGGACCGTGACCATGACGTAGCGTCAATTACAGCTACCAGCAAGCCTGAGGCAGGCTCAGACTCACCCCGCGCCACCCAGAAGCCCGGCACGGCAGCCGTCGGGGCCTCCTAAGGCCGTGTCCACCACTCTTGCCACAACACAAAGACCCTTTTAATCTTCTCTTCTCAACTCATATGGAAATCACCGCCCAGTTTTAGGAACATTTCATGGAAAAGAGCCACTGCTGAGGCCCAGTGCTCATGGTGGTGGCCGTGTGGGGCACTTGCTGCCCGAGAGGCCCCAGGCCACACACATCCTGTAGACCCCCTCGGGGAATCTTTCCACTAATCTTTCAAAGAAGAACTGTTATTCCGCATTTTACAGCTGCGACGTTGAGGCAGATGAAAGACGGCTGCAAATTCTTGAGACTCCTCCGGTCAAGAGGTGGGGTCTGTGTCCCCGTCCCCACATCTGGGCTGGCCTGTGACGGCTTTCACCAGTGGAGTGTGGCTGAGGCAATGCTGTGCCTGCTCTGGGTCTGGCCTTAAAGAGGCCTAGAAGCTTCGGCCTTGTTCTCTTGGAGCCCTGAGCACCCTGTAAAAAGTCAACTTCCACAGTAGAGAGACCACATGGAGTTGGCCTGAGCCAGCCCTGAGGATGGGGAGAGGGCCCAGCCGAGGCCAGACATCAGCTGGCCTCACCAGGACACCCTACACATGAGCGAAGCCATCTGAGACCCTCCAGACTAGACCAGCCGCCAGCTGACCGCCATCGAGTGACCCCAGGCAACAGCACGCCAAGCCGAACCTTGCCCCAGTGCCTGACCCCATAATCAGGAAATACGATAAAAAAGTTGTCATTTTAAGCGTCTACATTTGGGGGAAATTTGTTACGCAGCAATAGCTCGCTGGATCAGACTCTGAAACCACCAGCCTCCCTAGTGGCAACAGCTGGGCTCCCAGGCTGATTCACCCACCTATCCCGCTTCTCCGCCCTCAACTTGACACGAGGGAAGGACCAACTTGCAGCCTTTAGCTCTGCGGACACGGCCAGCCCCTCACCAAGAGGAAGGACCAGAACCCCGACCCCAGGCCTCCCACTGGTTCTGACACCCCGTGCCCTTCTGCCCCCAGCAGAGGCCCAAGCTGCCCTGAGCGGTCCTCACCTGCTCCTCCAGGGGCCCGCCCCGTCCCCTGGGGATGGTGGCTGTGCCCAGGTGTGAGAGCAGCTGGGCCGGGCCCGGCCTCCCCCGGCATTTCCCCAGGACTCCTTCACGGGGTCCTTCCCGTGAACACAGAGAACCCGGCCGCAAGCAGGCTAACTCCAAGCCCGCCAAAGTTGCCCTGCACCCTCAGAGCAGATTTACGGGCCGGGAGAAGGCCTCGCTGGAATCCACACTGATTTATAGACTCTGGAGGGGGATGCTGACATTTCCGAGATCCCGCCGCCATCCTCATAAATCAAGGCCCCCTCCGCTCGGCTCGGGCTGCGCCAGCCTTTGTAAATAAATGCCAAGCCTAATGAGTTTCGCAACAACCAGGCTGAAAGTAACAAAGAGAATGACAGTCACTGGGCGGTCCCAGCACTTCGGATGATCACAGAGGCACACATGGCGCAGCAGGGGGAGGGGGGCATGCCTCCCACTCACCCCCCTCACTGCCCACCGCAGAGAGCAAAGGAAGGCAGAGGCCAAAGAGAGGGGCGCATCGTTCCCTGGCTGCTGAGCGCACTGACCCTCCTGGTCACTCGGTGTGAGAGCTCCAGGGCTCCAGGGCTCCAGGAGGTGGGCAGGGAGTGGGTGAGTTCGGGCCTGATGGAGTGAAAAGACAGAGGGACAAAGCCACACCACAACGGGCAGCAGAGCCCCTCAGCATCGCCCCACTCCCAGCTCCAGGCAAGGCCGGTGGGCACTGTGCCTCCCCCAAGATGCTCTGCCGGTGTGCCCACTGACCCTCACACCCTCTCACTGCCCCTCACCTCTCAGGCCCTCCCCCTCCTTGACGCCCCTAGACCAGACGAGGACCACCCCCAGGGTCCACCTCCAGCCAGTCCCAGGCCCTCACAGCACATCGCCACTCTGCCGTCACTGGACCACTGGGCACCTCCTCCCTGCTAACCCCACGTATTTGTCACATTCGTCCTGCCCTAGACCAGACACCGTGCCTCGTCCTCGGGGAGCGCGGAGCAGGGAGGAGATGCAGAACGTCAGCTTTCTTTTCACATCAGCGATCTGGAAGCACAGAACCCGCGTGTGGACAGTCGAAGTCCCATGAAGGGCCTTTGGGCCACGTTCCCGTGTTATCATCACTGTCTCTCTCGATTTATCATTTTGCTGGTTTCAGTCTTTTCATTTGCACAACCCTTTGTGCAGTGAGGGGCGTGGCTAATTAGTGAATTACTGAGTCCCTCTTTCTCCCAGAAACCACATCTGATCTGGTACGTGGGCACCGTTTACTTGGTATCACAAAGAAGCATTTGCTAGCTCTTCCCCAAAGATAAAAGCCGTGGTGGGCGGAAGCAGGGACTAGTCTAGGACCGTAGACTCCCACACCCCGGTACAGTGCCAGGGTCTACGGGGACCTCAGGAGTCGTCACCTCCCCCAGAGGGAAAGCCAGGCTCCTGGCTCTGTCCCCCCATAGAAAACCGCAGCAGAAGTGGCAAATGCCTCAAGGCCAGGAGAGCTGTGCGCCAAGACCAGGGCCTCTGAGGAAAAGTCTGGAACCTCTGAAGCTAAGGGCCCAGGAAGACTCGGGGATGGGGCGGCAGCTTCAAGTCGATTCTGAAGCCCGGAAGGGACCGGAGGAGGGCCACGCGGATGCCCTTCCCAGTCATGCGTCCTTCTGAGGCAGATAATCTACAAACCAGGGAGCCCAAGTCCCACGGCAGGAGCACACTGGCTGGCCTGGGCTGGTTCCACAGCCCCTGCAGCTCCGAGGACACCGTGCGGGGCCCAGTCACCAGCAGCGTGACAAAGGCGAGGGCATCATGGCCGGCAGAGCCTGCCAAGGAACTCCACTTCTGGACCCCAAGACAAACACTCACACCTTCCGTTAAGAAGGAGGGGTGCACCAGGAACGGAGGAGAATGATGTGACTGGGCTCAAAAAATTCACTTTGAGTTACAAAACTGCAGTGTATGGCCCCGACTCAGGCACCTGCGGTGGTCTGTGGAGAACCATAAACGCGCCCAGCCCCATCCTTGCAGAGAAAGCAGGTTATAAAAAGCGGTCACTGAATCATTCCAACACACCATCTCTCAGTGGAGACAAGGGGGACACTAGGAAGCTGGATCGCGCTTCCTCGTCTCACCTGCCTTCCTCAGGAGGGGGTGGAGACGTGGCCGCCTCTTCAAAGTTCCTGCTGAAAGTCACTCACAGGGCTGAGTTGGAGCCCTAGAGCCCACCAGCGGGTTAAAGACCCAGCTCCTCCACTGTCGAGCTGTGTGGCCATGGACAACCGACCTCTCTGAGCCTCAGCTTCCTCACCTGCAAAATGGGTCAGCGCAACCAAGAGCCATAGCCAACGAGACTTCGGCACCTGCAGACAATCCAGTTTATTCCTCGTCCTCAAGGGTGGGGGCACAGCCAGACGACGGAGCAGTAGGCTCAGAGAGGGCAGGCCGGAACGTGGCTCACATCACCCCTGTTCATGTTCTGCCGGCCAGTCCACAGCCACGCGTATCAGCAAAAAGTCTAGAAACACTGTCTGTCTATGGGGCCCATCTCAACGAGCTAAACACAGAAAGTGCTTGGACTAGTGCCTGGCACAAATTGGGACCCACTAACTGTTAGCAAGGGTAGAAGGACGGCCACACACCCAGCAGTGGATGCGCTGTCTCCCATGTCCCTGACACAGCTGGCCAGAGCTCTGCAGACCACACGCTGGACTGGCAAAGAGGCAGAGAAAGCCTTGGCGGAGATGAAGGACACCCAGGTGCACTGGGCCAGAGCAAACACTCAGACCTGACCTTTCTCCCGTCGATTCTGAAACTGCACCTGAAGACTGCATTTCTATTTGTTAGTATGTCCTCTTAAATCCCAAAACAGGCAGTAACTTCAAATTCATTGTGTGCACCAACAGGGACGAGCTTGCAAACCTGCTCTGCCTCCCTCCTAAACTCAGCTGCTCGCGGGGCAGGGACAGCTGGTGGCCTCCCACTCCCCCATCCTCACCTTCAGCCTCACCATGTGTGCTCCCACGTTATCAGGGATAGCCCAATAGGAAAGACTACATTTCCCAGACTCCCCTGTAACTATGTAAGGCCATGTGACTACGATCTGGCTAATAAGAAGGAATTAGAATGGTGAGTAGAGCTTCTGCAAAGTCTGCTTAAATGAGTCAGCTTCCCCCTTGCCATCCTCCCTACTGCCTGGAATAGAGAAGACATGGCTAGAGCTCTTGCAGCCATTTTGGACCATGACCTTGAGAATAGAAGCCAGTGATGAGAGGCAGAGAAGAAAGATGGGAGGTGCCTGGGTCCCTGATGATTCTGTGGCACCATCACACCTGTGTGCACTGCCTACCTCCAAATTCCCTTTACAAGAGTGAGTAAACCCCCGTGAGTTTAGGCCACTGTTGTGTTGGGTTTTTTGTTACAAGCAGCCATGTCTATTCTAACTGATGCCAGCTACAAGTTCATGTGAAGACAAAGAACCAAGAGAGCACCGTGCTGCGAGCTCCCTAATTTAATCTGCACCGACCCCACTTTACAGATGGAGGACAGAGGTTCAGTGAGTCTCTTGCTCTAAATCACAATGGGGGAAGGAAATGGCACCCAGAGCTGTCCATGAGCACAAGAGAGGACTTGGAGAAATCTAACCGATTCCTGTAACGAGCAAGGCCACGCTGAGGTGCCTCTGTGTTTCCTCCGGGTCGAGGCAGCAGTGGGGCAGAGCCAGAAACGAGGCTGCAGCTGGGAGGGCGTGACCATCAAAATGCCCGGCCAGCTGAACAGGCCGTGGGCAGTCGGGCTGGGCACGGCCACGCCCCAGGAGCACAGGCCTGATCTCTACTGTTTCGACGTTTGATGAAAGGCATAGATTCACGCATTCACAGCGCAACTTGAGGTACACTTTCTAATAAAGAAAAGCGAAACAAAAAAAGTGTGCCTCGCTCACAAAGCACGTCCCACCTGGGAACATGTGCTCCCAAGCGCCTTGCTCCAGAGCCGCGCTGTCCCATAGGAACTTCCGCGGTGATGGAAATGCTCTGTGTCTGCATTGCCTGACACGGGAGGCCCCGGCCACACGTGGCCACTGAGCACTTGAAACGTGGCCAGTGCAACTGACGAACTGAACGCTTAATTATAGTTAATTTTCAACAGCTTTATTGAGGTATGATTGACATACAATAAACTGCACATATTTAAAGTGTGTCATTTGATCAGTTTTGACATATTTATATACCCACGAAGCCATCCACACAATCAAGATAGTGAACACATCCATCACCCAAAACCTTTCCTCCCGCCCCTCGGTGACCCCTCCCAACCGCACAGACAGTGTCGCTCTCGAGGGTCCCGAGGCCCAGCCCAGGGCCGGCAGGCACTTTAGCCAACTCCACACCCCGCCAGCCTCCTGGTGGAGATAAATACGTGCAGCCCAAAGGCTTGTGTCAGTGCTGCCCAAGGGGTGATTTCTTGGCCCAACCTGTCGCATTAGCTGGGTGCTGGTGAAAAAATTCAGAATCCAGACCCCAATCCACACCAGCTGAATCACAATCCCCCACGACAGGACCCAGGACTCTGCATTTTTAAATGCACTCCCATGCTTCCGCTGATGCCCACTGAAGCTTGAGAACCACGGTCTGCACCACTGCCTGGAGGAAACGCATTCAGGCATCCCCAGACAAGTATGCAGGGACCTATGTTCTCCCAAACAACACTGTAACTGATAGATCTTCTCATAAAACCAGGACACAGTGTATACACCTGTGGGATCAGTTGTGTGCAATGAGGGTGTGCTGTCCCCCCTGTGACCTGCTGTCCCTGTGCCATCAGAAGAAATGTGTATTTGGTCTCTTCCCCCCATCCTGACACAGCGCTCCTAAATCCCTTGGAATTTCCTGGGTGATAGGAGCGTCTTTTGTTCTACTGAGGGGACTCTGGGTGGCTCCTGGGTAGTTCCAGATGGGGGCTGGTCACCAGAAAGACCAAGCCGTGATTAGAAGCTTGGAGCTTCAGCCCCACATCCCATCCTCCCAGGAGGGGAGAGGGGCTGGAGACTGAGTTAATGGCAACGCGATGAAGCCTCCATAAAAATTCCTCAACCACGGGGTTCGGGACCTTCTGGGTTGACCACTTGGAGCTGCTGGGAGGGTGGCGCACCTGGAGAGGGCGTAGACGCTCCGGCCCCTTCCCCACACCTGCCCCGTGAGTCTCTTCTGTCTGGCTGTTCCCGAGCTGTATCCTTTATAATAAACCGAGAATCTAGTGAGTAAACTGTTTTCTTGACTTCTGTGAGCCATTCTAGCAAATCATCGAACCCAAGGGGGTGAGTGGGAAGCCCCGATCTACAGCCAGTCGGCCAGAAGCAAAGGTGACAGCCTGGACTTGCGCCCAGAGTCTGAAGTAGGGGCGGTCTGCGGGACCGAGCCCTTCACCTGTGAGGTCTGTGCTGACTGCCGGTAGTGTCAGAACCACTGGGTGTGGGAAACCTACACGTTTGGCGTCAGAAGTGCTCTCCGAGTAGAGCAAAAGAAAGTGTTTTCTCTTAGTCCCTGTTCACACCTTCCTGCTGATAAACATACGCCCTTGTGGGAACAATTATGTACACCGGAGGGTGTGCTGTCCCCTTTCGGTGATGTCTGTCCCTATCACGCTTTTCTGCTGAAAAACGCCACCTTGAAAAAATTCCTCAAAGTGCTGTCACATCCTTGATGTACTCTGGCCCCATGACAAAACCCCAAGATGAGAGAGCTTAGGCAGGTGCCACGGGCGGCTCAGCTGGGTTGGGGCAATGTTCTGACCACATGCAGAGAGCCCTGTTCACCGGGAAGGCCCTGCTTGGAGGGGCAGCCTCGACGGCACTGGAGAGCCCCCACTATTGCGTGCAAACAGTCACTGCCCCAGGGACCCAGTCCTGGCAGGGGTCCTCTGAGAACCACAGGCTCTGACACTGCTCCAGGGATGCAGGAGCAACCCGACCAGGTCCTGCCCCTGCTGGGCTGCTCTCTGCTCGTTAGCAAATGGAGAGCAAGATCCAGGTGATTCTGGGGGGTCCCAGATGGCTCCCGAGTGGGGCATTCACGCAGCCTTCAACATGGCATTAAGTGCTCCAGCTGGACGTTCCCCCAGACTCTAACTCCACGGCAAGGAGCAGAAGTCAATAAAAGGGTCGGCTTGTGCTTCTTGCTTCCCGAGCCAGCGTGCGAGCTCCCTGGGGCCAGCCCCACCTCCGTGTTCTGCCGGGAGCTCTCAGAGCTCGTGGGTTTGTTCACTGAGCTCAGAGAATGAAGAGTAAAAGCCAGCTGTGCTCCAGAAAGAAGCAGCCCCCAAAGGATATCTATGTGCGTTTGGGAAGGAAAGAAAGGATGCCTGAGGCGATCTCCAGAAACTGCTTCCCCGTAGGGCCTGATTCACTCATCCAGCAAACGTTTATGGGGCTGGAACTGTGCGCCAGGCATCGTTCTGGTTCTTGAGATCTGCAGAGGAATGAGAGACAGATCCCCACTCTCTCAGGACCAGTGTTCTCTAGGGAAGGTGATATAAGCAAATTAAGATGGTTTCAGCATTCTGGAGGACACCTGGCAGGGGACGGGTGAGGAGTGTGGGGAGGGAGTGGTCAGAACAGGGTGGGCAGGGCAGTGAGGACCAGAAGGTGAGGGAGGGGCCTACAGCCGTCCGGGAAAGTGCGGTCCAGGCAGAGTGCCACCAAGTGCAAAGGTCCTGAGGTGAGAGCAGCATGGCCTGATGGAGGAGTACCCAAGAGGCCAGCAGAGCTGGGCAGGGTGAGCAATGAGAGGGAGCAGTGAGGCCCGGGGGACTGCAGGGGCCGGGCTTCGTGGGCCTTGACTATCATCGTGGGGACGCTGGCTGTTCCTCTGAGCAAAAGGACCCAGGAGGGTCTGAGCAGAGGAGGGGCACATTCAGACTTGCACCTGGAATGGTCACCTTGGCTGCTGTGTCAAGAACAGGCTGGAGGCAGGGGTGGGGGCAGGGCAGCAGCAGAGAGAACAGACAGGAAAGTGCTGGAATAGTCCAGAAGAGGAACGGTGAGAGCCTGACTGAGCAAGGGAAGTGGCGAGCAGTGGTTGACTCTAGATAGAATTCAGGGTTCCTCAGCCGATGGAGCTTTCAGGCTGGATGGTCCATGTTGCAGGGCCGTCACCCCTCTATCCACCAGACGCCAGCAGCATCCCCCCCACCGCTGGTTATGACCATCCAAAACGTCTGTAGACACTGCCACACGTTTCCTGGGGACAGATGGCCCCATGGAGAGCCACCCACAGCCCATCCAAGCTCGGTCTGACCCGACCGTGGGCCCACAGCCCACGACGGCTCCCTGCCAGCACCCTCTCCACCTAACAGAACCTGGCCTCGGTCAGCGTGCTTCCCTACCCCACCCGGCCATGGACGCCCCAGGGAGGCCAGCCCACCCCCAGCTGCAGGTGGATTCGGGCAGTGTGTCCCCAGCTCCTGCAGCTGGTCTGGGGACCCCCACCAGCTCCCCACCTCCACTCTGCTCGCTGCCTGTGAACAAGGGCGCACAGAGCCCAATGGCTACTGAAGATGCTAATCAGATCCTTCCTCCCCTCCCCCATCCAGACACGCCTCCCTCCCGTGTGCCTCCCCTTCCAGAACCCTCAGCGAGGCCACAGTGGAGGGGCTGGATGACTCGTGACCCCACTGAGACGCTCGGATTCTGGGACACCGAGCCCACGTTGGTGAGCCACGGGGAGGCCAACGGGATGGTCAGGGAGATGTGGCAGCCGGGACTGCCACATGGGGACAGCCATGGCGAGATTACGGGGGAGCAGGGGTGAGGGAGGCGCAGGAGGTGGGCCCACAGCAGAGAGGAGCAGGGAGAAGAGACAGGAAGCAATGGCAACCAGGCCCTCCAGTCAGGTCCCGGGGAACGCGGCCTCCCTCAGGAAGCCCTCCTCCTGGAGCCCCCGCAATGCCGCAGACGTCTGGCTCCAGGCGCAGGGACGGCCAGCTGGTTACAGCTGAACACAAACCACCAACCAGCTACAACGACAACTCAGCTTAAACACCCCAGACCCTCAACCCCAGGAGGTGACCTGGGCAGTCAGCTCAACTCAGACAGGCCCCGGGAAGTTAACCCAGCAATTCTGCTCCTGGGTAGGTACCCAAAGAACCAAAAAACAGGTGTGCAAACAAATACTTGTAAACGAATGTTCACAACAGCTCTATTCACAACAACCAAACAACCCCAATGTCCACCGACACACGAAGGGTCAACAAACCAGTGTATCACACAATGGAATACTAGTCAGCCATAAAAAGGCATACGGTTCTGACACACGCTACGGCGTGGATGAACCTGGAGAGCATTAAGCTGAGTGAAAGAAGCCAGACATCAAGACCACATACAGCATGATTCCACTTACATGAAATGTCCAGAAGAGGCAACCCACAGAGAGACTGAGAGCAGACTGGTGGTCGCCAGGGGCTGGGGGAGGCGGAATGGGGAGTGGCTTCCAATGGGTATAAGCTTTGCTTTAGGGGTGACAGAGATGTTCTGGAACTAGATAGTGGTGGTGGTTGCACTACACTGTAAATTTATTTAATGCCACAGAATTATACACTTGAAAGTGGTTACAATGGCAAATTTTATGCTATGTGTATTCTACCAAAAAGAACAAAGAGAGAGAGAGATTGAGGCCGGCACTCATCTGCCGATCTCTGCTGCCGGAGCCCTGTTCCCAACAACCCAGCAAGCAGAGCAACAGGTCCGGGGCTCTGGAACAGCAGAACGTGACGCCGGTCACTGGGCCTCCCGCTGCCACGTCTGCCCTCGGCCAAGTGGCATCAACGTCCCTCGAGGCCAAGGGCAGCTCGCACATGGGAAGGAGCCAAGAGGGAGCACACAGGTCCTGTGTGTGTGGATCTTGAAAACGCCAAAGTGTTTTTAAAAGCGAGGCTGGCTGGGGGAGCCCCAACTGCTGTCCCTCTCAGTCTCCGTTCCCTCCCAGCTCAGGGGGCTCCCACCTCGTGAAAAGGGCCCAGCTCCAGTCCTCACGGGCCCCGGTGACATTGGCAGGTTCTCCCATGGTGGGCACAGGGGGAGCTCCACGGCTAGAAGCCATGGCCACTTGGCCGCTGCACCCCGTCTCCCGCACCTTGTGATGGGGACCCGTGGCTGGACTTCCTTCCTCTCTTTCCTGCAGCGACGCCCCCAGTCTGGTATTTTCAAGGAGAGTCAACATGTTCCAGGATTCCCCGGCCTCCAACTGCCGACATCCGACTGAATCTCTCCCAAGAAGCAGAGTCGCTGTCATGAGGAACTTTGTTTTGAAGAAAATGCCGGATGAGGGGGCCTTGGCCGCTCTGCAAAGCACTCTGAGAACACGAGCCTTCAATGACCCCCGTCTCTGCGGAGAAGCCTACTGGAAACACCAAGGGTGCAAAACTCACACACACACACGTGCACACAAACATACTCACACAGGCACACATACACCACAAACACAACACGTGCACACACACACACGCTTAAACCATACACACAACACACGTGCATACACACAAAACACACACATGCACACACCACAAACAGAACACGTGCATAGACACAACACATGCACACAAACACACTCACACACAACACACACACACACACACACACACTTCCCTTCCCGAAGCCTGGCGGGAAATGGGCCCAGGCCACGGCCACGCCCACGGGGAGAGAGGAGGAAGGAGGGATCTGTTCCCAGACGCCCTCGCGCTCCAGCTGGTTATCAACTGCCCCTCGGAGGAGGCTGGGGCAGCTAGGAGCTGGACTTGCTCTCGCTCAGATAAGGCGGCATAAGGGAAGAGGTGAGGTGCCGGCCGACCTGTTCCTTGTGCCGAATGCTGACAGTGATTCATTGGGAAAGTTTCTCTCCTCGGGGAGAAAGCCCTCTGTGTAGCAGGGAAGGTGGTGGGCGCTGACAGAGGCCGAGCGTGAGACACAGTGCACGCCCAGAACAAACCAGAACGTCTGCCCCATGACCCCCGAGCCTGGTCATCCCAGCCCGACTGACCACAGCGTTGTTCTGGGGATGGTGTTAAGAGGGAGTCTGGCGTTTGGAGAAGGTGGCGTGGGTGAGTGGGAGTCTCGGGGGCGATGGACAGGGGGCAAGGAGGGGGTGGGGAGAGAAGCCCGGCTGTGGATTCCAGAGCCTGGACAGGAGGAAGGCCAGCTGGCGGACCACCGCAGGGATCTGCCCCCAGCCCCATCCCTCACTACAGCTGGGTTTCCTGGACCGGCCACGGCTTTGTCTGTTCCCCTGCAAAGCACGCCCTGGATGCCTTTATTAGGCGCCTCCTGTGTGCAGACACCGGAGCAGAGGCCTGAGGTGCTGATGTGCTGGCTCTCCAACAGCACTGGCTGTGCCACCCAGAGCCAAGCCGGTCACTCCACCGCTCGGAGCCTCGGCGTCCTCGTCCATCAAGTAAGTGTGAGGATAAATGAGACCCTCACACGAAGAAGCCCTGCGCTTTGGGCTGGTGCACGGTGCGTGCTCAGTAAAGTACCAACGAGAAGGATGAGGTTGCCGCCCTCACGGGCCCTGTGCCCTGTGTCCTCACCCTGGCTTCCCTCCCTGCCTCCTGCAAAGTCTGTCTCCCCCCAAGCCAAGCAGGCCCAGACTGTCCCTCCGCCCAGGGTGGTGACGGCCCAGCCGAGGGCCCACTCAGTTATCTGCACTCTGCACCTCTCCTCCCTCAGGGCCCCCAACCCCATCCTCCCCTTTGAGGGGCCAGAGTTCTGTCTCGGCTCCTCATCAGAACCCATTCTCGAGAGAGGACCCGACAAAGGCCCCCGCACTGAGGAGTGAGCCATGGAGCCTAACGGCTTGCCTCCATCAACAAGAACTTAGTCAAGGGAATGACTCTCCACTGGTAGAATGTCAAGGTGAATATATTTTATGGCCTATCAGAGAGCTGGGAACCCACACTAATGGAACCAGAAAACTCTTGTTTTTGCTAGAAGGGCTTTTTTATGTTCACAAAAGATACAGCTATCATTTTCAGTAAGTTGAAAAGACAGATAACCTCCCCAGTGCCATTAGCAACTCAACACAAAACACTGGTTCCACTGGAACTATAAACAGCACACGGAGCAGCCACATCTATTCCAGTCGAATCAGCTCAGACTGGGACTCCCGTGCCCAGCCCCCCGGGCTTCAGTTCCTCCCCAAACCCCCCCAAGGCAGGTGTCACCCTCCCTTTTATGGATGAGGACACTGAGGCTTAGGGAGGGGACAATCTGCCCCACGAGGCATCTGTTAAAGGGCTGAGTTGGCTCTGCTCCCCCAGAACAGAACACAAAAGACCCCAGAGAGAGAACCCTGGAGACAGAAAAGGCTGCGTGGACCCTGCCTTGGTCCACTTGGGCTTCAATAACAGAAGGGAACAGACTGGGTGACTAAACAACAGGCATTTACTTCCCATGTTCTGGAGGCTGGAAGTCCAAGATCAAGGCGCCGGCAGACTCGGTGTCTGGGGAGAATCTGCTTCCCGGTTCAGAGACGGCGTCTTCCCGCTGCCCTCACACGGTGGAAGGGGCGAGGGGGCTCTCGGGTCCCTCGTATCCAGGCACTGATCCCATTCGTGAGGCTCCATGTGCACGACCTAATCACCCCCAAAGCCCCCTCCTCAAAGTACCATCACTCGGGGGATCAGGTTTCAACAAGAGCATTTTGGGGGGACACAAACCTTCCGTCTACAGCCGCCCCAGACCCCGCTGGCAGAGACTGGGACCGTGGGAGGGAGAATTCACACAGTCTTGTGAAAACATTGGATCCCACCCAGCTGCCTGCCCACCACCCGGCCCTCCAGGCTGAGACCCCCAGCTCCAGCCCACAACCACTCCCACCAGTACCCCTAGCCTCTCCTTCCCCGACCTCCTTCCGAAGGGCATCAGCAATTTCTCATTTCCCTGCATGGCCAACTCTATTTTCCAAAGTGACTGAGACTCTAATACCATTAAACATGATTTAATTTGCTTTTCCTAATGATATGGCCACCGTATTAGGACATCTCTCCTCCCCTACTTGAAAGACATCTCGGGGTGATTTTCTCCAGTTAAATTAATTGGGAAAGCGTTAGAAACGTTAAGGAGGAATTGGGGTCTCCAGCTCAGCTAGAAACTATTTTTAAACAAAGGAGAAGCGTGGACTCAGCTACGGAAGAAGACACAACGGGGCAGAAAGTCTGTCATTTACATGTCTCATTTCTGCGTCTTCAAGTGCTTCTATCTGTCGATCTGACCTGTGTCCCACTGCGCCCCCGCCACCACCATTACTAGGAGACACAGAGGAATCCAGGCCAGAGACAAGAGCCTCGAGGGGGGCTCCTCCTCCGGGCACCCGCTGTAAGAGCCAGGCCGGGTTTCGGAACCCTCACTAGAGCCAGGACAATGCCAAGTCCTTCACATGCGCTCGATCCACTGGGGCCCCCAGCTCCACGAGGCTGATACCATTTTCACTCCCATTTTGCTGATATAACAACCGAGGCCAGCAAGGGTACGTAGCGCGACCGACGTCACACTAACCCAGAGCAGAACCACCTGCCCGACTCCATCCCCTTCTCAGCCCCTGGGATCCACAGCCTCTGAAAGGGCAACAGTCATATTTTCAAATCACTTCCACCACCTCGCATCCTCATCTCTCCTCTCGTCTTGCCTGGCTGCCGCCCTCGTGGTTTACGGCTTGACCATCCATCACCCCCTCTCAGGCCTCCCTTGCTGCCACATCTCTGGATTTCTGACACACGCCCCACTGCCCCCTGAAGGGTAAAACCACCACTGTGCACTGCTCCGGAAGCTTCTATGGGTGGAGCGCTGTGGCCATCCTTCCCCTGAGTTCTCACAGCCGACCTGTGAATCAGGTACTAATGGGAAATGGAGGCTCCTGGAAGCTAAGCGACGCCCAGGGCTCACCACGCGCGGAGGGCCCAGCTGGGCTTTGAAAGCAGATCCTAAGGCCCCAGGCCTCCCGTTCTTTGCTCCCCCGTGGAGCCGCCTCCTGGGACCCACCCTGAAGCTGCAAAGCCCTGGTCGGGGAGGTTCCTGGAACCCAGGCATCCAGACCCCCAGGACAGCTGGCCAACTTTCCCGCCTTTCTAATCCACGGGCCAAGGGCTGCCTGCTCAGCAAGGAAAGGCGCCAGGACAGCGGATTTTTCTTGAACATTCCTCCTATCTTGGGAGGAGAAAGAGCACTTCGCCATTTTTGCCACCAGCTAAAATATTTCAGTCTCAGATCAAAAAGGAATGCAAGCCGGAAACAGCAAAGAAGCCGAGCCAGATGGATGTGGTCTGTCTCAGGGAAGCAAACAAACAGCTCTTGGCGCCCCACCCTCACACACACACCCCCCCCCCCCCCGTCCTTTGCGGAGCCCGAACCCGGGCGGCTCCCAGCTGTG
Source organism: Ceratotherium simum simum (assembly GCF_057802395.1). Taxonomy (NCBI): domain Eukaryota; kingdom Metazoa; phylum Chordata; class Mammalia; order Perissodactyla; family Rhinocerotidae; genus Ceratotherium; species Ceratotherium simum. The sequence continues at coordinate 3,718,103 of NC_141928.1, read as the reverse complement.
CGCAGCCCTGCTCTGCCGGGAACTCACCCCACGCGCCGGTCAGTGTCGCCATCTGCATGCCACCAGAGCCGGCGTGGGCCCGCCTCAGGCTGGGCGAAGGCGCCACTATGTACTGACCCTACGAGCTGCCAGGAGCCTGGCCCCGCTGACCCCACACTAGCGGCCTTCCACATGTGAAAGCAGCAGCTCAAACAGGTAAAGAGGTCAGCTGTCAGAGGCTCAGCCAAGACCCTCGTCTTGGTCAGCCCCGAAAGACTGTGCTTGGTCCTCCTGTCACCTGAGGCCTAGGCTCGAGTGGCCAGGAGAGAGAGCCCAGGCTCTGCTTCGGACCCAGAGAAGACCACAGAGCAGCCCCAGTCCTGGCCAGGCTTCAGTGTCCTCGCTAGCACAACAAGGGTTCTGGCTGGAAGACTGCTAAGGCCAGCCATTCCAGAACCTGCACCTCCCACCTCAGGCTGGAGCAACCCAGGGTGGCTTCACAGAGGAGGCGGCGTTGGGCTGGCCCAGAACCATGCTGCTGGATCAGTCAATGAGAGGAGAGCCCGGGTGGCTGGGCAGAGGTGCCCAGTGCCCCCTCTGCCTGCCCACCCAGTCTGGGAGACCCAGGCACTGAGGTCAATAGCTTCCTGGAGACCACGCTGACACCAGTGGGGGTCATTCCTCCCCAGATGCCCATCCTCTGAGCACCCCAGCTGACGGCTGAGCCCCCAAGGGCCCCAGAGGCAGAAGAGCCTTGGGTTGGCTCGGGATGGGGGGGTGCTGCCTGTCACCCTCCAAGCTCCCTCTGCTGCCTCCCCACAGCAGACAGACACCCACCAACCCGCCACGGCTGCCTGTTGATGTTGATGCCCAGCTGTGCCCTCGTAGTGAAAGGCACCCAAACCAGAGTCCTTGAAAGTCATCGTCCCAGAGTGAAGGTCACCATCCCAGGGTGAAGGTCACCGTTCCAGAGGTCTCCAAGTACCCTGGACACACCCAAACTGAATGTACCAACTCGTAACTTCCTGCCTGTCCCCTTCCTGGCTGGGCGCCATCCGTGTGGGTGCACAGCTTCCAGGGTGGATCAGAAACTCTAATCAGAGACGTAACTCATAATTAGTCTTTGATTAATTAAAAATGGGAAAACTAATTACTTCATAAATGTCGTTGGTTTCCTTGAAAATGCGAACCCTAAGAGAAGAGGAGGATATTCAAAAGGGTCCTCGGGGGCCCAAAGCTGGGGACGCAGAGTCAGCGGGTTTCCGAAGACCTGGGCCCTCAGCCTCTGGGCTCAGACATGGGGGAGAGATGGCCCCACCTCGCCTCACCAACCCGAGAGCAGGGCCGCGGGGTCTGTCCTCTCACCCCCGACCCCTTGCGCCTGGCCCATGGCGGGCACTCCACAGTGTTTGTTGAGTGAAGGAATGAATGAATGAATGGCTTCTTCAGACCACTGAATGTCCAGAAGAAAAGCTGTGTCTCTAAGGAACGCAGCCTCCGGGTCTCGAGCCCAGATACACTGGGACCCCCTTCCCGGGTATACTCTCCCCAGCCTCGCAGACTGACCGAGGGCTGCGGCCGGGGACGCCACTCGGAGTTCATCCCTTCTTGCCAAGTAACACTGAGCAAGTACAAAACCCACCTGAGCCACCATTCCTCCAGGTCTAAAGGGACAAGCGTGCTCACCTCCCCCGCATCCACCTGCTGCACAGAGACCCGAGCGTGATGGGGACCTGCTCTAAGAGTGAGGCTGGGTGTCGATACCCTCCATGTCCCCCCACCGTGGCAAGAGCCATACTAGTGGTGTCACCAGGGCCGTGGTCACAGCCAGCTCATTCCCAGAAGGCATGACAGCCACTGTGGTGACAAGGCCACACCGAGCCCGGTACAGCCACAGCCCAGGCCAAGGGCCCAGCCTCCCCAAGACAGCTGGGAATGGCTCCAGTCCTTGCGGGACCAGTGTGACTGGTTCTGCCCTCGAGCTCCACCGACGAGGTTTGCCCGTCTGTAAAATCAGCTGGTGTCAGCCCGCGTTCACATTCTCAACGAAGACCACGCTCACCCTTCTTATTGTCTCCGGTTACCAGCCCTCTTTGAAGAAGCATCTTTACTTTCAGACACCCTGCAACCCCTATTTCATCTGGATCGGCCCCTCACATCCCCGAGGCCACCCTGGGGAAAGGACTCCGACTTCAAAGCTGGCCCCTCCGCGTCCCCACGAGCTCCTCCCACTCCACCTGGCTCTGCGGCACAGCCCTGAGGAAGCCGGGGGCCCGAGAGAGCACAAGAGCCAACCGCTGATGAACACAAATCCCCACAGAGCCCGTCTGGGAGATGTCCGTTCTTCATGGAAACGAAGCCATGAGGACTGGACATGCGGATTGTTCCAGTAGTGCCTGCAGGTAGCGGTCTACCTGAGGGCATCCCAGCACCGGCAGGCTTAGTGGGCTGGGGACGGCGTGTGGGTATGCCGTGCTGATAACAAGGGGACGCAAAGCGCCACAGGATGGGTGGCACCTGTGTGGAGCCCTGGGGCTCCCAGTCCATCACAGAGCTGGTGAGCCTGGCACCCTTGGTCTCAGTTTGCTCTGCAGCCCTGGGAGGCAGTGGGCAGCCCCAACCTGCTCCACCTGGCTGAGCCAGGGGAGAGGAACACCCACCCTGCAGTGGCTTCTCTGATCTTGGCTCTGTCACAGCTGGGACCCCAGAAGTGTCTACCTGCCTGGGCTTCATACACAGAGATGTGGCCTGATATACACCCACAGGGAAGCAGAGGTGCCTAGTGGACCAAGGGGCCTGGTGGGGACAGCGCTGGGGTGGGGGGCTTCTAAGGTGGGGATCTGGGGGCAATGAGAGCTGGGCTTGACTGGGCAGACTCTTCTCGGGTGAACCAGCGGACCTGGTCATTCCGTGAACACTTCTCCTACTGCCCGTCAGCAGGTGGTTTCTGGCTGCCCCTCCCACTGAGGCCCTGTCTTAAAAGCTGAAGACTTGCCCTCCCTCAAATATATGGTCAAATGAAAAGGGAAAAAAAAAAAAAAAAAGATTAAAAGATGGGCAAAGGACTTGAGTAGACATTTCTCCAAAGAAGATGCATAAATGGCCAATAAGCCCATGAAAAGATGCTCAACATCACTAACCATCAGGAAAATGCAAATGGAAACCACAATGAGATCCCACCTCAAACCCATTAGGGTGGCTATTATCAAACACACACAAACACACAGAGAAAAAAGCAAGTGTTGGCGAGGAGGTGGAGAAATTGAAACCCTTGTGCACTGTTGGTGGGAGTGGAAAATGATGCAGCCGCTGTGGAAAACAGTATGGCGGTTCCTCAAAAAGTTAAACATAGAATTACCATATGATCCAGCAATTCCACTTCGGGGTAAATGCCCAAAGAATTGCAGGCAGGAACTCAAACAGATATTTGCACACCCGTGTTCACAGCAGCACCATTCACATGAGCCCCCAGCCTCACCGTACCCACAGATTTAATTTGTAAACCCGCCCCGCATTCCAGCAGGTCTGCCTGTGAACAACCACCGCAGCCTATGGGTCTGGAGGCCAGTTCCCTCCTGCTCTTCCCCTCAAGAGCGAGAGCCCTCGGGATAGGTGTGGGGGGCATCTCCTCTTTGGACCAACCACGGGCTTCACTGCACAGTGAGGGTCCTCAGCCTTCTGGGGCCTGGAGCCTTGGAAGGTGAGGGGGCTGTGGGCTCAGGAGTTCAACTAAGCCTTGCACATGCTCGGTCACAGCACACTATTCACTACAGCCAAAAGGCGGAAACAGCCCAAACGTCCATCAGCAGATGATGGATAAACAAAATGCAGTCCATCCATACAATGGAATATTATTCAGCCTTAAAAAGGAATAGAATTTTGACACACGCTATGACATGGAGGAACCTTGAACACGTCATGCTAAGTGAAAGAAGCCAGACACAAAAGGCCACATGTTACGTGATTCCATTTATATGAAATGTCCAGAATAGGCAGATCCATAGAGAAAGAAAGTAGATCAGTGGTTGCCTGGGACTAGGGGATGGGAGAGGAGGAAACAGGATTTCCCTTGGGGTGATGAAAAAGTTCTGGAACAAGATAGTGGTGATGGCTGCACAACACTGTGAATATATTGAAAGCCACTGAACTGTACACTTTAAAATGGTTAAAATGGTAAATTTTACATTAAGTTCATTTTATCACAATAAATTTTTTTAAAAGAATGAAACTCAAAAAGGATCACCCAGGATAAATATCCCAGGGCTCCAGCCCAAACTCCCTAATCTGAGTTTACGGCAGAGGGGCGGGAACCTGCGTGTGTAACCAGCACCCTCGCTGCTGGGGGCCTCTGAACCTCCTTCTCAACCTCAGCAGGGCCTCTCCCCCATCACAGCCACGCACCTTATGATTCCGAGGGGCTGCCCCCTACCCCGAGGGCCTGCCTGGCTGCAGACCCCACGTGCCTTTAGAAGAACCAGGATCCCTCGAGAAGGGCCTTCTGCGGTGCCAAGAAAGGACATTTTGTTACAATTAAATATTTACATTTTGATTTTTTATTTCTTCTTAGTCTCATTCAGCTGTTTTTGCTGCAAACATCAAATTGTCAGGCTTCAATAGAAACAATTAATGTCTTGGGGCGCTGTGGAGAAACAATTAGCCAATTAAAATGTAATTAACTGTGGACACAGACAAAACAAAAGCATGCACCAGTCGCACCAGGACTAGTTGAGAAAAATGCAAGCTGTCGGCCAGGTGGGTGGACCCACGGGATAACGTAGACACAGAAGAGAGATAACAAAGATGTGCTGAACTTACCTGATACCTGTGGGGACAAAAGGGGTACCCCTGACGACCACCACCAGGGGCTCATCAGCGAGTCCAACCCCCTGTTCACAGATGGGAAACTGAGGCCCACAGAGGAGACCAGCGACCTGCCCACGTGGGGCAAGGCTCGTGGACACAACGCCACTGGCCCCCCTCGCCTGCATCCCTGGCTCCTCCATCAGCCGTGACTGCTGCCACCAGAGACACCCAGAGGCCCCTCCTCAGCAATGAGTCACAAGCGAGAAGGGAGTCACAGGTACAAGTTGCTCACGAGGGATCAAGGATCGGCTCCTCTCAGAAACCCAACTTGGGTCTGGGAATCATCGCCTCCCCCATACCCAGCCGAGGGGTTTTGAGGCACCAAAACAAAGACCCAGAGGCTCCCCAGACTTGACTATCTCACACAGGGCGGTGGGCCGAGATCTCCCGGCACACAGCTCGTCAGAACTGCAGCGACTCGGCTACCGAAGCCCTAACGCCCTCCACCCTCATCCGCCATGAAGGTGCTGATGGCCACGGGCAACCGTCTGGAAAGGAGAAAGAGAAAACCACTCCCACCACCAGTTAAAAAACAGCGGGTCAGCATCTGATGGGCTTGTTTGAGTCTGTGTGTGCATGTGCGCGTGCGTGTGTAGGTGCATGCAGCAGACAAAAAGAGGAAACGTTTTCAGGCAGGAACTCAGAAGCCTCAGCCACAGCCCCGCACTGGGCTCTGCCGGAGCCTGGAGGCCGCGCGCTCCACGGCGACCGCGTTCCAATAAGTAATTAGCGCGAGTGGACGCTGTGAGAAGAGCAGAGCGCCTCACCAACCACACTAAGACGGGTGTGCAAATGAACCCGCCACAGCATCCACATCTGCGAGTCGTCAAACTGCACGGCAGAAAGCCGTCTGCACTCGGCAAATTAACAAACAAACATTAAGAGGAAATGAGCACACGCGTGGCGGCGCAGGGCCTGGGCACGGAGACACGGGGTGTCCGATCGATACCCCAAGGCTGCCTGCTCCCTTCTGCCCTGAGCAGCAGGCCCAGGGGATGCGTCCACTGATGCAGACGCTAAAGGAGAAGTCGCTGGTGCGGCTGAGAGGCATGTCGATACACTGTCGCTCCCCGATGCGGCGCAGGCGGGACAAGGTGGCCGGCTACGGCTGGTGCTCCAGGAAGCCGGAACGGGCCGTCGGCTGCACCCCGACCACTGCCAAGGCCATCGCCCGCCTGCTCGTTGTGGACTGATCTAACGAGGGCTCCATCCCTGAGAGCTGCCGTCTACGGCTCACACGCACAGCCCGGCAGCCGTGCCATCTCAGGGGCTCCTCCAGCCGTTCTCAGAGGTGGGGCGACCTGCAGACCCATTTGACAGACAGGAAAACCATGATCCCGAGAGGTGCAGCGACTGTGGGTCAAGCCCAGCACCATCTGGGTCCCTATTCCGGCCTGCTCCTCAGCGTCACGTTCTGTCCCCAGCCTCCACAGGTGTCTCAACTGGTCCACCTCTACCTGGCGTCTAGAAGCACCAGCCCGCTCAAGAGGTCGGGAGGACGGGGGTGGGTGGGTGTTGGTGGGAGGGGCAGGGGCAACAGAAGGGTTATGGCGATAACAGAAACAGACGGAATGTCGGGCAAAGTAAACTGATTTCCTCTCACGTGCCAACTCCGGTAGGCTGCAGGGTGCTGGGTGCTGTGCTGACAGGCTCAGGGGGAAGAGGCTCGGACGGAAAAGTGATGCCTGCCCCAGGCACTGGAGTGGGTGGCAGCATGTGCCAGGTGCTGCCATGCCCAGGGGACGGAGGAGGGGAAGGACAGGCTGATGGAGGAGGGTCCCAGGGAGAGGAGAAGGGGAACAGACGGCAGGAGGCAAGGAGAAAGGGCACCTCTGCCATATAGACAAAGGCCAAGGGGGCCGGGGCTGGGGCAGCAGATCCAGGCCTGGGACCCAGCCAGGCAGGCAGCTGCGGACGGGCCAACAGTCAGAGGGACCGGGATGCTGGCAGACGTGCCCCGGCCTCCCACATCCAGGACAGACATGCGGCCGAGGCCTCGTCATCCCGGAGGTGTGACCAGGCCTGCCCCACTGCCAGTGCCCCCAGGCAGACCACAGCCCCAGCCATCCCACCCTCCCAAGGCCCCAACCCCGGGGGAGGTGGTTTCCTCAGCTGTTATGGACCGGTGGTTTCAAATCATGTTTTTAGCCTCTTCAGAATCCTTTCTATAAGCAAAATGTCAGGCAAAATGCCATCTAGAAAACAGATAAAAGTGGACTCGCTGAGCTTCAGCAGGGCCCCGCCCTCCCTGCCTCCTCCCAGCCTCCTGAGAAGGCCCAGAGGGGGTTGAAATAGACCACAGGAGGGAATTACCTGCACCTGTTCTGACCTTCAGGGAACACACCCATTCACTGCCCTGTGTCCTTTAAAGAGCTGACGGTCCCCCCTCCCCTCCTGGTTTAGGCCTCTCATGGCCTCTCCCCAGACAGCCCTCCCGGCCTCCACGCTGCCCTCCTGGCCTCCACGCTGCCCTCCTGGCCTCGGCGCTGCCTCCTGACCTCCACACTGCCCTCCCGGCCTCCGCGCTGCCCTCCCGGCCTCCACGCTGCCCTCCCGGCCTCCACGCTGCCTCCCGGCCTCCGCACTGCCCTCCTGGCCTCTGCGCTGCCCTCCTGGCCTCCGCGCTGCCTCCTGGCCTCCGCGCTGCCCTCCTGGCCTCTGCGCTGCCTCCCGGCCTCCACGCTGCCCTCCTGGCCTCCACGCTGCCCTCCTGGCCTCGGCGCTGCCTCCTGACCTCCACACTGCCCTCCTGGCCTCCGCGCTGCCCTCCCGGCCTCCACGCTGCCCTCCCGGCCTCCACGCTGCCTCCCAGCCTCCGCACTGCCCTCCTGGCCTCTGCGCTGCCCTCCTGGCCTCCGCGCTGCCTCCTGGCCTCCACGCTGCCCTCCTGGTCTTTTCACTGGCCTTCTGGCCTCCATATTGCCCTCCTGGCCTCCACACTGCCCTCCTGGCCTCCACACTGCCCTCCTGGCCTCTTCACTGCCCTCCTGGGCTCCATGGTGCCCTCCTGGCCTCCACACTGCCCTCCTGGCCTCTTCATTGCCCTCCTGGGCTCCATGGTGCCCTCCTGGCCTCCACACTGTCCTCCAGCCTAGCTTCCCAATCCCCCTGCAGATGGCAGGATTCCACATGGCTGACCGCGCCCTGTCCCTGCAAACAGCTGCCTCACTTGGCACAGGGATGGGCACAGCAGACCATGCAAGAACTCGACCTCTACCATCCGTGGGACCCCCAGTTCCACCGTCGCTGTGGGACACCAGCAAGACGCACCTTCTCTCTGGGCCTCAGAAGTCCTTCTCTCCTTCACGGGGCCCCTGAAGATGGCAGGAGCTTATGGAGGTGAAGAGCCCACCACACAGCGCACGGTGTTTGGTACATGAGCGATCACTACCAGTGGGAGGAGGGCAGGACGGGGGGCGCGGGAGGAAGGCCGGCGGGCGGACGGAGCTCCCGGCAGGCACCTGGGTGAACCGGCCGCGCGGCTCCGCTTCACACACTCACTAAGTTAACAAGCAGCCTGTCAGTGCGCCCTCAGTCTTGCTGAGGGCCGGGTTTAACCACTTCAGAAGTTTCTGAGCCTAGCAAGAAGCTTTAATGAATAATAAATAGAATTAAACCCGTTTATTAGAGGGTATGCTCTGCTCTTTAACTCAAACGAGAGAAACAGCCTTGCAGACCTTCCTCTGAGGTTCTTAATGCTGCCCAAATCGGAGGCTTAAAGTGAGGCGAGCTGCCAGATAGCACTGCAGGTCCTGGGGTGGGCAGGGCGGCCTGGGCAGGGGGCGCGCAGGGAAGCGGCGTCAGACTTCGCTGGAAACACGTCCCTGACGTGGGGGATGCAGCGCCACCCTGGGGAAGATCCTGGAGGGCCCCCAGGATGTCTGGTCTCCCCAGGCCCCAGGGAGGCAGCTGGCCCAGCCTGGGCCTCCTGACTCAGCAAGGGCATCGAGGCCTCTCGCAAGGTGTCCCCCTGTCCCCACCAAAGGTTTCCCAGGCTCCTCCTGTAAGACCCACACAGTCACACAAAGACAGCCTGGTGCCCTAGCGTGCCAGGTGTGAGTTTAGGCACCTGAGAGCCATCAGTAAAGAAAGCACGAAAGTCCCTGAGGCCAGGAAGCTCAGAGTCTACTCAGGGGAGGCGACTGTGACCAATGAACCTCGTAAATGAAATTGCTTAGACAGGGGGCAGCCCTGTGAGAAAGGAGACAGCAGTGAAGGGGGAGCACCACCATTTTAAATATTGATATTTGAGCAAGGGCCCCAAGGAGGTGAGGAAGGCGGCCCTGCAGCTACCGGGGGAACATTCCGGGCACAGGGGCGGCCTGCAGGACAGCCCAGCGACGGGAGCCTGCGAAGCTGTTCAGCCGCTGGGAGCGAGTGTGGCGGGAAGCGGGAGCAGGTCCCAGGAACGACACCCCAGAGCCACCCTGAGCCAGAGGCTCTCCGTGGCTTCCTGCAGGCTGGGGATCCACCCTGCTGGGCTCCCGTGGCACCCAGGAGAAGCTCCCTTCTCCCCCCTCGCTCCTGCCTCCCTCCCAGCCTCCAGCCTGCCTTCTCCGTATCCTCTGCCCAGAAGGACAGAGGGGCCTCCTGGAAGGCTTTCTGACTTCCACCCCCAGCTTAACGGTGCGAGTGAACACGCACAGTGGTGGCTATGACCACAAAGGAAGATGATAATGATAATGATGATGAAGATGACAATGATAATGACAATGATGATGAAAACTGCACTGACCCTCTGCTCACCGGGTTCCAGCCCACACAACGAGCTTTCCATGACACGGTTGCCTGTGGGGCTCTGATCAACAGGCGAGACTTGGTACAATTGTTCCCATTTTCCAGATGAGGAAATTCAGTCTCAGAGACAGTCACCTGCCCAGGGTCACTGGACGGAGCTGGCCCGGTCCCAGCAGCAATGCCAGGACCAGGCCCTGTGTTGGCAAGGCTGGCCACGACTTCACTGCCCTACTAAGGAGGCTGCATGGCTGGGAGAGGGAGGGCAGAGAGGGCGTGGAGACAGCAAACCCCCAGACCCAAGAAACTCAACAGCCATGTGACCTGTGCAAGTTGCTCAGAAGCCTCTGCCCCCTGTTCTGGAAAATGGGGTAACATCGCGTCGCACTGGGAGGATTATGTGACTGACCTACAGCACCCAGCTCACACTAACAAGACGGGGCTGTCACTTCATAATGATTATTATCTGCAACCTCTGGGACCGAATATCAGAAGAAAGCCACGGAAACCCTGCAGCCTCGGCAGGATCCTCCCTGCCAAATCTCCAACCAGATTTCAAGCTAGGGCAACGGCGTCCCTGGAAGACCCAGCCGATGCTTGCCACCCATTCAGCTTTCCCACACTCCTTCCCATCCTTCCCTGTGCATCCACAGACGGCCCAGAACAGGGCACCAGGAAAACGAGGAAGGATTCGCGTGCCATCAAGGAGGGAGCAGGGCCGACAGGATTTCATCAGCACGCCCTGCTGACTCAGGCTCTCCACGCTCGCCCACCTCGGCCCTTGGCTCACCCACCCTGGCAGCGCAGAAAGCTTTCCCAATAATTTGAGCCGAAACCTAATACGTTTAATGTGACCCTTTGGGAAAATACCAGGGAAGGCAGCCAAAAAGGGAAAGACTTCCAGAACCAACTTTCTGGATCTTTCAGCTCCTGCTGGAGCTCCTGGGTGGGTTAGCAAGAAGAGGAACAAAACACTAATAAAAAGGACCAGGACCTGTATGTCACTTCCTCATTGAGACCTCACAACAGTGCCACACACGGGATCATTACTGTCTTCATTTTGTCCCTGCAGAAACCAAAGCTCAAAGAGCCCAGGTCCTTGCAGAGTCCAGATTCACACCCAAGTCCACCTGACAGGAAGGTCCTCTTTCTCTGCCCGCCTCCTCCATCACCTCCCATAGAATCCAGATGAGAGGAGGCACCCGAGGGAAGGTGCAGTGGACCGGCCTGGCTGGCTTCCCCTGGGAGCAAGGCCTGCTCCCTCGGTGGCTGGCCGCACCCAGGGCTCCACAGCCCTCAAGGGTTCCCAGGGGTCCACCTGCCTGCTGCCCTGCCCAGGCCTCTGCCAAGGGTCTCCCCAGGTGCCCTGTGCCGGGGAGCAGAGAGAGCCCGGCCAACACGGGGCTGCCCTCCCAGCGCTCCTCCTGGGTCAAGGAAACACCTTCCAGAGCTTTGTGTACCCCAAAACACCAGCTTCCCTCTACATCTGCCCACTCAGTCACTCTGCCCCAAGGAGAAGCCCAAGGGCCAGGGGGCAGTGGCTGTGCCGAAACAGCACGCGGAGGGCCCTCTTGTTCTGTAAACAGGAAGAATGCCATGGGATCAGCCCCCACTCTCTGCAGTGGTGTCACCGGGGAGAGGAGCTCAGCATCTCCCTGAACAACTGGAACTTTTGTTGCAGTGGTACTTTCACAGCGTAGGATCCCCCCACCACAGAATCACAGAGGAGAGGCTCAGCATCACGGCTGAATGGTGGGCCAGAGCCGGCCAGCTCCAGTAAAAAGTTCTAGAGCTTTCACCTTCTCACTCCGTTTTTCTACCATTAACTGCACAACAGCTAATCTGGGTGTCCCCTTAGAGGGCTAAGCCATGCAAGTCTTTCTCTCCATTTTATCTCAAGCATACTAAGTGCTTAATTGGTAAAGCACTTGGTAAATTAAACGCTTATGGACGGATAGATGGACAGTTGGGTAGATGGGGGAATGAATGAATGAATGAATGAATGCCTTTTCTCTTCCCAAGGAATGCCTCCGACAACATGAGAGACTTGGGAAGCTGAGAGGCAGCTGTTTAGAAAAAGAACAACAAGAAAACTCAGAATCCAGACAGGATCTGAACACCACAAACCTTCTTAAATAATAGCAAAAAAAAAAAATCTGGAAATTTCTAAATCAGCCTGGGACTCACTAACCAGCTGTTCCACAAGGATCCTTTCCACTCTTGAATCCTGTGAACGTATGTGGAAGACAACTAGGCAAGAAGCGAGAAAGAGCCCTGCCCCTCAAATCCCGGCCCCCTATCCCACCTCGCAGACCACTGCTAGTGGATCCTAAACCCTTTCCTACCAACCCTACAACAAGCTTCAGCGTCACTCTCAACACAGGCCCAGGCAGGTCCTGGTTGGCAGAGACTGGAAATAGCCCTAAAGATCACTCCTTGGCCCCTCTGGCCTCCTCCACCCAGAGACGACGGGTCAATTCCAATCCCACAGAGCTCTGTGATCAGCAGAGGGACAGACGCCGCCTTCCCGCTGGCTGGGACACGTCCTCAGGGCCAGTGGTGGGGTCAGACATGGCTGGGACACGTCCTCAGGGCCAGTGGTGGGGTCAGACAGAGGGCAGAGCAGGTGGTCACATCTTCATGATCTGATGTCACTGAGGGCACCGCCCACTTCTGGACCAGCCGTGGGCCTCCCTACTGGGCTGGGCTCCTGGAAGGCAAAGGCTGAATCTGGGCGTGTGGGAATCATCAGTCAACGTCCCTGAAGAGAGGGCTGGGACCTTCACTCTGTCTCTGTGCCTAGATGGTACCATGCACAACGACCTCCTTCCCAGGCCCATCCTCAGAAAACAGCACCTGAGTCAGCCTCTCCAGACCTGCTCTCACCCTCACCAAGCGGGGAGGACCAGGCGGCCGGAGCCCCGCTCCGCCGTCCACTGCTGCACCCTGCCCAGGCCGCACCCCAAGGCGGGAGTCCCCGTGTGTCTGCACACCCGGGCAGAGCAGGCCGCAGTGTGGCAGGAGGGCGCTGGGACTTTGAGGTTTTGTTTTTCCAGGGGATCCCGTCCCTGGACATCAGGCAGGTCTGGCCGAGCAAACAGGCTCTGGTCAGTGGGCCCCGGGTGGCGAGAGCACGTCCACGAAGCCCAGGCTCTACAGGCCCCAGGTCAAACACAGCTTGGAAGTGCTAACCACAGGTTTACCGCATAAGACAACCATGCAGGGAAGGAGGAGACTGATAACGTGGGCACCTAGCCAGGTGGACAGGGAGGACGAGGAGGGAGGCGCCGGCACGGCGGGCGGAGCAGATTCTGCCTCCACGGCCACCAGCACCAGCACACAGTCGCAAGCGGCCCAGTCCCCAGCCGGGAGTCCTTCACACACAGGGACGGCACAGGCCACTCCCCTGCGGCCCAGAGGAGGCCAAAGGACCAAGGAGAAGCACGGTGAAGAACAAGAGGCGCCTCGGGGACCTGCGCCAGGTGCCGAGGACTCCGCAAACACCACTCTATTTTCTGCTCAACAGACCCTGGAGGGTGGTTTTCTCATCACCGATTTACAAGTAGGACTTGGAGAAACTGAGTCACCTGGACACGGCTGCCCGTGACCCTGGTGATGGCAGAGCTGGGACTCAAGGGTCCATGTGCTTAGCTACCTAGATCCGTCTTCCAAAAGTGCAGATCTTAAGTCTGTACAAATAAAATAATGGAGAAAAGCATAACGGAGAGGCGGCTGCCACCCATCTACGAAGGTCTAGTTTCGTTTCAACCAAACCCCAGGGGGTGGTGGGAGTAACAATGGTGGCAGCGACCCCCAAGTAATGAGCATCCACTCTGGGACGGGCACCCTGCTAGGGGCTTCCCACGCGTTCATCCTCCTGGTCCTCTCGACCAGCTCCCACAGCCATGCAAACCAAGGGCCATGACTGTGCCATCTGCCTCGGTCGTCCAGCCGGTAAGCGGAGCCAGACTGTAAACCAGGTCACTCTGACTCGAGGGTCCAGTGTGAAAAGTGGCTGCAGGACAGGGCAGCTCTGAGCCGTCACACACACTGCCCCCAAGCCCTGTCCTTCTCAGAGCCCTGGGTCCCCTACACAGGGCATGAGGCTGAACCGAGGCCTCCCGCAACTCAGCACCGGGGTCTTGGCGGGGAGGTCACCTCCATTCCTGGCACCCCACGACTCATGGTCCAAATCCACTGCCCATTCCCAGTGTCCCACAGCAGATGCCACAGCGTGGCAAAGCACCGCCACTGACGGTCACAGTGCGTCATGGGCAGCAGAGGCCAGGGCGAGAAGCAGCCCCCATGCGGCCCCTCCATGAAGCTGGCACATCTACCATGGGACCAAACCGCCTCACTGGAACCACTGACGATGAAGAGGGGCACCCCACTTGCAAACCGCTCGGCCACATGGTTGGTGGGTCATGTGACAAGAGTTTAATCCAAATTTGTGTACATCTTACATCATTGCTTTCGGCCGGAACAAACTCAGAGCAAAATGGAATTATAGACTCTGCATTTTAACTGCTGGCCAAGAAATGGGTTTGGCCAGGGTTTATCCTGTCTTTTTCTCTATACAATTATTTTAAATACCGGTTGTGCATATGTGTGTGTGCAAGTGTGTGAGTTGTGAGTATGTGCAAGTGTATGTGCGTGAGTGTGCAAGTGCATGTGTCTGTGCTCTGAAGGCCCTTCTCCTGAGTCCAGAGCCTTCAGCTCCTCCCCTGCCCAGGCACTGCTGTTTGCAAGGAGAAAGAACAGGAGAGAGGTCCCAATCCATGTGAAAGCAAATCTGTGGGAACTGAGAAGCCCACTTACGGGAAAAGACCAGCATGCTCCATTCAAGCTTCAGTGGCTCTCGCCCCAGCAGACATGCCCCTGGGCAGAGGGAAGCCTGGCGCCTCGAGTCCTAGGCCGGTGCACTGCAGCAGGACGGACGTGGCTGAGTCATTTAAGAGAGGAACAGAAACCTCAAAGAACTGGCTGATTACACAAAGACATGGGCTCTCGAACAGGTCTCCGAATCTCATTTCCAGAGAATTTCAGAACTCAGGAAGAGTACCGTCAGGCCCAGGTGGCTTATGGGAAAGTCTTACTTATGGATGCTAATTTCACACTTTATAGCACTTCAAATAAGGGTTCCTCTTGGAACGGACTTCTCAGCATTTGCAATTGCAAGTACAAAATTCCCTTTGCGTTTCATCAATCATGCACTCATAGAACATTTCCTCAAACACCAAGTCCCTGATAATGGTCCTCAGATAAATTAGGCAATAAATATCTTCTGATATTTCCCATCAGCAGGTGGAGACACGCTCCTTGGGGAGTCTGGGAAGCGGCCGTTTCGTGGAGCCTGGGCCAGCAGCAGAGGCAAGGGCCAGGCGTGCTCCTCCAAAGGCACGCAGGGACCTGGGGACACCTGGACAACAGGGGGCACAGAACCAGGTCTGTACTCGAGCCCTCAGCCCCTGATATCAAGATATCCTCGTCTTGATCACATCGATCTAAAAGGAGTGACCTTGGACCTGCTGTGCTCTCAGATGGCGTGTGACACCCTGCACTGGGACTCTGAACCCAGGCTCACCAGGAAGCCGCGAATGAGCCATAGACCTCCCCGCCCCCGGCCTTTGTACCTGTCCAGCCACAGGTACCCCTCACCTGTGCCAGCAGGGCTTCCACAGGACAGGTGCCAGGTGACACTTCCTGAGAACACAGGGAGACTTCCCGGGCTGTTTGCCACGGACCCAGGAGATTGCCTCCAGGGACCCTGGGGGCTCGGGTAATCACCCCTCCTTGCCTGACACCTGCTCAGAGCCCAGATAGCGCTGCTGTTGCAGGTGTAACTTGGTGGCTCCTCTCACGGAGTGCCACAACAATAACGTGTCATCTCAGCCAGCCCTCAGGAGCTGGTACTAACATGGGCCCATTTTCCCATGGAGAATCAGAGACTTAGGGCAGGAAGGAAGCTCTCGGGGTCCCCAGCTAGAAAGGCAGGGCCAGGGCCCGATCCCCAGTTCTGTCCTCGTCTACATCCCACTCTCCTTCCGTCCTCCTGGATGCAAGATACCCAGCCTCACCCTGAAAGGTGCAAGAGGAGGGAGGGGCCTCCCTGCCGCCTCGAATGTGCTCCCTCCCCCCCCCATGCCGTTTGTAACACAATCCAGCCTGCACCTGCCGGACACAAGGACGGAAGGACGCCCTCGGCTCTGTGCTGGAGGGGCCAGGCCGTGCTGTTCATTGGGCCCACTGCCACTGAGCCGGCCCCTTGGCCCCCACGCCTGGGTGACTGAGACTGGAGGAAGAGGCCACTCACCTTCCCAAAGTCTCGGACGTCGAAGAGGTCGAAGGGGTCAAAGAGCTCGCTGTTTCTTAACCCAAATTTGTCGTGGCAGACTTTCAGGAAGGTGCGGATATTCTTCAAGCACAGGAACTAGAGGAGAGAAGGGAAAACGGTTAAACCCGTAGAGTCTGTAAGGACAGTGATGATAACAGCAGCGAGTTTTTGCTTCTGTGTGCTGATACGGATGAGCATTCCTGTTCTGAGAAGACTGCTGGTCTGGACGTCACAGACGGGCCTGGCTCGCCTTGGCCATTCATGACCTCTGCACCCCTGTCCAGGGGGATCCGCACGTTTCAACCCTGACAACCACGACTGGAACAAAATATGCCACCTGGAGTCAGCAAGGACGGAGCACGAGCACACACACGCACCGTCTTCCAACCCACCACACAGGCCCAGCCCAATTACTTCACACGTGACCAAGCCGACAGCCAGGACCCGCCCCACGAGGCCCTGGTGGACCACGGGAGCACACGCCAGCCACAGTGGGGGGCCGGTGGGGCCACAAAGGCCAGAATTCCTAGATGAACATCCAGGGCATCTCTTTCACTGGGTCACCCAACATCTGAGCTCCCAGCCTGCACTGGGCTCAGAAACATGACTGGCCGGGGAGGCCTGCGGGGGGAAGGGGGTGAGCAAGACCGCCGGCTTTCAGTTCCCAGAGCGAAGGAGCTGGTAAAGAACTTATGGGGCAGCAGGCAAGGCGGCCTGGAGTGCAGACTTTGGAGTCACTCGGGCCCAGGTTCAAATCCTGTCCACTGATTCTAACTTTCGGGACAGAGGAGAGTGGCTTCGGCTCCTGAGGACTGGTTTCCTAAAACAACGTGCCTCGCTGGGTTAATTGTGTAGCCTGATGGCACAGAGTGGGGCTTTTGGTATGCGGGACCCATCAGCCCACCTTGGCCAGCTCAGCATGGGCGTCCACAAGGCAAGGGCCAGGACACACACAAGGCTGAAGAATAACCCAGGACTTCAGACCCATCACCCTCATCAACAACTATTCTCTAAGGGCGCAATGGCTCGAGTTCAAGAGAGCCTGTGCCTGCTCACCGAGAATCCAGAGGAATGGACAGCTTCAGACCAAGGACAGGCCAGAATCAGACGGCAGGCCCAGGGTAAACCAAGCTGCACCAAGAAACCCCTCAGGGCACGGGGCTCCTCGGCCAAGACGTGCATCTCTGCCCAACCACCGGCTCCCAACAGGCAGTGCACCCCACCCCAGAGCACCCTCTGCCTTGGGCTACTGCTCCCATCCTGGATGAGACTGGTCACCGGTCACAAAGACACTGACTTACTTGCTTTGTCATATATTATTCTTTGTAGTGTGTGTGTGTGTGTGCGTATCCATATCTGTGTGTGTACACGTATCTGTGTGTATATATATCTGCGTGTGTGTGGCTGTGCAAGTATATTTTTTTCTGAACATGTGAGAGCAAACTGCAGACATGACCCCCCTTCACCCCCAAACATCTGAGTGTATTTCCTAAGAACAAGGACACCCCTTCCATAATCACAGCACCCACGTCAAAATCAGGAAATTAATGTGCCTACCACACGTTACCTCATCTACAGTCTGCACTTCCTTACATTCCTTCATCGTAGGAAGATAAAGGACAACCAAAATGTCCTGATAGCAAAAAAAAAATTCTGCCCTGGGGTCCAATCCTGGCTCACACACGATTTTAGCTGTCATGTCTCCATGAACCTAGAACAGTATTCTCCAACAGAACTTTCTGGAATGATGGAAATGTTCTGCATACACATCGTCCAGTACAGTAGCCACTAGACACATGTACCCAGTGAGCACTTGCAATGTGGCTAGTCCAATGAAAAACTGCATTTTTAATTTAATTTTATTCTAATTAATTTAAATTTAATAGCCACATGTGAATCTAAAACACTCCTCAGTCTTTGTCGTCCATGAGCTAACATTTTTGAAGAATACAGACACAAAAGAACAAATATTGTAGGATTCCACTCATACAGGGCACTCGGATAGGTAAACCCACAGAGACAGGAAGGGGGATGGTGGTGCCAGGGGCTGAGGGAGGGGATGGGGGTGAGTATTTAATGGGGACAGAGTTTCGGTTTGGGATGATGAACAAGTTCTGGAAACAATAGTGGCGATGGTTACATAACACTGTGAATGTACTCAGTGCCACTGAATCCTACACTTAAAAACCTCTAAAATGGTAAATTTCATGTTTTGTATATTTTACCACAATAAAAGAATTTAATTAAAAAAAAGAGAGAGACAGATGAACAGACCCACAGGGAGGAGACCATGTGACCACAGAGGCAGAGATTCGAGTGACGCTCCCACAAGCTAAGGAAGGCCAGAGATGGTGGGGAAACCACCAGAAGCTGGGACAGAGTCCCCCTCGAAGCCCCCAAGCCCCCAGTCCTACTGACACCTTGATCTCGGACTTCCGGCCTCCAGAACCAGGAGAGAACGCGTTTCTGTTGCTTTAATTCCCCCAGTCTGTGAGACACAAACATGCTGCCCCAGCTTGCAAACTGTAGAGTGAGGTCTGACCAGGCCGACCTGGCTCCCCTCATCCCGGCCTGTTTCGGACCCTCTCCCTCCCACCTGCCCGCCCTGCAGGATGCGCTGCAGCTTCAGGCCTGGCTCCACTATTTTCTGCACATCACTCGTCTCTAATTTCCACTAGGCATTTATTTTAATTCCTCCTCAGCCTCCCATTTTTAGAGTTAATTACACAGGTCCTAACCATAATCGCAGCCGGCAAGGCCACGCTCCCTTTCGGGGCTCGGAGCAGCTAGGCACCCCTTGCCCGGTGGGCACAGTGTCTGCCTGGCCTGGCTCCACCCCACCACAGCCACTCAGGCCCCTAACCTTCCAGAACGGCTGCCGTGCAGATCCGGGCCCACCCCAGGCCCCCAGGCTGGTCGCTGCAAAACTGAGGCTCACAGAGTCAGGCTTCAGGGAGAGGGAGACGGCGGGACTGGGAGAAAGAACCCGGACCCGGCCTTCGGCCCCGGTGAAGGGGCAGCCCCCAGGGCCAGCATCTGCCCCCAGAGCTTCCTGTGCGCCTGGCACTGCACGCTTTGCCCACCTGATGCGTTTATTCCCCACCCTCCAATAATTCACCTCATTTTACAGGTAAGGAAACTGAGGCACAGAGAATTAAGAACCTTGGCTCCCAACCAGAAGGGGGCAGAGCTGAGACCTGAACCCACATCTGCCTCAGAGCTGAGAAGGCCCTTCAAGAGGACAGGGTCTACCTCCAGGCAGTCCGTGAGTCCTGGGTCCCTCTGTCCTGCACTCTCATTCCCAGCATCCCTTCACCCTCATAAGTGACCTGGTTTGAGTGATGAGTGATAGGGTCACTCTGCTCATCCCCCTCCTTGTACAGTTAGGGAAACCGAGGCCCAGAGATGGAGAGGGAGCAGAGCAAGGAAGGGCCAGGCCCCATGTCTGGATTCCTGGCCCCCCTCTCTTCCCATTAAGCGGGGGAAGCAGGCAGCTGCTGTTCCTGCTGCTGGAGTCCACTCACCTGTCTTCCAGCCCCCTCCCTCCCCACCGGCCCTGGGCACAGGAGGGCGCAAGGCTGGGGCCTGGCCAGTCAGAGCCTCACGGTCCCTGGCTTGCAGCAGGGCCTGTCAGATTCTGGGAAAGAGACTCCTCGAGCGGTGAGCCTGCAAGAGGACACAGGCCCGAAGCGGCTGCAGGCACGTGTCGGCCACAGGCTGAGTGACGGTGGGCAAGAGAGGGCCCAGACAGTGGCCAGTGCGAGGCTGGAATCTGCCCAGCCTTGTCCTGTGGCCAGAGGAGGCCCGACGGCCCTCATGTCCCTGTGGCTTCAGGGGCAGGTGCATTC
This sequence comes from Ceratotherium simum simum, assembly GCF_057802395.1. NCBI lineage: Eukaryota > Metazoa > Chordata > Mammalia > Perissodactyla > Rhinocerotidae > Ceratotherium > Ceratotherium simum. Next base: position 3,698,345 of record NC_141928.1, on the reverse strand, counting down.
TTCTCTTTGCTCGCCTCCCGGGCCCTCTACAAAGGGCAGCCGCTGCTTCACCAGCGTCTCGACGGGAACACGCAGCCTTGGAAGTCCAGCTAAGTGGCCACAATAAGGATCTGTCCCTGGAACACTGGCCTCGTGACAAGCGGCCCAGAACTGAGTGAGGCCCTGCTGGGGTGGCGAAGAGCAGGGCCCCCGCTGTGTTTGCTTAGGGCACTCCGTGGGGCGTGGGCTGGCCCACCTCCTGCCCCCCAGCCCTTGGCCCCAAACAACCCCCCGTCCAGGCCTGGCTGCTGTGCCGAGAGGCAGGGCAGCCTGTGCACTGGACACGTCATCCTCTTCTCTCCGGCCCATTTGTCAGCCTCTCAGACCTAATCGGGCTGAAATCAGATTAACGAGAGGACACAGGCTCCGTGCCCAGCCGCCCACCTCCCCAGGCGCAGCAGGACAGCACAGCTCGGGCTGCTGCTCACTGTCATCTGTCATTCAGCTCTCGCGAGGCGCCAGCACAGGGATCCGGGACGTGAGAGGCAGAGCAGGGCCCTGAGAGCCAGGACCCCGTGTCTGAGCCTCAACGCCCCAGGGTGGCCCAGCTCAAGTGGCCTCACTATGGCCACTTAGCAGTCAACCTACTGAACGGGGAGATACTGCCAGGCACAGCCCCACCCTGCCGAGGAGATGGAGGCCCTGCCCCACCGGGCTGGGCAGCCTTCAGGCGACTGTGGCCCCTCCATGACCCCTCACCGGGCTCACTAGTCCCCCAGGCAGGGCTGGAATGGGAAACAGGACAGCCCCCTGCCCCCGGAGCTCACATCCACCCAGCAGCACCTCACAGGCTGCTCAGGTATCTGAGCTCTAAGAGGCAGGTGCAAAAGGGGAAACTGAGGTACACAGAGGTAAAGACACTTGTGTGAGGTCACATGGCTGCAGGCTTCAGACAGGGATTTGTGGTTTGAATGCAGGCGGCCTGGGCGCTGACCACTGGGCAATGGAGGGAGGGAACAATGGGCTTGGTGCTCACCGAGAGCCGGGCAGCATGCCGACGTGCTCCAGGGCACGAATCCACTTCACGCCTGCAACGGCCCCATCAGGTACGACACGCCACCGCCCCATTCCACAGACAGACAATGTGAGGCTTGGAGCACTTACAGCACGGATGCGCCCAGGGTCACGCGGGAAAGGTGCAGTCAGGATAGCGGCCAGAGGCCCCTGCCTACGGTGCAAGGGAAGCCCTGTCGCAGCCGAGGACAGTGGCAGAGGGCCGGGGTCTGCGTTTTCAACGCATGGCTGGCCGCCCTGCCCCTTGGAGCCCCAAGGGCTCTGTGCTGGGCCACAAGGGAGGCGTCTGGCACCGGAGGCTGCCCTCTGTTGGGTGTGACCTACCACTCTGGTGTAGACCTGGCTCCTGGTTCACCCCCCTGCCCACTGTGTGTGCTGGGGCAAGTCTCCCCCTTGCTAAGTGAGGGGCCGTGCTAGGGCTCCGGGACCCTCCCAGCTCTCACCTCCTGGGCATCTCCATGCAATGGCTCAGGAGAATCTCAAAAGCTCCCACGAAGTGAGGGTGTCCATGACGCCAGGTGCTGGCTAAGAGCTCCACCGTGCTGCTCACAGCAACCGGGTCATTACAGCAATTCCTAATTTACAGATGAGAAGACTGAGGTTCTGGGAGGTTACCTAGCCTGCACAAGGTCACCAGTAAAGATCTGGGACTGCTTAACCTCCAAGGCCAGACTGCTGACCTTTAAGCCATCCTGTCTATACGTTTCTGAGCAGGGAGACAACATGATTTTTTTTTTTTTTTTATGAAAACCATACTTGTAGGAAAATTAAGTCTGGTGAGGGGTGATGGGGAGACAGAGGGTAGGGGCCCAGCCTTTGGGCTTGACAGGCAGGCCCCACTCACAGAAACCAGGGCTCAGGCATCTGGCTGGTGGAGTGGGGGGAGTTCGAACAGATTTCTGTGCAGATGGTACCTGACCAGCACATGCACACCACTTCACAGTTTACTAAGACTTTCCCTTTTACATCTGCATTCGCTCCACCCCTACAATGGACTTTTATTTTAAGGCCCCGTTTGCAGATGTGGAAACCAAGGCTCAGAGAACTGGCGAGGAGGAGGGTGACCTCTCAGGGTGCCCTCTGGCACCTTATAGGGCCTGTCCCAGGGGAAGTCCCTTTGGCTGTCCCCCAGCTATGTCAGGAGGCTGGTGCCTCAGCTCCCAGCAGTGATGCTCAGCCAAGGTGGCCCCATGGGGAAAGCCCCTGGCTGGGCTCTCGAGATCCCTCCGACCTTCCCCGGCCCCTGTAAATTGTCACCGACATGCAAAGCACCTCTTGGGGCTCTGGCTGGCGTCCCTGGCCCACTCACTCCATCACACAGTATCCCCATCCCAGGCACCGGCACGCAGCCTCCAGGGCAGGGCAGGAGGCACAGCTCCACATCCCAGCCCAGACCCCGCAGCGGGCACGCCTGGTGTGAGAGCCCTGGCCTGGCTGCTGGGCTGTGCCTACACCAACTCAACAGCCACTTGTCTTCTTTGCCCCTCAGTTCTTCCATCAGTAAAATGGGTAAAGAAAATCCTGCCCTCTGACTTCTAGGATGCTGGGCCCCTTGCCCAAGATAACTGCTTTAAGAAGTGACAGTTGACACTGGGGCCATCTCCCTCGGGAGGTCCTACGACTTCACGCCCTGGGAGAGCAGAGGCAGGCTCCAGCCCACACGGCCCCTCCAGGCCCTGCGATCTGCACTTGGGGCCAACATCCCTCCTGCACACAGTCAGCTGGCACTGAGGAGTGGCCACACCCTGGACGGACCTGAGCCCTTCACTCCCACCTCTGCTGGCCTCTAATTACCAGCCTAACTCCTCAAAGCTGTGCCCAGAGGCTGGGGGAAGAGAGACCACAGGCTGGCCAGAGGCCTCCAGGAGATGACCAGTCTGAGGCTCTCTGCTCACAGCCAAGCCAGCGAGCCAACGGGGAGATGAACAGCATCCTCCCCACACTCCCCCTGCAGGAGAGACCCCAGGACCCCACAACCCCAGAGAGGGACCGGGCACTTCAGCTTCCCAGCCATCCAGAGAGTAGGAAGTTTCTCTTCAAACCTCTGCATCTTTCCGAGAGATGCAGGGTCTCCATGTCTGAAGTTCATGTTCTACAACAAAGGCTCCAGAAAGCGCCGTGGACAGCACTGTGTTTCCTTGTAATATCTCAACAAGTGGCACCAAACTGCGCTCCACGATGACAAATCGCAGGCCCTCTCTCTGCTTCCGGAGTGATCTTAACCCCCTGGGGCCACGCTGCGGAGCGCCCATCAGACGCTCTGACTGGCAGCTGACGATGCCTCTGATCAATAAAAAATGGGAGAATGAATTAATTTCTTGTTTTATTTATGCCGTGCTCATTCCAAAAACCACTTTAAATGGCTTCATGACTATTTAATAGATGCAGCTTGCTGGAATGGCTCTTTCAAATTTGGGCCCTTGGGGTAAATAAACAGTTGGCCTTGAGGTGACACGTTGGCCAGATGCTCCTAGGAGGCAGAGGCTGAGACCATCTTCCCCCCGCTGGGTCCCAAATACCCTGGACGATGACCCAAAGCAGGGGCTCAATATCTAGGGAATGAATGAATGAACGAATGAACGTCTATGAAGCATCCTTCACTGACGTCTTTGAAATGAGCCTGCTTGTCCCCGAAGCAGTGGTGATTCCATGATGGGGGTGATTCCGGGCCCCCACAGACAGCTACTGCTGCTTGATGAAGTGAAATGCCCCTCCCTTCCAGAAGCATCTCTTCCAAAAAGAAGCAGGCAGGTGGAATTTGGGGTTTGTCCACGGCGCCTTATTCCTGCACACATCCATATGTCCGCGGGCCTCTAAACACCAGCAGGGTAGGGCCCGTCAGCTCTCTACGCCCAACAACTCCAGCAGGTCGGGATCACTTATCACCCGTTTTACAGATGAGGAAACTGAAGCTGGGGAGGGCTGGATCTGGGATTGGAACGGCCCACTCCACAGCATGTGGCTTCCCACGCTGTCACAGGGCCAAAGCCACTGTGACTGCCCCAGCACTGAGCACAGGGTCTCCCCAGGGAGAGCGCCACCGTGGCTCCAGCTCCTCCGCTGCTCCGGGCAGGGAAAGCGCAGGCCCAGCTGGGGATTTATCGGAGGAGCATCGGGGATTCGATTATGTCTGGGCAATTTAACATGAACGCTTCCTCCACTCGGGCCATTTCCTCAGGCGCACACGCACCGGAGGACAGAGGCGTGAGCAGGCGCCTGCAGGCTGACTGATGAACTCGAACCGCCTTTGTGCAGGCCCTCGCCCAGTCTCTCTGCGCCCGGCCAGAGGGAGGGGCAGGGGTGACAGCAGGAGGAGGGCAGGGTTTGCTTTGTGCACATGGTCTGCCAGGGGCCGGCCTCACCCCACATCAAGGGCAGGCCACATTGGGCATGGCAGCCACCGCTCACCGTTGGGCAGCTGAACCCACGGCCGCTAGATTTTGTCACCCAGAAAGGACCAAGTCAGCAATGTGTTTTGTTTCACTTTTGGTGAAGGTTCCTAGCATTTTAAGTCTGCTCACGCTCAGCTGCGATGAAACATGGTCGGGTGGCATTTCTGCTTTCTCCAATAACAAACAGGCAGGCACCGGGCCCGCTAGGCGTTGCACGAAGCCCTTCATGTTCATTGTCTGGTCCCTCTAACATGATTCGCGAGCTATCACGCACCCTCGTTTCACAGCTGGAGAAACAGCTTGGGGATTGCCGGCTCCAACAGCAGTGAGGGGAGGGCCAGGTCTAACCCAGGTAGTCTGGTCTGGGCCTCATGGTCTTCACCTTCTGCTATTCTCAGGGCTGATTCCCGTGTGTGCCCGGCTTTGGGGATGAGTCCTGCTGGAGACCAACAGCTCCTGGCAAGCACCAGCCAGAACCAGCAAGAACCAGCAAGCCAGTGCCTCATGCTCCCCACCAACTGCCGGGCCAGTCTGTCTGTCTGTCTGTGTGCAGCCCCTGAGCCGTGGGAAGCAGGTTCTGAAAGGTTAGGAAGTCAAGCTCTCCAGCGGAAGGGAGACACACTGGCAGCCAAGCAGAGCCGGGCTGTGCCAAGCTAGCAACGGCTGCAAAACCGTTCCTCCCCATCCTGATCTTAAAGTACTTCCTCATCAACACTTGAGGGGAACCTGACCAAGAAAAACAATCCTGGAAAAGTACTGACTTGGAAGTCTGAGCAGAGCGGGCCGGCAGCTGCATCCTCATCCAATCCACAGTCAGCAGGCACATAATAGGCACCTACTGTGTGCCAGGCCCTGCCCTGGGATGCCAGGCTCAAAGAACATAGACGAGGGGGCGTCAGGGACTCCTCTGACCCACGGCTGTCTGAGGAAAGAGTTCATGATTTCCTCCCAACACCTGGATGGAAATGGTTCCCACCAGGCCTCAAAAGATCCGCCACTCCAGCTAACGGCCTGTTTGAGCCAGAGGGATAAAGAGCGGCCCACGTTATCAAGACTTCAAGGTCGGGGTCAAGCCAAAGATTTTCTACAAAGCCAGCAGGAAATTGCTTTTCTAGTATTTCTCTGTGCAAGCATCTTCCCTGAGCCGGCTTCTGAATGCCGGAGGGTTCAAATCCCGCTCTCCCGCTGCCTGGCTCCTCGAGGCAGGCACGGCTCAGAGAGATTAGCTCAGCCGCTGCCCGGGCGTGCACCCCCCACCCCAGAATCCGCGGTCTCTCTTCTCTCTTCTACACACTGGCCCACAAGCCATCTGTGAGGCTGCCCCTTGCCTCTGCACTTCATTTTCTCCGTCTCTTCTCCCTTCCGGAAAGTGGCCTCGAAGTCAACATCAGAGCATCCCCACGCTCCTCCGAGCTCCTCTTCTCCAGAGCAATTTGGGCAAGCCAGCTCCAGAGAGACCCAAGCAGAACACGCCCGGCTCTTTTAGTTTTCCCGTTGCCCGCTGAAATGAACGCTCAGTGCATCCCATAATGGCCCGCACGCACCAGTTTATCGCTCTCCAGTCTGACTGAGCGAGCTATTATGCCTTCCCGTGGCGCTGAAAATGTTGAAGGAAAAACCTGACTGTAGCACCAGAGGGCTGCCGGAACAGGAGGGCAGCGACCAGCATGCTTCCACGTTCGGAACCCCAGGCAAACCCAGCCCTTCTCGGTGACGACACAAGTGGGCACTGGGCTCCTCTGCAGGAGGCCCCACGCCAGCCACACGTGCAGCCAAGTGTCAAGGCTCTTCTTAGACAAGTTGCTAGATGGGCAGCCTTTCTATGGGGGCTGGGGGGCACAGGTGAGCACTTGGGGAAAGTCAGAGTGGCAGGGGAAGTGGCTCTGAGTCACTTTTCACTCCAGAAGAGACTCTCCCCATGTCCCCAGTCAGAGCCCCTGCTGGGGCTTGCCAGATGCACCCACTGGAGACCCCCATCCTCCCCTCCCAGGGAGGCCCACAAAGCCCCAATCACAGGCGGCCGCAGTCACCCACCGGGGCAGGGCCCAGACCCGACTGGCAGCCTCACCTCCTCCCCCAGCAGCAATGTGCTCCATGAGGTGCTCAGCATGCACACCCAGGACCCGCCACGTCCCCTCTCCAAGCCTCAGTTCTCTCATCTGTCAAACAGGGCTCAAGGTGATACCCACAGCAGCCGCCACCATGGGCGAGTCACCTCTCCGATGCCAGGAAGCAGGCTCAGACCTTGAGGCAGGTCAGCTCCGCTGACATTAACACGATCTGGGAATTACAAACATGATCCCATTTGACAGATAAGGAGATAAGGAGACTGAGGCTTGAGAAAGTCATCTGCCAAGTGTAGTGGCTTGAATGGTGGCCCCCAAAATGACATGTTCACGTCCTGAGCCCCAGAACCTGTGAATGTGACCTTATTTGGGAAAAGGATCCTAACAGATGTAATTAAGAGTCTCGAGATGGGATCATCCTGGATTAAGGTGGGCCCTAAATCCAGTGACAAGTGTCCTTACAAGAGACACACAGAGGAGAGACAGAGAGAGAAGAGGAGAGGCCACACCAGGATGGAGCAGAGACTGAAGGGATGCGGCCACAAGCCAGGGAGAGCCTGGGGCCCCCAGGAACTGAGAGAGGCACGAAGGATCCACCCCCCAGAGCTGCCTAAGGTAGGATGGCCCGGCTGACACCGTGATCTCGGGCTTCTGGCCTCCGGAACTGGGAGACAATGAATTTCTGTTGTCATAAGCACCCAGTCTGTAGTCACTTGTTACAGCAGCCCAAGGTCACCAACTGGTCGGAGGCAGCCCTTATGCCCTGAACCACTTGCTCCATGACCTCAACACAGGCCCTCGGCGAATGCTGGGGGAAGGAATGGATGAATGAATGAATGAATGAATGAAGGGGGTTTGGATGAGCAACCGAGGCAAGAGTCCTGGTTTCTTCCACCTGTCCCAGCTCGCCACCATTCACGCTGCTTGCAGGTTCCCCACTGGCCCCGCTCCACTGGGAGGCCCTGGACCCTGGACCTGGCACACTGGGGCCCTCAGCAAATGTGGTTTTGACCCCTCAGGTCTGACCTAGTACCCTTTGGGGGACAAGGGCCCCAGAAAGACTCCCAGCCAGGTGAGGAAGTCAGGAAGTGGCTGTGCTGGGCCCCAGACCCCCCCTTGCCGCCTCCCTCTGAACATCACAGTGCCCTGCTCCAGCCTCAGACACCCCTGAACAGGGGTGGCGGCTCAGGAAGACCCAGCCAGCTTTCAGGCAGAGAGATTTGGATTCAAATCCTGAACCTTCCCGCCTGCCAGGCCCTCCCTGGGAACCCCACTCTCATGACCCCAGCTTCAGGCTGCCCGCGCGTCTCAGGCCCCAGACCTGCCTGTCCAGCGGCTGCCTCCACGTCTCTGTGGAAAGGGGCCAGCTCCAGTACCCCAAAATCAGGGGACCAAAACAGGCCTGTGGTTCTCCACCCCAGGTGTCCCCCCGCCATGAAAGCCCCCCCACTCACCCAGGAGCTAGAGCAGCACCTAGAGGCAGCGGGGACCCTTCACACTCACCCCTTACACCCAAGCACACGAGTGACCGCCTACGTGTGACAACCCAACGCGTTACATGCGGCGTTTTAAGGTCCCACCACCACGAACACCAAGGGACCCAAAGCATCCTTCTCAACGAGGCGCGAATGCTGCAGAAACCACCGCGCGAGGCAGCACGGCCAGCGCTCAGGGGAACCGCTCCTCAGGCCGGCACATGTCATTTCGAGAAGAAAGAATAAAATGTCATGTTTGGTTATCATCCCCACAGCTCCCGGGGTTTCTGAGAAGCGGTGTGGGCCCCCACGACTGCCAGCGTCCCCCCAGAGACACACACCACAGCCAACTTCTGTCTGTCCGTGCCTCTGCCCGCGGCCACCTGCTCAGGGCCTGTGGCTCTCACAGGCACGGCCGAGGCTGCTGAATCAGCTCTGTCACCCAGCGGGGATGCGGGGTCACTGCAGAGCCAGCGGCCAGGCCCCATGAGGAGCAGTGCTCCTGCGACACCCAAACTGGAGGGAGGCCCTTGGGGCTGCCTCGCTCTCTGCAGGCACCACAAGGCCTTTCCAGAAGCATGTCTCACCAGATGCTAGAAAGGACCCGAAATGCCCAGGGCAGAGGCAGCCCACAGTGGATGCTCAGTGAAGTCTGAGCCAGTAAATGGAAGCATTCCCAGAAGGCTTCAGGGTGGAGGGGGACTTACCCCGTGGGGAATGGAAGGCACTGTAGCCCCTGCTCTCTCATTGGCTCCCAGAGCCACCCCTGTGGGCACGCTGCTGGGGGGGGAGGTGTGCATGGGGGTGTGTGCAGGTGGGTGTGCACGTGCGCTGTACGTGTCTGTGTTATGAGTAATAAAGCTGAGCACAAACATGTCTGCAGGTGGACAAGGATGGAGAGGAACGTTTGAAGTCCAAGCAGGTGCAGGGTAAGCTGGAAACACATTTGTCCTGTTCTAAAATGCACTTCATCTTCATCACACCGCCGTTTGGGCGCCGTGAATGCAAGTTTAGCCAGGTGCACAAAGGGGAAGGCACCTCCTCCTCCTGCTGCCCGACAGACACCCGCGCTGCGGGAGACCAGGGCGCCCTGCCGGCCGGGCGCAGGGGCCAGGGCCATGCCCAGGCTCCGGCTGCGGGGAAGACGCAGCCTCCACGGGGAGCGACGCCGAGGCCCTGCCTCTCCGAATACCTGGCCGTGGGGTCCGCATCCTGCGGGGAGCCCGTGCCCCTTCAGGGTCACAATCCTCCATCCCATCAAATATTCACTGACTCGTGCCCCAAATATTCACACGTCATCTACAGCCCGGGTTGTAGGGACCCCATGGGGAGCCACACCCTGAATAAAGAAGCTGAGGTGAGGCCCCAGCTGCTGATGCCAACACCAGGGGCCCCCACCCTGGGCCTCCACTCCCTGGGCCTCCCCAGCACATGGGACACCCTTTAAATATTAAATCTCAGGCTTGGCTTCTGAAGTCACCTCACTGCTCATCACCTGGGGAAGAAACTGTGCTCGAGTCAATCCAATCGCCGCCCTGTCCATGGCTCAGAGACGGCAGCCGAGGCCTCCAGCAGCAGTACGGCCTTGGTCTCCATCTAGGTGAAATGCATCATGGGAACTCTCCGGAATCAGGACCCCATCTTACCACTGCCGGGGTGGGGGTGGCACACATGCTGGAGACACAGCTACACTCAGAGGGAAGCTTGCTGGGTGACCCTGGACAAGTCTCTGCCCCCTCACTGCCTCAGTTTCCCCAATCCAGTAGCCCTGAATGCAGTCCCTAGAGTTCTGAGGGGCAAACCCCCTCACCAGTTCCTGGGGGAGAGTGGGGAGGGTGGGGACTCTGCAGCTGCAACACTGGCCTGAGTGAGATCCCACCGCACTCATTAGGATGGGTAATATCAGAGAAACAGCAAATAACCAGTGTGGGCGAGGGTGTGGAGAAACTGGAATCTTGTGCACTGTTGCTGAGAAGGCAAAATAGTGCAGTTGCTGTAGAAAACAATATGATGGTTCCTCAAAAAATTAAACGTGGAATGACAACACGACCCAGAAATCCCACTTCTGGACATAAACCCAAAGAATTGAAAGCAGGGCCTCAAAGAGACATCTGTACACCCATGTTCACAGCAGCAACATTCACAGTGGCTAGAACATGGAAACAACCCAAGTGTCCATCAACGTATGATGCATAAACAAAGTGGGGTATATGCATACCATAGAATATTATTCGGCCTTAAAAAGGAAGGAAAATCTGACACATGATGCTCCATGGATGAATCTTGAGAACCTTATGCTCAGTAAAATACACCAGTCACAAAAAGACAAATAGTGCATGATCCCACTTATATGAGGTATGTAGAGGAGTCGAATTCATAGAGACAGAAAGTAGAACGGTGGTTACCAGGGGCTGGGGGAGAGGCAAATGGGGAGTTGTTGTTTAATAGGTAGAATTTCAGTTTTACAAGGTGAAAAGAGCTATGGAGATGGATGGTGGTGACGGTTGTACAACAGTGTGAAGTAGTTAATGTGCACTTGAAAATGGTTAGGATGGTAAACATGCTAAGTATATTTTACCAAAATTTAAAAAAAAAAAACTGATTTGAAAACCTCAGGAACTAGATGGCCCCAAGGTTCCCCCCAGCATGAGACCCCCACCGGGATCATGTGACTCATCTTGGGCCTCTCCCAGTCCAGCCCCTCAGCCCTTCAGCCGGCAGCCTGGAGGGAGGGGGGGCAAAGACAGCCTCGGTGATGGACCCAGGGGGTCTGGGGCCCCCCAAGCAGCTGTGACACTGGCCTGCCCGGGGCGAGGGTCTTGCATACTCTGGTTTCTCCCCTTCTGAGTTGTTTTTTCC